>NC_055993.1:16762512-17479512 GCF_018446385.1 Zingiber officinale | reverse complement strand
ATTTCTTCGGTCATTACGCGGCTGTAAGTCAACCGAAGTCGTCATTTCTAAAAGTATTATTCACGATGCCTCGATAAATTCCTTTTTTCCCCCTAAGTTTTCTTTAAATATTTCACTTATTTTTTTATGCTTAGTATTGTTTGTTGTATAAAATGTAGAAACGTTTTAGATCTGGTGTTGGGCCCTCTACTGCTAGTGTTGACCCTAGGTTCCCTACTTACGAACTTAGGATTAGGTTTGAGTCGATCATCTATATGCCTATTAGGACTAGGTGCTTAGATAGACAGTTCTTCTTGCGTTCTTGTATTCCAGCTGTAGAGGTCATTAACCACTATAACTTACAGAACCTTGTTTACTGTACCAGTTCAGTAAACATAAGTTTATGTGTCGAATTTTATAACAATTTAGTTAGGGTAGATGATCTTACTTATACTACTAGGGTAGTTGGTACGAATATCATGTTATCTGCTACCATTATCCAAGACTTTTTAGAGTTATGACCATCTACGTGCCCTTTTCAGTGTTATCCTCCTAGGGATCTACCATTTGGTGATCCTTACTCACACGTTACTCTGGATACGATTTACTCGTATTTTTTTAGAGGAGAGCGAGTACCCACTGTGACTATGTTTAGGTCAGTATCCCTTCGAGTTCATGATTATGTACTCTATAGGGTTTTAGTCTTCTGCGTCTTACCGCTGTCCACTCGCGACATAGCGATAATGCGTCCATTTCATTCCTTTCTCTTGTATGCCCTTTGTCATACATTAGACATAGACATTAGTTTACATATCTTTCAGATCATTATCCACTCAGCTGGAGTCTCCACCAGCGCTCGAGTTCATATGTCGTATTGTCATATTTTGACGACATATTTTACCTCCCTACGTATTAACATCACCCGAGGTGATATCCGAGTCATGACTGAGTTCGACATCTTAGGACCTAGGAACTTCTCTCTAGGAGGTGTCCATATAGATGATGAGGGTGTCCTATCTTGGTGGAGGGGGCCACAGCACCAGCCAGACCCAGATGCTCAGGAGGAGGCAGAGCAGGATGAGCTTATGGTCGCACTATTCGGTGAGGACGCTCTGGCCCCTGTACCACCTCCACCTCCAGGCCGAGCACCTCGTCCCGCTCCTCGCACTCTAGGTAATCGAGTTGCCGAACTCGAGCTATCCATGACGAGTCTCCATCAAGAGGTCTCCGACTTGAGACTAGACGTGAGACAGGATATCTCCGACCTTCCACGTGATCTATCCAGTTTTCAAGAGGATGCTCAGACCCGTCACACTAAGCCGATCGAGATGTTACATTCCTTGGGATCCGGACTACGCCCCTCCTCATCTCGATAGACTTCATCATCACTATGTATATTTGATTATGATCATTGTATTTTGACCTTGACATTGACTTATGTTATTCTGGGTTACTCTGACTTAGGTATATCTCAACTTTGACAATGATTTATTCTGATTTGTTTAATAGACTAGGATTGCAAAAACTGTTTTCAAAAATAGTGTTATCAAATTATAGGATAAAATCTTTATTTTTTTAAAATCTTCCACTTCTAGAATTTTAAATCAGTTTTAGCCTTAGACTAGAACAATTCCTTAGAAAGTATGTTCCCCTAGGGCTAGTACTTGAGCATCTCACCAACACCCTAGGATTCCCTTGGTTGTGATTGCCGAACATAGAAAGGGGTGAGATGCATAGGCAAATTGCCTGGACTTAAGATGCTTATTTTAATATATCAATATAAGTCTGGGCATTAAATATCAAACAGACATTAATCAGGTTAAGTCATTCAGTTTAGTCAAACATTAACTGATTACAATTAGACTTAACCTAACTAACCAAGTGAAAGCTGCTATCTTCTAATAGTCAGTAAGTAGCTAACTAGTTAGACAGTTCTTGTAATGTCAGGTTCAGGGGGAGGATTAATTATTTTTGAAATTAATTATTGAAAAATATTTCCTTTTAATCATTTTAATACGATCTAAGTACTTTTAAAAATTTTGTTTGGAATTTTCAAATTTAATTTTTTAAAAGCTAAAACCCCTTAATTAGATTGTTTTAAACTTAGGTTTGAAAATTGGTTTAGTTTTCAAAGTCTAAACTTTTGAAATTTGAAATTCATAGTTTTTAAACTTAATTTTTACCTTCTAAACTTAGGTTTAAATATTGATTTTGAAAAATAAACTTTATTCGGATGTGTAACTTAATCTTTCATTTTGAAAACTATATTTTACTTAGTTTTAAAAACATATTTTTGGAGATTTATTTTAAACTTAGGCTTGAAAATAGAATTTACTTAGTTGGATTTAGTTTTAAAAACCTGATTTGAAAATTGAACTTAACCTTAATTTTTTTTAATGTTATATTTGAAAATTATGTTTTCAATTTCCAAAACTTATTTTGAAAAATTAAGCTAAAATTACAAATTTTAAAGATAACTAGATTAAACTCCCCCAAGATAATCTGACTTACAGTTCTAGACTTCCTTACAATTTTTTGGTTCTATAATGATTTTTTGATGAATGTCAAAGGGGGAGGGTTAGGTGGTTTAAGTTAGTGAAATAACAAAATTTAAAACAAAGCTAACTTAACAACCTTTTTAACAACCTTATAAATGATTGTTTTTTCTTGCATATTTTTTACTAACTTAATCAAGTTGTCATTGCATTAAAAAGGGGGAGATTGTTGGTGCGGTTGGCACTAACGGTCTAACTCAAGTTTTGATGAATAACAAAATAGGTTAAGTTAGTTTCATTGTTATTTAACACTCTGAACGAGTGTGCAGGAGAAGTCTAGACAGGTCAACGGGCTGACATAATGTCTGGTATGAAGCCCAGCTAGGTCGACGGGCTGATCGGATAGTTAGCACGAAGTCCAAACTGGTCGATGGGCTGACCAGACGTTTTGGCACGAAGTTTAGCTAGGTCGACGGGCTGACCAAATAGCTAGCATGAAGTCCAGACGAGTCAAAGGGCTGACCAGATGTTTGGCATGTAAGTGAAGGTAAGTCACTGGAGGGGAGTGACTGTGAGGACGCGTTCCCGGAAAGGGAACATTAGACGTCGATCCGACTTAGATCCATTTCGGATACCTAAGTCGAGATCGTAACTAGATTCCGGTCTCGAGGAGACGGAATCTAATTACTATTCTTTTTTATCATAAATTGTGCTAACACTCTATTTTGTAGGATATTTTGCATTATGCTTCGGACTAACATTTTCTTGCAGGGAAATGAAGTTGTTGGAAAATGGAGTCCGGGCGCCCGGAGGTCTGGGCACCCGGAATGCAAAATCTATCCTCACCGTCGCCTCGCCACGTGGAGATCTCTGGTTGGCTCGGCTACGTCATATTTAGGGCGCCCGAAGGGATCCAAGCGCCCCGAATCTCCTATATAAGGAGGGTAAGGGCTGGAGTCACAATAACAACGAACGATCTGTTCTCCTGTGCTCCTGCGACTCCATGACCGACAGAGTGCTTTTTCACTTTCTTATTTACATTGTTGATATTATTTTTTATTAGCATTCCTGTAACTCAATTTGTAATCAATATTCTGAATTGCTAGTAGATTGCCCAACGAAAGCACTCAATGAGTACGGGCCTTGGAGTAGGAGTCGTCGAAGGCTCCGAACCAAGTAAAAGATACTTGTGTTAGCGTTGCTATCTCTTTTCGCTTTTCCTTATTCCGCTGCGTGCTTACTCGCTCGATTTTTTTTATTGCTATTCCCCCCCCCCCCCCCCTCTAGCAAAACTCATTGATCCAACACACGTCCTTCGTTTGTCACATGAACAAAGCCTTCAGAGAAGAACCACCTTTGTGGTGTTGGCCACACAAGGTGATTTGGCCATGAGGAAGGAATGACCAAGAGGAAGAAGAGGAGGAAGGAGAAGAAGACCAAATGAACATCTCATGTTCTCTCTTTTTCTCTTCACCGAAAATCATCAACACACCACCCTTTGCATTCTCATGGAATACCAAAAGTCCTTGTGCCTTTTGATCTTCCTTCATGAATTGTCATCTTTAATGAAGAGACTTATAGGCTTTTCATCTTCTATGAAGGGCCTTTAGTCTTCTTCTTTTACATGATCAAATCATGTAAAAGACCTTTCCTAATCCTTGGTGAATTCAAGTTTACCCAATGAGTCTAACTCATTGAACCTTATCAATCCCAATTGACTTCATGAACATCAATCTAAATTGACTCCATGAATCTAATTTAAATTAGACTCGATCTAATAATTGGATCTAATTGAGTCTAACTCAATTAGTCTAATTTGGATTAAACATCTCTTTATTTTTCTCTTAATGGGTTGGATTATTATATTGGATTAACTATTAACTCAATAATCCAATAAGCCTAATCATCTCATAATTGACTCATAGGACTAATACTAATAAGAACACGACGAGTTATTCATCCCCCCCTCTAGCTACAAATCGACCCTAACAAATGGTATCAGAGCGAGGTCGCTCTTCACCAGAATCATCGCCAGAAAGGGCAACAAGTTAGAGGGAGAAGAAGTTGAAGCAAGTTCACAATTCAAAGACTTCATCAAAGGCTCAACTTCAAGATGGAATTTCGAGATGGACTCAGATTTGACACAAGGGTGCCTCCACCATTCATATCAATGAGCTTCGATTCTTGAAAATCAAGGATCAAAAAATTTCTTATGATGGGCATAGAGCAATGGTTTGCTCTAATGGAAGGTTTCCAAGCTCGAACAAATAGCAAAGCCAAAATTCTCAAGAAGAGCAAGTGGAGCCAAGAGCAAATTCAAAGATGTGAGGTCAATGATAAAGTGACCAAGCTATTGGTTAATTTATTGCCAAGCAATATTTTGACACAAATTGGAGAATTTGAAGACACCAAAGAGCTATGGAGCAAATTGGCTAAAGTTCATGAGGAATCCTCCACTATACCAATTCAAGAAAAATCCAAAGAGGGCAACTCATTGGATCAAGAAGGAGAGGAGCCCGAAGTTGAGAGATGCTCAACATCGGTGGAAGAAGAAGAGGCTTCATCCTCAACGGAGTGCAATGAAAAGGGTAAAGAGGGAGCATACTCTTTGTTCCATGTACAAGATGAAGATAAAGAAGTCTCCACCTCTAGGATTGAGGGGGAGCGACATTCGGTCACTCTAGACCAAGAAAAAGGAGAAGCTTCTACTTCTGGGTCAAATGAAGAAGAAGAAGATGGGGCATCCTCCAAAAATCAAGAGACATCAAATGGAGGATCAAGCGTCATCCCTATAAGCAAAGATATAACAATTTTAATTGTTAATAATAAAAATCATATCATTTGCTTTGAATGTAGGGAACATGAGCATTATAAGAGCAAGTTCCCCAAATTAGCCAAGAAGAAGGGCTAAGTGACACCTAAGGGCGAGGAGAAGCCCAAAGAGACCGCCCCCATGACAAAGAAGAGCAAGGAACACATTGTGTATTTCTTGTATCATCAAAAAGGACATTATCAGAACCAATGTCCAAAGGGAAAGAAATCGGTCAAAGTCTAGGGAGGAATCTCAAGTCAAGGGTGGCTCTCAAGAGTAAACCCAAGGTATCATTTATTGAGTCTATCCCTTTAAGTAATGATAAAAATCATGCTAGGAATAATTTATATCATTTTAATGCTATTTATCATGAAAATAAGAAGCATGATAGAATTAAGAAAAATCATGTGGCCTATCATGCTAAGACTACTACACCTAAGGATAGGAAGGTAGACAAATTAGGCAATAACTCTAAGGATTTTAATTATAGGCCTAAAAATAGAAATGCTTATAGAAATTAAGAAAAATCAAAATCTAAGGATTTAAGGTTGGAAAACCAAGCTTTGAGGTCAAGGCTTGATAAATTAGAAAAGACCCTAAAGAAAATGGAAATATTATTAAAGGTCAAAATGAGCATAACCTAGGGAGAGTTAGACAAGAATCATCCAATGGTCATAGAGGTTTGGGATATAAACACATAGCCAAGAAGGATGTTTCTTCTTATCATAAAGTTCCATATAGTTATGGAACCAACCCTAGCTCTAGGGGTCAAGTCAAAGATACAAAGAAGGTTATCCCTAAAAGTATCTTTGCAATAACAAATGTGACTAAAACTTCTAAGAAGTCTAAGAAAGTCACTAAGGATGTCACAAGAGAAGTTATCCCTAGAGTTGATCTAAAGAAGGTGGCCAAGGCTTCTAACAAGCCTAGAAAGGTCATTAGGAAGGTATCAGGAGAAGTTATCCCTAGTGAATACTTAGAACATCCATTGTAACGACCCGCCTTCTACTGACTTGGCTGTAAGGCCGATCGCTACAGTTATGCTGTGCTAAACTATTCCCTGACCATTACTAAATCTAAATGCGGAAGCTATGCTAATTAAAAATTTTGCTAAGCTGTTAACATTTCTTGGTGCTACGTGTACTAAGGAGTGTAATCTAAAGTATACCTAACATATACTACATCCCCTATGGTCAAGGAACTGAATATATGTTTTCCAGCTGTTATCAGACCTCCCAATCGATCCACGGATCGATTGGAATAGTCGGATCGATCCAGGAATCGATCCAGACGGCTACTGTATGCGGGACATAAGTTGGATCGATCCAGTATGCTACTGTGCCCGAGACGATAATTTGGATCGATCGGCTGATCGATCCAGGCTGTTCAAAAGATCCAGTGATCGATCCCAAAGCTCTCTGTTCGCGACGGAATGGCTGGATCGATCAGCTGATCAATCCAGAGGCCTACTGTTCACGGAACAGATTGCCCAATCGATCAGCTGATCGATTGGAAACCCTAGAATCGATCAGCTGATCGATTCGAGTTACTGATTTCGTGCCAAATGTCTGATTTCAGCACTGTTGCGTGCCTCAACCACATTTCCAGTTCTAAGATGGCTAGGAAACACTCTAACGATGACAACTAACATTCTAACATCATATATTTAACATTCTAAGCACAATCTAAAGCATGGTTCGTTAGCTCATGGCGGTTATCATGCTAAAACAAAGAGTAATAGAAATACTAAAGTTCATATGCTTAATTGAAATTGCTGGATCCCTAGGATCTTTATTCCATGTTCCATCCACACACATCCTCATCAGTGCATTGACCTCCAGCCTCCGCTAGTCCATCTTTCCTTTACCTTTATCTGCAGTATAAGGAAAAATAGAATCTGTAAGCTTAAAGCTTAGTAAGAAACCATCTACCTCACAAAAATATGCATACGATGCATTCATGCTTTTAAAACATGCTATTTAAAACATATGCTTAACATGTAAAAGATGGCCTGGCATACAATCATCCAAACATGTATATCGAACTAAACATAGAGTTATTATACATATTTACAGGGAAAAACTAAGCTGATACTAAGAACTGAGCTACGCTAATACTGAGCTACTGCTAGAACTGTACTGAATTCACGAACTAATTTGTGAAAGGTTGAAAACCATATACATATAGTAAGTTAAAATACTAAATATGCTGCTGATGGGCCCGGCAACTGTACGTGTTATGCGCGCATCTCGAACTAAACCCGGGGTTGCAAGTCCCGAATTTAGTAGAGCTACTAAGTTATCTAAACCTAGGGACCGACTATGGGAGCCCAGCCCAATGGATATCTAATCCAGTACAGTGCCAACTGAAAAGTAAAATACTGAGTATAGCTAAACTGTTCTAAATTGTTGTTTCTAGGTTATCTGAACCTAGAGCTAGGTTGTCTGAACCTAGAGGCGATTGTGGGCACCTACCCATTGGACCGTAGTCCCATATAAGCTAGAATAAACTGATCTACTAATTTAGATGCTTCTAATACATTCAACTGTGCTAATAAAAATGCCTAAGTTGCATTCTTTTCTAAGTTGGTTATTTAATCGAACACCTAGTGTGCTTTAACTCCCCTCTCTATTAGGGAGACTACCTTTAGGCACCCAACAGCATCTAAACCTCCAACTGAAGGAGAAAAGACGTGTCCGGCCTATCTAAAGGTACTCACTAATCCCTAAACCTGCGAGGAGGGTTAAATACACCCTATGTGTCGAAAACATACGCATATAACTAAACTAATGCACAGAAAATCAAACTGTAGCTATTATACTGCAGGTGAGGGGTTTCTTACCTCGTATGCTAGATTTCTTACAAATCTAATCGCTAAAAATTCCGGTGGAGACGACTTCTCGATGATTCGCTCGCGTCCACGTGCTCTACTCGCGGAGGGGAACGTTCTTGTGCCCGAGATGTCACCGGAAGGCACTCCTATGGCCCTAGGGATGAAACCCTAGGCTTGCTTGGGTGTTGGCACCGAGAGAAAGAGAGGGAGATGGGGTTGGCGTCGGTGAGGGTTTGGGGAGGGAGAAGTTGCCGAACCAAATAAAAGAAATCACCCAACCCAACTTAAGTTTCCTATTTATATTAAGTGGATAACCCGATCCAACTCTAATATAAATATACTTGGTTCTCCTTTCTTTCAGCACGGCCCTGCTGGGTTCACCGGTTACTAGAATTATCCGTAAACCATAGGTCTCGGGTTCGATTCCCGCTTAGGCCGTTTTACTTTTCTAATTATTTTTGCTACTTCCGATACTCGAAAAATTCCGGAAAAATATCTAAAAATTCCAGAAAAATCATAGAATAATTCTAATGTAAGTTTGAGAATTTTCGGGCGTTTCAATCCCCCATACCTTATAAAAAGTTCGTCCTCGAACTTAGAACAATTCTGGGTACTAGCTTCTGTCTCCCAAGTTGCCTCTTCTGTTGTGTTATGCCAAATGACTTTGACTAATGGTACTTCCTTGTTTCGCAATTTCTTAACCGCTCGGTCTATTATCCGAATAGGCCGACTATCATAATTGAGGTCCTCGCGGATCTGTAGCGACTGGGGCTATATGCTTCTTGACATAGAGACATGAAATACGTTGTGGGCAGCTGACATTTCCTCGGGTAGCTCTAGCTCATATGCTACCTTGCCCACTCTTCTGCGATAAGGTAGGGTCCCACATATCTGGGACTTAGCTTGCCTTCTTCCCAGCATCACTCCCTTCATGGGAGCTACTCCGAGGAACATTGTATCCCCAACGGAAAACTCTAAAGTGCGTGGTGTATCGGCATAGCTCTTGGCGGCTCAGGTGTCTCTATCCTCTGGCGGATCTGTCATATAGGCTGTGGTATCTGCTACTAGATCTGTCTGAAGCTCTAGTTCTTCTGCTCACCACTCTCATACCAGCAGATTGGAGATCTACACCTCCGCCCATAGAGAGCCTCGTAAGGTGCCATGCCGATAGTGGCCTGATAGTTGTTGTATGCAAATTCTGCTAAACTCGGATATTTGCACCAACTTCCTTGAAGTCTAGGCACACGCTCGGAGCATATCTTCGAGTACTCGCTCCATCTGACCATCTGTTTGAGGATGGAATGTTGTGTTGAACTTTAACTTAGTGCCCAACACTGTATACACTCCCGGAAGTGTGATGTGAATCTGCCGTCTCCGAAATGATGGTTCGTGGGACTCCATGTATTCTGACGAGATACAACTGAGCTAGCTTCTCCATGGAGTAGGATATCTTGATAGCTAAGAAGTGGACTGATTTAGTCAACCTGTCTACTATTACCCGGATGGCGTCAAAACCATTCGTGGTTCCGGTCCCACTATTAAATCCATAGAGATATCCTCCGTTCCATTCTGGAATCAGTATAGGCTGCACAACTCGCTGATGTTCCGCCTTGACCCTCTGACAGGTGAGGCAAATGCTAACATATCTGGCGATGTCTCGCTTCATCCTGCCACCAAAGCGGTTCTTGGTCTTGATACATTTGGTGGAACACGGATGCATCGCATAAGTCTTGTGAGACTCATCTAAAATCCGTCTCCGTAGCTCCTCCCGATCGGAACACAGAGTCCATCACCAAAATACAACACCCGTTATCGGACACTCTGAATTCTCTACTTTATGATTTCGCTAGCCCTTGCTTGATTTTCTGAATTTCAAGGTCCCGCTCCTGGACTGAATATCACCAAGCAAGGTAGACTCTAAGGTCATAGTAGAGGGCTGTCCAACGATGAGTTCGAGACGAAATCAACGATCTCCTTCTGTGGGGCGGTGACATGGGTAGAGATAATAAGGTATGGATTTTACGCTAAGTCGTCGGCTACCTTATTGGCTTTCCTGGATGGTAGAGGATGTCTATATCGTAGTCTTTGACCAGCTCAAGCCATCTGTGCTGTCGCATCTTCAGTGAAGAAGTACTTCAGACTCCGATGATCTGTATACACTCTGCTGAGCTCCATATAAGTAATGTCTCCAATTTTGAGAGCGAACACTCTGCCAGCTCAAGGTCATGAGTAGGGTAATTCTTCTCATAATCCTTGAGTTGTCTAGAGGCATAAGCGATCACCTTGCCGTTTGCATCAAGATCGCTCCTAGTCCCAACTTAGAGGCATCACTATAGATGTCAAAAGTCTTGGTGTTGTCTAGTAGAGCCAAAATGGGAGCACTAGTCAATCTCCTTTTTAGCTCACTGAAACTCTTCTCGAAATTCTTTTTCCGGTAAGAGCCGTCATGGGGAGGCTATCTGGAGAAGTCCTCTACAAACTTTCTTGTAATACCTGCTAATCCCAAAAGCTTAGATTTCCTTGGCGTTCTTGGTCTTTTCTAGTTACTTCTTTCTATTTTGCTGGGGTCTACCATGACACCATCCTTTGAGATGATGTGACCGGGAAGGACACCGATCAAGTCGAATTCACATTTCGTGAACTTGGCATATAGGTGATTCTGGAAGTGTACGTAATCTTGTCTTGAGGTGCTGCATGTTCTTCCCGAGTTCTGAGTAGATGAGAATGTCATCGATGAACACGATAACAAACTTATCTAAGTACTCTCAATACTGTTCATGAGATCCATGAATATAGCTGGAGCATTTGTCACGCCAAAGGCATGACTACGAACTCGTAGTGTCGTATCTGGTCCTGATGCCGTCTTTGGTATATCACCCTCCTTGACTCGACTTGGTGATATCCCGATCTGAGGTCAATCTTAGAGAACACTGCTGCTCCTTTAGCTGGTCGAACAGGTCATCTATCCGGGAAGAGGATACCGTTCTTAATCGTGACCTGATTCAGTGCTCTATAGTCTATGCATAGCCGCATGCTTCCATCCTTCTTCTTCACGAGCAATACAGGCGCTCCCCATGGTGAGTGACTAGGTATGAAGCCCTTGTCAAGCAACTCCTGTAGTTGCTCATGAAGTTCCTTCATCCCTGGAGCCATGCGGTAAGGCGCTTTGGAAATAGGATTGGTGCCGGGAAGAGCTCTATCTCAAATTCAATCTCACTGTCTGGTGCTAGGCCCCCAGGGAAGACTGCTGGTAGTCACATACAACTCGAACCTCTGCTAGCTGTTGGTCCCTATCGGTGGTATTGACTACATGTGCTAGGTACCCCGTACATCCCGCATCAACTTCGTGCCTTCATAGCTGAGAGAAATTTTCGCTTTTCTCTTTGGTTCTCCGATGTACTCGAGCTGTACTTCGCCGGGTTGGAATACTATTTACGGTACTCTATGGAAGTACCGTATCGATTAGGAAGTCCATTCCAAGGATAACGTCGTAGTCGTCATTTCTAGCGGGATCGGTCACAAAGAGTTCCATGCGCTATAATGGCATTGCGATGCGTGGATGCCATAACTTCTCCCGAAGGTAGTGTCATCAAGACCACTGAGTACCTCTGGAGCTATTGCTAACTTTGTGAACGCCCTAGCTATATAAGAATGGGTTGCCCGATGTCGAATAATCTGATTGCTACTTATTGAAAATGCTAAGGTGACACTAAACAATGAGGCATTGGCTATATCCTCTCCGGTGAGTGAGTAGATCCTCGCATTCGCCATAGCTGGAGGGGCTTCTAATCCCTTCTAAAGCGGTCTGCATCCGATATAACTGAGCTGGCTGGCCTGCATACTGAATCTGCTGTGGCTGAGGAAGACCGGTCTTGTTCGGGCACTGCTTGGCCATGTGCCCTTCTTGTCCACATTCAAAGCATCCTCGTGTGCCCTTGCGACAAACCCCTGGGTGGAATTTCCCACAAGTAGCACACTTTGGATAGCTGGGTCGCTTGCTAGATGGTCCTCCTTTTGGGTCACTCCCTGATTTGCGCTTGCTGTTGGAGTTCCCTTTCCAGTTAGAGCTGTGGCCTTGCTGTTTTTGAGTGTGAGAGTTTCCTTGGCCCTTGGACTCTGAGGAGACTTGCTTCTGCTGCTTTATGCTATTCTGGTAATGCTCTGTGGTCAAGGCACTGCTCACCAATTCCTCTGTGGTTTGTGGCCTATGTATGCCACCAGCCACGTTTACTGCTATCTCTGGCCTCAGCATCTTGAGCATCAACCTGATCCGTTCCTTTTCTGTGCTGACTAGCTCTGGGCATAGACGAGCCAACCTGTTGAATTTCTTCACGGCTTCCTCAACTGAAAGGTTGCCCTGACGAAACTCAGTGAACTCGTCGTAGTGGCGGTTTGTAACCCGTATGTGAAAGAACTCCTCGAAGAATTCCTTCTCGAAGTCGGCCCATGACATCTGGTTCACTGGGCGCTTCGTTCTGATTCTTTCCCACCACATGCGTGCGTCTCCTGTCAGGCAGAAGGAGGCACACTTCACCTTCTCGTGTTCTGGCCAGTCCAGAAGCTCCATCGTGCTCTCCAGTGTTTTGAACCAGGCTTGTGCATCCCATGGTTCACTAGCGCCTGAGAAGTTCTCTGGCTTGACTCGCTGCCACTGGATCAGATAGGCTTCCTTTCTTAGCTCAATTCTGGGACTGCTGGTCTGGTACTAGTGCTTTGGTGCTGTAGGGTGGTGGTGGAACCTCTAAGACTACTGGAGTCGCCAAATTTGGTTTCGGGGTAAGCTGCTTGTTAGCCTTTAAGGTGGCTATTTCTGTTCTTTACTGGCTGCTATGTGAGCCACTAATCTTGTGTAGAGGAGGAGGCCTTCGCCTCTTGCTGGGGCTCAGTAGCTAGTGCCCTTCTAGCTGGGCGTCCTCGTGCCATTTCTAAAGACATAGAGAACATAACGTAACTAATGTAATCACAGTTATATAACTACTAATGTCATGTTTAAAACTATCACATACTAACAAGCAGTAGGCATATAAACATGAACTGTAATAACAAAACAAGGAGCATAAATAAAGTAGAGGTATTCTTACTTGGAAGCTGTAGGTTCAATGCTGATGTGTGTGTAGTAAGTATGGATCACTGCTCTGATACCACTCTGTAACGACCCGCCTTCTACTGACTTGGCTGTAAGGCCGATTGCTACAGTTATGCTGTGCTAAACTATTCCCTGACCATTACTAAATCTAAATGCGGAAGCTGTGCTAATTAAAAATTTTGCTAAGCTGTTAACATTTCTTGGTGCTACGTGTACTAAGGAGTGTAATCTAAAGTATACCTAACATATACTACATCCCCTATGGTCAAGGAACTGAAATATATGTTTTCCAGCTATTATCAGACCTCCCAATCGATCCACGGATCGATTGGAATAGTCGGATCGATCCAGGAATCGATCCAGATGGCTACTGTATGCGGGACATAAGTTGGATCGATCCAGTGATCGATCCAGTATGCTACTGTGCCCGAGACGATAATTTGGATCGATCGGCTGATCGATCCAAGCTGTTCAATCGATCCAGTGATCGATCCCAAAGCTCTCTGTTCGCGACGGAATGGCTGGATCGATCAGCTGATCGATCCAGAGGCCTACTGTTCACGGAACAGATTGCCCAATCGATCAGCTGATCGATTGGAAACCCTAGAATCGATCAGCTGATCGATTCGAGTTACTGATTTCGTGCCAAATGTCTGATTTCAGCACTGTTGCGTGCCTCAACCACATTTCCAGTTCTAAGATGGCTAGGAAACACTCTAACGATGACAACTAACATTCTAACATCATATATTTAACATTCTAAGCACAATCTAAAGCATGGTTCGTTAGCTCATGGCGGTTATCATGCTAAAACAAAGAGTAATAGAAATACTAAAGTTCATATGCTTAATTGAAATTGTTGGATCCCTAGGATCTTTATTCCATGTTCCATCCACACACATCCTCATCAGTGCATTGACCTCCAGCCTCCGCTAGTCCATCTTTCCTTTACCTTTATCTGCAGTATAAGGAAAAATAGAATCTGTAAACTTAAAGCTTAGTAAGAAACCATCTACCTCACAAAAATATGCATACGATGCATTCATGCTTTTAAAACATGCTATTTAAAACATATGCTGAACATGTAAAAGATGGCCTGGCATACAATCATCCAAACATGTATATCGAACTAAACATAGAGTTATCATTCATATTCACAGGGAAAAACTAAGCTGATACTAAGAACTGAGCTACGCTAATACTGAGCTACTGCTAGAACTGTACTGAATTCACGAACTAATTTGTGAAAGGTTGAAAACCATATACATATAGTAAGTTAAAATACTAAACATGCTGCTGATGGGCCCGACAACTGTACGTGTTATGCGCGCATCTCGAACTAGACCCGGGGTTGCAAGTCCCGAATTTAGTAGAGCTACTAGGTTATCTAAACCTAGGGACCGACTATGGGAGCCCAGCCCAATGGATATCTAATCCAGTACAGTGCCAACTGAAAAGTAAAATACTGAGTATAGCTAAACTGTTCTAAATTGCTGTTTCTAGGTTATCTGAACCTAGAGCTAGGTTGTCTGAACCTAGAGGCGATTGTGGGCGCCTACCCATTGGACCGTAGTCCCATATAAGCTAGAATAAACTGATCTACTAATTTAGATGCTTCTAATACATTCAACTGTGCTAATAAAAATGCCTAAGTTGCATTCTTTTCTAAGCTGGTTATTTAATCGAACACCTAGTGTGCTTTAACTCCCCTCTCTATTAGGGAGACTACCTTTAGGCACCCAACAGCATCTAAACCTCCAACTGAAGGAGAAAAGACGTGTCCGGCCCATCTAAAGGTACTCACTAATCCCTAAACCTGCGAGGAGGGTTAAATACACCCTATGTGTCGAAAACATACGCATATAACTAAACTAATGCACAGAAAATCAAATGGTAGCTATTATACTGCAGGTGAGGGGTTTCTTACCTCGTATGCTAGATTTCTTACAAATCTAATCGCTAAAAATTCCGGTGGAGATGACTTCTCGATGATTCGCTCGCGTCCACGTGCTCTACTCGCGGAGGGGAACGTTCTTGTGCCCGAGATGTCACCGGAAGGCACTCCTATGGCCCTAGGGATGAAACCCTAGGCTTGCTTGGGTGTTGGCGCCGAGAGAAAGAGAGGGAGATGGGGTTGGCGTCGGTGAGGGTTTGGGGAGGGAGAAGTTGCCGAACCAAATAAAAGAAATCACCCAACCCAACTTAAGTTTCCTATTTATATTAAGTGGATAACCCGATCCAACTCTAATATAAATATACTTGGTTCTCCTTTCTTTCAGCACGGCCCTGCTGGGTTCACCGGTTACTAGAATTATCCGTAAACCATAGGTCTCGGGTTCGATTCCCGCTTAGGCCGTTTTACTTTTCTAATTATTTTTGCTACTTCCGATACTCGGAAAATTCCGGAAAAATATCTAAAAATTCCAGAAAAATCATAGAATAATTCTAATGTAAGTTTGAGAATTTTCGGGCATTACATCCATGGAGCACCAATAAGTGTTGGGTTCCTAGGACCATCTTCTCTACCCCCTAGATGGGTTAGAGAGTGTCAACTCAAATTGGAAGGGTAGTTAACTCAACCTTGATGAAGTTGACACTTGGAAAGCATTTTTAAGGTTAGTGTTAACCTTTGAAAATGAAATGGATTATTGTTTACTCTTTGGAAGAGTAAAATATGTCAAAATTTGATGAATTGAACTTAATTTAAATTGGCACACTTGAGAAAAGCATAAGAAATGCCAAGTTGAGATTTTGGTATTTTCTTATGGAGTTAAGGGCAAATTTAAGTCTTAATTTAAGTGGTTACTCTTTGGAAGAGTAAAAGGTACCAAAATTTGAGGAATTAGATTTAATTTAAATTGGCACAACTAACCAAGAGAAAAAGAAATGTCAAGTTGGGTTTTGGAAATTTCTTATGAAAATATGGGCAATCTAGGATTAGATTTTAATTTAGCAAGGATTAAGGATACTTAGATAGGTTATCTAGGTATATTTTATTTATGCTAATTTACCATAATTGTTTACCCATCATATGCCATGATATCATATGTTGCATTCATATTTATTATGAAAAATAAATAAAAATACTATGTCATGTCCTACATACATCTTGTAGTAATAGTATATTTTCTTTTGAAAATTATTTTATTTTGATATATACCATAAGTCATCATGCATCATTTTAGTTTTCTTGTAAATAAGGATAATGACATTTACTAACAAGTGACATCCTAGGTGGATGTTCTAAATTTCTAAAATGCCTAGATAGATATGCATGATCCCTAGTTTAGGGCAAAACCTAAATTTACATCTCACAAAAACTATAAGGTGACTTGTATATATTTTAGTACACATTAATACAAGTGAGATGATAGGATGATGAACAAGACTCAAGATGTTGATTTAGTGCATCTAGTTGAGTTTTGACTTCATCAAAACAAAGAGTTATATGTACTCCAATCATTGGGAACGCTAATGTACAAGTCATATGCATTGAGCCCAAAGAACATTGTTGGAAATTGGTTTTAAAAAAATATTTTAAATATACTTTAAAAACCTTGGTGAAGGCTATCTTTTGATAGTAATTATCATTGAAAAGTTAGACACAAACTTGAAGAAAATATTGAAGCTTTTGTAAGTTTTCAAGTTTGTTTCAATCTTTGAAAATAAGATGTACGTTCTTAGAAAGCTATTTTTTCCTTAATAGTATATACCTTAAATAATGTCTACAAGAGTTTTTATGATTTTTAGAATTTTGTAGAATTTTTGAGGTATTTCTGAATTTTGTTAAAATTCACTTTCAGGAAATCACAGCTTCAATCGATCACCCGATCGATTGGAGTATCTCAATCGATTGGGCGATCGATTGAGAAAGGTATCATCACAAGCAGAAGCTCATTGAATCAATCAGTCGATCGATTCAACCCCGGCTGGATCAATCAGTGGATTGATTCACGTAGTTTTTTTGCGAACAGAACCGCGCTGAATGGATCAGTGAATCGATTGAGCAAGTGTCAATCAATTGAGTCCCAACCCAATCGATTGAAAAGACTAATTTTAGCTGGGAAAGCCTGATTTTAGCACTTTAAGTCATTTTTAGCCTTATTAACCACTCCTAAACCCTTGGAATATATTTATATACATTTAAGGGTAGTTTTCATGATGAAAATAAGGAGAAATGGTTAAGGAACACAAAATTAGAGTTTAGGTTGAGGTTTGTATTCAAATATTGATACTTAAATCTCAAAACTTTAGTTTTTAGATTTCCTAAAGATTTAGGAACTCCAAGTCATTGTTGGTGCAATGACAGAAATTTGGAGCATGTCTTTAGGGGGAGTTACTCTTTAAGGACATGAAAATTAATTTTTTTTCAAACACCTTGGAAGGTGGTTAACCTTCTTTAGAGTAAATGCTCAAGGTTGAGCATTGAAAAATAATGGAGAGTGGATATCTTCGTTGTTAAGTTGTGAATGCTCAAGAATGAGCATTATAAAGTGGATTAATGCTTAAGGGTGAGCATTGACTACAATGAAGGATATGGGACCTTCATTGTTGGAATGATGAATGCTCTAGGATGAGCATTGTGAAGAGGTTTAATGCTTAAGGGTGAGCATTGGATACAATGAAGGGTATGAGACATTCATTGTAGTGTTGTGAACAGTATGTGAGGTTGTGAACAACGTTGGGTAACTCTTTAAGGGGAGAGTTTTTGATGTGTGCTAATAAGGGAGAATGTAGGGTTTAAATTAGGCCTTGAGCCCCTCTAGGAAAGTTTAGGGGAGAATGCTCTCTTGGAAAGGGAGATAATGAAGGAAACCCTCATTCATGCATTGGCATGAAGAAAAAGTTGAGGCTATGGGATTAGTCTAACTTAAAGGTATTATCAAATATCAAAAAGGGGGAGATTGTTTATGTAATATCCCCTGGGTCAGGTTGATCAGGTTTACTGAGCTTGAGTTGGCTCAAGCTTGAGTTTTGATATTTGGGTTTCGATGTTTGACAATATATGGAGATTACCGAAGCAATCGTCCGATTGGGATGATTGTTGGAGCAATTCCCCTCTGGTCAAGGTTTAACCAGTCTGATGTGAAGAAGAGTCAAGTAGACCAAAATGTTGACCAGATACTTGACTGGGAAAGTCCTAACTGGATGTTAGGCAATTGGAAATCCTAGTGAGTGAAGCTAGGTGAAAGACCTAGTGAGTGAAGCCAGGGAGTTGGAAAATCCTAGTGAGTGAAGCCAGGTGAAAGACCTAGTGAGTGAAGCTAGACAGGTGAAAGTCTCGGTGAGTGAAGCCAGACAGTGGGAAAATCCTAGTGAGTGAAGCTAGGTGAAAGCCCTGGTGAGTGAAGCCAGACAGATGGAAAGTCTTGGTGACTAAAGCCAGGCGGATGAAAAGTCCTAGTGAGTGAAGATAGGTAGATGGAAAGACCTAGTGAGTGAAGACAGGGACGTGGAGATCCAGGTGGGTCAAGGCTAACTGGACACCTGGTGTTGGGAAGCTCAAGTAGGTCAAAGGATTGACCAGATACTTGACACAAGAAAATCCAGATGGGTCAAGGGTGACCGGACATCTGGTGGAAGTCCAAGTGGGCCATGGAGGACTGGATACTTGGCACGAGACGGTAAGTTCAAGTGGGTCAAAGTTGACTAGACACTTGGCATGAGGAGAAAAGTCCAAGTGGGTCAAAGGGTTGATTGGACACTTGGCGAAGAAGTCCCGGCAGGTCAAGGTTGATCGGATGCTAGGCATAAGGAGTTCCAATAGGTCACGATTAACAGGATGTTAAATTTGGGAACCTTAGACTTGTTCAAGCAAGTCAAAGGGAAGTCAATCGATCAACCAATCGATTGAACTGTGGTTCAATCAATCAGCCAATAGATTGAAGGTGTGCCGCGAGTGAAGGCTGGCTCAATCGATCGATTGAGAACCTGAATCGTGGGCACAGAAGCTTCCCCAATCGATCAGCCGATCTATTGGGCACCGCCAATCGATCAGTCGATCGATTGGGGCTAGATTCTCACGAAGACGCGAGAAAGTCGAAATCGATTTGTCAATCAATTCAAACTTTTCCAGCGTGAGAACAGAGGCGCTCTAAATCGATCTGCCGATCGATTCAAGCCTCGTCAATTGATCAACCAATCGATTGGGATATGACTGTTGCGCGGGATGCAGGTTTTGGACGGTTGGGATCACGCTGATCTGACATTGAAATCGATTGGGAGTAAGCCCAATCGATTAGGAGCCCTAGAAGCGCAAAGTATAAAGATGTGGCGAGCCTTCGTCTTCGCATCTCTTCTCTCGATTCACAGACGTTCTTCCTTGACATTCATCGCCAGTTCTTAGAAGCTCGTGGAGACGAGTGCAGGTGCACTTCCAAGGTTAAAGAGGCATCAACAAGCAACAAGAGAGCAAGAAGAAGGTTTTTATTTATATTCTTGTATTTTTCTTTTTGCGTGTGTTGTATCTTGTTATGTGAGTATTGTACGAAGTTTCTCCACCTCCGATAGTTATCGAGAATGAATGTTTTTCTTAGTGGAGAGTACGTCGAATGTGCATCCTTATATTAGTCACCTCTTTTTGAGATGGATATCTAATAAACCCTCTTATTAGTATTGTAAGTGTAGCCACAAATGACCATAATAATAACAACTAAATAATTTTATATGTTATTGTAACTATCAATAGTTAATATACAACAACGTTGGAATAAAAGGTAATAGGATAAAATATATGATAAAGCGCTCTTTTAATATTTTTTAGAAAATGAGCACTCATTTCATATTTCTTTTAATTGTGTCACCCTTTTATTTTTGTCCCAACAATGTGTCTATTCACCTTGTACACAATGTCCATGCCATGTGAATAAAGGACAACTGTGTATAGGGTGAGTCGATAGTGTATAGGGTGAGTCGATATTGTAGTTTGCGGATAGTTGAAAACAACAAAATGGAGCCACATGCCTTTTGTACTGATACCAAACCAAGTTACAAGATGCCGACATTTTCTTGGAGTTTTTCTCTGCCCATAATATTTTCATTTTGGACTTCTTCAGTCTCACTTGTCTTTACCACCTATGTCCATTGGCACCTAATTCTAAGATGGCTAAGTCTTAACTTGAAACACTCTTGCGTGTTTCATTCTAATTCGAGGAATCATAATTGTATATGTTAAATTCTCTAGTGATTTCATTTAAGTTCTTTGAATTGATTCTAGATGACTCACTCCCATTAAAACTCGCGGAGAAGTGGAAAGTGAATTAAAATTTAAACATAATAGAAAATTTCACCACACTAAACAAATTGTTAAGAGTTGAATTATAAAGAAAACTTTGTTGATTGAGAACAAAGGTGTACTTGTTTTATGAAAAAAAAATCACTATTATTATTCAAATACATTTTAATAAGTTTTTATTAAAATCACTATTTTTATTAACTATTTTTTAATAACTCTATGTCTTCTTCTTCCTTGGCCTTTTTTATTCATGACTCCTCCTAAGAGAGAAGATAGGCTTGAAGGAACTCAAGATATGGTTATGAGGATGTCTTGATAGAGTCTTTGTGGAGAGGACGATGGCAAGAAATTAAGATGGCGAGTTGGATGCTAATGCATGAGGAGATTTATAGCAACTAGAGTAAAATAAAAGAGACAATAGTGAGTTGGAGACTAAGGCAAGAGGTGATCAATGGCATACAACATGAGTAATCATGATAGAGATCATGAGGTCAGATAGCTGATATTTGTCCTTCTAGGAGAATAGAGAAATCTGTCAAGCATTAAAGACATGATTGAGGGGTATTCATTATAAAAAGCAGCAATAAAATTTACATTTTTCACACACTCTATAGAACTCAAATCATTATAGATAGAAGTGATTCTACTTAGTTTGAGACACAATTATAATTATATGAAGTTCAGACACAAATACTGATACTAAAGAAATATCTGGTAATTGAAGTTTTAAAAAAAAAATTATGAGAAGTAATTCCTTAAGGAGCTCCCATGTGTTCTAAACTAATTTATACCTTGATCTTGTTCGGAATCTGAGTCAGATAAATCATCGAGTGAGGTGAATAGCATGTTGACTGAATTGCGATGACCTGGAGAGGTATGCTGAGATGACTTCTATGTTGACCAAGTCTTCAGAAGTCCTCTGGTCAACGCTACCTGTAGCCAATGATTGGGTCACCCCGGTCTCTGGTACTCCGATACTCGAGGCAGATCCAACGAATATATAAGTAACAAATTAAGACGCGTAATAATGAAATGAATGTGGAGTAAGTACGGAGAACGTACCCTGTCCCAGAGGGGTGCCCTCAGATGGGACGCTGCTCGAGTTGTCATGACCCAGAAGAGTAGATGAACGGGAGTCAAATATGGAGCTGGGTCTAGTGGCATGGAGTCGAATGCGACCTGGATCTGGAAGACGACATGCAGACTAGGAGATAATAGCGGCGCGCAGGTCGAGAAATAATAGCGATGCGTAGGCTGGGAGATAATAGCGATACGCAAGCTGGAAGATAATAACGGCACACAGACCGAGAGATAAAAACGGCACGTAGGCCAAGACATGACACACAGATGAGATCAGTACGTAGGTTGGAACACAGTGCATAAGCTGGATCGACGTGAAGGTCAGAATACAATAATGGCACAAAGGCCGGGGATAACAATAGCGACTAAGAACTTCGAGAGACGTGAGTGTCGAGTGGTCGGATCTGACGGCGTGGGTGTCGTCGGCGATGCGCAGGCTGTCGGCTTGCCGAGAGAAGGGATATGATGCGTGGACTGCCGGTGCATAGAGGGGGAGGCGGTGTCGTCGTCCGGCCGTAAACAACAGAGAGGAGGCCACCGGCGGGTAGCTGTGGATGCCGGAAAGAAGAGAAGGAAAGATGTACAGTCGACCAACTAGAGATAGAGTAAAGGAGGTGGTATTCGTGTGAGGGATCAACGACGTGCGTCAAGGGATGAGGGAAGCAGCGTCAGAGTTCGGCGTCGACGTCCGAAGGCCGGTCCTGTCCGGTAGTGGAGGCGGCTATACTCGAGTGGGGAAGTGACGACATAGTATGTGGCCAGCAGCAAGGGAGATTATGAGCACTCGTCAGCGGCAACCTGGTCGCAAAAGAAAGAGGAAGGGACGACGATGTCCTCGCGTAGTTCCGCGCAGCGGCGGTGGCATAAAGAGAAGAAGGGGAGCGGCTGCCAGCATCGACTGATGGGTTCCGACGGAGCTCACGTTCCACCTATGGTGGCGCCCAAAACGCAGCCGAGAGAGATGAAGAAATGAGAGAGAGCGGCGTATGAGGTTTCCGGCAAGGCGACGGCGAGAGCCTCCGATGAGGCGGTGTTGAACAGGGATGGCAGCGTATGTCCCTTGGTTGTGGTGGCGGTCCCACCAACACAAAGAAAAGCCCCCTCGTTCCTGTTGGCGGTGGAGAAATTCCCCGAAGAGAGAGCCCCTCTGCAACAGAACCTTCCCCCTTCCTTTAAGCCCTAAACAGTGAAAATACGCCAATGCCCTCCTTCCTCCCCCTATTGCCACTAAGGTCCTCCCCATATATTCATATCACAAGCTTCCCCTTCAAGTCTAGTCGAAGGAGGCGCAAGTCCGACTGACTAGACCTAGCCAAACGAAAAGCAAAATTCATCCTGAATGCATAGCTCGATCGATCGGCTTGTCGTATGACATCAAACGAATAGCAACGAATGGTGATCGCCTGGCAAAACGATGTGCAAGACAAGTGTCAGCCAAGCGACGAAAAATAGTACCGAGAGTACGCCAAGCAGAAGATCAGTTGCATATCGAGAAAGAGATCGAGCAATATCAAGCGAATGATCGAACAATGTTGAGTCAAGTGAGCAGTCGAGTGATACTAATCGGGCGGCTACAAAGATGCTAACAGTCATGACAATGTTGAACGGGTGGAAAGAGAATGAGGAACGAAACCACTCATGTGATCGAGAAAATGCAGACCGAGCGACAATAATCATGACCGAGTGATCGAAAAGTGTCGACCGAGCAATAGAGAGAATGATGGACGAGTAGAGCCGTGAGCGCGATCGAGAAAAATACTGACCGGACGTCAATAAATTGCGACCGGACAATAGAGAGAATGATGGACGAGCAGAGCCATGAGTGCGACTGAAAAAAATATCGACCAAGCGTCAATAAATCACGACCGGGAAATAGAGAGAATGATGGACAAGCGGAGCCATGAGCGTGACCGAGAAAAATATCGATCGAGCGATAATAAATCACGACCGGGCAATAGAGAGAATGATGGACGAACAGGGCCATGAGCGCGACCAAGAAAAATACCGACCGAGCGTCAATAAATCACGACAGGACAATCGAATAATGCCAACCTGCAATCTAAAAATCTCGACCGGGTAATCGAGAGAATGATGGTCGTGCGGAGCCGTGAGTGTGACTAAGAAAAATGCTGATGGAGTGACAGTAAATCGCTACTGATCAATAGAGAGAACAATGGACGAGCAAAGACGTGAGTGCGACTGAGAAAAATGCCGGCTGAGAGACAATAAATTGCGATCGTGCAATAGAGAGAATGATGGACGAACGGAGCTATGAGCACGACCGAGAAAAATACTGATCGAGCGTTAATAAATCACGATCGGGCAATCGAAAAATGTCGACCTGGCAATCTAAAAATCTCGACCGGGTAATCGAGAGAATGATGGTTGTATGGAGATGTGGGTGTGACTGAGAAAAATGCTGACCGAGCGACAGTAAATCGCGACTGAGCAATAGAGAGAATGATGGGCGAGCAAAGCCATGAACGCGACCGAGAAAAATACCGACCGGTACAAAGCGAGCAACCGAGTAGATAGCCAAGAGATATTGATTGGTCGATTAAGAGAAGGCCAACCGGGTGATCAAAAGAATGCCAAGTGGGTGCGAAGCAAGTACGCTAGATTGACACGGAACCTGAGACCAAATGAGAATGGGAGCAGAGCCCGTGGATCGAGCGCAATGGGAGCAAAGGCTCTGTGAGCCGAGTCGAGCGCGGATCCCGAGAGAGTGAAAGAAATCGAGAGCAAAGCCTGTGGATCGGGCGCGAATGCGAGTAGAGCCTGTGGATGGAGCGTGAATGAGAGCAGGACAATCAGGCGATTATGCGAATGCCAAGCAAGGAGGAAAGCGGGTATCGACCGAGCAGCAAATGTGGGACAAAGCAATGAGTGAGATGCGAGGGATGAGTTTCAGGCAAAGCTGTTGGATCGAGACGCGCTAGAGGGGGGCGAATAACACTCGTGGCTTTCACTTTCTGTATCGGAAAACTATTAAGTAAAGCAGCGGAATAATAAAGAACATAACACAGAAAGACCCAAGTATTTATTTGGTTCGGAGCCTAGGGCGACTCTTACTCCAAGGCCCACGCTCGTTGAGCGTTTACTTTGAGCAACAACTATAATCGCGTAAATAGGATTACAAAAAATGATTACAATTAAGTGCATTATAAACTTATACCGACAACAAGAAATCATAAAATCAAAGCTCCCGGTCGTCGGGGACTTTTCGTAGGTTAGCCGGAACGTCTTGTTAGCAGCGTACTGAAGAAAGATGACTTTTCAAGTGATTGTTAGAGCTGCTGGTCGAGATCTTCATATAAGGACTGTTGAAGGCGCCTCCAAGCCCCTTGAGGGTGCCTCCATCACCTCTGGATCCGCAGCGTGGATCAGCTCCGAAGAATTCTTTGCCTATCCACTTGAGGGCGCCTTCAATACCGTCCGAGGCACCTCAAGCCTCCATGAGGGCGCCTCCAGCCTGGCTTCCTACGCAGCTTCTGGCTTGCACCCAAGGCGTCTTCAAACTCCATGGAAGGTGCCTAGGTTACTGTTCATTCAAGGCAAATCTTGTTATTTTATTCCTGCAAGATATGTTAGTCCACAAAACAACAATATATCCTACAAAACAAAGTTAGCACATAATAATACCATAAATATAAATGTTGTCAATTAAATATGTATTTCAAAGATGGACTCCTAAGCTGTGGCGATGCACTAGGCCTTCTTGGGTATGAGATCATCCATCACTTCTAGACAGAACTTTTCAAAGAAATTATATATTTAATTTTTTTTTGAAATCCCTAGGTTTAACTAATCAAGTGTAAATTACGCCTAAGTCCTTAATCTATCCTAATCTAAGCATGCATATTGTAAAGAAAAGAAAATAATAATCATCAAACAATTCTATTTATTTATAAAGATAGATTTCTATTGACTCCACCTGGATCATAGGCTCGATATGGTCTATCAAGGTAATGGACTTAATCCTTGGGAACCCAATATTAACCAAGTCCAACTTGATTGACCAAGTTGGACTTAGGTACCCATGCTTGAACTACCTTTCTATTTGGTCTGTTAACAAGTGATAGATAAGATCGGTATTTTCTTTTAGTTTTAAATCCTAATCCGGATCGATTGTATACGGCCTTCTGTTTTCCAAGAATTAGGTCAAGATTCTTGGAACCCAGTGTAAACCGTTCCAATGTTATCTTCAAATCCTTGACTTGAGTTTTTAGGCTGGAATTCTCTTTCTCAAGCTTTTGGACTTGAGTTGAGGTTCCAGTCTGAATTGGGTCAGTCAAGGATTCGGAGATAGTCACTTCTTTAAGAGCTGTTACCTCCTTTAGAAGTGATTTGATCCGAATGTTGGATTTAGCCAATTTCTTAACAAGTAAGAAACTAACTTTTGAAAATCATCTACTTGAGTACCGGCGAATAAAGAACTTACAGTGGAGTTAGGCCCTTCGGAAACGGATACGGATCCGTGGCTTCACTAGGACTCGGTTTCTGATTCACTCTCGATTTCCAACTCAAACTTGGACTCGGTTTCGACAATATTCGCTTGTCCCGGTAGAGCGAGGAAGCTTGCTTGTTCTTCTTTGTCGGATTCGGATTTGTCTAATGACTCAGACCATGTTGCCTTCAACACCTTTTTCTTTCTAGCCTCCTTTGTCTTGCTTGTACCTGCAACTAACGCAATACCTTTCTCGACCAGAGTATTATTAATCTGCTCATGTAAATCAAATAATTCATCTATTAAATCACGCTTACTTACTTGAGTATTGGAAGTACCTTCGTGTAGCTCAATCAGCTTCTCCCATAGCTCTTTCGCGCTTGAAAATGGGCCAACTTGGTTCAGCTCCTCCTTGGTTAGGCCGCATTGAAGAGTATACGTTGCTTGGGCATTGGCCTCGACCTTCTTTATAAGGTTTGCATCCCAGTTCTCGCACGATATCAGTTTGTCGTTGTCATCAGTTGGTAGTTCCAGCCTGGTTTTGACGATTACCCAAACTTCAAAGTGAGTCTGAAGGTATGACTCCATCCGGCCCTTCCAGTAGCTGAAGTCTTCTCCAGTGAAGAACGGTGGGCGAGCGATGCTATAGCCTTCTTGGAGTGCCATAAAAACGAAATCAACTGCGCAAAGAAAAATAGAAAAACTCATCCCAGGACTTGATCCTGGATTAGTAGTGCGGTTTAAAATAAAATATGATCTCGAGTGGTGTTGCACCGACTTCGAGAGAAGAATTCGATTACGAAAAAAATTGGATCGGAAGGTGGCAAGAATACCGATTCTGATTGACTTCGAAAAATTGAAAAATACCACGAAAATGTGCTTGACTGGTGGTTGCACCAAATCAAAGCGACCCCGCTCTAATACCAATTGTTGGATCGAGACGCGCTAGAGGGGGGTGAATAGCGCTCGTGTCTTTCACTTTTCGTATCGGAAAACTATTGAGTAAAGCAGTGGAATAATAAAGAACATAACACATAAAGACCCAAGTATTTACTTGGTTCGGAGCCTAGGGTGACTCCTACTCCAAGGCCTACGCTCGTTAAGCGTTTATTTTGGGCAACAACTATAATCGCGTAAATAGGATTACAAGAAATGATTACAATTAAGTGCACTGTAAACTTATACCGATAACAAGAAATCATAAAATCGTAACTCTAGGTCGTCGGGAACTTTTCGTAGCTTCGTCGGGGCGTCTTGTTAGCAACGCACTGAAGAAAGATGGCTTTTCAAGTGATTGTTAGAGCTGCTGGTCGAGATCTTCATATAAGGACTGTTGAAGGCGCCTCCAAACCCCTTAAGAGCGCCTCCAGCACCTCCGGATCCGCAGCGTGGATCAGCTCCGAAGAAGTCTTCGCTTATCCACTTAAGGGCGCCTCCAATCCCCTAGAGTGCGCCTTCAATGCCGTTCGAGGCGCCTCAAGCCTCCATGAGGACGCCTCCAACCTGGCTTCCTACACAGCTTCTGGCTTGCCCCTGAGGCGCTTCCAAGCTCCATAGAGGGCGCCTAGGGTACTGTTCATCCAAGGCAAACCTTATTATTTTGTCCCTGCAAAATATGTTAGTCCACAAAACAACAATATATCCTACAAAACAAAGTTAGCACATAATAATACCATAAATATAAATGTTTGACGGTCAATGGACTGTTCGGTTCTGACTTCGGATTTCTGACCGGAAACCCTAGGTCGAACCGACGCCTACTGTTCCCTCCGCAGGGAACGCGTCCTCACCTACTCCACTCAGGAGAGCATACCTGCTGCCAGTCCGACCCTCCAGACCGACTGGACTTTCTGCCTAAGGTTACCACCCCCTAAGACCTCAGGTTACCACCTCCCTAGGGTTTTTCCGCCACCTAGGGTTACCACCCCATAGGACCTAAGGTTACCACCCCTTAGGGTTTTTCACCACCTAGAGTTACCACCCCCTAGGACCTAAGGTTACTGCCCCTTAGGATTTTGCACCACCTAGGGTTACCACTCCCTAGGATTTTCCACCTGCTTAACCGCAGTTAGGACTTTCCTACAAACTCATTCACACACATTAGATAGCAAACCAATTTAACTTGAACTCTTTGACATGATCAAAATACCGGTTCGATCGTCAGATGCTTCCCGCACCAGCAAAAGCAGCAAGTGAGGCAAGAGCGGTGAGTGCCGAGCATAGTGGTGATTGAGATGTGAATGGTGAGTGTCGGGCAAAGTGGCGAGTGAGGCGAGTATAGTGAGTGACGGGCAGAGCGACGAATGAGCAGTGAGTATGGTGAGTGCCCGGTAGAGCGGCGAGTGAACAGTGAGTGTCGACCGAGCAACAACGGTGAGTGAAAACGCAAATGGAGAGTATCGGGCAGAGCGGCGAGTGAGGCAAGTGTGATGAGTGTCAGGAGGAGTGGCGAGTGAAGCAAGTGTAATGAGTGTCATGCAGAGGGGCGAGTGAAGCAAGTGTAATGAGTTTCGGGCAGAGCGGCGAGTGAAGCAAGCGTGATGAGTGTCGGGCAGAGCGGCGAGTGAAGCAAGCGTGATGAGTGTCGGGCAGAGCGGTGAGTGAAGCAAGCGTGATGAGTGTCGGGCAGAGTGGTGAGTGCGGCAAGTATGGTGAGTACTGGGCAGAGTGGCGAGTGAAGCAAGTGTGATGAGTGCCAAACAGAGTGGCGAATAAAGCAAGTGTAATGAGTGCCACGCAAAGTAGCGAGTGAAGCAAGCATGATAAGTGTCTGGCAGAGCGGCGAGTGAGGCGAGCCCCTGACTAGGGAGTAACCCAACCGACTAGTAGTTGAGCGTGAGAGCCTGACTGAGAGGTTGTTTGTCGTGAGAGCATGCTCACTTATAACTCGCATTGGGGCGAGAGTCTGGAGGCGTGAGAGCATGCTCACTTATAACTCGCACTAGGACGAGAGTCTGGAAGCGTGAGAGCATGCACACTTATAACTCGCACTAGGGCGAGAGTCTGGAAGCGTGAGAGCATGCTCACTTATAACTCGCACTGGGGCGAGAGTCTAGAAACGTGAGAGTATGCTCACTTATAACTCGCGCTGGGACGAGAGTCTGGAAGTGTGAGAGCATGCTCACTTATAACTCGCGTTAGCGCGAGAATCTGGAGGCGTGAGAGCATGCCCACTTATAACTCGCACTGGGGTGAGAGTCTGGAGGCGTGAGAGCATGCTCACTTATAACTCGCACTGGGGCGAGAGTCTGGAGCCCGACCAGGAGGTTGTTGGTCATGAGAGCATGCTCGCTTATAACTCGCGCTAGGGCGAGAGTCTGGAGCCCGACCGGGAGGTCGTTGGTTGCGAGAGCATGCTCGCTTATAACTCGCACTGGGGCCAGAGTCTGGAGCCCGATCGGGAGGTCATTGGTCGCGAGAGCATGCTCGCTTATAACTCGCCCTGGGGCGAGATTCTGGAGCCCGACCAGGAGGTCATTGGTCGCGAGAGCATGCTCGCTTATAACTCGCGCTGGGGCAAGAGTCTGGATCATAACCGGGAGGTTGGTGGCGATACTCCGGTCCAAGACCAGTGGCGATACTCTGGTCTGAGACCAATGGCAATACTCCGGTTCGAGACTAGTGGCAATACTCCAGTCCAAGACTGGTGGCGATACTTTGGTCTGAGACCAGTAGTGATACTCCGGTCTAAGACCGATGGCAATACTCTGGTCCGAGACCGGTGGCGATACTCTGGTCCGAGACCGGTGGCGATACTCTGGTCCGAGACTAGTGGCAATACTTTGGTCCAAGACTAGTGCTGATACTCCGGTCCGAGACCGGTGGCGATATCTTAACCCCGAACGAGGGAGATAAGAGATCCGATAAGCTGGTCCGAGACCATTGAAGGTCGCTCGACCCCGAACGGGGGAGATAAGCCATGAAGTCCATAGAAGCGGAGCCTGTAGCAATATAAGGGAGCAAAGCCTTTATCCTACCTGATCATGGAGCGGTGCCGATCGGCTGAGGATCTGACCTGATCCCTCGACTCCCTAATGTCCGTGAAGTCGGGGAGGGAAATTGTCTCAGCCCTGACCATCAAAGGGAGTGAAGCTCATAACAATATAAGGGTGCAGAACCCGTGGCAATAGAAAGCAATAGAAGGAAGCAAAGCACCGTGGGTGAAGGGAGCAGAGCCTGTAGACGTAAGAGAATGCAAAACAGGTGGAGGATGCAGAGCGTATAGTAGTAATAGAGTGCAGCGCTTATAGCAGTAAGAGGATGCAGAGCCTCATGGTGAAGGGTGCAGAGCCTATAACACACCTGATTGGGGAGCTAGGTCCCTAGTCCCTGATCGAAGAGTAAGGCTCCTAGCCTGTAATCAAAGAGCGAGGCCCCTAGATCATGATCGGGAAGCTGTGCTGTGAGTCACTGATCTAGAAGTTGTGTTTCTAGTGTCTGATCGAGGAGCTGGGCCCCTAGTGTCCATTCAAAGATCAAAGACCCTAGTCTTTGATCAAGGAACTAGGATCTTATTCTTTTATAAGGGAGCTATAACATATCCTATAATCGTAAAAAAAGAGCAAAGCTCGTAACATACCTGATAGAGGAGCCGTGCCAACCAATTGAGGGATTTTCTCGGTCCCTTGACTTCTGAATACCCGTGGAGTCAAGGAAAATATATATGGAAAAATTAACTTGTCGGTCAGCGGAAGCTCCAATTCAATCCCTCGACTCCCAAATACATGTGGAATGAGGGTAGAAAATATGTTCGTTAAGATCTTTCATGACTATGATAATAATAGAAAATTTTTTAATGTCATTTATCTTCACATTTCAGACTAGATGAAGAAATTCTCACAGACGGCGCCATAGCCGATGTAAATAATGGAGCTCATACATAAATATTATTTCGTTTTCCGTTAAGAAGTTGTTCTCTAGGAAAATTACCGCCCAATAATTGTGGCATCACTGTTACAAGTTTGGCAGTGTTTTAATAAATGTATATATACAAAAGGAAACAATAAATAGATCTTCGTCTTTTTATTGGTCTGAAAGCTTTCTTGTTTGTGTGGACATGAAGAGCCAAGGAACGAGGAACGCGATCAATAAACCCCTATAGAAACGGGGAGGTACTGCAACTTGTGTAGGGAGAGGTCATTTCAAAAGAATTCTGTGCGATTCAACTCTTTCTGCATTGCATCACCCAGCAAGAAGCAGAGCCATCCTGTCCTGTTCCTTGGAATCACAGTATCTATCTTTCTGCATGAGCGAGGATGTTGTAGCATTTGATCATCGAGCAGTGGTGTGTTCAGTCTGTGCTTTCAATCCTTCAAAATCTGTTTTTTTTTTCCCATTTGAGAAAGAGAGAGAGAGAGAGAGAGGTGTGCGAAGATGGCGATGGCGGCGCTTGCGAAGGTTGTTCTAGGCTCGATTGCGTTTGGGATATTCTGGATTTTGGCTGTGTTTCCGGCGGTGCCCTTCCTTCCCATCGGTCGGACAGCCGGCTCCATGCTCGGCGCCTTGCTCATGGTAGTTTTCCGCGTCATCCCGCCGGAGGAAGCCTACGATGCCATCGACCTCCCCATAATCGGCCTCCTCTTCGGCACCATGGTCGTCAGTATCTTCCTGGAGAAGGCCGACATGTTCAAGCACCTCGGCAAGCTGCTCGCCTGGAAGAGCCACGGCAGCAAGGACCTGCTCCTCCGCATCTGCCTCGTCTCCGCCGTATCCAGCTCCCTCTTCACCAACGACACCAGCTGCGTCGTGCTTACCGAGTTCATCCTCAAGCTCGCCCGCCAGAACAACCTCCCGCCCCAGCCCTTCCTCCTCGCCCTCGCCACCAGCTCCAACATTGGATCCGCGGCGACCCCGATAGGCAACCCCCAGAACCTCGTCATCGCCGTGCAGAGCGGCATCCCCTTCGGCAAGTTCCTGGCCGGGCTCTTCCCCGCCGTCCTCGTCGGAGGCCTCCTCAACGCCGCCATCCTCCTCTGCTACTTCTGGAAACTCCTCTCGGTGGAGAAGGACGAGGAAGTGGTCTCCACCGTCAGCGAAGTAGTGGCGGAGGACGACATGACCCTGCACCGCTTCTCCCCGGCCACCATGTCGCACCTCCCCTCTTTGCATTCCCAAGAATTTGGATCTACTCTCGACGCCCTATCGCGCATCCAGTCCTCGTCCGGGGATTTTGGCTACATCGGCAGTTTTCGTAGTCGGGCCAACAGCGTCGACATCGATGTTCAGAATCCATCCAGCTCGGGAATTGAGTCGTTCCGGGCCTCGAGCGCGATGAAGGAGACGGCGGAGGTCGCCGGGACCTCCCAGAAAGAGGACGGCGTGTCGTCGAGGAGGGTTTCCAGGACTTTCAGCAACCAAAGCCGCGGCTCCAGAGGAGAGCCTTCTGTGCTGTCTTTCGACTCCAAGGAAAACCTCATGGAGAGATGGAGGATCATGCTGTGGAAGGCATGCGTTTATCTTGTAACTCTGGGGATGCTCCTCGCTCTTCTGATGGGGCTAAACATGTCATGGAGTGCCATCGCTGCTGCTCTTGCTCTGGTGGTGCTAGATTTTAAGGATGCATGCCCTTGCTTGGACAAGGTAACATGCATAACAACACTCTTTAAAAGTTCTTACTCCTTCAAATTGGAATCATAATTTCTCTGACCATTTATAATAATCTCAAACAGGTTTCATACTCCTTGTTGATATTCTTCTGTGGGATGTTCATCACCATGGACGGATTCAACAAAACGGGTATACCGAGTGCTCTGTGGGAGTTTGTCGAACCATATTCTCGCATTGATAGAGCTAGTGGAATTGCACTTCTTGCCCTCGTGATTCTTGTGCTTTCAAACCTTGCTTCCAATGTCCCTACAGGTATTTCATTCTTCTTTACTCCCAAGATGAAATGAGCATTTTCAGACTATCTGTTCAATGTTTGGATCGTACAGTTTCTCGCATGCTTTAGAAATTAGATTGTTTCAGCATGAAATTAGATTGGATTGTAAACAATTTAAAGAAAAGTGGGCCTTTATGTTTAACTAATTCAAACAAGCTTCCCCATGATTGGTCATTCCACAAGAGAACTGTGTTGAAACATCTCTTTAGTTTTTCTTGCTCTATGGACATTTGATCATAGGTTGATGCAATTCACACTAAAATGATTCATGAAGCACTAAGAATTTGACCTACCTGTACGTGCTGTTGTTCATTAGAGTGGCCCTCGTCCACCATAATTAAAACTTCAGAATTCTGATGCCCACCTAACAGATTAAACTATCAGTGAATTCGTTCGACCCCAGTCCTGTTATTAGTCTTACTCTTATGTTTTTATAGTTACCATGAGTTTGTTCACCATACATATCTCAAGCACTCTGTTGCCCGCTTCTACTTGATGTTGACTCATACTCGCTAATGGTGATCTGCTTCTCCGCTACAAACCTCAACGAATGAGGAGCTCTGCGATGAAACCCACTTCAAAACTTAGCAAGTTAATAAGCTATAGATCCTCTGAACCATTGAACTTATCCTAATATCCTTTTCCTGTCATTCAAAATCATAGATCAAGGTAAGCTATAAGTCTCTTCTTCTCCTTATCCTTCCTCCTAGTTCCACTCTCCTCATTGGCATGGCACAGGTATTATCTCATGTTGGCTAGAGACTGAGCTCAAGACTATAGACTTTAAACCTCAGTCTTAATAGCATAGTTCATTAAACATTTACTTCACTAGGATTAACTCTAAAACATCAGCTTCTAGTTATCTAAGGGGTTTCTTTGACATTTCAAAAGAAGATAAAATTCAGTAACAGTAGAGGATATAGCAGTGTCTGTATCCAAATATGCAGTCATATACGATATCTCAGAACAATGTGATGATAGTCTAACAAAGATTGCACTGGACGCACTATAATCTGTAGCCACTGATGTATTGATTTACACGCCAAATTGCCTGAGTTAAACTAGAAATTCTATCAATTCCTTGCAGTCTTAAATGAATTCTGCCCATCCTCTGCGAAAGTGACAATAATTGTGAACCTACAACCTCTGGGAGGAAGGGACCATCCATTGCCCCCACAACCTCATGGATCTCTGTCATAATTATTGATTCTGTTCTGTTTCTTTAAACATATAATCTTTTTTAGCATCTCCATTCTTTGTTTGCATCCTGTGATTTACTTAGTTCTGGTCCATAAAACAGTTTAATCTTATATATATGTACCATTCTTTACAATAAAAGAATTATTTATCATCCATCAATTTTCCATTTTGAAAAAAAAAAAACAAAAGAAAGAACAGAAAACTTCAATGTCAGAAGTAAACGTCCATTCTCGTTTACAATCATGCAGTTCTCCTGCTCGGTGGAAGAATTGCTGCATCTGCTTCACTCATTTCTCCTGCAGAAGAGATGCGAGCATGGCTCATGCTTGCATGGGTCAGTACAGTGGCCGGAAACCTCTCCCTGCTTGGATCTGCAGCCAATCTCATAGTCTGTGAGCAGGCTCGCCGAGTTCAGTACTTTGCTTACAATCTCTCCTTCTTCAGTCATCTGCGATTTGGTGTTCCTTCAACGCTCGTCGTCACAGGGATTGGGTTACTGCTGATGAAGAACTACTAAGCGTGTAGACTCGTACCTAGATCATGTAGAAAGTAATTAGATTCTTAATTCTCCGTCGATGTCATAATCCAGGAAATTAGATATCTTTCTGTCCTAGCAAGCTGCAATGATGAATAACTAAGCATCATACCGATTATTTCTTTGGTACGTCGAATTGGATAAAGGAGATGAACGATGGGATATTTTGCTGTACACTGAACTCAATAAAGGAGATGAACGATGGAGTTTTTTTCTGTTTAACTTCTGTTCCAGTGATGGGTGTTTGATACGATTGATTTTTATTTTGTTCTTACTTGTTCTATGATGTGAGAGGACGATGTAGGTTTCAACTAGATTTTCGTATAAATAAACATTACTTGTTTACTTGAATGACAAATGATCTAGAGAAATTTTATTAAAGATTCATAATCTAAATTCATATGATAAAAATTAAAAAAAAACATGTATCGTTATCCCAGAAAATTATTCCCATTCAACCTACAGTAGAAACACACTTTATAATCAAAACTAAAAATATATATATAATTCATTCTAAAGGATAAAAGAGATTAGAGATGCATAATTAAGTACCCTTATATATTTATTATAAGGAGGGGAAAAAACACTTTCATTTATTCATTATTTCGTACACTGTCAAGATCTGCCCCGTCATGCATGCTATGATATTGATACGTGCCGTTTTATAATAAGAGAACTATTAGTTCGTAATCTAATTGTGGTCATTTCCTCCGCCGCTTCCGTAGCCGGAACCGGAGCCGGAGCCGGAGCCAGAGCCGGATCCCACTCCGCCACCGCCTCCGCCGCCTCCTCCACGGCCGTACCCACCGCCATGAGCACCGCCGGCGCCGGAGCCATATCCGGATCCATACCCCTGCCCGGACCCGTGTCCCGACCCATCACCACCTCCTTCTCCTCCTCCGCCTCCGCCTCCGCCGCCTCTGCCATATCCTCCGGCGCCATTACCAGCCCCAACGCCCTCACCGTATCCCGATCCGTAGCCAGACCCGGAGCCGGAGCCTACACCTCCCCCTTCTCCCCCACCGCCGCCACCGCCGCCACCGCCACCCTTCCCAGACCCTCCGGTACTTCCTCCTCCCGCGCCCTCACCGTATCCAGATCCATAACCGCGGCCGGACCCATGGCCAGAGCCATCCCCGCTCCGCCGCCTCCCCCTCCTCCTCCACCTCCACCGCCGCCTCCTGCCCTAGCTCCAGCGAGGGGTCTAGCTGCCAAGGCGAGCTCGAAGCTCACAAGGGCAACGAGGGCAATCGCCCAAAGCTTAACGCGAGTTCTATCAGCCATTTCACTTGCCTACCGTATCGGCCTTAACTAGTGGTGCGTCCCACAAGTTGGTGTGGTGAAGAAGCACAGACACTCATGAGTGGTATTTATAGGACATGGATCATCTTCATGAACGTAGATCATCCAAATCAAAGCGGTGTGAAACTTGGACTTAATTGCCACCGCAAAGTGGACGACAAATGCTTCCCTGCTAGCTGTCTTCATAATCTTTTTTAAATACCTTAATTACCTTTATAATCCAAATCCAAACAAATTATGAGTTGATAATAATTATGGTTTATACGGTAGGTGACTATCAATGGAACTGGTTGGTGTTTGGCAGCATGCACTGCCCACTGATATATTTCTTTAAGGGAAATTGGGCCACGTGGACGAATATAATGTATATAATTAAACAATAAATTAGAAATTAGAATTGGACTTTGGAAATTAAAGGGTATTGGATTCTGATTTCTGAAAGCTCGAGAATGCATTGTTATTTCTTATATGAAGAAGAAAAGGGGACACGAAGGATGCCGCACCGCACTAGGAGAGGGAAAGGCGCATATTCGGACATTTGGAGCGATGCATGCACGTACCTACTACGTACCACTTAATTCCTAAACGTCAATCTATCCGTCGACGCATAAAATACGCCGCTGCGTCCATATCGAAGGTTGACTATTCACCGTCAAACTCCCGAAGCTTCCGTGGGGCGTGTAATGGCCTTTAACGAAATGATGCACACCTCACTTCACTTTTGATTGCCACTAGAAGAGCCACTCACTACTTGGTTGTATGCATTATCATGTTAAGGGCCATATTAGCAAATTGATTATTGTTAAATAAAAAATTGAAAAACATGGTAAAACTTAAAGTTATAAATTTACATTTGTTTAAACTTAATCACAGATGTATTTTATAGTCAATGTAAAACCCATTATATCAGCTTATTATATATAAAATATTTTCTTATGTTACTTTAAAATTCACTTGAAAGCTCTTTTCATAAAATATTAAATCAAGAAAAACAGGACTTCAGAATTGAAGGTTTTTGATCAAAATTTAAAACGTGGTAGTTTTATAAAAATGTTAAGTCAATATGGCAAAGGTAAGTCCATTCAAAACCACTAACACAATAGATGTGAATTTATTGTACATAAAAGATCTTTAAATTCTTGACGCCGAGTACAATAGCGATTATCTTGTGGGTAGACGAAACGATAAAATTGAAGAGAAAACCAAGAAGATAAAGAAATTGGTTTAATACGATATGTTATAAGCAAACCTAAAGGTAATGTGGAATAGATGGTCAAAATGACACGACAGTCAAAGTCAAGATAAGGTGGTAGTCAGAGTCAGAGTAGATGTAGTTAAAAGAGTCACTCTCACCGGGGCTCAGCTCTCCACTCCTCGGCGCTAAGGCATTCAGTATGAAGTCGGTCAGCTCTAGATCTTGGTCAAACTTTAGAGACTTAGCACTCTATTTCACAGTGCCAAGATACACAGAATAAATCCAGTCGGCCCTAGCATCGGTGGGGCATACGAGACTCAGCTCCCTACTTTTACAATACAACTCTCAGTATATAGCCGATCGACCCAAGAGTTGGTCAGACTTACAGGGCGTAGCTCCCCATTTCTCAACGCCAATGCACTCAGTATACAATCGATCGGCCATGGAGCCGGTTAGACCTTTGGGGTTTGGTTCCCCATTCTCATGCACAAGTCTCCCATCATACAGCTGGTCGAACACAGGGCCAGTTGGATTGCCTTTAGGGGATAGAATTGTCAAGGAATCGCAATAACCTGCCAAAGAATAATGACTACCCATCAGGGAATATTCTGATACTCTTTCATATACATGTAACAGAACCTTCTTATGAGGGTGGCTATACATCTTTCATTACCGAATATCAGACATTCTCAGCTGTCTTATTATTGTGGAGGTTATAAAAGACGGTTCATATACATGTAATGTAAGCTTCTTCGGAGGATGACTGTATATCTTCCATTACCTGACATATTTGTTAGTATTAACCCTAGTACCAATTATGAGATGATTGACAAGAGTACTTTTTGTATCATATTTCACTTATTAATAAAAGACAAAGTTGGTTATTATATTTACTTCAGTTCAACGCTAAATAAGTAAGTATAATAATGTCCTACGGTAGTAGGTTCTAGTCTACAACATATCACTTGGTTGAATTGATAGTGGGATGTTGTGGATATATAGAATACTACTCTTAACTATTTCTAGTCAAGCATTAATATACAAGAACAATATTAATGCATTGAGACTAGCATGTAGGTCAACAGATGACTTAATCTCACAAGTCATGGATATGAGATATCAGGTTGACACATGAGTACATATTAAAAAATATATATTGAATAACCCGCTATGAGAATGTTTCATAGATCATTATATGAGTGTCATAAATATTCTCATGTGACTATTAGTATGAATAGTCCTTAGATCTGAAGTCACTGCAGTTCCCTACATAAGTAGTTGTATACTTTGATATCGACAAGCGTCACCTGTAATAGGATGGACCATAAAGTCAATCACTGGGTATGCAATAAGTTATGCGGAGGGATATGAGTGATATAGATGGGATCTATCCCTTCTATATGACGGAAGTGATATCTGTGGACCCCTTAATTAGTAGGACACCAGAATACATGATCATTCTTAAATAATTCAATATGTGATATTGAGCTTATTTGATTGAGTATGGATACTTAGAGATCAAGAAACACAAAGATTGATAAGAGCATGACACGGTCTATATCTCATTGATCAATCTAGATATCAAGGATAGAATGATTGAGTCATACAAGATGATAGATATGGAAAGATTAGGTCAGATCTTGACATTCTCATCACTTGGGTAGCAATGATGTCTTGCTAGATGTCACTCATTGTTTATGTATCTAAAATAGTTTTAGAGACATTGCCAATATTACGAGAACCTATTGAGTCACACACAAAGAATAAGTTTATTTGGAGATAGGTTTATATGATCGATCATTGGATTAAATCTAATTCAAATTGGACTCATTGAGTTAGACTTAATTAGATCCAACTATTGGATTGAGTCAAATTCAAATTAAACTCATTGAGTTAATTTGGATTGATGATTAATGAGTTAGACTCATTGATTGATTTAATGAATTTGAATTCATGAAGGAAGAGGAGTGTTCTATTTAGAATTGATCATACATTGGATGAAGAGTAGTTAATTTTGAATTGCTCGTGTATTGGATGCATTGGATGAAGATAAATATTAATGTCAATTAAGGCAATTAACATTAAGGCAATTTTTTGAATGAGTACATAAAAGGGGGTCGGGTTTTGGATTCATTTTTAGGATGAGAAATTTTTTCTTGCTCTTCTTCTTTCTCTTTTCCCTCTCTTGGCCGAAACCTCCTAGTGTGGTTGCTAGCACAACCTTAGGTGATTTTTCTTCTCCACTTCTTGAGTTCGTAAGACGGACGGAAGGCTTGTTCGTGTGGATACCGAAAGAGTTATGAATGTTTGATCGTGCTGAGATCCTAGCTATCGGGAGTTCGTGTACATGCACCAAAGGTATAACTCCCTTTAACAAATACTTAGCATATGATTTTCCTTCGCATGGATCTTCTGGAAATGAACTTGTTTTCCAATCACACTTTCTTCTTGTTTAGCGCTATAGTTCCTTACAATATTCTGATACCCGACATATTCTAATACCAGACATTCTCTATCGTCTCATTATTGCAGAGATTATAAGAGACGGTATAAAAAGGGGGTCCTATCCGTTGGCTTGGTATGTTTTTAGGATATTTTACATTACACGCATGCATCTACTGTTCATCTCCTTCTCCATTTTTTGCACGGTTACTGTTCTGAGTTGAGCGTCAGAGTGCCTGCGCCAGGGACCCCCTCCCTGGTTCTCTAACGTTCTCTTTTGCTCTCTCTTTAGTGTGTGCAAAGAGGATTGGCCATCGCTATCTTCTAGCTCATAGTCTTATCCCAACCAACATCAAAGTCACCTGCCTAGCACGCCATCCCTCAATTTTAGACAGGATCAAATTTGGCACCGTCTATGGGAACTTTGCCTGAATCTAAAATACGTAGATGGAAGAGGTTGGATGACTCACCGTAGTTACTCTTTCACAAGAGGATTTGAAGTTGCTAATAACTACTCAAGCATAGAAGTTAGTACAACAATAGCAAGCCATAGCTGGGGGTCCTCTACTGCATGACCCGGCTTTATCAATGATGGGCCCTCACACCGAATAAGGGACTCGAGTAGAAGGCTTGATGGAGTTCCAATCGATTCCTCCTCCCCCACCTAGATTCTTGAAAGCACATGCAAAACCGATCAATCTTCTGCCCGTGTCGCCTTCCCTAGTCACGTATCATTGGGCACTATTCTATACGCCCTTTGATGATGTAGGCTGAGCAGAAAGGCCCTAAGGATCATCTTTTGGGGGCACACCCATCCGGGATCCGCGAAAGGGAAAAGCTCAAGTCCCTACCGGTTCTCCCGAGCGGATAAGCATGTCGTTCTCTCAAGAAATCTTAGAGGATAGAGTGTCAAGCTATTTCCGACCTTTGACGATTGGAGAATATGGAGGAGCAACCGACCCAGTGGATTATTTACTCAAATTTGAGAATGCAACCATCCTTCATCAATAGATAGATGACGTTAAGTGTCGAGTATTCCTTACCACTCACTTTGGCTCGACACAAAGGTGGTTTAACTGACTCTCAGCTAAGTCCATTTGTTGCTTCAAGGATTTCCACAAGGTATTCCTCCACTATTTCACTAGCAGCCGGCGATACCAAAGTCTCAGATTACTTAAATCTGGTTTTCTGCCTACCCAATGTTCATATGGGGTAGATGGAACTGACTTTGAATGCACTTTGTTAAGTATATAGGTCACAATTAATAATGCATCTAGGCCACAGTTAATAATGCATCTCCCCAATAAGAGATCGATAAATTAGTCTGCGCCATCATAGACCTAATCATTTCAAGAACAACCCTATTTCTTCTTTTAGCTACCCCATTTTGTAGTGGAGTTTCAAGGATTGTCAGCTGTCTAATAATCCCTCTATTATTACATATTGTCTTGAACATACCAGACAAATATTTCCCTCCACGGTCAGTACGTAAAATTTTAACTTTACGTTCCGTTTAATTCTCGACTTTGTTCATATAACGAATAAAGTAATCTAATGTTTCAGATTTATGAGAAATCAAATACACATAACTGAAATGAGAGAAATCATCAATAAATGTAATGAAATAGAAAGCTCTATGTCTAGATTTCACATTCATTGGACGACAAATATCTGAATGAATTAACTGTAATGGTAATTCGTCTCTAATAGTCTTAACAAATGGTTTTCTAGTTGCTTTTTCAGCAAGACAATGCTCACATATTGACAAATGAATCTTAGCCTGAGTGTCCAATAGACCCTCTCTAGCCAACTGATTCATACGTTCTTATCATATGTGTCCTAATCTAATATGTCAAACCTCATAAGTTATACCTGCATCACTAGTTAGAGCAATATATGAAAAACAACCCTCAATAGCAGAATTGACATTTGGTTCTACAACAAGAACCATAAAAGTATTTATTAAAAAATCATGTCCAATTGACACTTCAATCTTAAGTTCAACACACTGACTATAAAAATTAATACAATACCCTAAATCAAGAAGACAGGTAATGAAAACCAGATTCTGTCAAATTTCAGGAGCATACATGACATCATGTAGAAACAAAACACTACCACCAAGAAGGTCGAGTTTGCAAGTATCAACTCCTTTGACTTCAACTCATTGATCCATTTGTTGCCAGCTAGTACCCAACAGTACTCTACAAATGTAAATCACTCCCGAGTTATATGGTCTGTTGCTCCTGAATCTATAATCCATAAAGGATAAGAATCAGCTAACAACACTTAACTTGTAACAAAATGCCCAGGAAAAGAAGACACACTTGGATTTACCTTTTTCGACTCAATGAACTCCTAAGCGAAATGACCCTTCTTGTTGCCGTTAAAATAAGTCAACTTATTTTTAGGGTTCTTTTCAATTTTCTTTCCTATCTTCTTGATTGGGCCCTATCCTATATTAGTAGCTTTTTTCTTCTTTCCCTTCCCTTTCTTGAACCATTTCTTTTTCATGGATCCAGATGATCCAATAGAACCGACAGTTATATAGGCTAGTCCAGAAATTCTTGCGAATTCAACTCTCTCCGCCTCCAATTCTACATGGTGTGAGACATCAGTGAAAGTCTTGATACTCTCACTATGAGTTAGGGTCTGCTTCATCGTCGCCCAAGAATCCGGAAGGGAACGAATAACTACTTAAACCTGTTATTTATCAGTCAACTCATGACTAGCAGTTTTAAGCTCTCAAATCATGTTCGACATCTCCTTAAGGTGTTGAACCATTGAAACATTTAGACGCTTCTTGTAGCTATCAAACTTTATCGTCAGCTGTCGAAGTTTGCTCAGACTCACTCTACTGTATTTTTCTTTAAGGACTACTCATACTGCATGATGTTGGAATGTATACTAAAAGCCTAGCTTTTTGTATAAATATTTACTTAGAAATAAGAATCATATTAGACAAATATCTACATTTATAAGTTAAGTGTAGTTGTTCGATTAATTTATATTGTAGATAACATAGTGTGTGGTGTCACACACAGAAGATCATATTATCAATTCCTTATAAATTATAAACAGTAGCTCACAATTGAGATGGAAAGGAACAAACCATTGGAATAGTCGTAGTGTAATTAAGTATTAGTTTATCTTGACTGATAAATTACACTAGTACACTCTGAGTGTATTGAGCAGGATCATTTAAGGTAAGTTCTTTTTATACTGACTTAATAAAAGAATAAGACCTTACTTATTATGAAAGTGTGTGCTTTTAATCCTAATATAATAACAAGCACATATATTTACTATTTATTTCTTTAACTTATCAAAGGGTGAAATTTATCTTGATAAATCAATAGGCCCGAGAAGTTGGGAAATGATATTACTTATAGTGTGTGTTGTTGATTATAGAAGGAAACTGTGTCCTAGTAATCTAGGTTGATAATGTCCCTAAGAGGAGCTCATAAGGATTATCATGTTAAACCCTGCAGGTGGACTTAGTCTGACACGACAATAAGGTTGAGTGGTACTACTCTTGGACTAAGATATTAATTAAAGTGAGTTGTCAGTAACTCAATTAATTAGTGGACATTCGACATCTTAAACACAGGGAAATTAACACACTCATGATAAGAAGGAGCCCAAAATGTAATTTCAGATTGGTGCGGTAGTTCAATAATAATTGTTTAGTGGAATGAATTATTATTGATGAAATTAAGTTGGGTGTTCGGGGCGAACACAGGAAGCTTAATTTCATCGGGAGACCAAAACTAATTCCTCCTCTCAGTCCCTATCGTAGCCTCTTGTATATAGAGAATTATACCCATCTATACCCACCTTCCTACCCACCCTTAGGTGGCCGGCCAAGTTAACTTGGAGCCCAAGCTAGGGCCGGCCAAGACCAAAAGGTTGAGCTAAGTAGGTGGCCAGCCAATGTTTGGAGCCCAAACATGGTGTGATCGGACCTAACCAAGTTAAAAGGATTTTTATTTTAAAATCTTTTCTTATGTGGAAGCATGATTTTAAAAGAGAGTTTAAAATTTAAATCTTTCCTTTTATAGCTTTCTACAAAAGATTAAGTGAAAGGTTTGATATCTTTCCTTATTTGTAGTTAAAAGGAAGATTTTAATTTTTGATAAAACTTTCCTTTTTTGTAACCATGTTCATGATTTAAAAGAGAGTTTTAAAAATTATAAATCTTTCCTTTTCTACAAAAAATTAAGAAAAGATTTGATATCTTTCCTTATTTGTAGATTGAAAGGAGATTTTAATTTTAGAGAAAACTTTCCTTTTATGAAACTATCTTCATGATTTTAAAAGAGAGTTTTAAAATTAAATTTTTCCTTTTATAGTTTCTACAAAAGATTAAGAAAAGATTTGATATCTTTCCTTATTTGTAGATTGAAAGGAAATTTTAATTTTAGAGAAAACTTTCCTTTTTGTAAATCATCCACATGTTTTAATAGAGATATTTAAATTTATAAAAGTTTCTTTTTATGATCAACCATGAAGGGAAATTTTTAAGAGAAATTTTTATTTTAAAAATTTCTGGAAACAAATTAGGAAGTTTTAATTTTGTGTTAAAACTTTCCTTACTTGGAGCAATGAGGTGGCCGACCATGATATTTAAGAAAAGGAAATTGATTTTAATTAATTAAAATTTTTCCTTTTCATGGCAAAGAAAATAAGAAAGTGTTTATTTAAATTTTCCTTATTTGCCAAGACCAAGGATTATAAAAGAGGTGGTAGGGGTGCCTTCATGGTGAACAACTCTATTCTATTTTTCTCTCTTTTCTTCCTTGGTGTGGTCGGCCATCCTCTTCTCTTCTTCTCTTCCTTTTGGTGGCCGAACCTCATCACTCTCAAGGAGGCTCTTGTGGTAGTCGGATCCTACTTGGAGAAGAAGAAGAGGAAGGAGTTTCTTGCATCCCTTGGAGTTTGGTGGTGGTGACCGAACCTCTACATCCTTGTAGGAGTTTTGGTGGTCGGAACTTGGTGAAGAGGAAAGGACTTGGGTAGTTCTCATCTCGGTAGATCGTTGCCCACACAACGTTCGAGATAAGAAGAGGAATACGGTAGAAGATCAAGAGGTTATTGCTTACAAAGAAAGGTATAACTAGTAATTATTTTCCGCATCATACTAGTTTTTCTTTGTATGAATTCCAAACACAAGAGGCATATAATTCGAGGTTTCAAATTTGTGATTCTAGTTTGTGTTTTTTTTTTGTTTTTTGAATTTGTAATTCGATTGTTCTTTTTGGTTAAACCTAGAGTTATATAAGGAAATTAAATATTAGATTTCATTAAAAGGCTTTGTCTAGGAAGTGGTGGTTGCTCTCATATCCAAGAAGGCCTAGTGCCTCGTCATGTTTAACCTGGAAGCCGATTTCTAGAATTAATATTTAATTGAATTTATAACGTAGGTGGATTTGGATCAATAATGTTAAGCATCGTTTGCGATCCAAGTCTAAACCATTAAGAACAGATAAGTTAAATTTGGAATCAATAATGTTAAGTTCTATTTGTGATTCCTAATTTAATTTCTAAAGAACACAATAAGTTGTTAGGAAAGGTTCGACACTTGTATAAAATTTTTATACAGTGGAACTGGTACGATCTTCTTAGGACCAACCAACAATTGGTATCAGAGCTAGAGTTTGCCTCTGTGTGTTTGGTTTTCAGTTTAATTATACACATGTCATACATAATTTAGGCAGGATAATAGTAGGATGTGCTAACTCTGTGGTTGCAGGCTCCAACTATTATGGCTTATAGATATTGTGTGTGATTGGACCCTTGGACATATCAAGGGCATTTTATTGTGTGTGCATGATTGTATTTAACTAATACAGCAGGAGCTGTATTAGCCCTAGGATTTTACATTTATGTTCGATCTAGACTTGATATACATTCCCTTGTGGAATATAGGATCGATGTATGTAAAATTTTATTCTTTCTGTCGCAGATCTTATCCTTACGAGGCGTGGTGCTATTGGAGGACCAGAGGCGCAGCGGAAAAGGAAGCTCGATGGACCCGACGACATAAACCCTAGGGCTGGCAGCACGCGAAGGACAGTGATGGAAAAGGCCATAATAGTTGGAAAATTAATTTCCATATTTATTGCTTTTATTTACTGTGATGTGTGTGATGTATGCTTGCTAGGTTAAAATTCCTCACCTTAAATAACTAAGTGGGATAGGGATTTTAAATAAATTCCACGGTCTCCATTACTGGTTTGTAAGTGATGCAACAAGCTTGCGTGTTGGCTCTGAGTGTCTCCCTCCACAACGGATGGGTTTGTTGTAGATCACTAGATCAAACTTCCATTATGGATGGTTATAGGAAATTATTTAGGAGCGTGTAATCTTCTCCAACTGAAGGGGCACACTACAAAAAAAACACCCATATAGAAGTGGTTTATTAGAAGCGGTTGTAACACCGCTCTTGGAAATCCAACAACAGAATCAATTTGAACTAAACTGTTTCTATTGTCTTACCTTTTCAGAACGGTTTTGCAACCACTTTTGTTGAATAGCTTTAGCACTAATTTGATTAAACCGCCGCTATAAACCACTCTTAATGATATAACTTTTATAAGTAATCTTGAAACTACTGATATTGGGTATCTTTAACAATGGTTCTATGTCAAACACTGCTAGTAACCGTTTCTATTGCTCTAACTTCTAAGAACAATTATCAAACTATTCCTACTAAATACTTTTAACATCATTTTGTGTAAAGTGCCATTATAAAAGGCTTCTATTGCTCCATTGTTTTAGAATTAATTTTCAAAGTGCTCCTATTATATAGTTTTAACATCAATTTGAATAAACCACCACTGTAAACCGCTCTTAATGATATAAATATTAGAAATAATCTTGAAACTACTGATATTGGATAATTTTAGCAATGGTTCTATGTCAAATGTTGCTTTTTATTGCTCTAACTTCTAAGAACAATTATCAAATCATTCATACTGAATACTTTTAATATCATTTTGCGTAAAATGTTGCTATAAACCGCTATCAAATCATTCAAACTTTGGTCGGTAATATTTAATTTATTTTTATAATCAAAGTTAAATTTAACAGGTAATATATAATTTTTTACTAACCAAATTTATTTTTTCGGTAATATTTAATTTATTGTTTATCAAAATTAGATTTGAACGGTAATATTTAATTTTTTTACTAGTGTAAGTTAGGTTTCACTAATAAATTAAAATATTTATGGGTTATACTTATTATTATTGTTTTATAATTTTTTTTAAAATTTGGACATAGCATTTTTATGTTTAATTTTTTTAATAAAAATATATTTAATATTAAAATAGATTATTTCTCTTTAAATTTTATTTCTTTCACAATTTCTATCTTTTGTTATCAATTTTTATACTATTATTTTCATATTCTCATTTATCCACTAATTGTTATAAATATTTGTTTTATCTGGATGCTAAAAAAGAATTAATTACTAATTAAATATTTTTGACCAGATAAATTTAGTTAATAACTTATCGAAGTTAAAATTGATCAATAATATTTTTAAAAAATAGCAATTAAAGTGTATCAATCCGACGAACCCAACTTAACGGACCCAACTTAAATTGATAGCTCTATCCCGAGGAAATGGTGCAATGGATCACAAGACATTGAAATTATCTACGTAGCAACAGTTTTGTGTCAAATACTGCTACTCACCATTGTTGGATATTGGGGCCTTAAATGGACCAAAACGATTTTGAGGAAGGAAGCCATCAATTGTTGAAAGTCGTAATTGACTTCAAAATTGAAATCTACGATTCGCGTAGATAGATTTAGACTATTAATTTGCTCAAAACCGATTAAGGGTGAATGAGAAATTAATGTTTAAAGTCGGCCCAAAAAATATTTTTAATTCATTAATAAAGTGCATGAGAGAATAGTCCCACATCGGAAATTCTCGATGTGTATTCTCTGCTTATTAATGAAGATGTGTTAATGGAGTTAACACAAAAATAAAAGGACAGGTGCTCCCTTAGCCTAGGGTGAGCCCGCCACCCGCCACGTGCGCACGTTCGCAATGGGCGCTTTGTAGGAGCACTTTGCACTTATGCTCCAGGTGACATTGCAGTGCCTACGTGGCACTCGGGTGATGTGGCAGCACCTACGCGGCATCCTCGTGGGCAAAGGGAATGGATGGCTACCGTTGATCAACGTTGATCAAATAGGTATGATGAATCGCTTGTGATGCGATCTAGAGCGTTGGATCGCAAAGAGTAACGATCTGACGGCTTGGGATGAGACTTAATCTGAAGCATCGAATCAATGGATCCAGATCCGATGGCCGATGATGGAATATTCACTCAATTCACTCAATCCTCTCTTCTCTTCCTCAAACATTCATCTCATCTTGTGCATTCAAGAGTCCAAGAAGTCTACTAGAAGGTTCGCTGGTCTCGGAAGTCGGAGTGCTACGATTCCGAGACGTTCGTCGTCGTTGTATCTTGGGAACGAATTGCAACAATCCGTTAAGCACCGTAGCGGAGCAATATCGTTTACGGAGATAGTGTCGAACACTAGCCTCGACGATCAGTTTGCATACTCCAGAAGCTACCCGGGATTAACAGTCGTAAACGATATTTCGTGCAAACTGATATGGCTACCAACGACATTCCGACGGCCGTTCCGACCGTCGTTCCGACCGCCATTCCGACAACCATTCCGCACGGAGAAAAGCCGGAGAAATTCACCGGAACCGACTTCAAAAGATGGCAGCAGAAGATGCTATTTTATCTAACAACGCTAAACCTTGTACGGTTTTTGCACGAAGACACGCCAGCCGCTACGGAAGGTAGTAAGGCTGCTAGCGATGCATGGTCTCACGGAGATTTTCTGTGCCACAATTATATACTCAACGCCTTGGACAACACGTTATATAACGTATATTGTTCTCTGGAGACGGCGAAATCTTTGTGGGAATCCCTTGAGAAGAAATACAAGACCGAAAATGCTGGATTGAAGAAATTCATCGTCGGTCGGTTTCTGGATTTCAAGATGGTGGACTCAACAAGCGTCTCATCTCAAGTCCAAGATATGCAATTAATACTGCATGATCTGGACGCCGAAGGCATGAAGCTGAACGAGACATTTGCAGTTGTTGCGGTAATTGAGAAGCTCCCTCTGTCATGGAAGGATTTCAAGAATTACCTAAAGCACAAGCAAAAGGAGATAGGGTTGCAAGACTTGATCCTGAGGCTACGAATAGAGGAGGATAATCGAAAGTTATCCGACTCCAGAGGAACCAAGCGGACTATAGACGAAATGTCCAACCTGGTCGAGCCGAACGCTAAAAAGCCGAAGCAGTTCAAAAAGAAGGCTCAAGCAAAGAAGTTCAAAGGCTCCTGCTACAACTGTGGAAAGGCAGGACATCTGTCCAAGGACTGCAGATGCCCAAAGAAGCCAACCAAGGGGCCAAAGGATGCTGCGAATCATGTCGCAACCTCTCTTGAGGACTTGGATCTCACTGCGGTTGTATTTGAAGCCAACTTGGTGGATACCAACCCGAAGCAGTGGTTCATTGATACTGGAGCAACTCGTCATATCTGTTCCGATAAGGCGATGTTCTCCAAGTATACTCCGATAAATGGCAGGAAGCTCTATATGGGTAATTCCACGACGTCGCCGATTGTTGGACTCGGAAAGGTTGTTCTGAAGATGACGTCCGGAAAGGAGCTAACACTCATTGATGTACTCCATGTTCCCGACATCAGTAAGAACCTAGTTTCTGGAGTGGCATTGGTCAAGGCCGGATTTAGGCTAGTGTTCCAGTCAGACAACTTTGTACTTACGAAGAATTGTGTCTTCGTAGGAAAGGGGTACCTAGAAAAGGGTCTATTCAAAATGGTTGTAATGCCTATACTCCAAAATTTTGATGGTAATAAAATAAATGCTTCTAGCTATGTTGTTGAGTGTTTTAATTTATGGCATGATCGACTCGGACATGTGCATAATAATACTCTCAAACGTCTCGTCAAATTAAAATTATTACCAAACGTCAATGTTGACGGAACACACAAATGTGAAGTGTGCGTGGAAGCGAAAATGACGAAACTACCTTTTCATTCGGTGGAAAGGACAACAACTCCTCTAGAGTTGATACATAGTGATCTATGTGACTTGAAATTTGTGCAAACTAGAGGAGGTAAAAAATATTTTATTACTTTTATCGATGACTGCACAAAGTTCTATTATGTCTTTCTTTTAAGAAGTAAAGACGAAGCCCTAGAGGCGTTCAGAACCTATAAAACAGAAGTTGAAAACCAACTTGACAAACGAATTAAAATAATTCGAAGCGATAGAGGTGGAGAATATGGTGCACCATTTGATGAATTTTGTACAGAATCTGGCATTATCCATCAAACAACGGCGCCTTACTCACCTCAATCAAACGGTGTTGCCGAACGTAAAAATCGGACACTAAAAGAAATGATGAATGCCTTGTTAATAAATTCAGGCTTACCTCAAAACTTGTGGGTGTTAGAGTGTATACTAAAAGCCTAGCTTTTGGTATAAACATTTATCTAGAAATAAGAATCACATTGGTCAAATATCTACATTTATGATAAATGTAGTTGTTCAATTAATTTATATTGTAGATAACATGGTGTGTGGCGTCACACACAGAGGATCATGTTATCAGTACCTTATAAATTATAAACAGTAGCTCACGACCATAATGGAAAGGAACAAACCATTGGAAGGTCGTAGTGTAATTAGGTATTAGTTTATCTTAACTATATAATTATACTAGTACACTTAGAGTGTATTGAGTAGGACCATTAGATGTCGTTTCTTTTATACTGACTTTATAAAGAAACAAAGACTTCAGTTATTATGGAAGTGTGTGCTCTTAATCTTAATATAATAACGAGCACATATATTTGATATTTATTTCTTTAATTTATCAATGGGTGAGATTTAGTTCGATGAATCAATAAGCCCGATAAGTTGGGAAATGATATCACTTATAGTGTGTGTTGTTGATTATAGAAGGAAACTGTGTCCTAGTGATCTAGGTTGAGAATGTCCCCAAGAGGAGCTCATAAGGATTGTCATGTTAAACCCTGCAGGTGGACATAGTCCGACATGACGATGAAGTTGAGTGGTACTACTCTTGGAGCTAGATATTAATTAAGTGAGTTGTCAGTAACTTACTTAATTAGTGGACATTTGTTATCTTAAACACAGGGAGACTAACACACTCATAATAAGAAGGAGCCCAAAATGTAATTTGGGATTGGTGCGGTAGTTCAATAAAAGTTCTTTAGTGGAATGAATTATTATTGATGAAATTAAGTTGTGTGTTCGGGGCGAACACGGGATGCTTAATTTCATCGGGAGACCAAAACCAATTCCTCCTCTCGGTCCCTATCGTAACCTCTAGTATATAGAGATTTATACTCACCGCATACCCACCTTCTTACCCATCCAATGGGGTCGGCCAAGCTAGCTTGGAACCCAAGCTAGGGCCGGCCAAGACCAAGTGGATAAGTCAAGTAGGTGGCCGGCCAAAGCTTGGGTCCCAAGCATAGGTGGCCGGCCACTAGAATATTAAAAGGAATTTTATTAAAATTATTTCTTATGTGGATATCATGATTTTAAAAGAGAGTTTAAAAATTAAAAATTTCCTTTTATAACTTTCTACAAAAGATTAAGAGAAGAGATTAATCTCTTTCCTTATTTGTAGATTAAAAGGATGGTTTTAATTTTTGGTAAAAACTTTCCTTATTTGTAAATCATCTACATGTTTAAAAAAGAGTTTAAAATTTGAAATCTTTCCTTATTTGTTGATTAAAGGAGGATTTTAAATTTTAAGAAAACTTTCCTTTTTAACCACGTTCATGATTTAAAGAAAGTTTAAAATTAATAATTCTCTTTATTAGTTTCTACAAAAGATTGAGAAAAGATTTGATATCTTTCCTTATTTGTAGATTAAAAGAGATTTTAATTTTTAGAGATAACTTTCTTTTATCCACATGTTTAAAAGAAAGATTTTAATTTATTAAATTTCCTTTTATAAACCAATCATGAAGGATTAAATTATTGAAGAAATTTTATAAATTTCTGAGACAAATTAGGAAGTTTTAATTAATTAAAACTCTCCTTGTTTGTAGTTTTGGTGTGGCCATATAAATTGAGAAAAGGAAAATTGTTTTAATTAAATAAATTTTTCCTTTTCATGGCAAAAGAATTAAGGAAGTTTTAATTAAATTTCCTTATTTGCCAAGACCAAGGATTATAAAGAGGGGTAGAGAAGGCTTCATAAAGAACAACCTCTATTATTTCTCTCCTCTTTTCCTTGGTGTTGTGGTCGGCCAACCTCTCTTCCTTTCTTCCTCTTGGTGGTGGCGAACCTCTCTATTGGCTTGGAGCTCTTGTGGTGGCGATACTACTTGAGAAGAAGAAGAAGAAGGAGAAAGCTTGTATCCTTGGAGCTTGGTTGGTGGAAAAGATCTTCATCTTTTGGAAGCTTTGTGCTTGGCCGAAACTTGAAGAAAGGAGAAGAAGGTGCTTTGGTGGATTCTCATCTGGGAAGATCGTTGCCCACACAACGTCCGAGGTTAGAAGAGGAATACGGTAGAAGATCAAGAGGTCTTTCTAAAAGGTATAACTAGTAATTTTTCTTTCCGCATCATGCTAGTTATTTATGGAAATAATACCAAATACAAGAGGCTTACGATTCTAGTATTTCGAATATGTTTTTCGAAGTTGTGTTCTTTTGTTTTATTTTTCCTTGTGATTTGATTGTTCTTTTCGGTTAACCTAAAGTTATTTTAGGAAATTAAATATTAGATTTCTATAAAAGGTTTTGTCTAGTCGGTGGTGGTTGCTCCCATATCCAAGAAGGCCATGTGCCTCGCCACGTCGAACCAATTATGGAAATTAATATTTAATGGAATTAATAACTTAAGGTGACTTGGGTCGAACGTGTTAAGTTCCGCAGGAGATCCAAGTAAAACCTAAAAGAACAAATAGATTAAGTTTTGGATCAAACGTGTTAAGTTCCGCAGGCGATCCAAAATTTAATTTAAAAGAACACATGGTAGCTAGGAAAAGGTTCAGACCTTTGTACAAAATTTTTGTACAGTGGAACCTCTAGGCTTTCCGAGTAGCAACCAACAATTGGTATCAGAGCTAGGGTTTTGCCTCTGTGTATTTGGTATTAGTTTAATTATGCACATGTCATACATAATTTAGGCAGGTTAATAGTAGGATGTGCTAACTTTGTGGATGCAGGATCCAACTATTATGGCTTATAGTTATTATGTGTGTGATTGGACCCTTGGACATGTCAAGGGCATTTTATTGTGTGTGCATGATTGTATTATAAAATACAGCAGGAGCTGTATTTAGTTTTATTAGGATTTTATTTTTGATCTAGATACATGTACATTCCTTTTATGGAATATAGGATCAAAATGTAAAATTCTATTTATGTCGCGGATCGAATCTTGCAAAGCGTGGAACCTTCTAAGGACCAGAGGCGCAGCGGAACTAGGAGCAAGATGGATGCGACAGCTAGACCCGGTGGCGGTGGCCAAATATGGCAGCAGCTTGGGATGACAACACACGGAGGACAACTAGAGATAAAAGCCATAATAGTTGAAAATTAGATTTTCTATTTATTGCTTTTATAATGTTGGTTTACATATTTAGTAGGCTAGCATAGTTAAAATTCCTCATTTATAAATAACTAAGTGGGAGAGGGATTTTTAAGTAAATCCCATGGTCTCCATTACTGGTTTGTAAGTGATGCAAACAAGCTTGCGCGTTGGCTCTCAGTGCCTTCCTCCATAACGGATGAGCTTGTTTGTGGATCACTAGAATAGACTTCCATTTTTGGATGACTATAGGAAGTTAATTATGAGCGTGTGATCTTCCCCAACGGAAGGGGCATAATCTTATTAATGGACTTAGTGTCAAGTAATGGTATACACTTAGACACATCTAATAGTATCCTCCCCATCGGAGTCACTGCTATTATTTGTGTGACCAAATGAAACCAACTATTAATTTGTCATAAAACTAGGTTGACAAGATAATAAAATTAAAGGGTTAAAACCCCTCTTACAAATGATTGATTTTGTATACGTCCACACTAACGTGGCATACAAAATTAACAGTGTTTGAGATAATTTTATTTGTCATAAAGATACGTTGACAAGATAGTTAATGGGTAAAACCCTCCTTTTACAAATGTTGAATTTGTATACGTCCACACTAACGTGGCATGCAAAATTCACGGTGTTTGAGGTGTTGGTAAATTTAAATAATATTGTTTGAGGAATCAATGTTATTTTAAATTCAAAGAGTTTTGACCAAATATTTAATCAAAGACAGATCAACTATTAATTTTATTCCTCATAAAGTAAAGTTGACGAGATAATAAAATTAATGAATAAAATCTCCTCTTCGATTTTGTATACACAAAATTCATGGAGATTTTAAGGAGTTGATCTTGACCAAATGTTTTTGTGATTCTTAGGATGTTTGTCAATCCCTAGTAGTCATACTATAGAAAAAGACTTAGTAGTCCCAATTGTAATGATTGGAAATAGGACTTGGACATTAAGGTAGACTGTCTTCTTAGAACTAAGAACAATTTAGGTGTATTTAATTCATTAGTTGAAACATGTCTAGTGGTGTTATCTACCAGAACCTGGAGTGTAGATACAAGATGTCATTAATCATGTCTGCAATTCATTGCAGGGTTCCAGGAAACCCGACAACTAAATGAAAGGTAAATCACCACATGGGCACTACTGTAAAGTGGTAGCTGTTGCGGTGGGAGATGTTTATCCTTTGATAAGAATAAAATATGGATTTTAAGTAATTGTCTTTACGTACCAAGTTTAGAAAGAACCTGATTTCAGTTTCTAAACTATTATAGATATTATGTCTATTTTGATAACAAAGTTGTTATCAAGAAAAATAGGAAAGTTATCTATTCTGGTATGATGGTTGACAATTTATAATCCAATAACTCCCACGATGCAACAAATGAAATTAGTAACACATCTTCTAATTTTAAGAAAAAACTTCTGAAATGAACCAATTATATCTTTGGCATCTAAAGCTAGGTTATACTTGAGTAGGATTCATTGGTAGCTGATGAACTTTTGGGTTCATTGGTAGTGGAAATCTTTCCAACCTACGAGTCTTACTTGGAAGGAAAATAACCAAGAAGCTTTTAAGTCCAAGGGGTATGGAGTCAAAGATATGTTGAAAACGGTTCATTCTGATTTGTGTGATCCTATGACTATCCAGACAAGAGGTAGTATTGAATATTTTGTCTATTTAATAGACAACTATTCAAGATACAAATAAATTTACTTAATGTACCGCAAGACTAAGTACTTTGATTAGTTCAAAGAGTACAAGGTTGATGCGGAGAAATGTTAAAGTAAAAGTCACTATGGAAGATCGTAGTGGCAAGTACCTCTTGAGAGATTTTAGGAGTCACTTATCAGTTGGATTTCAATCCCAACTAACTGCATCTGGTACACCCCAACAGAATGGTGTAGTAGAAAGAAGGTAAAGGACTCTTATGGAATAATTAGATAGATGATGAGTTATTCAGAAAATTACCAAATTTGTTTTAAGGATAAACTCTGAAAACGAAAGTGAACATAGTACCTTCCAAGTTAGAACTCTCTACTCATATAGAATTGCTGAATAGGTGAAAACCTATTTTGAAGCATATTCGGATTCGGGTAATCCAGCACATATGTTAAAGAGAGACAATGATAAGTTGGATAGGAGTTCACTTGTTTGTAAGTTATCCTAGATAAACAAAAGTAGGTTTATAGTCTTAAAAATCAGAAGGTCATTGATAACATCAATGACTGATTTTTAGAAAAGGACTATATAATGAACCACGTGCTCATAAGTAAATTTGTTCTTAAGGAAATAATAAAGGACATGTCTAACCTAGTACCAACTATACAAGATGAGATACCACAAGAAAACTGCAACACGTATCACAAATGATACACAATTGCATAAAGTGTCTTGTCATAGTGGGAGGGTTGTTAGGCAACCTAAATAGGTTCATGTTTTGGGAGAGTTTTTGGACTCGATCCCTGAAGGACATAAACCTGATCTCCGGACATATGACACTCCAAGATAAATATGCAGCATCTTGGCAAAGAGTAATGAATAATAGAATTAGAATATATGTATTCTAATAAAATCTAGAAGCTTATAGAACCACCAAGTGGTGTAAAAGCCTTTGGGTGTAAAAGGTCTATAATAGGAAAAGAGGGATAGACAGGAAGGTTGAAACCTTCAAAGCAAGGCTTGATGAAAAAGGAAACTTTTTTCACTGGTAGCCATGCTTAAGTCTATCCGGATTCTTTTATCTATTTGGCAAGTGGATGTCAAGACAGCATTCCTTAATGGAAGTCTTGAAGAAAGCATCCATATAAAGCAACCAGAAGGGTTCATTGCAAAGGGCTAAGAGCATCTTGTGTAAAGCTCAATTAGTCTATGGACTGAGGCAAAGCTTCAAGGTCTTGGAACATCCGGTTTATCAAAGTAATTCAGACCTATGGATTTATTTAGTAACCGGATAAGTCTTGTGTATACAAAAGGTGTGATGGAAGCGTGGTGGTATTTCTTGTACTATACGTAGATAACATTTTTGTAGTTGGAAACAATATCAAAATGTTGTCGGAAGGTATGGTTGTCCAAACAATTAGATATAAAGGACTTGGGAGAATGTATATATTCTTGAGATCAAAGTAATAAGGGATCGCAAGAAAAGAATATTTTACTTATCCCAAGCTTCATACATCGGAAAAATCCTTGCTCGTTTTAAAGCATGCAAAACTCCAAGAAAGGTTTCTTACCTTTTCAGGATGGAGTAACTTTATCTAAAGATATGTCTCTGTAGACATTAAAGGAGATAAAGGAAATAAAGGCAGTTCTTTATGCTTCGGAAGCCTAATGAATGCTATGCACGAGATAAGAAATCTGTTTTGCCAAGGGCATAGTTGGCAGATATCAAAGTAACTCTGGACAAGGACAGTGGACTGCAGTAAAGCATATATTGAAGTACCTTAGATGCACTAGAGATTATATGCTAGCTTACAAGGCAGTTAATTTGGTCCTTGTGGGTTGCATGGATTTTGACTTCCAATCGGATAGGGACAATAATAAGTCAACCTCGGGGTTTTGTGTTTACTTTAGGAGGTAAAGTCATAACTATGGAAGAGTGATAAGCATAGGTATTTTTCTGGACTCCACCATAGAAGTTTAGTATATGGCAAGCCTCTGAGGTAGCCATAAAAGCTGAATGACTCAATAACCTCAAGATAGACTTAGATATGATTTCGGGTTTTCAAAGATTATTACAATTTATTGTAATAATATTGGTGCGCAAACTCAAGAAACCATAAGTCTATAAAGGCAAGTAAACAAAATAGAGCAAGTACCACCCAATACGAGAAATCGTATAAACGAGGAGAAGTTGTTGCCTAGAATGCATCGGATGATGACCTATAGATTTTTTCACTAAGGTCCTTAAGGCGAGAGCTTTTGATGGACATGTTGAAGGGTTGGGAATCAGATGTATGGCAGCAGATATGGCAGCTTAGTCTTTTAGTATAAGTGGGAGATTGTTAGAGTGTATACTAAAAGTCTAGCTTTTGGTATAAACATTTATCTAGAAATAAGAATCACATTGGTCAGATGTCTACATTTATGATAAATGTAGTTGTTCAATTAATTTATATTGTAGATAACATGGTGTGTGGTGTCACACACAGAGGTTCCTTATAAATTATAAACAGTAGCTCACGACCATGATGGAAAGGAACAAACCATTGGAAGGTCATAGTGTAATTAGGTATTAGTTTATCTTAACTATATAATTACACTAGTACACTTAGAGTGTATTGAGGAGGACCATTAGATGTCGTTTCTTTTATACTGACTTTATAAAGGAACAAAGACCTCAGTTATTATGGAAGTGTGTGCTCTTAATCCTAATATAATAACAAGCACATATATTTGATATTTATTTCTTTAATTTATCAATGGGTGAGATTTAGTTCGATGAATCAATAAGCCCGATAAGTTGGGAAATGATATCACTTATAGTGTGTGTTGTTGATTATAGAAGGAAACTGTGTCCTAGTGATCTAGGTTGAGAATGTCCCCAAGAGGAGCTCATAAGGATTGTCATGTTAAACCCTGCAGGTGGACATAGTCCGACATGACGATGAAGTTGAGTGGTACTACTCTTGGAGCTAGATATTAATTAAGTGAGTTGTCAGTAACTTACTTAATTAGTGGACATTTGTTATCTTAAACACAGGGAGACTAACACACTCATAATAAGAAGGAGCCCAAAATGTAATTTGGGATTGGTGCGGTAGTTCAATAATAGTTCTTTAGTGGAATGAATTATTATTGATGAAATTTGGTTGTGTGTTCGGGGCGAACACGGGATGCTTAATTTCATCGGGAGACCAAAACCAATTCCTCCTCTCGGTCCCTATCGTAACCTCTAGTATATAGAGATTTATACCCACTGCATACCCACCTTCTTACCCATCCAATGGGGCCGGCCAAGCTAGCTTGGAACCCAAGCTAGGGCCGGCCAAGACCAAGTGGATGAGTCAAATAGGTGGCCGGCCAAAGCTTGGGTCCCAAGCTTAAGTGGCTGGCCACTAGAATATTAAAAGGATTTTTATTAAAATTATTTCTTATGTGGATATCATGATTTTAAAAGAGAGTTTAAAAATTAAAAAATTTCCTTTTATAACTTTCTACAAAAGATTAAGAGAAGAGATTAATCTCTTTCCTTATTTGTAGATTAAAAGGATGGTTTTAATTTTTGGTAAAAACTTTCCTTATTTGTAAATCATCTACATGTTTAAAAGAGAGTTTAAAATTTGAAATCTTTCCTTATTTGTTGATTAAAGGAGGATTTTAAATTTTAAGAAAACTTTCCTTTTTAACCACGTTCATGATTTAAAAGAAAGTTTAAAAATTAATAATTCTCTTTTATTAGTTTCTACAAAAGATTGAGAAAAGATTTGATATCTTTCCTTATTTGTAGATTAAAAGAGATTTTAATTTTTAGAGATAACTTTCTTTTTATCCACATGTTTAAAAGAAAGATTTTAATTTATTAAATTTCCTTTTTATAAACCAATCATGAAGGGATTAAATTATTGAAGAAATTTTATAAATTTCTGGAGACAAATTAGGAAGTTTTAATTAATTAAAACTCTCCTTGTTTGTAGTTTTGGTGTGGCCGGCCATATAAATTGAGAAAAGGAAAATTGTTTTAATTAAATAAATTTTTCCTTTTCATGGCAAAAGAATTAAGGAAGTTTTTAATTAAATTTCCTTATTTGCCAAGACCAAGGATTATAAAAGAGGGGGTAGAGAAGGCTTCATAAAGAACAACCTCTATTATTTCTCTCCCTCTTTTCCTTGGTGTTGTGGCCGGCCAACCTCTCTTCCTTTCTTCCTCTTGGTGGTGGCCGAACCTTCTCTATTGGCTTGGAGCTCTTGTGGTGGCCGATACTACTTGGAGAAGAAGAAGAAGAAGGAGAGAAAGCTTGTATCCCTTGGAGCTTGGTTGGTGGAAAAAGATCTTCATCTTTTGGAAGCTTTGTGCTTGGCCGAAACTTGAAGAAAGGAGAAGAAGGTGCTTTGGTGGATTCTCATCTCGGAAGATCGTTGCCCACACAACGTCTGAGGTTAGAAGAGGAATACGGTAGAAGATCAAGAGGTCTTTCTAAAAGGTATAACTAGTAATTTTTCTTTCCGCATCATGCTAGTTATTTATGGAAATAATACCAAATACAAGAGGCTTACGATTCTAGTATTTCGAATATGTTTTTCGAAGTTGTGTTCTTTTGTTTTATTTTTCCTTGTGATTTGATTGTTCTTTTCGGTTAACCTAAAGTTATTTTAGGAAATTAAATATTAGATTTCTATAAAAGGTTTTGTCTAGTCGGTGGTGGTTGCTCCCATATCCAAGAAGGTCATGTGCCTCGCCACGTCAGTACTGGGAACCAATTATGGAAATTAATATTTAATGGAATTAATAACTTAAGGTGATTTGGGTCGAACGTGTTAAGTTCCGCAGGAGATCCAAGTAAAAACCTAAAAGAACAAATAGATTAAGTTTTGGATCAAACGTGTTAAGTTCCGCAGGCGATCCAAAATTTAATTTAAAAGAACACATGGTAGCTAGGAAAAGGTTCAGACCTTTGTACAAAATTTTTGTACAGTGGAACCTCTAGGCTTTCCGAGTAGCAACCAACAGTGGGGGGAAGCAATATTATCGGCAAATCACATTCTCAACAGAATCCCTCATAAGAAAAATGATAAAACTCCATATGAACTATGGAAAGGCCGCGAGCCATCGTACAAATACCTGAAAGTGTGGGGGTGCTTGGCAAAGGTCGAAGTATCTAAACCAAAGCAAGTAAAGATCGGACCTAAAACGTTCGATGCGGTATTTGTCGGATATGCCCATAATAGTAGTGCATTCCTAGTTCACAAATCAGACATTCCTGATATACATGTAGGAACAACCAGAGAATCTCGAAATGCGATATTCTTTGAAAACGTATTCCCAAATAAAAAGGGAAACGTTGAAAGTGATAAATGATGTTACCGAACTTAGCTGTTATAAAAGGACTATTGACGATCAAAGTGAAGAGTCACGTCGTAGCAAACGGGCTAGAGTTGAGAAATCGTTCGGGCCAGATTTCATGACTTTCATGTCAGAAATGGAACCAAGAACATTAAGTGAAGCTCTCTCTAGACCCGATGCTCCAATGTGGAAAGAAGCTGTCAATAGTGAAATTGAGTCTATCATGAATAATCATACTTGGGAATTAGTAGACCTTCCTTCTGGTAATAAACCATTAGGTTGTAAGTGGATACTAAAACGTAAGTATAAAGCTGATGGATCAATTGACAAGTATAAGGCCAGACTTGTAGCCAAGGGGTACAAGCAAGAGGAAGGCCTTAATTACTTCGATACATACTCACCGGTGACAAGGATTACGTCCATACGAGTGCTAATAGCCATTGCAGCACTGTATGACCTTGAAATACATCAAATGGATGTTAAGACTGCGTTCTTAAATGGTGAGTTGGAAGAAGAAATTTATATGGAGCAACCCGAAGGTTCATGGCTCCTTGAAATGAGAAAAAGGTGTGTCGACTTGTTAAGTCGTTATACGGACTTAAGCAAGCGTCTAAACAATGACACGAAAAATTTGACAAAGTAATGCTGTCAAACGAATTCAGAATAAATGAATGTGACAAATGCATTTATGTCAAAGACTCTGTCTATACGTAGACGACATGCTAATAATGGGCAGTAATCATGATGTAATCATGACTACAAAGAAAATGTTGACCAGAAATTTTGATATGAAAGATATGGGTCAAGCAGATGTTATATTAGGAATTAAAATTCTCAGGACATCAGAAGGGATAGTTTTAACACAATCCCATTATGTAGAATCTGTATTGAAAAAATTCAATGCGTACGATCTCTCTACAGTGAAAACACCTATGGATCTAAGTCAACACTTAGCGAAAAACCATGGTGAGACCATATCGCAGTTGGAATATTCTCGGATAATAGGCAGTTTGATGTATCTCACAAACTGCACACGTCCGGATATTGCCTGTACGGTCAACAAACTGAGTCGTTTTACGAGTAATCCAAACGACACCCATTGGAAAACATTGATGCGAGTTCTCAGATATTTGAAATATACTATGAACTATGGATTACATTATGAAAAATATCCCGCTGTGTTGGAAGGATATTGTGATGCTAATTGGATATCAGATACAAAAGACTCCAAATCTACTAGTGGATATGTATTCACGATCGGTGGGGGAGCAGTATCTTGGAAATCCACTAAGCAGACTTGCATTGCTCGGTCAACTATGGAATCCGAGTTTATAGCACTAGACAAAGCAGCTGAGGAAGCTAAATGACTGCTGAATTTCTTGGAAGATATTCCGAGCTGGATGAAACCTGTGCCTGCCGTACTAATCCACTGTGATAGTCAATCGGTGATTGGAAGGGCACAGAGTAATATGTATAATGGGAAGTCACGACATATACGTCGTAGACATAATACCTTTAGGCAGTTGATCTCGAATGGAGTGATTGCAATCGACTATGTTAAGTCCAAAGATAATTTGGCAGATCCTCTAACGAAGGGGTTGAGTCGAGATCAAGTATACTGCTCATCAAGAGGAATGGGATTAAAAATCTACAACTAAAAATGACTGTAGCGGTAACCCAACCTTGTTGACTGGAGATCCCAAGATCTTGGTTCAATGGGACAACGAGTTCAGAAGTTGTGGTCGGCACATTCGATAGTTTATCTCTATCCCAATCCTAGGATGAATTTGTACCCTACCTCATGTAGTGAGGTTAAGCTTATGCTTTTAGTTACTTCTATACCTGATAAGGTGGAGTATGGTAGGATACTCTTGATAGAAGTGTCACCTATGTGAGTGTGAAGACAGGCCGCTTCAATGAAACACTCATGAATCCAAGATGGTATCCATGGCCGAAACGGAACCAACCATGAGAACCTAAAGTAGGTGAGATAGATCTCTGTGTGGGTGTTATTGTCTAAGTATACACCAACAGCTGAGCAGTTCAAGACATCACATTCACTGCGCAGCCTAGTATACTCGATAGCATTTCACTACGGAAGGTTCAAAGTCACAAGCTACCTCTCCCGATGCAGAGACTTATCGATTGGACTCTTGTAAAGTGTCAGCATGCATACACGCATTGCATTAATTTCCATTCATGTGGGGGATTGTTGAATATTGGGGCCTTAAATGGACCAAAATGATTTTGAGGAAGGAAGCCATCAATTGTTGAAAGTCGTAATTGACTTCAAAATTGAAATCTACGATTCGCGTAGATAGATTTAGACTATTAATTTGCTCAAAACCAATTAAGAGTGAATGAGAAATTAATGTTTAAAGTCGGCCCAAAATAACATTTATTATTCATTAATAAAGTGCATGGGAGAATAGTCCCACATCGAAAATTCTCGATGTATATTCTCTACTTATTAATGAAGATGTGTTAATGGAGTTAACACAAAAATAAAAGGACAGGTGCTCCCTTAGCCCAGGGCGAGCAGGTGCTCGCACCTGTGAGCCCGCCACCCGCCACGTGCGCACGTGCGCAATGGGCGCTTTGCACTTTGCACTTTGCACTTACGCATCGCCGCGAGGAACATTGAGGAGCTTAAATTTATGCTCCAGGTGACATTGTAGTGCCTACGTGGCACTCGGGTGACGTGTCAGGCTCGTACCTGACGTGGCAGCACCTATGCGGCATCCTCGTGGGCAAAGGGAGATGACTGGACAGTTGACTTAGGGAATGGATGGCTACCGTTGATCAACGTTGATCAAATAGGTATGATGGATCGCTTGTGATGCGATCTAGAGCGTTGGATCGCAAAGAGTAACGATCTGACGGCTTGGGATGAGACTTGATCTGAAGCATCGAATCAATGGATCCAGATCCGATGGCCGATGACAATAGGCGGGATCTGAGGGTCACAACTCCTCAGATCTGATGGATGAGATTGAAGTGGGCTTGGTGAAGGGTTACAACCCTTCAGAATGGATGATCTAGATCGATCCAGCCCAAGGAACACATCCACTCACCCAAAGGACAATCAACCTCTTCTTTCAGTATAAATAGAACCCTCCAGATGATGGAATATTCACTCAATTCACTCAATCCTCTCTTCTCTTCCTCAAGCATTCATCTCATCTTGTGCATTCAAGAGTCCAAGAAGTCTACTAGAAGGTTCGCTGGTCTCGGAAGTCGGAGTGCTACGATTCCGAGACGTTCGTCGTCGTTGTATCTTGGGAACGAATTGCAACAATCCGTTAAGCACCGTAGCGGAGCAATATCGTTTACGGAGATAGTGTCGAACACTAGCCTCGACGATCAGTTTGCATACTCCAGAAGCTACCTGGGATTAACAACCATTTTTATTGCTTAACTTCTAGGAATAATTTTCAAATCGCTAACAACATTTTATATAAAGTGCTGCTATAAACCATTCTCTCTTCTAATGGATAAGAATTAGTGCGGCAATAAACCACTTATATTCTCTCCTCTAATGGGTAATGCCCCTAGGGCATAACACAGATGGTGGATGCATGACTTCTCTAGCGTAATGGTCAGGAGTCGATTACCAAGAACTGATGATCTGTGGTCACCCACCATACGTTTAACACCTGTGTATCTACATTTACCTTATTTCATATCCATGGGTTGACACGAGGGACTCGCTAAGGTAGCGGATCTATTTGTTTTCTAATGGATAAGAATTGATTTGCAAACTATACCTGTTTCAAACGACACTCGTCTAAATTATAGTAGTACATAAATAAATAATATAAAAAAACTTGTAAAAAAATAAAAAAGAAAAACGTGTACTTTTTTTAAAAAAATAGAAAAGCGTGTAAAAAATTAAAAATAAAAATCGTGTAAATAATAAAAAAGGAAATATATTTAAAAATATAAAAGGGAAAATGTGTAAAAATTTAAAATAGGAAAAATGTGTAAAACAAATTAAAAAAAGGAATAGCGTGTAAAAAATTAAAAAAGGAAAACCATGTAAATAATAAAAAAGGGAATACGTGTAAAAAATATAAAAAAAATAAAAACATTTAAAAAATAAAAAAGGAAAAAACCAATGATTGATTACATCATACTATTGTCATTTATTCAGTATTATTGATAATGGAAGATTTGTGGAGCATATTTTGCTTAATTGGAAAGGGGATTACCGTCATTGTGAAAGCTAATCGTGACAGTCAAATATCTAAATTTCTCACATCATCTAACACCTATAGTTGTTCCATGCTGACAATCCGAGTGACGACCCATTCAATAAAATCATGTGAAACCCCTACCCATCTAGCATCCATCGTTGCTGCTATTTTTTTTTCCCGTCGAATAGCTTCGATCTCTTGTGATGAGTTTGACGACAGTGGGGGCGACGACAACTAAGAGTGGACATAGCAAGGCCAAGGGGACGAAGGTTGTTTCTTGGTTGCAGAAGGCTGGCCTCCAGTTCCCGATGGGGTGCATCACTCACTACCTTGGGGTCGATCGATACTCTTAGCGAGTTGGTTCCGGTGCACTGGTCTCTCTCTATAGTCCTCGAGTACATAGATGCTGACGTAAGCTTCGTTGTTTTGCTCTTTCACTAGGGATCCCCTTCTCTACCTAAATTTATATTTCTTTATTGTTCAAGGTGTTAGAGTTGGCCAAAAATGACGTGTCATCCCAAAGCACATTCAATTGCTCATGAAAAACAATGAGGAGTTTGGCAGGCTCCTAGCGTGTGCGACGATTTCCATTGATGGGTTGTGCCCAACATCCATCGGGCTTTACTGCCCAAGAAGCAAGGCGGAGGGAAGAGTAAACCAGAGATCAGATCACCCTCACAAGAATTCTAGGCTTTTTTTTGTTCTTCTTCATGTTTTGATTGTAAAAGAATCTTTTGAGTTGTAATTAAAAACATCTTTTAATTGTAGTATTCGCAAGTATCTAATCTCAAATCATATTGATTTATTCATCATCAAGCACGATTAACATGATAATTTTGATTTACATAATTGATCAGGTAGCTTAATCCGTAAAATTATTTAGATCACTTTTAATCAATCAATAGGTTGTACTTTTAAGCATAGTTTAAAATAAATCTAAAATTTCTAACATCAATTTTAAAATTATTCTTATTTCATGATATGTAAGAGCACGAGTTCAAGAGTGGTTTGTAGTGCTCTGAAAGCATTTAATAATGCTCCTTTATCCATGACATTTAGAAGTGGTTTGAAATCACTCATATATTGTGAAAACTGTTATTAAACCTTATGAGTTCTAGAGCAATTTGAATCGCTCCTATATTTCTAGCTTTAATAACATTTTGAAGTGCTCCTATACCCATGACATTTAGAAGTGGTTTGAACTGCTCATAAATTTCTAGCATCAATAGTATTTGGAAATCGCTCTTATATTCATGGTGTGTAGGAGCGGTTTAAAATTGTTCTTACACCTAAAGGGTTGTAGAGCGGTTTAAACCGCTCCTAGATTTATACCTATAGAAGCGGTTTGAAACCGTTGTTATATGCACAACATGTAAGATTGGTTTCAAGCCGTACCTACATAGAATAATAGGAGCGGTTTTTCACCTTGTACCAACGGTTACAAAAATCGCTACTATAGGATATAGGGACGGCAACAAGAGGAGCAGTTTTACAACCGCTGGTAAAAGTGTAGTAGCGCTTGAAAACCGCTTTTAAAAGTAAAAAAAAACCCCTCCTATATTGGTGTTTTTTTTGTAGTGGCATAATCCTATTTAATGGACTAAGTATCAAGTAATGGTATACACTTAGACGCATTCAATAGTATCCTCCCCAACGGAGTCACTGCTATTGTTTTGCGTGACCAAAGGAAAACCAACTATTAATTTGTCATAAGCTAGGAGAAACCCTCTTTTACAAATGTTTGAATTTGTATACATCCACACTAATGTGGCATACAAAATTCACGGTGTTAGAGGTAATTTTGTCATAAAGATAGGTTGATAAAATAAAATGGGTAAACCTCCTCTTACAAACAAATGAATTTATATACGTCCACACTAACGTGACATACAAAATTCATGGTGTTTGAGGTAGTTTAAGGTTGCCAAGAAAATTAATGGGTAAGACCCTCCTCTTACAAATGTTTGAATTTGTATACGTCCACACTAACGTGACATGCATAATTCCTGGTGTTTTAGGTGTTGGTGAATTTAAATGATATTGTTTTGAGGAATCAATATTATTTTAAATTCAAAGTTTTGACCAAATATTTCATCAAAGACAGACTAACTATTAATTTTATTTATCATAAAGTTATGTTGACGAGATAATAAAATTAAAGGATAAAATCTCCTCTTAAAGTTTGAATTTGTATATGTCCACACTAACGTGACATACAAAATTCATGAGGATTTTGAGGTGTGAGTCTTGACCAAATATTCTTGTGATTCTTAAGATTTCAAATGTTTGTCAATCCCCTAGTTGTTATACTATAGAATAGACTTAGTAGTCCTAATTATAATTGGAAACAAAACTTGGACACTAAGGTGGACTGTCCTCTCAGAACTGGAACAATAAAGGTGTGTCTTATTCATTAGTTGTTGAAACATGTTTAGTCGTGATATCTACTGGTACTTGGTGTGTAGATACGAGAGCCACTGATCATGTCTGCAATGCATTGCAAGGGTTCCAGGAAATCCGACAACTATATGAAGGAGAAATCACCGTCTACATGGACACTACTGCAAATATAGCAGTTGTTGCAGTGGGAGATGTTTATTCTCTGATAGGAATAAAACATGGATTTTGAGAAATTGTCTTTACGTACCAAGTTTAGAAAGAACCATATTTCAGTCTCTAAACTATTCAAAGAACTTGATATTCTGTCTCTTTTGATAACAAAGTTGTTATCAAGAAAAAGAGGAAAGTTATCTGTTCTGGTACGTTGGTTGGCAATTTATATAAATCCAATAAATTCCACGATGCAACAAATGGAAATTAATAACACATCTTCTAACTCTAATAAGATAAAGTAATCTTCGGAAATGAACCAATCATATCTTTGGCATCTAAGGGTAGGTCATATTAACTTGAGTAGGATTCAAAGGATAATAGCCGATGAACTTTTGGGTTCATTAGTGGTGGAAAACTTTCCAACCTACGAGTCTTGCTTGGAAGGAAAAATAACCGAGAGGCCTTTTTAAGTCTAAGAGGTATAGAGCCAAAGATGTGTTGAAATTGGTTCATTTTGATTTGTGTGGACCTTTGACTATCCAGGCAAGAGGTGGTTTTGAATATTTCGTCTCTTTTATATATGGGTGCATTTATTTGATGCGCCGCAAGTCTAAGTAGTTTGATGAGTTCAAAGAGTACAGGGCTGATGCGGAGAAACGTCAAGGTAAAAGTATCAAGACACTGCGGTAAGATCATAGTGGCGAGTACCTCTTAGGAGAGTTTAGGAGAAACTTATCAGAAGTCGGGATTAAATCCCAACTGACTGCACCTGGTACACCCCAACAGAATGGTGTGACAGAAAGAAGGTATAGGACTCTTATGGAAATAATTAGATCGATGATGAGTTATTTAGAATTACCAAATTTGTTTTGTGGATATACTCTGGAAACAGAAGTAAACATAATACCTTCTAAATCAGAACCCTCTACTCCCATAGAATTATAGAATGGGCGTAAGCCTGGTCTAAAGCATATTCGGATTTGGGGTAGTTCAACACATGTGCTGAAGGGAGACACTGATAAGTTGGAATTAAGAACAAGAGTTCATTTGTTTATGAGTTATCCTAGAGAAACGAAAGGAGGTTTATAGTCCTAAAAATCAGAAGGTCATTGTTAGCACCAATGCTCGATTTTTAGAAGAGGACTATGTAATGAACCACATGCCCATAAGTAAATTTGTTCTTAAGGAAATAATAAAGGACACATCTAATCTAGTACCAACAGTACAAGATGAGATACCACAAGAAACTGCAACATGTGTCACAAATAATGCATAATTACAGACAGTGTCTCGTCGTAGTGGGAGGGTTGTTAGGCAACCTGAAAGATTCATGTTTTGGAAAGTGTCTTTGGACTTAATCCCTGGTGAACATGAACATGATCCCCGGACATATGACGAAGCGCTCCAAGATAAAGATACAGCATCTTGGCAAAGAGCAATAAATACAGAATTAGAATATATGTATTCTAATAAAGTCTGGGAGCTTGTAGAATAACCAAATGGTGTAAAAGTCATTTGGTCTACAATAGAAAAAGAAGGACAGACGGGAAGGTGAAAACTTTCAAAGCAAGGCTTGTTGGAAAAGGATATCGATTATGAGGAAACCTTTTTACCGATAGTCATGCTTAAGTCTATCCGGATACTCTTATCTATTGTTGCTCATATGGATTATGAGATTTGGCAAATGGATGTCAAGACAGCTTTCCTTAATGAAAGTCTTGAAGAAAGCATCCATATAAAGCAACCAGAGGGGTTTATCGCAAAAGGCAAAGAGCATCTAGTATGTAAGCTCAATCAGTCTATTTATGGACTGAAGCAAAGCTTCAAGGTCTTGGAACATCCGGTTTAATGAAGTAATCTAGACCTATGGATTTATTTAATGTCCGGATGAGTCTTATGTATACAAGAAGTGTGATGGAAACGTGGTGATATTTCTTGTAATATACGTAGATGACATATTTGGTAGTTGGAAACAATATCAAAGTATTGTCGGAAGTAAGGGTATGGTTGTCCAAACAATTCGATATGAAGGACTTGGGAGAATGCATATATTCTTGGGATCAAAGTAATAAGGGATCACAAGAAAAGAATATTATGATTATCCCAAGCTTCATATATCGATACGATCCTAGCTCGTTTTAGCATGCAAGATTCCAAAAAAGGTTTTCTACTTTTTAGACTTGGAGTAACTTTATCTAAAGAGATGTCTCCGAAGACATTAAAGGAGATAGAGGACATGAAGGTAGTTCCTTATGCTTCGGCTATCGGAAGCCTAATGTATGCTATACACGAGACCGGATATCTGTTTTGTCGTGGGCATGATTAGTAGATATCAAAAGTAACCCTGGACAGGGGCATTGGACTATTGTTAAGCATATATTAAAGTACCTGAGAAGAACTAGAGATTATATGTTGGTTTATCAAGCAGATAATTTGCTCCCTGAAGGTTACACGGATTTTGACTTCCAATCAGATAGGGACAATAGTAAGTCAACCTCAGGGTTTTGTGTTTACTTTAGGAAGTGAAGCCATAACAATGGAAGAGTGTTAAGCAAAGGTGCTTTCCGGATTCCACCATAGAAGCTAAATGGCTCAAAAACTTCATGATGGACTTAGACATGATTTCTGGTTTGTCCAAAAATTATTACAATTTATTGTAATAATAGTGGTGCAGTAGCAAACTCGAAGAAACCATAATTCCATAAGGCAAGTAAACATAATAGAGCACAAGTACTACACAATACGAGACATCGTATAACGAGGAGAAGTTGTTGCCGCCTAGATTGCATCAGGTGATAACCTGGGAGATTCTTTCACTAAGGCCCTTAAGGCAAGAGCTTTTGATGGGTATGTTGAAGGGATGGGAATCAAATGTATGGCAGGAGATATGGCAGCATAGTCTTTTAGTATAAGTGGGAGATTATTGGAATGTATACTAACAGCCTAGCTTTCGTATAAACATTTACTTAGAAATAAAAATCATATTGGTCAAATATCTACATTTATAAGTTAAGTGTAGTTGTTCGATTAATTTATATTGTAGATAACATGGTGTGTGGTGTCACACACAGAAGATCATATTATCAATTCCTTATAAATTATAAACATTAGCTCACGACTGAGATGGAAAGGAACAAACCATTGGAATAGTCGTAGTGTAATTAGGTATTAGTTTATCTTGACTGATAAATTACACTAGTACACTCTGAGTGTATTGAGCAGGATCATTTAAGGTAAGTTCTTTTTATACTAACTTAATAAAAGAATAAGACCTTAGTTATTATGAAAGTGTGTACTCTTAATTCTAATATAATAACAAGCACATATATTTAGTATTTATTTCTTTGACTTATTAAAGGATGAGATTTAGCTTGATAAATCAATAGACCCGATAAGTTGGGAAATGATATTACTTATAGTGTGTGTTGTTGATTATAGAAGGAAACTGTGTCCTAGTAATCTAGGTTGATAATGTCCCCAAGAGGAGCTCATAAGGATTGTCATGTTAAACCCTATAGGTGGACTTAGTCCGACACAACAATAAGGTTGAGTGGTACTACTCTTGGACTAAGATATTAATTAAAGTGAGTTGTCAGTAACTCAATTAATTAATGGACATTCGACATCTTAAACACAGGGAGATTAACACACTCATGATAAGAAGGAGCCCAAAATGTAATTTGAGATTGGTGCGGTAGTTCAATAATAATTCATTCCACTAAAGAATTATTATTGAACTACCAAAAAGTTCAATATATAGAGAAGCTTAATATAGTTGGGTGTTCGGAGCGAACACGGGAAGCTTAATTTCATCGGGAGACCAAAACCAATTCCTCCTCTCGGTCCCTATCGTAGTCTCTTGTATATAGAGAATTATACCCACCTATACTCACCTTCCTACCCACCCTTAGGTGGCCGGCCAAGTTAGCTTGGAGCCCAAGCTAGGGCCGGCCAAGACCAAAAAGTTGAGCCAAGTAGGTGGTCGGCCAATGTTTGGAGCCCAAGCATGGTGTGGCCGGCCATAACCAAATTAAAAGGATTTTTATTTTAAAATCTTTTCTTATGTGGAAACATGATTTTAAAAGAGAGTTTAAAATTTAAATCTTTCCTTTTATAGCTTTCTATAAAAGATTAAGTGAAAGGTTTGATATCTTTCCTTATTTGTAGTTAAAAGGAAGATTTTAATTTTTGATAAAACTTTCCTTTTTTGTAACCATGTTCATGATTTAAAAGAGAGTTTTAAAAATTATAAATCTTTCCTTTTCTACAAAAAATTAAGAAAAGATTTGATATCTTTCCTTATTTGTAGATTGAAAGGAGATTTTAATTTTAGAGAAAACTTTCCTTTTATGAAACTATCTTCATGATTTTAAAAGAGAGTTTTAAAATTAAATTTTTCCTTTTATAGTTTCTACAAAAGATTAAGAAAAGATTTGATATCTTTCCTTATTTGTAGATTGAAAGGAAATTTTAATTTTAGAGAAAACTTTCCTTTTTGTAAATCATCCACATGTTTTAATAGAGATATTTAAATTTATAAAAGTTTCTTTTTATGATCAACCATGAAGGGAAATTTTTAAGAGAAATTTTTATTTTAAAAATTTCTGGAAACAAATTAGGAAGTTTTAATTTTGTGTTAAAACTTTCCTTACTTGGAGCAATGTGGTGGCCGACCATGATATTTAAGAAAAGGAAATTGATTTTAATTAATTAAAAATTTTCCTTTTCATGGCAAAGAAAATAAGAAAGTGTTTATTTAAATTTTCCTTATTTGCCAAGACCAAGGATTATAAAAGAGGTGGTAGGGGTGCCTTCATGGTGAACAACTCTATTCTATTTTTCTCTCTTTTCTTCCTTGGTGTGGCCGGCCATCCTCTTCTCTTCTTCTCTTCCTTTTAGTGGCCGAACCTCATCACTCTCAAGGAGACTCTTGTGGTGGCCGGATCCTACTTGGAGAAGAAGAAGAGGAAGGAGTTTCTTGCATCCTTTGGAGCTTGGTGGTGGTGGCCAAACCTCTACATCCTTGGAGGAGTTTTGGTGGCCGGAACTTGGTGAAGAGGAAAGAAGGGCTTGGGTGGTTCTCATCTCGGTAAATCGTTGCCCACACAATGTCCGAGATAAGAAGAGGAATACGGTAGAAGATCAAGAGGTTATTGCTTATAAAGAAAGGTATAACTAGTAATTATTTTCCGCATCATACTAGTTTTTCTTTGTATGAATTTCAAACACAAGAGGCATATAATTCTAGGTTTCGAATTTGTGATTCGAGTTTGTGTTTTTTTTTTATTTTTCGAATTTGTGATTCGATTGTTCTTTTTGGTTAAACCTAGAGTTATATTAGGAAATTAAATATTAGATTTCATTAAAAGGCTTTGTCTAGGAAGTGGTGGTTGCTCCCATATCCAAGAAGGTCTAGTGCCTCGCCATGTTTAACCTGGAAGCTGATTTCTGAAATTAATATTTAATTAAATTTATAACGTAGGTGGATTTGGATCAATAATGTTAAGCATCGTTTGTGATCCAAGTATAAACCATTAAGAACAGATAAGTTAAATTTGGAATCAATAATGTTAAGTTCCGTTTGCGATTACTAATTTAATTTCTAAAGAACACAATAGGTTGTTAGGAAATGTTCGATACTTGTATAAAAATTTTGTACAGTGGAACCGGTACGATCTTCCTAGGACCAACCAACACATGAGCCATAAGATATGACTCATACTCAAAATTTAGGTCGTCTACCATTGAACTAATCAATATGCCCTTTGTAGTGGAGGCTTTTTTCTTCCATGCCTTATAAGCATCAAGATCCCGTATGTTCTATCCAATAGAACCATTTACATGTTCTACCATAACCTGATTTACAACCTCCAGAACTTCTTGTTTCTCAAGTATATACTGTATCCTGAGGTACCAGATCTTATAGTTATCCTTATTAAGTTTTTCACCCTTGTTGAGTTCAGCTATAATATTTTTGGTCGCCATAATCTATCATAAATAAACACATTATTTAGTATTCAGTGTAATTCATATGTATGTAATTTATGATTGACTTAATATTAATTTGAGTTGGTTTACAAAATCAAGTGATAAATACGTTTTCACTCATCATTCGTATGACCTATCAAATCGATATTGATCAATTCTATTATGTTGGGGTTGCAAGGTTGCAAACATAGTCCCACATTGAAAACACATGGAAAAGATCATGGGTGTATAAGAGAAAGATATCTCCATTGGCATGAGGTCTTTTGGGTAGAGCCCAAGAGCAAAACCATGAGGGTTTAGGCCCAAAGTGGACAATATCATGTTATTGTAGAGATATCTAAATTCTTTTCGATCCTACAATTGGTATTAGAGCCCGGACTGCTATAAGGTTTAACCACCGACTGTGCACAAGAGCGATGGTCTGATTGAGCCATGTGGGTACAATATTGATCTCGAACAAAGAAAATGGAGTCTCCTATGTTCGGATCAAGAAGACCAGACACCAGGCAGGAAGTCCTAGTTGCGGCTAGGCAAGAAAGTCCTAGTAGGTCGGGTGGACCGAGGGGCAGGAAGTCCTGGTGGGTCGAGGATCGGACGTGGAAAGCCTGTTGTCCTTTGTTTGAGGGGGGGATTGTTGGGGTTGCAAGGTTGCAAACATAGTCCCACATTGAAAACACATGGAAAAGATCATGGATGTATAAGAGAAAGATATCTCCATTGGCATGAGGCCTTTTGGGTAGAGCCCAAGAGCAAAATTATGAGGGCTTAGGCCCAAAGTGGATAATATTATGTTATTGTGGAGATATCTAAATTCTTTTCGATCCTACATATTACACACATCCCAACAAATGAACTAATCATTTATTATATCATGATTTCTTTAATTAAATAAATTAATCATTTAATAAAGTGTAGAGTAAATAGTATAAATAAACATATGAATGAATATATCATTAATATAAAAATATGCTACATATTATTAATATATAACAAACTGACATGAACTAAATGGATTAATACTGTTCATACATAATAACCGTAACAATAAAAGAACTCTAATAGACTAGATAGTCTAACACCACTCACACTAAGACAGACACTAGTGAAGTGGTCAACATTATCCCTTTCAACCTGCACTCATTTGGGGTAATCACAGGTGGGATAACTTCAGGATTCTTCGTTGGATCCTTTATCGATCCTCTTCTGGATTCTCCTCGATCATTTTCGGGTCCTCTTCGAACACTTCATGATCCTCTTCAGCCATATGGTAAAGCAATTCTTCACATAATTCTGAATATGTGATACGTCCTTCATGACACCCTCAAACATAGTCTGCTATCACCTTAGGATACTCTGACAATGAATGCATCAAAGCTCAAATCCTATAACTATTCAAGACTGGAAACTCTTCTCGCTCAAGTTTTCAAAATAACTCATCAAGTTGTCCAACGTATCCATCGACTTCATAAGCAGAGTTATACTTTATCTCCTGAATTTTCTCCCTGAGCTAGTTCTGCCGCACTTCGCGATGAGTCAATATGGTAATCATCCGTGTCATCTAAAATATTGAAATTAAATAAGTCAGTACAAAACCAACTAATTAGTACAAAACAAGCTTAATTCAATTTATACAGGCATAAAACTAATATAATAAATTAAGAAAAATAAATCTTCGTGATTTTCAAGAGTCTAAGTCGACTAACCTATTGGACCAGTAGATCGGGAATTCAAATCCTAAGCTTGGTTCATTGTCCTTATTAGAATGAATCTAATTAGATAAGGATTTTCTGTACCTATTTTCTATTATTATTTAATCTAAGTCTATTTCAAGTCAATCTTTGACTTATTGATTAAACTCTATTCTATTTAATCAAACAAATGTCCATTGATTTAAGTTTAATCCATTAGAATAAATCTAATCTAATTGATCAAATTAAACCCAATAGAATAAATCTGATTATTTAATCATGTCTAGTCTAAGCCCAATTAATCAATTTCAAATCAAATTGATTTTTGTTTAAATCAAATTAGTTTAATTCAATCAGCTAATGATTTAAATCAGACTAAGTATAATTGAACCAACTAATTAATTGAGGTAATTATAATTTATTCTAACATGTATAATATATTTATATTTTTAAACATGTCAGTTTAAAAATTATGCATGGATTGCTACTAGCCCAGATTCTCTGGACCGCAAAAAGCGGTACAGAGGATGGTCCCTTGATCTGGATTGATAAAGATGAATGGTCCCCATCTATTTTATGAATGGGGACCATCTCCTGAATCAATCCAAGCCAAGGGATCATCCCCTGGATCACTTTTTGCGGTCCAGAGGATCTGCCCTCGATTGCTACTAAATTAAAAAACAAACAAAAAGTTTCGATTTATTTTTAATCAAACTTCTTCTCACACATTTGACGAAGAAACCTTTTAATCGATTAAATAAATTTAATCGATTAAATCAATTTAATGGATTAAAACAATCGATTATTCTTTCTTTCATTCCTTACTTCGTCGCACGTCATTCACACCACACACTACAAAAATATTTACTTTTAACGACTAAATATTCCGTCGGTCTTCCGTTGATATTTGACATTACCGACGGAATGTCGACGAAATTTATGGTATCAGGAGTCATTTGGTCGGCAATTCACTTTACCAACAGAATTGGATTTCTGTCGATAACTTCCGACGGTATTTCATATTCCGTCGGTATTTTAATGATTGAATATTTTTCCCGTCGATAAAAAAGTAAACGGCAGATAACGGAATTTTCCAACTGAATAAATTTCGGTCGAAAAATTCCCGACAGAAACCTAATTCCGTCGGTATATTACCAACGGAATTAAGGATTCCGTCGGGAATGCCCGACGGGATCCTTAATTCCGTCGGGATTATATCGCAAAAAATCACTGTATTGTTGATATTTACCGACGGAAACCACAATTCCGTCGGTAAAATATTGAAAAAAAATTTAAAACCTGCTCCTGTTTTACTCATTTCCCATATACAATTTTAATACAAATACAAACCATCACATGTGATGGCATCACAAACATAATTCATACATATATAACAATCCACACAATATATACTCACAACATAGAACAACAAGATCACAATATATATCAATCCACAATCTCCAAAATACAACATACAATATAATACATAAACATAAGTGCACGCAAATACAAAATCTCCAAAATATAATAAAATCCAAGTGTCAAGTGCTCACAATCATAAGTATCTAAAAGTATATAAGTGAGCGACAAATACAAAATATCCAAAATACATACCATGATACATCACGTATACATATATCCAAATATAATCCTGTAAAAGTCAAATACAAGATATTATGATTAGAATGAATTGATGCAAATGTAATATAACTCAAACATTGTAATATATAAATAATTTTACATGTAAAAAAAATACCTGAATTATATTTTGGATAATCAATAATAGTGGTTATGGTGAATGTATCAATATGAACTCTTGAAAAATGTAAAACACTTTAAGATAAACATCTAATAATATCGCAATAGAATAAATATATTTGACTTAATTAATTTATAAGAAATTCTAAAAAAATTAAGTTATAGTTGAACATACCTCAAAAAAATCTAATCATCAGCGGGGTCTGATGGGTCTCGGGTCTCCTCTGATTGGGAATGCTGTGAATGGGGTTGCTGTGATGGGACCCATCTAACAATGATTGCTTACATCTGGGCCAATGTCTGCTCCTAAGCATCCCACTTCTTCTCCCACCTCTGATCCATGGTAGTCATCTGAGTCTTCAATTCTTGGTTTTCTTTTCTTAATGACTCCACCTCAGAAGAAGAAGAAGAAGAGGAACTCACACGACCCCTAGGAGTCCTCAAGCGATCAAATACCACCTTGGCCTAGGAGCCAAGGCCATAGAGGGAGGAGTTCTTTGTCCTTCCACCCACAATATCATAATAAATTTCGTTTATTTCCTGGGTGGATAGATCCTGTGACTCCCCTCCCTCTATTGGTGGCTGAGATGACTAAGCAACCCTGCTTGTCATTTCCTCCTGTGTAAAAAAAAATATACAATTTATATCTTATACACAATTATTAAAGTTAATTAATCATTATTAAAGATTAAATATAAATTGCAAGTTAATAATTCAAACCCCAATGTTCTTTGATCGAGCATCAAGATATGTGTCATCCTTTCTCTGGTGAGTCTTGAGAAAGATCTCCAGGCAAGTGGGTTATCTTTCTAAAGAACGCTCCTGCATGCACAAATAAGTTTGGCTAAAATTATACAAGTTTATTAATAAATAAAAATTTGATTTATATAAATTTAAATTAAAATCGTCAGATCCATAGCGTGCTCAACAATGGATCGAGATCCTGATGTATGCCGAGCAGATCCGGTACTTGGGCCACTTAGCTCTATATTCCTATTCACTCGAGCTTTTAGAGCCTTTGTCTGCCATCTTTCTGCAGACCAAGTGGCTGCCCATGCACTCCAGATCTCGTCGGATACATAAGTTGGCCATGTGCCATCCTTTCTCACATAGTATAATAGGTCTTTGTACAACTTGGCACAATAAATATTCCAAGTTGCTGCAAATTCTGGCTCGTGCCCATCCTCCCACGTATATTTTTTCTGCAATTAAAAAATAAAATTTTAGTATATTAAAGGATGTTTATATTGTACATATTCAATTTACTTACCACAAATTCTTGATAATAAAAATCCTTAGTTGCAACATCTACATGTCTCCATGTAGTACCAGATATGCAGACTCTTTCCTTAAATTTCCGTGTAATATATGTCGATACTCGATGGCCGTCAGGAGTAAACCTACATATAAACAATATTAAGACATAAGATATATGTTATAAATAAAGAACTTGAATTACTAATAATAAAAAAATACTTACGACTCTCCAACAACCCTAAGGACGGTGGATCCACAGAGTGGTACTGGAAGATCTGCCATGATACCTTATATCTACAAAAAAATATTACAGCCCATCATAATAAGTCTTTAATAATATGATAAATAAGCAACAAAACATGATTGAAGCATAATTTACTAGATGAATAATAATGCTAAAATTTAATCACTGCTAGACTCTGCAGGCATTTCTACTCAACATTAACAGTTTGTAAGTTGTCGTGACTAGACTCTGTTAGTTCAGCAAAATCCTCACTACTAGATTTCTCTCCATCATCTATCTCCTCGTCAGTGGCATTACCATCTACAAGTAATTATGATGTAGATTGGAGTTGTAAATCAATCGAATGTCTCTCTACTTCGTCATTCTAAAATGCATCATGGTTTTGAGAAGTAATAGTGTTCGACATTTCTATGGTCGAACGAGGCTTCAATCGACAAACAGACAATCATTCACTAGCTCTTCTTCTCTTCGTAGGATATTCAAGATAAACAACTTAACCCGCTTGTATTGCAAGAATGAAAGGTTCAAACTTATTGAACTTTCTGTTTGCATTAACCTCTACTAAATTATAATTTGGATGCATTCTGGTACCTATTCTTGGAGTCAGATCATACCATGAGCATTTGAACAACACACACCTTTTTATCGGTAATGCAGGATATTCAACCTCTATAATTTCCACAAGTCTACCATAGTAATCAAACTCAGTGTTATTGGTGTCGATAGATCCTTTAACGCAAACACTAGAATTAAAAGTTAATCTCTGTGAATCTCGTTGTGTCACATAGAATTTGAGACCATTAACATAGTAACCCGAATATACCATTATTTGGCGAAGGGATCCAGATGCAAGATTCAATATTCTATCATCTTGTACATTAGATATTCTGCGGTCTTTCACCTATCAAAATAGTAATGAGAAAAATTAGGGTTGAACTTAATTTAATAAAGAATTATGAAAATATCTCTAACTCACATATATTTGAAACCATAATGCAAATTCGGTCTCTAACTTTTCAGCAACCTCACTTGCAGTCATTGATGGATTTTGTAGATATAATTGTTGTTCATACAAGCTTTGAAAGAAGGTAATTATAAGAAAATTAGGATATCATGCAAATAAGTACAATGAAATAAAAGCTTGATTAGAGAAGTTAACTTACTTTATGTATGGTTTGACCTCATCACAGTTTAAGAGTATGTATGTTCTTACAACATGGTATTCTTGTTGAGTTAACCATCTAGATACAGATGCACCCATTGGTTTACCAGAAAATTTGAAAATAGAAAGCATCGATGAGTCGATATTCTGAGTATCATCGGAATTTCTAGGACATTTGCGATGTCTGGTTTTAACATTATCAGCAAAATAATAAGAACAGAAAGAAGATGCTTCCTCAACCAGATAAGCATTACATATTGACTCTTCAACTCTTGCTTTATTACGAACATTATTTTTTAATTTTCTCAAAAACCTTTCAAATGGATACATCCATCTATATTGCATAGGACCAGCTATTCGTGCCTCATATGGTAAATGTACCGGTAGATATTCCATTGAATAAAAAAAAATAAGTGGAAATATGCGCTCCAACTTACAAAGTATGAGAGGAATGTCAGTCTTTAGCTGAATCATATCGACCGTCATAATACACCTTGCTGTCAAATCTCTGAAAAAAAAAGACTCAACTCTGTAAGTGCTTGCCAAACATTAGTGGGAAGTCAATCATGAAAAGCTATTGGAATAAGTCTTTACATGAACACATGGCAGTCATGACTCTTCATTCCAAACATCTTTAATTTGTTCATGTCAACGCATCGAGCCATATTCGAAGCATATCCATTTGAAAATTTGATTTCTTTTAACCAACTACATAAAGTTTGTTTACCATCTTTATCCAATGTATAACAAGCTTTTGGAAACTATTAGCTGTTTCATTCTAATGCAACTCTGGTTTGTTGACCAGTTCTTTTAATTCCTCACATGATTTTGCAATGCCCTTAGTTCTTCCAGGTACATTCATCACAGTGTTGAAGATATTATCAAAGAAATTTTTCTCAACATGCATCACATCTATATTGTGTCGAATGAGTAGATACTTCCAATAAGGCAACTCTCAAAATATGCTCATTTTCTTCCAACCACACTTGCACATCCTAACAAGATATTTATTTATCTCATCAGAATTAGGCTGAGATACTGGGAGAAATCCATAACTATCTATTTGTTCAATGATTTCTTCACCTGAAGCATGGACTGCTGGGGGAGGTTTTCTGACTATAACATTCTTTAGAAAATTTTTCTTATTTCGCCGAAAAGGGTGATCCAATGGTAGAAATTTACGATGATTATCAAACCAAGATACCTTCCCACTACAAGGCAATAAAAATACATCGGACTCTATCATGCAATGTGGGCATGCAAATTTACTAGTCATGCTCCATCCCTACAACATTGAGTATGCTAGAAAATCATTGATCGTCCATAATAAGGCAGCATGCAATGTAAAATTAGTTTTACTTGCAATATCATAAGTCACCGACCCTACATTCCATAATTCATTCAGCTCGGCAATTAGAGGTTGCAAGAAAATATCTATCTTATCTTTTGGATTGGCTGGACTAGGAATAAGCACGGTAAGGAACATAAATTCATTTTTCATGCACATCTATGGCGGTAGGTTGTACGATGTTAATATAACTGACCAAGATGAATATTGTTGTCCCGACTGACTGAATGGTTGAAATTCATCTGCAGAAAGTCCTAATCTCATATTTCGTGGTTCTATTACAAAGGAGGGAAACAGAGTATCAAGTTGTTTCCATGCAGGAGAATCACAAGGATGACACATTATACCTCCTTCATGCTCATGCTCATGCTCATGATGCCACAACATGTGGCCAGCTGTAGCTGCAGATGCATACAAGCGTTAAAGTCTAGCAGTTAATGGAAAATAATACATCATTTTCCAAACAATATTTTTCCTCTTCTTCCCTGGTATGCGTGTACGATGCTTAAAACGATGGTGAGTACAGATTTTGCATTCATTCAAATCACTGTCTTCATTCCAAAATATCATGTAGTTGTTTATACAATAATCAATCTTCTCTACAGGCAAACCTAAACCTCTGATCAATTTCTTTATTTCATAGAAGCTATCAGTTATTATATTATCAGCAGGGAGCAACTCTGACATCAATTGACAAATGTCATCGTAACATCTTTCTGAGAAATAATGTTCTGCTTTCATATTCAATAACCTTATTGTAGCGGATAGTTGAGAATGACCAGAAGGAATGTCTTCCCACACTTCTCTTTCACTAGCCTTTAACATTTCATATAGTTGCTGATATTCAGGAGTTGGTATTTCATCTATATTCGAATAATCAACTGCATTTATCACATCTTGAACCATTGATTGCATTGAAATATCAATATTATTTGATACTTCAGGAGCGGTAACAGTAGTCCCAAAAGACGAACCACCAGAAAGCCCAATTGGTGCATATAAATAAGGATCTCCATGACAGTACCAATTGTAGTAATTTGGCACAAAACTATTTCTACCTATGTGCATTTTTACAGTATCCTCATCACAAAATGCTTTATTTTGACATTTTTTTATGATTGCACGGACATCGTAACTCAGCATCATTCATACATTCTGAATGACTTTTAGCAAAGTTCACAAATTGTTCAACTTCAGTAATAAAATCATCTATGATAAAACCATTGTCTAATCGATTATACATCCAAGTTTTGTTCATATACATCGTTACCTAATGAAAATATAATTTGAAACATTATTAAACTTGTATCACTTGAAATAAGCTTAAATAAGGCATTATGTGCACAATTTCATCTCACGATCATCGTATCATATTACCGAAAATCTCCTCTGCATTAATAGAAATATGAACATGCTAAGCTACAACAATGAATTCATAAAACCACAACGTAAGCATTTTAACCTAATCTAATCTAGGTGCATTCCAACCAAATAACCATCATCACTCACTCACACTCAGCAAAACAGGACATAACAAGACTTTAACGTAAAGAAATTGCAAGAATTTGAACCAATGTAAGGAACATTTCATCAAACATAATGTCATTATGAATCAACTAAGCCCAAGTGAATGCAATCCTAACAAGGGAATGATAATTCTAGAACAAGAATTAGACGTCAACACTCCACGAATAACAATCAACAACCAACAAAAATCATCAAGCATCAAAACACATGACAAATTAACTAAACACAAGGAATTCTTGCTGCATATGAATGGAGGTTGCTTTGAATACTACGAATTCGTTGATCGGAGATGAATGAAGGCTATGGACGCTGCAGGCCTGCGACGGCCAGCCTGTGACGGCGGCCAGCTTCCAGCCGCCAGCCTGCGGCGGCCGACATGCCGTAGACAAGCGCCTGCGGCGGCTGGGTTGCCACGGCTGGCCTGCCGCGAGCAGCTGCCTACGGCGGCTGGCCTACCGCGAGAAGGCACCAGCGGCGGGCACCGCCCGTGTGAAATCGAACAAACAAGAGAGGAGAGGAGCATACCTGAGTCACTGGTTGCGGATCGCGGTGAACAGGAGAGGGCACGAGGTTGCTGGACGCAGAGGAGATCACCGAATCGCTGGAAAAATCACCAAGAGAGGAAAAACGTGCATAGATCGCGCAAAGAGGAAATGGTTCTGTGCCCTAATTCTAATTTTCGTTACCGATGGAATTAAGTTTCCGTCGATATTTACCGATGGACCCATAATTCCGTCGGACAATACCGACGGAATCCATAATTCCGTCGGTAAGTAACTCCGCTTAACAAGCACACGTTAATTGGTTTTAAACCTAACGGGTGTGGGCGGAAAGATTACCAACGAAATTAATTTTCCGTCGGTAAAGTTTCCGCCCGCACCCGTTAAATTGAAAATCGGTTAACGTGTGCTCGTTAACCGGAGGTATTTACTGACGGAATTATGGATTCCGTCGGTAATTTGGTAAACCCGCTAACCCTGGTTGCGCGATTTTGCGACTAAATTACATTCAGTCGGGAATGACCGACGGATGTAATGAATCAGTCGGGATCTGCCGACGGAATTAGTATTTCCGACGGTAGTTTCCAACGGAATATTATTCCGTCGGTAATGCCCGACTGAATTTATTTCAGTCGGTAATTTCCGATGGAATAAACTTCCGTCTGTAATCCCGCCTTAATTGCAGGCATTTTTGTAGTGACACGCTGCGCATGCCATCCACTGCCTCCACACAACCGCGATAGACATGGTCGCCGGCTACGGAGGCCAATATCCGGCCTACTCGAGCGATTGCTGATCCTTTCCGGCGCTGGACACTAGACACGGGCCGACCTCAGCCCGATGAATTCGACAATCGTTGGGAACATTGCCACAAGCGTCCTCCAATGACACAAGGTCAGCCACGGTCTACGAGAAGTGGCCATGAGCACTACCACCGGCTAAAAATCGAAGACAAACTTCGTGGGAGTTCCCTCAAGACCTAATTACAACCACTGATCGCAGCTGCTCTCGGCGTCGGCGATTGTGGCATATCACGACATAGTTGCGATCTCTCTTTGATACGGCAAAACAAGACAAAACAAGACGGAGACAAACTCCGTTAAGGCCTGGCAACTGTCGCTGATCACAACTCAGTCGCGATTTCATCTAGCAAATAGAACAAACAAAGTCAAGCCATAAAATGGATTCAATACAGAGGTCAGGGTTGAACAGAGAATATAAACCGTGTTCATATAATTCAAACATGCATCATCATGCTTCAGAATGCATACTACTGCGATATCATAATGACAATTTAAATGCATGAATCAAAACATAAACGGTAAATACTTACAGTAATCTTCCATAGATTTACAATCGGCGACGATTTAATCTTCATACTTGCTATTGGAAAAGCAATTACAAAATCAAAAAGCTCCTTAATTTCACAAACTAACTAAATCTCGTAACTTGAGTTGTTCTTCTCACTCTCATTCTTTCACCTCGTGAACCATCTTTCAACATACTTTTTATAATCCAAAGAATAAAAGGGATTTTTCCCTTAAAAAAAAGTGGATAACGTGGGCAAGCTTCCCATTTCCTACAACCCCGAGTGTGGAGCAACGCCTACTTTGACATAAGTGGAAGGAAATAGTTGCCTTCAATTTAAATTTAGTTGTCACAATTATTTATGATTTTATGAGATCTTTCTAAACGACTTTCTGTAGTCGTTTTTTTAATTCAGTTATTTTATTTTTACATCCAATTAATGTTAGAGATGATCCATTCCATCTTACGGAAATCAAAAAACATAGAATAAGTTATAAGTTTTTTAAACTCTCAACTATAATATGCCATGTGAAATTTAAATTTACCTAAGAAATCCTTCCCATTTTTTTTACGATAGCACATAATTCCCATGGAGACTTATTAAAAATGATGAACTGGGTAATAATAAATGTGGATGATCGGTTGGATTCTATAAAATTTTTTAACGGTATCATATAAATCAAAAAGTCGTAGCGGTAGAGTGATGCCATGATTAAGACGTAGGTCGAAATTCAATCACTTATAATAATGGCGCATTGATTTAGGAACGGATAATAGAGACGTTGAAGACGACCGAATCACATCATTTGTATTCATTATACAAAGGAGGATGAAAATCATTGTTTACGTATAAAAAATGGCAGAAAAAAGCACGCACTAGTGAGTGTCTCGTGAGTCGTGAGCGCACTGACCAACAGAGTATGTGAATTGTTAACGTTTATACATGATTGCTCACAAAAAAAAAAAAAAGATAGCCTGTGTATAAATAAGCTATTGGATTTTGACTTGTGAGTGGAGAGAAAATCATTTAAGGGCACGAAGGATTCCCGTCATTATTATTTAAGGTGCTGGATAAAATTATAAATTATATCTTAATTTTATTTTTGAGTAAATCTTGTTGGTCAGAATCTGATCAGTTAGAAATCTCTATCTCCCAATTAAAATGTATGCATGGACATGCATATAATTAATGTGGTCATATGAAATTACTAAAATACCCATGCATATGCATGCATGCATATATTTTAGCTGGCCAGACTCTGGTCATTTAGCAATATCCTTAAACCTTTTTAAAATTAAAAAAATTACATCGTCCATTATAAAATATATATAAATACACCTGCTTAAAAATTCATAAAGATAACTCATTTAAAATATTTTCATGATACATTTTTAAAAATAAAATCATCAATAATAATATTATATTTAATAGTTTTTAAAATATTTTTTTCAATGCATAAAATTATTAATCTATTTAGTTTATCTTAAATCATTGTAGTCTATAGATAAGATTTGATATTGATACTAAAGCATTGAACATTAATGGATTCATTAATAAAAAATTACACCATGTTCTCTAATTTATCTTTAAAAAAAATATGGACACCGTATTCTTTAATTAAGCATTTATCCATATTTTTTAACCATATGGACTACGTATACATACATTGACACATGTTTAAAATCCACCGTATTCTCTGACAAAAAGATGAGATATATAAATTGATAATGTTTTCCTATATGAAGATCAAACTCCATTGCTTCATGAGATAGACAAATTATGTCTACAACCGAAAAGAAGAGCAAAATTCAGGATGCCAGTAGAAGTTTCCTATTTAAACTTTAAAATTTAGTCACCCCATCAAGTCGGCCTTGAGACATATCATTAAAATTTAGTCATCTCATCAGGGTCGATCTTGAGATATATCACTAAGGGTGACAGCTTAAGGTCCTTGATTTTCAGGGCCCCCAAATTTGATAGGAATATATAATATATATTATATATAATTAGATTATTTTAATAAAAATTCAAAAATATATTTTATTATATTATTTTAATAAAGTCCAAAAATATATATATTGTTGGATTATTTTAATAAAGTCCAAAAATATATATATATATTATTGGATTATTTTATTAAAAGTCTAAAAATATATATATTATTGGATTGTTTTAATAAAGGCAAATATATATATATATTTCATTAAAAATATAAAAATAAAAAAGAGGAAAAAAAAAGGAAGGTAAACAATCCTTTTTTTCCCTTTCCAAAATTTTATTCCTTATACAATTCTTTTTTCATTAATTTATTTACAAAAGTTGGAATAATTTGAATAGTAAAATTTGAATCATGATTGCTAGTTTCCTCCTTTCTTCTCTTTTGAATTTCTTCTAATTAAATAAAAAAAATCTATTCTCCAATTGAAATTTTAATTTCATCAATATATAAACTTAGAACGTAAGTTATCTATTTATCTATATTTTTTCTTATTGTCAGTATTCAATATTAATTTTTAATATTATATTGTAGTCCAATATTTTATGATTTTCTTGTAGATTTAAAACAGTTCAAATAAATTATCCCAATTTTGATCATTATAGAATACATTATGTCGATTGCTTCAAGCACAAACCAGGCGTTATTGCTCTTTTACTATTATTTTCACTGCTTGTGTTTGTTTTATTGTTAGCTTTGTTACTAGTTTTGTGTGTTTTATTTTTTACATTTGAAATTTATAGTACAAATATATTTCCAAAGAAATATCAATCTGGGAGTTAGAAAAAAAAAGTGGAATAGATTATTAAACTCACAAAGGTGTTCATCATAATTTTTTTAAAGTTGGCTTTTCAATTGAAGATTCAGTTGATGAATTACAAGAAAAAATATTATGAAGAACTAAATGATAAACAATCGAGTAATCAAGAAGAACTAAATGATCATACAATCAATGAGCGAAAAAAATTGAGAGAAAATGATGATCATAATCATGCAACGAATGAGCACAAAAAATTGAGAGAAAATGATGATAATAATTTGAATGCAAATGACTTGACAATTTTATGCATCGAAGAAAATTAGGTATTAAAAAAGCTTGATTTTGAAGACCTTATTGTTGATTTTACTTCTCAAAATGCTAAAGATCTAGATTTTTTAATGATTATTATATTTGTAGGTATTGTACTTTTTGGAAAACTAGAGAAACGTATTTTGTATGGTATTATACTTTTTAAAGAATCTTGAGAAATATATTTTAAATAAAGTTTATCATATTTTAAATGAAATATATTAATTTTTAAATTTTCTATTAAACTCTATTCAAATTTTATGTTAGTAAAAAAAAAATCCTATAAAGATCTCTTTTCTCTTTTCGTCAAGGGCTCTAAAAGTCAGGACTGGCCTTGCACCCACCCCATCCCCTATAGATTTAATATTTTAAAGTTCATTTGAGCATAAATCTAACAAAATGATAGCAGAAACAGCCTGTATTTGAAATTGTCTCAAGAAGAATGAACTGAACAATCTTTGCTCGTAAGACTTGTAAAATACTTGAACATACTTATGATAAACATCCCAATAAATATAGCGCACATTCGCTAGCAACCCAACTTAACCAATTTCCATGTGAATGGTTCTGTTGATATTATGTCGGACAAACTCCAAGAGGAGACTATAGTTACAGACATAAGATTTTGCAACCAAAGGCAATATGGAGTAATAATTTAATAATATGTAACACTTCATATGATATTAATGAAGCAATTGATAAATTTCATGATAAAAAATATGGTTAAAGGACAAAAACAAAATATGATTAACAAGTTACAAGAAAATGGAAAACATAAGTGTTTATCGGTAAGGGAGCTTCTTAGCAGTGAGGGAGGACCAGCGGAAAAAATTGATAGGTGAAGTAACTTTTCAATCTACAAGTTTAAATTTAAAGAAAAAACTTATAGATCAAAATTCAGTTATCCTTTAAAAGTTTTTCTATTTAAAATTTATGTTTACTGGCAATGGAGTTTCGTCGTGGTGAACAAGGGAGCTCTATTTGGTTTATCTCACCGTGACTCGTCCAGATATTGTGTATGTTGTTCATATGATTAATCAATTTGTCACTGCACCAAGTACAATTCATTGAGATGCTATTCTTCGTATTCTCAAATATATTCAGGGTACTCAATTTCAAAGTCTTTTATTTCCTTCTACTTCATCTCTTGAGTTACATGCATACTCTAATGCGGATTGGGCTGGTGATCCTATGGATCATAAATTTACCAATGACTTACATTTTTCTTGGTGATTCACTCATTTCTTGAAAGAATAAGAAGCAAGATGTTATTTTTAAATCTTTCAAAGAAGCGGAGTATCATATCATGACCTCGACTACTTGTGAGATAGTTTGGTTGCATTGGTTATTTACGGATATGAGTACCTCTCTTCATCAACCTACTCCGTTATATTGTGATAATCAGAGTGTTATTCAAATTACACTCAAATCAATTTTTCATGAGCGAATGAAACATATTGAAATTGATTGTCATATTACGCGTCACCATCTTCAGATTGATACCATCACATTACCTTTTGTTTCTTCAAAACTACAGATTACTAATATGTTTATCAAGTCACATTCCACTTTACGCTTTCATTTTTTATCTGACAAACTCTCAATGCTTCTAGCTGTAGCATTGTGAGTTTGAGAGGAGATGTTAGATTATATTTATTTATTTATAGTTTTTAGAGCAATTTAATTTTTTCTGCTTTTATATTTAGAGTTTAAGATTTCTTAATTTAATTATATAATACTTTATACTCTATATTTTCAGTATCAATTTTGAATATGACTAGTTTTTTTTTTTTCATTTTCTTAATTTCTAAGAGTATTCAGAATTAACGTATGACCATTTACCATTAAAACATCAATGTTGATTTTAATTTCACACAAGCTCTTCAGTGTGCTGTTCATATTCTTGTAGTATACAAGACTGAACAGAGAAACACTAAGAGTTGAACCTATGCTCTGGATTTGTAAGGGCATTCATGTTTTCATATAATTATGTGGTTATCCTTATTGCTTTTCATCGTCTTATATTAGTTACAAATTGATATTCTACAGATTCTGTTTTTGTTTGGGAGATAATCTAATCTATTTTTAACTTGGCAGGTTTAGAACAGGCAAGTTGATTATAACTAATTAATTTGTAGAGACGCTGTGTACTTACGTACGTGAAGTTGTTGAATCCATGCAAGAAAACATGGGTTGCCGGCAATCTTTCAGAGAGACGAAGTTCAGGTTAATGAGTTGCAGCATTTTGTATTGGTTGTTAAATATGACTTAGCAGTTTATTAGGTCAGTTTGAAATGCGGGCAAACATTTTCTGACCCTCAGATCCAATTTCATATTACAATCAATTATTGGAGGTAAAAAAAACCACTTACACAACGCAAGATTACAAGAATTATAAGAGGAAGGCTTAGGAGAGTACAAGAGAGGCTTTTAAAGAATTTAACACTCTATTTTGTTAATCTACAAACCTCCACCGAACTCCCCTTGTATAGCCTTCAACTGACCCCGCGGGTCATCCGAGTTGGTATATGACGAGTGTTACCATAATGAGGTCGCAGGGTCGATCCTCGGGACAGCTGAGGAATAAATCCCCTATCCCTGTATTACACTTTGTCTGTCACATACTCGTTCGGATGTTACGATTTACCTTCCTCGTGATGACCTTGGGTTGGATACGATGACGACACTGGAAACAAGCGTTTCACCTTTTACAATAATTGTATAGCCTTCAACTCCTTTTTATTCTCCATTTGTTAATTAGACTTTTCATCCATGGATGCACTTGAGCCCTCGGCTTGTCCACATGCTATTTTTCATACTCTGCCAATGTACGTAGTTTGTATCCTCTAGATGTTATCCATGTTGCTGCTTGATGTTTTTTATCCTGCAGTCCCTTAGTCCTCGCATTCAACCTTTTACAATCTCCAGTCATTGAGTTACCATGCAAACACATACATCAAATATTGTCACAGGCATTACCTAATAAAATATTTTTTTTTTACATAAATGTTTTGTTGGATTTATTACCCACATGATTTGCTCAATTGAATTGTCTAGTCCATGAGTCCATCTAGCCTGATTGACTCATCAAGCTTGATCACCCCAACTTCTTGATTGACTTGAACAACCTAATAGTCGTAGCTAGCCTTAATTTGCTTGGCACCAATGATTTGCCCAACTCGATTAACTCACTCAAGTTGCCAAAATTACTCAGTTTGGTTGACCCACTTGGTTCACCTTGGCCAACTGACCAATTTGGCTCGTCTAGTTTGATTGGTCAGCCTATCTAAGCTAGTTTGATTGACCAACCTTGCCCACTTGATGCAATTGGATAGCCTAGCTCACCGGTGCAATTGGCCTGACCTGCCCTGCCCATCTTGATGTTACCAATTTATTCAGGTTGGTTGGCCTAATTAGCCTGATAGTTCCAATTGTTTTGACCATCTCGAACAATTAAATTAACGCATTCTCTCAATCACCCCAACTAGCCCTTTGGTTTGACTAGTCCAATTGGCTCGACCAATTTATTCAACCTGACCAACTAGGGAAACAAGGTTAGCTATCCCTCCCTTAATAGTCTACCATGTTGGCTCAGGTAGGTCAGAAGGAGGGGAGGTGAACTGACTGTTAAGAAAAACTTTCCTTAAACTTTTAACTCAGATTAGCAACAATAGTATAATTAAAAATAAACAACAAAAAAATGAAGGAAGAGGCGTAAGGTTTACTTAGTTACAACCTAGGTGGTTGTTAATTCAAGGACAAATGAAAGCTCTAAAAATCTCCTTCGGTGAAAGCGGAGAAGCCTCTTACACTCGTTAATTGCTCAAACTATTGCTAGGAAAAGAATACAGGAGCTGTGTACTATTTCTTAGGTCCAGGGGTCTTTTTATAACCCCTGAAAAATCTTATCCCTGGTTTGAAAGTGCCTTCCATAGGGCTAAAAGGCACCTCCAGCGAGGCGCCAAAGGATAAAGTTTTATCATTTGACAACAGCTAAAATCAACCTGGTCGAAGGTGCCTTCCATAGGGTTGGAAGGCGCGTTCGTACTGTTCATCGAAGGCGCCTTCCACAGTGAAAGTGCGGAGGCGCCTTCAACTCCCTTTGAAAGCACCTCCAGTAGCATTTTCAGCCTTCTTTTGCTCTCCTACTGCTTCAATCGCTTGGGTGATGTCAGCTAACCGAAATAGGGCTCACTCGAACCCAATTTTTGGCCTTCTCTTCGAGCAGACTTCCTCCCGGGCTTCTCGTCCCTCGGACCGCCGCGTGCATCCTTCTCATCCACCCGCGTACTCTTCCGCAGCACCTCATCCCTCGGATGCACCAAGCCCGTCAGCTCTCTCCCATGCCGTCCTTCTCACTAGCTGCGTCTTCCATTCGACTTCTTGTGTTCCTAAGCTCCTGCACACTTAGACACAAGGGTTAAACACTAACAGGACCTAATCTGACTTGGTTGATCACATCAAAACTACCACGGGGTACCAACAATCTCCCCTTTTTTGATTTGATCAAACTCAAGTTAAGTTAGGGAAAAAAATTCTCTAATGCTACAAGTAAAAAAAAAATTTACAAGTAAGCAAAAAAAAATATTTCTAAGTAAATTTACAGAAAAAAAATAAAACAACTAGACTTGTTTCTTCCCTACTCTCTTTTTATCACATTAAAAATTGGGTTTATTTAAAAGTCTAAGAGTAAAAAAAAATTCTAACTTGTTTTAAAAAAATAAAAATTAATTAAAATATTTAATTAATTTTTAACATAAAATTAAGATATTTTTAAAACTTCTAAATGCTCAACAGTTAGTCAATTAAATACATATTTCAATAATTAACTTTCAAGCTATGGTGAGACACTAGGCGTTCTTGGATATTAGAACAATAACCACTTTATAGACAAAGACTCTTAAAGAAATTTAATATTTAATTTACTCTGAAAGTTATAATTTACAAACATTCAGTCCAAATATGATTTTAGAACCCAATATAGGTTCCTTCCTACTGGGTTAATTAAAAATTTCTTAGGTACATATTTCTTTGAATTTTTTCTAATTTGGCTCTTATGGAATTTAAGACATCAATTCAATCCACTATATTTTATAATGTGTTGAATATTGGAGCATGTTTAATTTTTCAAAATTTTTATTTCTTTTTGCAATTTTTCATTCTCAATTTTAATTTTATCAAAGTCTTCTAATCGATAAAATTTAGCTAGTATTGATTTTAATTGCTTCACTTCTTTTTCTAATTTACAATAATTTTTTGTTAATAATTTAATAAATTGAAATAACTTGTCAGGAAGAAAAGATCGTACCTGACTTACCTTGCCGATCTCGTGATCCGAAGCTCCCATGAAGTACTGCTTTCTTCCGATGTAGCTCCCCCTTCATCGATGCTTTCGGTGCTCATTTCGGGCGAGCTTGCTTCGTCTCCTTCTTCTTGGTGATTTGCTACTAGCGCAAGTCCAGTGATGGCTTCAATTTCTGACTCGGGTGACGTTTCGTCCCACGTCGCCTTCATATTCTTGTACTTGTTCACTTGGGATAGTTTCTTGTTCTTGCTCTTGTCATTGTCTTTCAATTTAGGATAGTTATCTTTCACATGCCCTTCTTCATTGCAGTGGTAGCATCTTATCCTTCTTTTTCTACCATGCACTTGATTAAATCTTTTAGTTTTAAATAACTTTTTAAATTTACATATCATCTTTCACTATCATCGAGAGAAGATTCTAAGTCTTGTTCGTCCGTCTTTGCCTTTAAGGCAATGTTATGCTCCTTCTTCGAACCTGCACATCTCGTTTCATGGATTTCAAAAGTTAAAAATAATTCTTCTAAAGTAGTTGAATCTAGATCCTTAGATATATAATAAGCATCTACTAATGATGCTCATTTAGTATCTCTCGGGAATGCGTTAAGAGCGTACCTTAGCGAATCTCGGTTACTTACATTTTCTCTGAGATTCGGAGTCCAATGATGAGCTCCTTGATCCTTGAGTGAATGTCACGCCCCCAGAGGAGTTCCTACCGAAAAATTTCGAAAACATCTCCCCTGTACCGGTGACAATCTTAGGCATACATACATACAAAATACATCAGCCACATACGGCTGGAATATATACACAACCACGCAGTTATATAATCAGCCCACTCGGCTGTACTAAAACCAACACAGCGGAAATCACAAATAACGATCACAAAACACAATACAACCAACTGCGAGCCAGCTCGGCTTGACACAACAATAACACACCAAATACAAGATACTATAAAGCCAAACTCCATATAAAAGATACACATACACGAACAAATTACAAAACCAAAATACTAATAGCGTAAGGAATATCGAAACCATAAGAATGTCCTCGAATGTGACGTGGGACTGGCGGACAGGATCTCCAGGCGACTGCATAAATCCTTTACCTGTTACCTGGCGAAATAACCAATTTACGGGGCGGTGAGTATAAAGACTCAGCGGGTAATAGACAGACAGTGCATGAGTATAATAAAGACTAGAGATACAAAGGTATACAGTCTCGTAGGGAATATAGCAGATACTAAAGTGATATCATAGTAAATGTCTATACCTGAAACCATATCCTAGGCTAGTACTAGAAGGTCAGGAGTAGCAAAGATCTTCTACAATACTACTCATAACTACAGGGGTAGCATGTGAGGTATATAGATAATACAGATAAATAAACCAGTGTCTAAACATATACAGCAAATGTATATCTCAACATATGTAAGCATATTAGCACAGGTAAGCAACAGCAACATAAACTAGCAACAACAACATAAGTATAATAACATCAGCATATGCAGGGATGGTCACCCCGCCCACCTCTCTGTACCATGACCCCTGTATGGTCGAGAGGCTGGATCAATGACAACTGTACGACACTCCAGCCATCACTACTCTCGAGTGACCGAGTGGACAGTTTGCATAGTAGCTATCTATCTACGTAGCAATGGGGTCCCTGCTGCTCACAACTCCAGCCACCACTGCCCATGAGTGGCCAAGTGCGACACGACAGGACAAGCGGCACGCTCTAGCCGCCACTACTCATGAGTGGCCGAGCGTGCGGCCCTGGCCAACGACCCTCTCAACCACAAGGGAGACATGGTCATCGACATTCATGCAATAGCATGATGTGTACAATGCAGCATTCATCATATATATATATAAACAAAGAATCAAGTATACTACATGAAGCCAGCATGCTCAATAAGGAACATGTATAAATTGCAGTCAAAGCAAGTAAGCATGGAATTCGATATTTATAAATCCAGTAACTAGTATCTGGTGTCTAGGATCTGCTAAATATCATAGATAACAACGAGAGACTGTATCGACATAGAAACGAGTAGCTCAAAGATTGAGTGGAAGTATCAAATGCAGGAAAAATAAGAGTGGAGTCAAGATAAACATAGTATCTATCTCAATATAAAGCTCATGTACTAGGGTCAAAATACTAAAGAGATCAAACAAGAAGTACCCGTCTTAATCTGTCAATCGTGATAAACCAAGCTCACGTCGAGACGCTCGTCTTAAATCAAAGTCCTGCAAATCCATGATATAACGATTTAGCTAATTACATATAAATTAAATAGTTAAATCAAATCTCCTAATCTATTAAAGGTAACTGTAAACTGAATACGATCCTCGATTAACCACCTAACTAGAGTTAAGTAACTTAACTCTAATTAATCCATCATCCTCCTTAGATTAGGTTTAATCTCTCTAATTAACCCTAACCATTCCACCACCCAATTAGATTAGGTTCATACATGCATATCTCCAAAACTCACCCAATTTCATTTATCATACAAATGTTCACTCATATCTAATCATTTAATCCCTTGAATCAACTACTAGACATCATGAATCAAACCAAACTCACCCAAATCTGGAAGATCAGTGGATGATCCATAGCCGAAGATGTGCTTGCTGCCAGAACCAAAGCTGGAGCTACTACTGGAAACCAGAAACACCACCTCTTGTAGACCTAACAACCCAAACTACAAATCCATTACTTAGCTTTCTAATCCCAAAACAAACCTAAAATTCAGCAACCTTACCTCCATTTCCAAATGCCCCCAAATGGTGATACGCCGCTGGAGAAGGTGCTGCCGGAAAGTGAAGCTACCATTGTTGGATACACCCCTCCCTGCCTCTCCAACCCAAATAATGCTCACCACAGAACTCGACAAGAACATAGCACAAACTCGATGTAACGACCCGACCCTTTGGCCTCTTGGGCGGCCCTTGTGGCGGCCCAACTGACGGCCCTTATGTCGTCGGCACATTTGGTGACCTCTAATGTCGTCGACCGACGACCCTTTGGTCGTGCCATTACTCACTAGGACTTTCCACCCCTAGCAGTGGATTTTTGCCTTCCCCAGGATTCGAACTCTAGACCTCCAGGCTAAGTAGTAGAATTTATGAATCCTGGTAGCCAAGTGAGCGGCGCTCACTTGGCTACCAGGATTAATTGTAACGACCCGACCCATTTAGCGGCCCATTTGGCGACCCTCGGGTTGTCGACCGTCGTCCGTCGGTCATGCCGTTACTCACTAGGACTTTCCACCCCTAGCTAGTGGATTTTTGCCTCCTCCAGGATTCAAATTCTAGACCTCCAGGCATAAGTACTAGAGTTTATGAATCCTGGTAACCAAGTAATTTTTTATTGTAATGACCCGACCCATTTGGCGGCCCATTTGGCGGCCCATTTGGCGGCCCATTTGGCGACCCTCGGGTCGTCGACCGTCGACCGTCGGTCGTGCCGTTACTCACTAAGACTTTCCACCCCTGACCAGTGGATTTTTGTCTCCCCTAGGATTCGAACTGTAGACCTCCAGGCTTAAGTACTAGAGTTTATGAATCCTGGTAGCCAAGTGAGTGTCGCTCACTTGGCTGCGAGAGATCGTAAACTAATTAATCTGGAGGTGCGGTCGAATCTGAAAATCCAGCGCCTCACTTGGCTGCAGATTCATAAACTCTGGTACTTAAGCGGAGGTCTGATTCGAATCCTAGGAGGCAAAATCCACGCCGGGTGGAAAGTCCTAGTGAGCAGTCGACCGACGATCGGACCGATGGTCGCCAAATGGGCCCGAATGTCGGTCGTCTAAAAAGCGCCTTTCTTATTGTAACGACCCGGCCCTTTGGCTTCTTGGGCGGTGTCGTTGGCCCATTTGGTGACCTCTAATGTCGTCGATCGATGCCTCTTACTCACTATGACTTTCCACCCCTGGCGGTGTTTTGCCTCCCCCAGATTCGAACTCTAGACCTCCGGGCTTAAGTACTAGAATTTATGAATCTTGGTAACCAAGTGAGATCATCATCATTGGTCCAGGATTCATGAACTCTAGTAAGTGAGTAACGTCACGACCAAAGGGTCGTCGGTCGACGACATGAGAGGTCGTCAAATGGGCGGACGACACAATAAAAAGGCGTCTTTTTATTGTAACGACCCGATCCTTTGGCCTCTTGGGCGGCCCTTGCGGTGACCCATTGGTGGCCCTTATGTCATCGGCCCATTTGGCGACCTCTCATGTCGTCGACCGACAACCATTTGGCCGTGTCGTTACTCACTAGGACTTTCCACCCTTGGCAGTGGATTTTTGCCTCCCAGTTGAACTCTAAACCTCCCTTAAGTATTGGTGTTTGCAGATCACGGTAGCCAAGCAACGCCACTTGGCTACCGGATTCAAACACACGGGAGGTAAAAACCACCACCAGTGGAAAGTCCTAGTGAAAGTAACAAGGAGGGTCGTGGTCGCCAAATGGGCCGACGACATAAGTCACTAGTGAATAACGGCACGGCCAAAGGGTCATCGGTCGACGACATAAGGTGCGGTTGGGCGTCGCGCCAAGAGGCGAAGGGTCGGTCGTTACAATAAAGGCGCCTTTTAATTGACCTTGTGGCTGAACTGTCGGCCCATTTGGCGACCTCTAATGTCGTCGACCGACGATCATTGGCCGTGTCGTTACTCACTAGGAATTTCCACCCCTGGCAATGGATTTTTGCCTTCCCCAGGATTCGAACTCTAGACCTCCAGGCTAAGTAGTAGAGTTTATATATGAATCCTGGTAGTCAAGTGAGCGCCTCTCACTTGGTTACCAGGATTCATAAACTCTAGTACTGGCCAGGGGTGGAAAGTCCTAGTGAGTAACGACACGACCGACGATCGACGACCCGAGGGTCGCCAAATGGGCTGCCAAATGGGTCGCTAAATGGGTCAGGTCGTTACACTCGAGATCCAATCCCTAAGCCCTCACCTTCAATCACACTACCAGATTACTTCTACCCTCTGTCGCCTACTCGAGCTCTCGGCTTTCGGCGATCTAGGGCACGACGTCAACAGGGCGACGACGCACAAGGGTCCGATCTAGGGTTCGACTGGCCAATCGTGGACCTCGGCATCGAGGTCCGTAGCGCTTGAGCAGCGACAGAGGAGAAGAGGTATGGCATCGCGGCTCGAGAAGGAAGAGGAGTCGGCTGTCGACACTTGGGAGAAAAGGAAGAGAGGAGGAAGAAAGATCGGTGTCTGGGACCTACCGGCGGTGTCGCTAGATGAAGAGAAGAGGAAGGTGCAGCGGTGAAGGAGAAGAGGGTCGGACGGCGTTGTGAGAGGGTGAGGGAGAAAGGTTTTCGGCGACGGAAATTTTAAGGCTCGGGTAGGGAATAAGAAAAAGGAAAATAAATTAATTTAGGAAACTTAGGTTTGGTTTAATCAAACCCTAAGTACTTTCCTAAATTAATTCCTACTTTTGGGTATTTCTAAACGGACCTTTTCCATGTCTATTAATTTATTCCCGCAACTACCTCATACGAGCTCCGAAAAATCCCCATAAAATTTTTAAAAATTTCTAAAAATTCCAATAAGATTATTTATCAAATAACCTTATTATTTAATCATTATTTGGGCACTGTATTTTACAGTGAAGGTGTGCAACAGTTTCGCTATCTTCCAGTTTGATGTTGCTGATATGGTTTCTGAGCAGATCTTGTCTTGCAAGTTTCACCTTCGAGGTTCCTTCATGTAGTTCCAGGAATTTCTCCCAGAGCTCTTTTGCAGATTCATAGGCTCTCATCTGATTGATTTCTTGTGGCGGTAAGACACTTAGCAGATGGAACTCTACTTTGTTATTTGCCATGAAATCGGACTGTTCCTTTTTGGTCCAGTGGTATTTTTCTTTGCCTTCAAGTGCTACAAAATCAAATTCCATTATTAAAATAAAATCGAAATCATTTTTGAAAAATACCTCCATCTTCTTCTTCCATTTGGCGAAATCCCCCTCGAACTTCGGTGGGTAGATGCTTGATCTAGCCATCTCGTATGCTTCGTTCGGCGGTTAATCCTCCTGAAGTGAACCTTGCTCTGATACCACTTGTTGGCCCAGGTAGGCCAAAAGGAGGGGAGGTGAACTGGCTGTTAAGAAAAACCTTCCTCGAACTTTTAACTCAGATTAATAGCAATAGTATAATTAAAAATAAACAACAAGAAAATGAAGGAAGAGGCGCAGTGTTTACTTGGTTACAACCTAGGTGGTTGTTAATCCAAGGACAAATGAAAGCTCTAAAAATCTCCTTCGGTGAAGGCAGAGAAGCCTCTTACACTCGTTAATTGCTCAGACTATTGCTAGGAAAAAAATACAGGAGTTGTGTAGTATTTCCTAGGTACAGGGAGAGATCTTTTTATAACCCCTGAAAAATCTTATCCGTGGCTTGAAGACACCTTCCATAGGGCTGGAAGGCACCTCTAGCGAGGTGTGAAAGGATAAAGCTTTATCCTTTGGCAATGGCTAAAATCAGCCTGGTCGAAGGCCCTTTCCATAAGGTTGGAAGGCGCCTTCGTACTGTTCATCGAAAGCATCGTCTAGCCATGAAAGGCGCCTTCCACAGTGAAGGTGTGAAGGCGTATGGAGGAGCCTCAGAGGCACCTTCAACTCCCTTTAAAGGCGTCTCCAACAGTATTTTCAGCATTCTTTTGCTCTCCTGCTGCTCTGATCGCTTGGGTGATGTTAGCCAACCGAAATAAGGCTCACCATAACCCAATTTCCTGCATTCTCCTCGAGCAGACTTCCTCCCCGGCTTCTCGTCTCTCGGACCGCCATGTGCGTCTTTCTCGTCCGCCGGTGTACTCTTCCACAACACCTTGCCCCTCGAATACACCGAGCCCGTCGGCTCTCTCTCGTGCCGTCCTTTTCGCTAGTTGCGTCTTCCGCTTGACTTTCTGTGTTCCTAAGCTCCTGCATACTTAGATACAAGTATTAAACACTAATAGGACCTAACCTGACTTTGTTGATCATATCAAAACTATCACAGGGTACTAACATACCATGCTTATCTAATTAGTTCAGCTTGCTTAGTATACTTGACTTACCTAACTCATCCAATCCATCGTGTCCATTCAGTTCATCTTGCTTCATTGGCTTTGTCAATCAATTTGACTCATCTAGCCCATTAGATCTATTTATTCTATTCAACCTCATTTGACCCATTTGGTATTGTTGATCCTTTTGGCTCCTTGCCCCGTCAAACTTGGCTTTGATCCACACAATCCACCTGACTTGTTTGGCCCTTCCAACTTAATCAAATGAGTTCCAATTAAACGAGTTAACTGATATACGGGGTGATATTGTGCTCACCCTATATGTGCGCCACTGTGCGTGATAGAGAGGGAGGTGGCTACGTGGGGCTGAGGGGGCCCACCTCCTACTGCACGTGGCCTTCTCTCTTTGTTGCAAATGACGAGTGCCGATGGAGGTATATATATATATCTTACTATTTTATTAAAAATCTTCCCCCTTTACTAACTAATTTTGGTGAAGTCTAAAATGAATTTACATTAATATCTTTTTTTCTACTCACACTAAAAATAATTCCAAGGTTTATTAGTAATTCCACAAGCGAAACAATCAGTGATATAGAGTTCGAGACTCAGCTACGACATATTATTATAAATTTTTCTCATCATTAATTTTCTCTGATTGTTTTATATAAACAAATATAGTTCTCTTTAGTCCCACATCTTAGAATTGACAACACTATGATCAAAGAAACTTTTATAAATATTTTAGGCCGACAATGTTAAAAATATACTTTCTTAGTTTTTTTACTAAGATAAGTATAATATTAAATTAAATTAATTTTTTCATAGGGAAGCCGTAAGGGTGGCACTTGAAAATCCAAACAATTCAGATTTTCAAAGACTCAAATAATTCAAATTTTCAAAAGTCAAGTACTTTACCCTAATGACTCTACTTTAGTATTTTAATGCTAAAATATTTTAATTAATATAATTTCATTATAAAGGGTAAATGTAATTTCAATATATTATATTACACACGCGACGTGTGTACACGATCACTAATATATATATATATATATATATATTAAAATTAAAATTTAAGATATCGTATTTAGGTTAAAAGAAGTGAGAATTAAAAAAAATTAACACTGAGTACTCAGTGTGTATATATATATATATATATATATATATATATTAAAATTAAAATTTAAGATATCGTATTTAGGTTAAAAGAAGTGAGAATTAAGTACTCAATTTGCATCACAGCATAAGTAACAAAACTCTCTATAGAACAGGCAGTCTTAACTCCTAGAATAAGATAAAGAATAACTTTTCAAGTAAATGAGAAATAATATTATGAATTTTGCTAAGATGCATCTTTTGTACCTGCAAACAATTTTTCTTATAATTAATTTATTTTATCTAAAAAAATCTCTCTTCGTAGAATACTTTTAATTACAAGGCATGAGTTGTTCTACAAAACAACTTGGGATCAGTTTTTTTTACCAAGATAAATTCTTTTACATATATGTGGTGATCCTGTCTGAAATGTGAAGCTAGAAAGTTAGATAGATAGCGACTCTACTAATTGAAAAAGAATCTCATTCTTATCTGAAAGATAAAATCAAATCAGGAAAGGGGTCCCTGGTGTTGGTCCTCCGACGCTCAAGTCAAAGATAAAGGAAAGAAAATAGAAAATGATAGAGACAAAGACTCTTATTTTTCTTGTCTTTTCCTCATACCTAGTATACCCTTTTATATCTTTCTTAGTGACCTTCCATCTTCCCCTATTTAATGATATTGATTATCTACAAAAGGCATCATTGTCTTGGCTTCGGTGCATTTAATGATAGATGAAGTGTTCTCCTTTACTTTCTCTTCCTCGAGACATTTAGTCTTCTCTTTTATTACTTTGCATGGATGATACCGGTGCCATATCTGACTAGACGGGTGGTCCACTCGGACTGATTTCCCGTCGGTCGGGCAGCATCATTCCGATCGGCTGATGTAGTTACTCTTGCTCGAATTAGCCTTGCTTGAACCCTGGTGTTGATCGCTTTGATTTTGACCTACACCGTGGCTTTTGACATGTGCCACATAAGCTCTTATCTCCGCATCACAAGTCTTCCCCTCAAGTCTAGTCGAAAGAGATTGCAAGTTCGACTGACTAGACAGTTGGTGCCTTAGGTGATATCCATGCCCGATTGGACTGTGCACGATCCATTAACTGCTAAGTGACCCCTGAACCAACACCACTCGGCTTTACTTTTCCTTTTCCAATCGGGAAGATTGTGTGCCGATCGAGAAAATGGTTAGCAATACTTCGTCAAATTTTCGACCTTCACTGTATCCCTTCCAGTGAGTGTGATTTTGGCTTACGTCATTCGAATTTCAGCGTGTGGTCATAAATGTGGCATGCGGTCATACCTTTTTAAAGATTATGGTGAGCATAAATCCTTGAAGATTATGGCTGAGCAGGCGGTCATACATTTTTAATTAAGGGCTTTAAATGTGGCATGTTGACTGAAGGACACATGTCCTATACTATCGATGCATGTCTGATGTGGCAGGTGGACATTCGCTTAATGACGTGACAAGTACCATTTTCAAATTCAGCGGTTGGATTTGTTTCTAGGTTTGTGTACCCTGGATCGGATGGTTGTCGTCGATCGACCGCAAGCTTTATAAGCCTTGCGTGTGTCGTCGTCATCTACTTTGTTCTTTCATCTTCAGATTTTGCCGCTGTGTACTCTTCTTCAACGATTTTGCTACTACATTCTCTTCTCCGGCGATCTTTCCCCTTTCTTGTAATCTTTCCTTCTCATTCGGATATTTTGGTTGTTCTTAGTGTCCTCTTTCTCTTTTTCAATCAAACTTGTTGTGTTCTTGTTGATCTTTGTTTCCGATGGTGAGTTCCTCTCAACTTCCTGTCCCTGTTCCTAGCCTCTGGTACACCTCCGTCGAATCTAGATTTGATGGGGGTGACGTAGAGAGCCTAAACTTTGCTTATGAAATTCCTCCGGGCTATGAATTCCTTCTTCGTTCGATCGGACCCATGAACCACCTCCGAGTTTTGTATGTTTCTTTAGGGACCAATTTATCTCCGATTTGCGGTTCCTTATCCATCCCTTCTTCTCTGCAGTTTGTAAATACTTTTGTATTTCTCTCCACCAGCCAGTGTCGAACTCCTTTCAGCTGATATGCAGCGTTGTAGTCCTTTTTCATCTACACGACATTTCTCTGTCTGCCCGGCTCTTCCACTACTTCTATTATCCAAAACTGTCTAAGCCGGGGGCGTTCCTATTCCAAGCCTGAGTGGGCTTGGTCTTTTTCGATAAGATGTCGTCCTCTAATCCACTGTCGCTCGGCAGGTACAAGGGCCAATCAGACTACCTTCAGGCGGCTTCCAGCTTGGCTGGTCAGAAGTATGATATCCACAAGCTACTGTTGGAGGGAATCCTCTACATATTTGGCTTGAGTCTGATCCTCACAAGGCTTCCGTTCAGCCTAGGTATGCTCCTTCTTAGTCTAACTTTTGAATCTAACTGATTTCTCTTTTTCTTTTGCATCTCAAGTCATGTTGCGCGCACGTCTGGCCAGAAAATCCAAACTCACGGATGTAGAGATCAATGTTGCGGCTGTGTCTGAGCTAGAGAGTCGCGGCTTGCAGCTGGTCGACTCTCATGAGAATTCTCTCGGAGAGAGCACAGAAGCCCCAGCCCAAGGGAGCGATGGAGTAGCCAGTCGTATGGTTGATGGTGAAGCGATTGCCGTAGTGAATCCCCAGCCCGAGTGTCTTCCGGTAATTCCAATCGCTGAGGCCTCAGAATCGACTTCTTCTAGGAAGCCGTTTGTTGGGTTTTTCGGGCCGCGAAAACCGCTTTTCGCATCGCAGAAACCCCGAATCGCCCAAGCCACGGATCTCGTGCAAGGTAAAACTTTCAAAAAATACGAGTACGAGTTTAAAACACGATCGACTCTTAGATCTACGAGGGAAAAACATTTACCCTTGATGCGTGCCCTTCGTAATCCCGCAACGTCCAAAAGGTAGCCGGATCTCGAGACCGTCAAGCGAACGGTCCTCTAGCAGTATCCACACGAACAAGGAGTGGTCTTCTACCACTCAAAGATGGAGAGGAGAACCCACAAGTGTGCTAGCACTTTCTAGGGCTCTCGGATTGGATCTAAAAGGTGAGAAAGGAGAGAAGGGAAAAAGGAACTCACACACTCCTCTAGGTACTCTCCTTTTGTGACCTTCACACCACCTAGTTGCTTGGAATCAACTCTCACTTCTTCTCCACCATGAAGCCACGACCATCAGCAAGCTGGAGAGAGGGAGAAGCACCCAAGGAAGAAGAAGCATTGAACACCATTCAATTGCCACTAAATGAAACCCTCTCCTCACTTAGTGTGGCCGGCCACCACATGTGTAACCCCCACATTAATGTGGCCGGCCACATTAAGAGGATTAATGGTGTGTAACCTCCATGAGGTGGCACACCATTATATAAGGGGATGATGTGGCATGCCATGTAGGATGAGTCATCCTCATGATGTGTCAATTCATCAAGTCAAAACTTGATGTGTCAACCTCTATTTGGTCAAGTCAAACTTGACCAATGCTCTTCCTAGTTGAGTTAAATCCAAGCTTTGATTCAAGTCAATTTTAATTTAATGAATCTCAATTCATTAATATAAATTGACTCATGAATCAAATTTAAATTAGACTCATTCAACAATTGAATCTAATTGAGTCTAACTCAATAAGTCTAATTTGAATCCAATCTTTGATTCATCATATGAATCTAATCCTATTGGTTCATCATATGAACCTAATCTCCATGCACATGTTCTTTGTGTGTGACCCAATAGGTTCTTATAACGTTGGCAATGTTATAAACTCCTTTAAAAACATAAGCAATGAGCGGCATCTAGCAATACATCATTGCTACCCAAGTTACAAGAAATGTTGAGATCCAATATCACCTTGTGACTACTAATTGTGACTCCTCACAATATGTGACAAGTGTCCTTCTATCCTAGACATCTAGATTGATCAATGTGAGGCATAGACCGTGTCATCCTCTGACCAATCTAAATCTTGAACTCCGAGTAGACTCACTCAATCAAATGAGCTCAATATCTCATATTGACTCATTTGGGTATGGCCATACACTTCGTGGTCTCACTCTATCAAGAATATCGATGTCTCTCCCGTCATATAGGAGGGATAGATCCCATCTACATCACTCACATCCCTCTGCATAATTTGTTATATACCCGAGAATCGCCTTTATAGTCCACCCAGTTACGGGTGACGTTTGACGAAACTAAAGTACATAACTCCTTATGTAGGGATCCATGGTAACTTCAGGTCTAAGGACTAATAGTCATACTAATAGCCACATGAGAAATTATATGACACTCATATAACGATCCATGATACTTTCTCATGGCGGGTCATTCAGTATACATTCTCTAATGCATACCCATGTGTCAGCTTGATATCTCTATATCCATGACTTGTGAGATCAAGTCATCGAGCTGACCTACATGCTAGTCTTATTGTATTAACATTGTCCCTGAATGTTAATACTCGACTAGGAATGATTTAGAGTAGTGTTCCCTATATCATCTCACTATCGATTCAACTAATCGATTGATATAGGTATGAACCTTCTACTCAAGGACGCTATTATACTTAGTCTATTTGGCACTAATACAAATAAGTATAATAACCAAACAAATGCCTTTATTAATATACAAGAATATGATATACATGAGTCCATACAATCATCAAATGATTGGCTCTAGGGCTCTAACTAACAATCTCCCACTAGCACTAGTGCCAATCAGTATAGGCTCTAAGGCCTAAAGACCTAGTGTGACCATCATGCTTCCTCTGTGCCAAAGCCTTGGTCAAGGGATCTGCGATGTTAGCCTCTGTAGGTACTCTGCAAATCTTCACATCTCCTCTATCGATAATCTCTCGAATGAGATGGAAGCGCCGTAGTATGTGCTTGGTCCGCTGGTGTGAGCGAGGTTCCTTCGCCTGTGCTATAGCTCCATTGTTGTCACAATAGAGCTCAATGGGGTCAACAATGTTGGGAACCACCCCAAGTTCAGTGATGAACTTGGGTTTTTCGGGCCGTGAAAACCGCTTTTCGCGTTGCGGAAACCCCGAAACTCCCTAGCCAATGGATCCGTGCAATGAAAAATTTAAATACCAATACGATCTATAGTCATCCTGGTCGGTCTGGAAGCTAGCATTACTGTAACCCTTTACGGTTAGCTCATCATTGCCTCCATATATCAAGAAATATTCTTTAGTCCTTCTTAAGTACTTAAGAATATTCTTGACCGCTATCCAGTGACTTTCACCTGGATCCGGTATCCGCTCGTCATGCTCAAAGCATACGAGACATCGGTCGAGTACATAGCATGGCGTATATGATCGATCCTATGGCTGAGGTATAAGGGATCGATCCATGCGGTCTCTCCTCTCTAGAAGAGGGACCTTGAGTCTTGAAGACTCACGCCATGTGACATCGGCAGAAATCTCTTCTTGGAGTTCTGCATGGCAAACCGTAGGAGTACCTTGTCAATGTATGTACTCTGACTTAGGCCAAGAAATCTCTTAGATCTATCTCTATAGATCTGAATCCCTAGAATGCGGGTTGCCTCACCTAAGTCCTTCATTGAGAAGCAACTCCCTAGCCAGGTCTTGACAGACTGAAGCATAGGGATGTCCTTCCCAATGAGTAGTATGTCATCCACATACAATATGAGGAAGACAACTATGTCCCCTACAACCTTCTTGTAGACACAAGGCTCATCTTCATTCTTGATGAAACCAAACTGTTTGATCGCATCATCGAATCGAAGATTCCAGCTCCGAGAAGCTTGCTTTAGTCCATAAATGGACCTATACAGCTTGCATACTCTACTAGTATGCTGTGGATCTACAAAACCCTCAGGTTATGTCATGTACACATCCTCGAGTAGGTTTCTATTCAGAAACGCGGTTTTGACATCCATCTGCCATATCTCATAGTCATGGTAGGCTGCAATAGCAAGCATGATCCGAATGGACTTAAACATCGCTACTGGAGAAAAGGTTTCATCATAGTCAATACCATGAATCTTGAAACCTTTAGCTACTAAGCGACCCTTATAGATAAGTCCATCCATGTCGGTCTTTCTCTTAAAGACCCACTTACACCTAATGGGTTTTACCTTCGGTGGATCAACCAAAGTCCATACTTGGTTGGTGTACATGGATTCCATCTCGATCTCATGGCTTCTAGCCATTTCTGAATCTGGTCTCATCACAGCTTCCTGATGGGTGGTAGGCTCATCCTCTATGAGCACAATGTCATCATGGTCGACAAGAGAAATGAGTATCTCTCAGCCTGACGACGTACCCTCACGACGCCAAGAGGTATGTCTACTTGAGCTGGTTGTTGTTCCTCAACTCTTTTGGAACAACATCATCCACAACACTTTGTGGTTCCAGTTCAACTTCCATCAAGGCATCTGCTATTGTTCGCATCTTGAACTTCTTCAAGAGCGCTCCCACTAGTCTTTCTAGAAACAAAGTCCTCTCTAGAAAGACCACAACTACCTTGTGCTGACTGGGAATGTAGAAGTAATATCCCTTAGTTTCCTTGGGATATCCGATGAAATAGCACTTGTCGGATTTGGGTCCTAATTTGTCTGAGACTTGACATCGTACGTAAGCCTCACAACCCCAAATCCTCATGAAAGACACCTGGGCATCTCTCCCAGTCCATATCCTATATGGTGTCTTTATCACGGCCTTAGATGGAACTCGGTTGAGAATGAAAGCTGCCGTGTCTAGAGCATATCCCCATAGATATGTCGGAAGATCTGTGTGACTCATCATAGACCGTACCATATCTAATAAGGTACGATTCCTCCTTTCGGACACACCATTCCACTGTGGTGTTCTAGAAGGAGTGAGTTGGGATAGAATCCCACACTCAGCTAAATAGTCACGAAACTCATGGCTTAAGTATTCACCACCTCGATCGGATCGAAGTATCTTAATACTCTTGCCAAGCTGGTTCTGTACTTCATTCTTGAATTCTTTGAACTTTTCAAAGGATTCCGACTTATGTGTCATCAAGTACACATAACCATATCTACTGAAGTCATCAGTAAATGTGATGAAGTATCTATAACCGCCTCTAGCAGCAACATTGAAAGAGCCACATACATCACTATGTATGAGTCCTAACAAATCAGTTGCTCTCTCGCTGTGCCCACTAAAGGGAGTCTTGGTCATCTTGCCGCGTAGGCATGACTCGCATATCTCATATGATTCAAAATTAAATGAGTCCAGCAAACCATCCTTATGGAGCTGGGATAAGCGCTTGTCATTTATATGACCTAAGCGACAGTGCCAGAGGTATGTTTGGTTCATGTCATTTGACTTGAACCTCTTGGTATTTACGTTATAGATAGAGCTCTCTAGATCTAGAATATAGAGTCCGTTTATCAGAGGTGTACTACAATAGAACATATCGTTTAAATAGACGGAACAACATTTGTTCTTTATTATAAACGAAAATCCTTTCTTGTCCAAACAAGAAACGGAAATTATGTTCTTAGTCAAGGCAGACACATAACAACAATCATCTAATTCTAGTACAAGCCCAGAGGGAAGAGATAGATGATAAGTTCCTACAGCAATAGCAGCAACTCGTGCTCCATTACCTACTCGGAGTATCTCACCCTTCGTCAATGCCCTGCTATTCCTCAGCGCTTGTACATTAGTACAAATGTGCGAAGCACATCCGATATCTAATACCCACGATGAAGAAATAGAGAGGTTGACTTCTATAACATTTATACCTGAAGTAGAAATCTTATTTCTCTTCTTCTTAAGATCTTCCAGGTATTCTTTGGAGTTCCTCTTCCAGTGCCTTGCTTGTCCTTGATATAGGTGACAAAGATGTTCAACCATATCGTAAGCGCTCATCAACTCATGTTGCTTCTCAAGCTCGAGTTCATGGTTGCGAGCATAAGACAAGACACATCTAATGCGCCATCTTGATGCTTCTTGTAAGCATCTCATGTCTGGGCAGGAGGAGCCTCCGAATGGGCTGCCCAACGCATGCACGCTCTTGGGTGAGAACTATTCTCGTGTTCATGTACCGCCAGAAATTTGTTCATGAGCTTGTCCTTCTTAAGGACAGATCGCAGAGAGAAAATGTTCGTATTTGACGTCATGGTTATCTACAACAGAAAATTTGCAGAAATAAATATCATATTCTATTAAAATCATTTAATTAGGCCTTCAATTAAATGATGCTCCCACTGAATTCTATAATTCTTGTGGGACAAGATCCACATCATACTAACCCTTGAGTTAGCTTTGGCTAATACGCCCAAGGCTTAGTATGATCGGTAGGTAACGATTATCAATTACATCTCTATGTAACTCTTGTTTATAAAATCAATATCCGCATATATATTAAAACTCGAGTTAGCTTTGGCTAATACGCCCGAGAGTTAATATAGATGTGATTTTGATCTATCTTTTCCAACCGTTGGATTAATGCCTATAGTTGACTCGATCCAACCGAGTAACTATGAATACTCAATCTAATTGAGCTTTGTATTCACCCATGCGTTGATAGGCGGGACCAAGATTGTCCCTCCGTACCCTACCAAGATAATATGTATTGCTTTGCTTTGGCAGATTCAACAATACATGTGATCGAGGTAGTGATAGGTATCACGGCACGGTTAGGCATTTAGAGTTGGTTCGATCGAGATCTAATCTAATCGAAAAGGATGCATCTTGTGAACACTTAGATCTAATCTAATCGCAAGGGTGCATCATGTGCACGACTTAGATCTAATCTAATCGTAAGGCACTAATTAATTAATTACTTATTAAACATGCATCACATATACAAGCAATTAATTAATTTATTTGTGATTTAGTCATGGCCCTACTACGATCTTCTCAAGCCAATGAGAAGATCGATTGGTCAACCTAGGGTCAACAACTTCTCCAAGCTCCTCCCTTTGACCACCTTGTGTTGCTCGTGCCCGCCTCGGAACTCCGTCTCGTGTGGACCCTCCACCGCTCCAATTTGTACATTACAATTTGAAACTCGAGTTACATTCGAGTCTAAATCTAATTTACAACAAGAATATAAGAGAAAGGCACGACGCACAGGTCGCGGCAAAATAAAAACATACAACACGCGCAAACACATAACGGCACGCAGGCCGTATTATGAATTACAACACAATCCAATCATATTGGGTTTTTGGGCCATGACTATCACAAAATTAATATATAATTCAAAATTATATATTTTCATAATTTTCTATAATTTTTAAAATAATTTTTACAATTTTACGAGTAAAATTTCCGTGTCCCGTTTAGCGGTTTCGCAATCGTGGAACGGATCCTTGCGGGCCCAGGCAGCGCTTCTACCCGCGATCTAACCATCGCGAGGGTTCGTTTGTGATCCAACAGCGCCTAAACCCGCTGTCCCAAAACGATTTGGGCCGAGACATTGCCGCTTCGAAAATCTTCTCGGATTCGCTATTTGGTGCGATCGGAGCAAATCCTTGCGGGTTAGGGCAGTACTACCCACGATCTAACCATCGTGAGTTGCTCCTTTGCGATCTAATGGCACCCAAGCCCGCTGTCCCAAACGGATTTGGGGCAAACGAAGCCGTTTTGGAAGACGAAGCCTACAAGTGACGAGACACTTGTGCTTCGCTTCTACGGAAAAATTACCCATAAAATCATAAAAAACTAATTTTTACAGAAAATCACAGAAGGGTTTTATTTTTCATAAAAATAAAAACAAACTCGTACAAGCCTTGCACGTGGCTCTGATACCACTGTTGGGTTCCGCTTTTCGCGTCGCGGAAACCCCGAATCGCCCAAGCCACGGATCTCGTGCAAGGTAAAACTTTCGAAAAATACGAGTACGAGTTTAAAACACGATCGACTCTTAGATCTACGAGGGAAAAACATTTACCCTTGATGCGTGCCCTTCGCAATCCCGCAACGTCCAAAGGTAGCCGGATCTTGAGACCGTCAAGCGAACGGTCCTCTAGCGGTATCCACACGAACAAGGAGTGGTCTTCTACCACTCAAAGATGGAGAGGAGAACCCACAAGTGTGCTAGCACTTTCTAGGGCTCTCGGATTGGATCTAAAAGGTGAGAAAGGAGAGAAGGGAAAAAGGAACTCACACACTCCTCTAGGTACTCTCCTTTTGTGACCTTCACACCACCTAGTTGCTTGGAATCAACTCTCACTTCTTCTCCACCATGAAGCCACGACCATCAGCAAGCTGGAGAGAGGGAGAAGCACCCAAGGAAGAAGAAGCATTGAACACCATTCAATTGCCACCAAATGAAACCCTCTCCTCACTTAGTGTGGCCGGCCACCACATGTGTAACCCCCACATTAATGTGGCCGGCCACATTAAGAGGATTAATGGTGTGTAACCTCCATGAGGTGGCACACCATTATATAAGGGGATGATGTGGCATGCCATGTAGGATGAGTCATCCTCATGATGTGTCAATTCATCAAGTCAAAACTTGATGTGTCAACCTCTATTTGGTCAAGTCAAACTTGACCAATGCTCTTCCTTGTTGAGTTAAATTCAAGCTTTGATTCAAGTCAATTTTAATTTAATGAATCTCAATTCATTAATATAAATTGACTCATGAATCAAATTTAAATTAGACTCATTCAACAATTGAATCTAATTGAGTCTAACTCAATAAGTCTAATTTGAATCCAATCTTTGATTCATCATATGAATCTAATCCTATTGGTTCATCATATGAACCTAATCTCCATGCACATGTTCTTTGTGTGTGACCCAATAGGTTCTTGTAACGTTGGCAATGTTATAAACTCCTTTAAAAACATAAGCAATGAGCGGCATCTAGCAATACATCATTGCTACCCAAGTTACAAGAAATGTTGAGATCCAACATCACCTTGTGACTACTAATTGTGACTCCTCACAATATATGACAAGTGTCCTTCTATCCTAGACATCTAGATTGATCAATGTGAGGCATAGACCGTGTCATCCTCTGACCAATCTAAATCTTGAACTCCGAGTAGACTCACTCAATCAAATGAGCTCAATATCTCATATTGACTCATTTGGGTATGGCCATACACTTCGTGGTCTCACTCTATCAAGAATATCGATGTCTCTCCCGTCATATAGGAGGGATAGATCTCATCTACATCACTCACATCCCTCTGCATAATTTGTTATATACCCAGTAATCGCCTTTATAGTCCACCCGATACGGGTGACGTTTGACGAAACTAAAGTACATAACTCCTTATGTAGGGATCCATGGTGACTTCAGGTCTAAGGACTAATAGTCATACTAATAGCCACATGAGAAAGTATATGACACTCATATAACGATCCATGATACTTTCTCATGGCGGGTCATTCAGTATACATTCTCTAATGCATACCCATGTGTCAGCTTGATATCTCTATATCCATGACTTGTGAGATCAAGTCATCGAGCTGACCTACATGCTAGTCTTATTGTATTAACATTGTCCCTGAATGTTAATACTCGACTAGGAATGATTTAGAGTAGTGTTCCCTATATCATCTCACTATCGATTCAACTAATCGATTGATATAGGTATGAACCTTCTACTCAAGGACGCTATTATACTTAGTCTATTTGGCACTAATACAAATAAGTATAATTACCAAACAAATGCCTTTATTAATATACAAGAATATGATATACATGAGTCCATACAATCATCAAATGATTGGCTCTAGGGCTCTAACTAACACCGTTGATAAGCCAAAAGAGGCGCCACACAGAGATTACCACCCGATCTACTACCTCCGCTATACAGACTCCCAACAGGACAAGCCCATGTCTTTCATCCGAGCGGGATGAAACCTCCACACCTGTGCCCAAGCAAGCGGCGGTCGTCGCACATACTTCACTTTCATCCAATCGACCGTCGTCTATGTCCGATCTGCCACAAGGAACAATCTGTGCACCACCGGTCATTTTTATACCACTTCCATCACCGAAGACTCAGAAGTCTTGCATTCGGCCGACGTCAATGTCTCAGTCGGCTGGCAAAGCAACTTCAGCCCCGTCCGCTCCAAGTGACCAGCGCCATATAATGACGGTCATTCATCTACCTACGGACGAGTGGCGCGACTCTGACAGCGTTAGATCCCAAGCCCCGAAGCATCAGATAATTATCCAGGGGTTGTTAGCATAGATATGGGTCGACGTCCAAGCCTATGCGACGGTCATGCCTCCAGGTATACTCGCCAACAGTCATACCCAGATGTCCACTAGGGTAAATATTTTACAAGTTACTATTTGTCGCCGCTTGGTCCTAAAAAGTCTTTTACTTATTCGCTTATTGGGGTAGAAAACCTAGCTATGTGTCAAAGGCTCGCCTTTTTGGAGCAAGAGTGTTGGTGCGGGAAGCATCAGACGATCGAACCCAAGTTTTGATAATGGCAAAATGTTCAAAGTTAAGTAGTGTTGTGATCTAACAAGTTCATGGAGCTTGTAGGAAAGTCCTAAGTGATACTTAGGCAAAAGTCCTAGCTGCGGTTAGGCAGGTGGAAAACCCTAGGGGTGGTAACCCTATGCGGAAAGTCTTGGCGGGTCGACAGCTTCAGGCAAAAGTGCTAGGGGGGTAACCCTAGGTGGAAAGTCCTGGTGTCGCGAACCAGGTGAAAGACTGGACGGGCAGGGAAGCGGAAGTCCAGCAGAAAGTCCGGAAGCTTCGAACACTGAGCAAAAGTCCAGTCGATCTGGAGGATTGCACTAACAACAAGTAAATCTCTTGAGTGGAGTAGGTGAGGACGCGTTCCCCGTAGAGGGAACAGTAGGTGTCGGGTCGACCTAGGGTTTCCGGTTGGAAATCCGAAGTCAGACCCGGACAGTCCGATGACTGTCGATATCATTTATCATATTTCTGTGCTAACTTTGTTTTGCAGGGTTTTATGTTTGTTACTAACACATTTTGCAGGAACAAAGGAACACATTTAACCTCGGATGAACAGTGTCCGAGGCGCCTCCATGGGGCATGGAGGCCCCTCAGGTGCTAGCCGATGCTAGCTGTCCAGAGGCGCTGGAGGCGCCTCGGAGGAAGCTGAAGGCGCCTTGGACCAGGCATTGGAGGCGCCTTGGAGCAGCTTGGAGGTGCCTTCAATGGGATAAGGTGCGACCAGATCAGAGTTGATCCACGCGTGCGACTCGGCGGCCTGGAGGCGCCTCGGACAGGCTTGGAGGCGCCTCCAGCACTGTTTAAAAGGGAGTTCAAGGCAGAGGCTCAAAACAACAATTTCTAAGTGATCAAGCTACAACGCGCTGCCTCAAAAACATCTAGAAGTGCTGCTACAAGTTTCCGACGACCCGGAGCTCCACTACTTTAAGATTCTGTCGTCGGTATAAGTTTTCTTTAATTATTGCACTTATTGTAACTTACACTTGTACAAACTTTGCGCGATATAGTTGTTGCCCACAGTAAGCGATTAACGATCGTGGGCCTTGGAGTATGAGTCGCCACAGGCTCCGAACCAAGTAAATGACCTGTGTCTTCTGTGTTTGTATGTTTCTTTTTATTCCGCTACTTTACTACTCGAACGATTTACGATTCCGAAATGCAAAATAACCACAAGCGCTATTCACCCCCCCCTCTAGCGCTTCTCGATCCAACAATTGGTATCAGAGCGGGGTCGCGTTGATCTGATGCAACCACCAATCACGCAAATTTTTTTCGTTGTATTTTCAATTTTTTCGGAGTCAATTAGAATCTAGCTTAATAGCTACATTCTAATTATTCTTTTCGAATCAGTTTTTGCTCGAAGTTGGGGCAACACCACTCGAGCTCGTGATATTAATTTTATTTCCCGCACTGCTAATCCAAGACCTAGTATTGGGACACTTCTGTCATTTTCCTTTTGCATATTATAAATGGCCCAACAAGAGGGATTCAGCACCGTTCGTCCCCCGCTCTTCACCGGAGAAGACTTCGGATATTGGAAGGGACAAATGGAAACCTTCCTCTAGATCCAGTTCGATACCTAGATGATTATCAAGACTGGAATACAACTACCAACCGACGAAAACGGCAAGCCAACACCCTGCGAAAAATGGGAACCGACCCTAATCAAGAAGGTGGAAGCTGATGTCAGAGCAACATGCACCCTCCAGTGCAGACTGACCAAGGAGGAGCTCAACAGAGTTGGATCGTTCTCCAGCGCAAAAGAGCTTTGGGAGAAGCTGATGGAACTCCACGAGGGCACCTCCGACACCAAGGTTAGTAAAAGAGATCTTGTATTTAATAAATTATATAACCTAAAAATGAAAGACGGAGAGACCGCGAGTCAACTACATGCTCGCATACAAGACATTCTCAACTCCCTCCATGCGATCGGGCAAAGAGTCGAGAATCGGGACATCATAAGGTACGCTCTAAACGCTTTTCCGAGGAGTACATTGTGGGCATCGATGGTAGATGCCTATAAAGTCTCCAACGACTTATCTTCCATTAGATTAGATGAATTTTTTTCAGAATTCGAACTGCATGAACAGACTAATACACTACCAACCGAGAAGGGTATTACTTTGGTTGCAGGTACCAGTCGAACACGCGAACCAAGATCACGGCGAAGAACTGAACCGGAGGAGGAAGACGAACCTGATTCAGACGATGAAGATGACGAATTAACCTCCAAGCTCGTGAACCTAGTGAAGAAGCTTTACAAGAAAAAGAAAGGCTTCAACAAGAGAGATCTAAAGAAGGCAGTACAATCCAAGGAGGTTCAATCCAGTTCAAAAGTCAAGCTCGAAGTGATCTGCTACGGATGCAACCAGAAAGGGTACATCAAGGCCAACTGCCCTAATCAGAAGGATGCAAAGAAGCAGAGGAAAAAGAAGGTGCTAAAGGCGACATGGGATGAATCTTCCTTAGAGGACGACGAAGACGAACTCGATCAGACGAGTCTACTTGCACTAATGGCTCGGGACCAGATCAATCTGTCTGAGAGCGAGAGCGAGTCGGAAGCCGAGTCCGAGCGAAGCCACGGATCCGTATCGGTTTCCGAAGGGCCTGACACCGCTGTAAGTGTACCTCGACTTAATAATTTAGTTAATTACTTACTACGTAAATTAGCTAAATCAAACCTAAAGGTCAAGCCACTTCTAAAGGAAGTAGCAGTCCTTAAAGAAGTGACTAACCCCAAAACCTTGCTTGACCCAGTTCAGACTGGAAATTCAACTCAAGTTCAAAAACTTGAGGAATAAAATTCCAGTCTGAAAACTCAGGTTAAGGATTTAAAAAATACATTAGAACGGTTCTCTTTGGGCTCCAAGAAGCTTGACCTAATTCTTGGGACACAAAGAGTCGTTTACAACAAAACTGGGCTAGGTTATAAAACTAAAAGAAAATATAGATCTTACCTGTCCTTAGTAAATAGAAAAAATAATAAATCAGTCTAAGCATGGGTACCTAAGTCCAACTTGGTTAATCAAGTTGGACTTGGTCAATATTGGGTCCCTAAGGATCAAATACATTACCTCGATAGACCATATCGAGACTATGATCCAGGGGGAGCTAGAAAAAAAACAATAAACATAAAATCAAATTAAATTCAAATTAATTCAAATTAAATTAAAATTAAAATTAAATTCAATTACCTTAAAATTTAAATTAAATCAAATTAAATTAAAATTTAAATTAAATTGAATTAAATTAATTCAAATTTATTCTTACAAAATCTTAAAAATCCAAGGGAAGGCTCCAGAATAGCTGGCACCTCCAAACTTAATCCACCCGATAAGGGTAACCAAGAATAGACTACCCGGCAGGGTAATTAAGATTAGATTAAACTATGTTAGGTTTAACTTGACCCACGGTACTGGTGAAGTATTGGATGATAGTACGTTGGGGAAGCTTAGTCATCGCATGTCTAGGAATATATGGTTTCGACCTGGTGCATTTGGCTAAGTGGAACTGACTGAAGCTACCCTTTATGGATCCTAACCAGTTAGACCAAGGTTTTATACTAAGTTCAATGGGTAGAACTATTTGTAAAACCTCGAAGGCATGGTTACTTTAATGATGTCTTTGTGACTCATCATAGCCCAGAAGTTTATCCAAAGAATGACTACTTGTTTAACCCAAAGCCAAACCTAAATCTAACACAAAGTTAAACCAAACCCTAAAATTGAACCTAATTCATCTCACAAAAATTATAGGATTACCTGATTGAAAATTTAGATCGGGTAAGATGACTAAGGAAAAGAAATTAAAAGACAATCAAATTTGAAATTCAAATACAAACTCGAAATTCTATATTTGAATTAAAATTCGTAATTATAATTAAATTAATTCTAATTCAAGATTCAAATCCGAAATTCTAATTAAAATTCGAAATTCATAATTAAAAGTCGTAATTAAAATTAAATTTATTATCCTTCAAAGTTAATTAACTGAATTATTTCTCAAATTAATTAACTTAAATATCTTCAAATTAATTTAAACATAATGATTTTTTCAAAATCTAATTAACTTAAATATTTTTTCAAATTTAATTAACTTAATTATTCTCAAAATTTAATTAACTTAAAATATTTTTCAAACATTTAATCAACTTAAAATATTTTTCAAAAATTTAATTAACTTAATTATTCTCAAAATTTAATTAACTTAAAATATTTTTCAAAAATTTAATAAACTTAAAATATTTTTCAAAAATTTAATTAACTTAATTATTCTCAAAATTTAATTAACTTAAAATATTTTTCAAAATTTTAATCAAATTAAAATATTTTTCAAAAATTTAATTAACGTAAAATATTTTTCAAAAATTTAATTAACTTAAAATATTTTTCAAAAATTTAATTAACTTAAAATATTTTTCAAAAATTTAATCAAATTAAAATATTTTTAAAAAATTTAATTAACTTAAAATATTTTTCAAAAATTTAATTAGCTTAAAATAATTTTCAAAAAAAAATTTAATTAACTTAAAATATTTCTCAAAATTTAATTAACTTAAAATATTTTTAAAAAATTTAATTAACATAAAATATTTTTCAAAAATTTAATCAACTTAAAATATTTTTCAATAATTTAGTTAACTTAATTATTCTCAAAATTTAATTAACTTAAAATATTTTTCAAAAATTTAATCAACTTAAAATATTTTTCAAAAATTTAATTAACTTAATTATTCTCAAAATTTAATTAACTTAAAATATTTTTCAAAAATTTAATTAACTTAAAATATTTTTCAAAAATTTAATTAACTTAAAATATTTTTCAAAAATTTAATCAACTTAAAATATTTTTCAAAAATTTAATCAACTTAAAATATTTTTCAAAAATTTAATTAACTTAAAATACTTTTCAAAAAAAAATAATTAACTTAAAATACTTTTCAAAAAAATTAAATTAACTTAAAATATTTCTCAAAATTTAATTAACTTAAAATATTTTTCAAGAATTTAATCAACTTAAAATATTTTTAAAAAATTTAATCAATTTAAAATATTTTTCAAAAAATTTAATTAACTTAAAATACTTTTCAAAAAATTTAATTAACTTAAAATATTTTTCAATAATTTAATTAACTTAAAATATTTTTCAAAAATTTAATTATCTTAAAATACTTTTCAAAAAAAATTTAATTAACTTAAAGTATTTCTCAAAATTTAATTAACTTAAAATATTTTTAAAAAATTTAATCAACTTAAAGTACTTTTCAAAAATTTAATTAACTTAAAATATTTTTTAAAAATTTAATTAACTTAAAATATTTTTCAAAGATTTAATCAACCTAAAATATTTTTCAAAAATTTAATTAACTTAAAATACTTTTTAAAAATTTAATCAACTTAAAATATTTTTCAAAAATTTAATTAACTTAAAATATTTTTCAAAATTTTAATTAACTTAAAATACTTTTCAAAAATTTAATTAACTTAAAATATTTTTCTTAAAATATTTTTCAAAAATTTAATCAGCTTAAAATATTTTTCAAAAATTTAATTAACTTAAAATATTTTTAAAAAAATTTAATTAACTTAAAATATTTTTCAAAAATTTAATCGACTTGAAATATTTTTCAAAAATTTAATCAACTTGAAATATTAATCAGCTTAATATATTTTTCAAAAACCTAACCTTTAAAACAAACTAACTTAATGTTAAAAAAAAAATAAAAAGTATATATATTATAACACGTGGCGCCTTTCAGAGGCGCCTCCCACACAAGGGAGGCGCCCTAAACAGAGGCGGGAAATTTCCCGCCGCCTTAGCCAAAGGCGCCTCGGATGGTCTCTGAGGCGCCTCTAACTGCCCCATGGAGGCGCCTTAAGCACCGTATAAGGCGTCTCCAATCCGAGATTTCAGAAACGAACAGAAGCTTTTCTGTTCATTCTCAAATCCGTCTCTCTCCGTGATTCCCTCTCCAAAACGTCCGATTTCTTCCCCTAAGGCGCCTTCAAACCATCTGCTCTCCTTCATACACCTACAATGCCTCCTAGGTATATCTCAAACCTCCCTATTGTCCTTATTTGTAGTTATTCTGCATCTTTTTATATATATTGTCAAAAATAGAAAACGTCGCATTGTTGATCCTACACCGGCTAGGGCTCATTCTATGGCCCTAGATTCCCCTCGGAGCAGCATAGGGTAGATTTTGCTAGGTTTACATTTGAGTCCATTAAACCTAGGTATGTAGGTAGGGCATTTTTGCCCAGTTTTGTCTCCCCGCATTCCAGATGATAGATTACTATCACCTAGGGAAACTGGTTGATTGCAACAACACAGTAAACCAGGATTTGTGTACCCAGTTCTATCACAATCTTGAAAAGGTTGATGATACTACATATTCCACTAGAGTGGGTGGAACTGACATCCAGCTTACCCCCTCCCTGATTCGTACGAGTCTAGAGCTTAGGGAGTCCACATGTACCTTCCTGTGCTATCCGGTTAGGGATCTACCATTCGGTGATCCTTATTCTCATATCACCTTAGATGACATCTATATGCATTTTTTTGGGGAGGAGAGACCCTTTGGCCTGACTGAGTTCAGGTCGACTCTTCTTAGGGTTCAGGACTATGTTATGTACAGATTCCTAACAGCATGCATTTTGCCTATCATATCTCGAGACGTCTCAAAGATGCGATCATCCCACTCATTCTTTTTGTACGCTCTTAGTCAGCGCCAAGATATAGACATTGCACTGCATATGTTTCATAACATCATTCATGCATCTAGTACAGTCACGTCTGGAGTGATCCATATGTCCTACTGTCAAATCCTGGCCCAGATTTTCTCCACATCTAGGATAGACACGTCCATAGGGACACTCATCCCACTTACCATATACGATGAGTTAGGGAAGCGGAGTCTTCGATTAGCCGGTATAGATGTCACCGTCGAGGGGATTCTGGCCTGGAAGGGCCGACCGCCGCCAGTCGTTGCTCCTATCACTCCAGAGGCCGAGGATGCACCAGGCGAGGGAGAGGAGTGACCCGACTTCTTAGCAGAGGAGTTTTTCGCAGATCCTTCCACCTCTGTCGGGCCCTCCACATTAGTCGAGCCTTCGACTTCGGCGTCACTCTCCATCGAGGACAGACTCGCCCGGCTTGAGGTTCAGTCCATTGAGACTCAACGCGCTGTTCGAGAGAGCCATCGCTTCCTCCGATCTCTTCGATCCGAGATAGCTGCAGGGTTCGCCTCTCTCCGAGGCGAGATACGTCGCCAGGGACAGCCTCAGCCTGCACCCGAGCAACCCCTTGCACCACCTCCAGCTGATGATCTTGCTTTCGATGATCCGGCTTTATGACACTATCATTTGATGTATTTTGGATAGAGACCTATATTGTCTAGTTTGACTGTACTGGTGCTTAGTTGAACTATACTTATTTTTGCTTACTAGTTTTTTTGGTTAGAAAACAAATAGGAATGTGTTGGGTAGAATAGGTATTGATTTTCAAATCAATTTCCTACCTTCACTCTTAAATGTTTTACTTGTTTTCAAAATAATATTTCTAAATTCTAAGCAAAATTTTGTTTTTAAAATTCTAATTTTACTAGATTTTCAAAATATGGACTTAGCTTAGGCTCTACCCTAGAAATCATGCTCCCCTAGAATTGAGCCAGAGCATCTCACAAACACCTAGGTGTACCTTGATTGTGCTTGAACAATGTAGAATGGTGTGAGATGCATAGGGTACAGCCTGGACTCAAGAATGCTTATATCTGTGCATTAATATGAGTCTGGGCGTTAAATACCTAAAATACAGTAATCAAGTCAAGTCATCCAGCCTTAGTCAAATCTAACTGGATCTATTGACTTAACTTGACTAACCAAGTGAAAGTTGTTGTCCTCTAGACAATCAGCTAGTAGCTAAATGGTTAGACATGTGGCCAAGAAATTAAGTATTTGATCCTTTAAGGTTACTCAACTTGAACATGTTGGATCGAGAAGCGCTAGAGGGGGGGATGAATAGCGCTCGCGGCTATTTCGTTCGATTATCGGAATCGTAAAATAATCGTCGAGTAATTAAAGCAGCGGAAATGAAATAGAGAAAACATAGACACGAAGGATTTACTTCGTTCGGAGCCTAAGGCGACTCCTACTCGAAGGCCCGCGATCCTTGATCGCTTTCGGTGGGCAACAACTATAAGTTTGAAATAATTACAAACTGAAGTACAATAATTGACAATAATTAATTATACCGACGACAATTAAGAAATTAAGATTCAGAGCTCCGGGTCGTCGGGCACGAGTAGCAGCACTTCGAAACGTCGTTTGGAGCAGCACATAGCAAGGGAATCACTTGGAAATTGATGAATGAAGGTGCTGCTCGAAACCCCCTTATAAAGGGTGTTCAAGGCGCCTTAGAAGCCTCCGAAGGCGCCTCCATGCTGCCAAGTCTCCCGCGTGGATCAAACTTGAACTGGTCGAAGTTCATCTCTTCAAGGCGCTTTATGCCCTATTCAAGGCGCCTTATACCTCCTTCAAGGCGCCTCCATGGGTGCTTCGCAGCCAGCTCCAGCTTTGCACTCGAGGCGCCTCCAAGCTCCATGGAGGCGCCTCGGACACTGTTCATCCGAGGGAAGACTTTATTATTTTGTACCTGCAAGACATGTTAGTCCCAAACAATATCCTGCAACACAAAGTTAGCACATAAAGTCATAAATAAGGTAACAAAATATTATCGATAGTCATCAGACTATCCGGGTCTGACTTCGAATTTCCGACCGGAAATCCTAGGTCAACCCGACGCCTACTGTTCCCTCTACGGGGAACGCGTCCTCACCTACTCCACTCAGGAGATTTACCTGCTGCCAGTGCGATCCTCCAGATCGACTGGACTTTTGCTCAGCACTCGACGCTTCCGGACTTTCTGCTGGACATCCGCTTCCCGGCTAGTCCAGTCTTTCACCTAGTTCGCGACACCAGAACTTTCCACCTAGGGTTACCACCCCCTAGGACTTTTGCCTGAAGCCATTGACCTGCCAAGACTTTCCGCATAGGGTTACCACCCCCTATGACCTAAGGTTACCGCCCCCTAGGGTTTTCCCTTTGCCTAACCGCAGCTAGGACTTTTCTCCACCTAGGGTTACCACCCCCTAGGACCTAGGGTTACCACCCCCTAGGGTTTTCACCTGCCTAACCGCAGTTAGGACTTTCCTTAAACACTCATTCAACATGTTAGATAATAACACACCTTAACTTTGAATCCTTTGCCATTATCAAAACTTAGGTTCGATCGTCGGATGCTTCCCGCACCAACAATCTCTCCCTTTTTGATTATGGCAACCTAAATTCAAAGTTAAGTAAACCAAATGCATGAATATATTAAAAGATTTTAAGTGAACAAGCTTAAGTATATAAATTCAAATGAACGCCTAACTTAAGCTAACACTTAAATTTTTTGTTAAGCTCCCCCTTCCTTTTTGAATTTTTTACTTTTGAATTTTCTACTCTCCTCCTTAATAAAAGCAACATTTTTTACTTTTGAATTTCCTACTCTCCCCCTTTGCCATATATCAAAAAATAAGCCAGTTGAAAACAAGTTTTAAGTTTTTTTTTTTAAAAAATAATTTAGTCTTTGAAAAAAAATGCTTGTGTAACACTTATAATAAAATTTTACTGAAAAATTGTTAGTTAAGGGAGAAAGAGGACTTAAAAAGGAATATTTTTCTCCTAAGTTAAAAAGGCTAATGTATGGATGACTTTGAAGGATGACTTTAGACTCTTTTTAAACTTAGTTGTTTTATGAAAAAATACTTAATTAAATTTAGAAAAAAAAAAACTTAGCTAGATTTTAAAGGATTTTTGAAGCCAGATTATGTTTAAAGAAATTTGAAGTCTCATTATACTTAGCAAAAATCTTTTGAAAGTCATGAGTTAAATTTTGCAAGTAAAGAAATATGCTTTTAATACTTTTAGCTAAGTATAAAATGAATCTAAGAGGTAACTTAGAAAAGTATTTTAGCCAAAATTTATAAAGGTAGCTAAGTTTGAGAAAGTTAGAAAGTTGATAAATGAGTTACTTAGATAAGCCTTTTGCAAACATTGAATTTTGAAAAAGTAGGTTTAGTTTAAAAAGGTACTTAGCTTAAAGGCTTAATTTTGAAAAATAGGAGTAAGATCTTGTTAATTTTTAGGACGAAGAGGGAGTAGCTAAAAATTTAATTTAGGTTATTTATTCAGTTGATCCTTAAGTCCAAGCATGAGTCAAGATAAATAGCATTCAAATTATCTAACTTGTCTTGATCAGGTATCAGAGCCCTAAAGTACAAGCATGCTTAACCTTAATATCCCCGTTTCCTTCACAAACTGTCTAACCTTTAGCTACTTGCTTATTGCCTAATTTTCCATCTCACTCATTCTAGGTTTTCAGGCATGTTTAGCTTATGAGTGAGCATGAGATGGAGTTGTCTTTACAGTTGATATAAAACAAAAGTTTTGAATTTCAAATAATTTTGAAATTAAGTTTTTAAAAGATTTTAAAATGATTTTTGAAATTTAAGTTTTAAATATTTTTAAATAATTTTGAAAATATTTTTTAAAAGAATTTTGAAATAAGTTTTAAAGATTTTTAAAATAATTTTGAAAAGATTTTTTTAAAAGAATTTTGAAATTAAGTTTTAAAGATTTTTAAAATAATTTTGAAAAGATTTTTTAAAAGAATTTTGAAATAAGTTTTAAAGATTTTTAAAATAATTTTGAAAAGATTTTAAAAGAATTTTGAAATTAAGTTTTAAAGATTTTTAAAATAATTTTGAAAAGATTTTTTAAAAGAATTTTGAAATAAGTTTTAAAAATAATTTTGAAATTGATTTTTTAAAATAATTTTTAAAATATTTTTTTAAAAGAATTTTGAAATAAGTTTTAAAGATTTTTAAAATAATTTTGAAAATATTTTTTAAAAGAATTTTGAAATAAGTTTTAAAGATTTTTAAAATAATTTTGAAAAGATTTTTTTTAAAAGAATTTTGAAATAATTTTTAAAATAATTTTGAAAAGTTTTTTTAAAAGAATTTTGAAATAAGTTCTAAAGATTTTTAAAATAATTTTGAAAAGATTTTTTAAAATAATTTTGAAATTAAGTTTTAAAGATTTTTAAAATAATTTTGAAAAGTTTTTTTAAAAGAATTTTGAAATAAGTTTTAAAAATAATTTTGAAATTGATTTTTTAAAATAATTTTGAAAAGATTTTTTAAAAGAATTTTGAAATAAGTTTTAAAGATTTTTAAAATAATTTTGAAAAAGATTTTTTAAAAGAATTTTGAAATAAGTTTTAAAGATTTTTAAAATAATTTTGAAAAGATTTTAAAAGAATTTTGAAATTAAGAAAGAATTTTGAAATTAAGTTTTAATGATTTTTAAAATAATTTTGAAAATATTTTTTTTAAAAGAATTTTGAAATTAAGTTTTAAAGATTTTTAAAATAATTTTGAAAATATTTTTTTTAAAATAATTTTGAAATTAAGTTTTAAAGATTTTTAAAATAATTTTGAAAAGATTTTAAAAGAATTTTGAAATAAGTTTTAAAGATTTTTAAAATAATTTTGAAAAGATTTTAAAAGAATTTTGAAATAAGTTTTAAAGATCTTTAAAATAATTTTGAAAAGATTTCAAAATAATTTTGAAATTAAGTTTTAAAGATTAAAATAATTTTGAAAAAAATTTAAAAGAATTTTGAAATAAGTTTTAAAGATTTTTAAAATAATTTTGAAAAGATTTTAAAAGAATTTTGAAATTAAGTTTTAAAGATTAAAATAATTTTAATTTTTAATTTCTTAGTCATCTCACCCGATCTAAATTTTCAATCAGGGAACCCTATAATTGTTGTGAGATGAATTAGTGTTGAATTTTGGGATAAGGTTTAACTTTGTGTTAGATTCAGGTTTAGCTTTGGGTTCAACAAGTAAGCATTCTTTGGATAAAGTTCTGGGATATGGTGAGTCACAAGGAACTCATTAAAGTAACCATGCCTTCGAAGTTTTCCAAATAGTCCTACCCATTGAACTTAATATTAAACCTTGGTCTAACTAGTTAGGATCCATTTAAGGGTAGCTTCGGTCAGTTCTACTTGGCCAAATACACCAGGTCGAAGTCATATCTTCCTAGACATGCGATGCCCAAGCTTCCCTAACGTACTATCATCCAAAAATTTCACCAGTACTGTGAGTCTAGTTAAACCTAGCCCATTTTAATCTAACCTTAATTACCTTGCCGGGTAATCTACTCTTTTTTACCCATTTCGGGTAGTTCAGTTGGGGGTGCCAGCTATTCTGGATCCTCCATCTATATTTTATTTAATTCAAATTATTAATTTTGAATTTTGAATTTTTAATTTATTTTTGAATTTTTAATTTGATTTTTAATTTTGAATTTATAATTTAATTTTTAATTTTTAATTTGATTTTGAATTTTGAATTTTTAATTTATAATTTAATTTCGAATTTTAAATTTTAATTTTAATTTTTAATTTTGAATTTATAATTTAATTTTGGATTTTTTAATTTGATTTTTAATTTTTAATTTTGTTTTTTTTTAAGATCATTTTTCTTTTAACTCTCCCTGGATCATAGCCTCGATATGGTCTATCGAGGTAGTGTATTTGATCCTTCGGGACCCAGTATTGACCAAGTCCAACTTGATTGATCAATTTGGACTTGGGGACCCATGCTTGAATTATGTTTCTATTATTTCTATTAACTAGAGACAGATATGATTTATATTTTGTTTTGGTCTTAAATCCAAGTCTGGCTTTGTTGTAAACGGCTCGCTGTTTTCCAAGAATCAGATCCAGATTCTTAGAACCTATGGTAAACCGTTCCAACGTGTCCTTGAGTTCTTTAATTTGAGTTTTCAAATTGGTGTGAGATCTCAGAAAATTTAAATAATAGGGTTATTTGAGAAATATCCTTACAAATTTTTCCGAAATTTTTAAGAATTTTCTGGGAATTTTTCCGAGCTTGTACGACGGGTTTTGAGGGGATCAAATTTTGGGCGCGGTTAAAGCCTGTTTGGGATACCCGTTTAAGTGAGGAAAAGTTTATAATTAAAAATTATTTTCCTTTATTTTTATTTCCCTTCACAAACGCCGATCCACCCGAACCATTTCCTTCTTCCCCTCTGCCCCGACGCAAACTCCCTTCCTCTGTTCTCTCTCGCGGACAAAGCAAAGCCGACGGTTCCGGCGAGTGTCGACCTCAACGGAAACCAGTGGAGTCACCGGAGCTTGTTGGAGCACGACGGGACTGGTGGAGTACAGATCTTCTTCGGTCGAAGGGGTTGCGGCTCGGTGGATTCAGCGACCGATCGTCGGCGATACGGTGGCTAGGGCATGGTGAGGAACGAGATTCTCTTCGTCTTCCAACCTATCGACTCCCTCATACGTCTTCCTCAAGCTTTCCTCCCGGTTCTACTGATCCTTTCTTCCCCGATTCGATGCCCTAGGTCGATCCTTTGCCATCCAATTGCCGGCTTGAAGATGCCCTAGGGTTTCGAGGGTAAGCAACCGAAACACTGCTTTCCTCTTGAGTCAATTGTTAGGTTCTTGTTGATTCACGGATTGGGACCTTGTTCTGGTTAATCCTTCTTGTTTGATCTTGGATCTCCTCTGCCTTGCTGTTGATTAGGGCTACGGGATTGAAGAGAAGGAGGGAGGTTTGTTCTGCTTGTTCTGATCGAGAGGTGAATCCAACAGTGAGGTTCTGGTTTGATCAGTGAGGTAGGTGAATTATTTATCTATGGTTTGATCCGTGATCTCCAATCTTGTGCTTGATTCCAATCTTGATCTGATCAGGAGGTGAGGCTCTGATCTAGGTTGTGGTGGTTTTCTTTCGGTCCTGAACTAGGAGGGAGAGAGGTCTGATCTAATTACTTGCTGTAATTCCCGGATCAGTGCTTGGACGTCTCCTTGCTGTGATTGAGGTATCAGTTGAAGTGGGGAAGAATTCCAGTAGGGCTAGCTGTGATTCCTCTGATCTAGCATGGAAAATTCCTCTCACTGTGCTATGTGGTGTTCTTGATCAAGCAACTCACCTTTGTTTCAACAGGACCTCCTACCAGCAGTTGAGAATCAAGGTAAGGAGTAGAGTAATTGTTTCATGTGTTGATGAATTAGATTCATGTATTGGATTAGAAATACATTGGATTAATCCATGATTACTAGATGGTTAGTGATTATGTTTAGATTTATTTGTTTATATTAATCAAATGGAATGATTAGGGTTAAGGTAATTAACCCTAGTCAACCGTTGGATTTCTAATCTAATGGGAGATTAGGGATTGGATAACTAATCCTAATTGACCATTAGATTTAATTAGATAGGATGCGATTGACTTGATTAGGGTTTTGCCCTAATTTGGTTTTAGGGATTTTATTTAGCTATTCATTTGAATTTAGCTAAATAAAATATATATATTGTTTGTTTGACACAGGACTTTGATTCGAGACGGGCGTCTCGACTTTGGATTTGGATTGTACCTTCTATTTGAGGCGGGTACCCTTTGACTTATCTTTTGATAATGTCTTATGATATGTGTAACTTATATATATTTACTAGTGGTAGATAGTAGATTATTTCTTCCCTGGTCTTAGCTAGTTGATACCTATCACATGCTTCATCTGCTAGTTGCTTTACTTCAGGATTGGATATTTTATCTCTTGCCATGTGTATATATGTTCATAGAGATGCATATCTATAGTGCTTTACTCTACTGGATTAGTTGCTTTACATGTGTGATACATGCTCTTGGATTCATGATACTTACATCATTGTTATATGTGATGTCTTTGGATTTATGCTGTTTATATCATGGTTATATATATGCGTTTACCTTTTGGGCACACACATATGTGGAGGAGGCTATGTTCAGGTATGACATACTGTAGCCGCATGCACCATATTGCATGATTGCATGCTGGCTGATTGACGACTCCATTATTGTTGAGCTCGTCGGCCGGCTACATGGACCCGCACACAACGTGTTCACTGCATGGGTAGTGGCACAAAACTCAGGGTGTGTAGGGTAGATTGCCCGGTAGTGCTCCGCTAGGGCGCTCATGGGTAGCGTGACAGGAGCGTGGTAGCACACCGGGGTCCCTCCCCGTCATTGCGTACCGGGAGATGAGAGCGTTACGCTCCCTCACTATGTTTGAGGCAGGAGGATAGGTGTACTCCGACAGCATCCCGTCCACTCGGTCACTCATCAGGGGTAGTGACGGCAGAGTGCACGGTTGTCACAGCCCTACCCACTCGGTCTCACCATTGTGTGTGAGACGGCTGAGCATGGCAGTAGGGGTGACCAGGACATGTCATTTGCATCATATGCACAGATTGCATTATTTATAATTGATGCATTTTGTTGATTGCATATGATTGACATGCATACAGGTTATATGCTTTTGCTCTGACTATTTTTATCTGTGTATGTTCACAGTCAGTTGCACAAGCCTCGCAGGTGAGTACAGTTTATTTCAGTTATGCATTTTCTTATTTTTCTTGCTATAGACTGTACTTTATGCCTATTGCTGGTTATTACAGTTTATTTCAGCTATGCATATCTGTTATACTGTTAGGAGACTGTACCGTAGGTTGTACTGTTAGGAAACTGTACTGTAGGTTGTATGGTTAGAGAACTGTACTATTGATCCTATGGTTTAGGAGACTGTACCTTAGGTTTTTACTGGTGGATATATATTGCTGTACATGTCTATTGGTTTACCTGCTGAGTTCTTGAACTCATCCCGTTGTTACTATTTTTCAGGTTGAGGCCGTCAGGAGAGATTCCAGTCGCTAGCCCCTTGGTCGCGAGGATTTCTAGATATCATTTTCTGTATTCGCTTTTATACGTATACTTGTGATGTGGGTTTGTATTGTGGACTTTACATTGAACATTCGGGTTTGCTACCTTTGTTTTCCGCTGCGGATTTTCTCATTACTTCGTGGATTTGTTTTCTTCGTTGTAGTGGAGTAGGATGTTTACATATATCTTCGAGGATTCTATATTGTTCTTCCTTATTAAACTGCGTGGATTGTTTATATGTTGAGCTATGTGGAATGTTGATATAAACTGCGTGGTTTGTTTCTTATTTGTATTGTATTGTTTCGGCCGTGTGTGGCCGAGGTATAGATATATGTATTCCGGATTCATATTGTCACCCGTACAGGGGAGATGCTGCCGAAATTTCTTCGGACAGGGACTACCTAGGGCGTGACAGATATGATTTATATTTTGTTTTGGTCTTAAATCCAAGTCCGGCTTTGTTGTAAACGGCTCGCTGTTTTCCAAGAATCAGATCCAGATTCTTGGAACCCATGGTAAACCGTTCCAACGTGTCCTTGAGTTCTTTAATTTGAGTTTTCAAATTGGAATTTTCTTCCTCAAGTTGTTGGACTTGAGTTGAACTTCCAATTTGAGTTGGCTCAGTTAAAGAACTCGAGTCAGTCACTTCCTTAAGGGCTGTTACCTCCTTTTGGAGCGACTTAACTCGGACGTTGGATTTAGCCAACTTCTTTTAGCAAGTAAGGGACTATATTTTTTAAATCGTCTAATTGAGTTTTGGCGAGTAAGGCACTTACAGTGGGGTTAGGTCCTTCGGAAACGAATGCGGATTCGTGGCTTCGCTCGAACTTTGTTTCTGGCTCGCTCTCCGTTTCGGATTCGAACTCAAACTCGGTGTCGATAATGTTCACTAGTACTGGTAGAGCGAGAAGGCTCGCTTGCTCTTCTTCATCCGATTCGGATTCGTCTGATGACTCGGACCAGGTTGCCTTCAATGCTTTCTTTCTTCTCTTCTTGTTTGGACAATCTGGCTTGTAGTGCCCCTTCTGATTACGGCCGTAGCACGTGACTCCAGTCTTGTCCTTCGTCTTCATTTGAGTCACCTTTTTTAGCTTGCATATCTTCCGTACAAGCTTTACCAGTTCGGAAATAGCCTCATCATCGTCTTCGTCCTCTGTGTCTGATTCGTCTTTAGACTCGGTTTTGGATTTGCGCCTTGACGTTGGTTCGCGCATCCTGCTAGTACCTGCAACCAAAGCGACACCTTTCTCGACCGGGTGTGCATTAGTCTACTCATGCAATTCTAATTCAGAAAACAATTCATCTAGTTTTATTGAAGATAAATCTTTGAAAACTTTGTAGGCATCAATCATGGATGCCCACAAAGTGTTCCTCGGAAAAGCGCTTAGCGCGTACCTTATTACGTCACAGTTTTCCACCTTTTGGCCGATCGCATGAAGCCCGTTGAGTAGGTCCCGGATGCGTGCGTGAAGCTGGTTCACCGTCTCACCTTCCTGCATTTTAATATTATACAATTTATTTAAAATTAAATCATGCTTACTTACTTTAGCGTCTGACGTGCCCTCGTGCAGCTCGATTAGTTTGTTCCACAGCTCCTTCGCACTTGAAAATGGTCCGACTCTATTCAGTTCTTCTTTTGTCAACCCGCATTGCAGCATACAGGTTGCTTTAGCATCAGCTTCGACCTTCTTTCTTATGCCGGTATCCCAGTTAGTGCATGAAACGAGTTCTCCAGCGCCGTCAAGTGGTAGCTCAAGACCGGTCTGGATGATGATCCACATCTCGACTTGTGTCTTGAGATGATAGATCATCCGGTTCTTCCAATAAGCAAAGTCTTCGCCGGAGAAGAGCGGGGGGCGAGAAGTGCTAAAGCCTTCTTGATGGGCCATTAATAGAATATGCAAAGAAAAAGGAAAATATGTCCCAAGACTACGTCTTGGATTAGTAGTGCGGGAGTAAAGTATATAACAAAACTAACTCGAGTAGTGTTGCACCAACTTCGAGTGAAATCGATACGATAATAACAAAACTGGAATATAGCAAGAATACTAATTTCAGTTGACTCCGAAAAAAACCGCAAAATTGCGTGATTGGTGGTTGCACCAGATCAACGCTACCCCGTTCTGATACCAATTGTTGGATCGAGAAGCGCTAGAGGGGGGATGAATAGCGCTCGCGGCTATTTCGTTCGATTATCGGAATCGTAAAACAATCGTCGAGTAATTAAAGCAGCGGAAATGAAATAGAGAAAACACAGACACGAAGGATTTACTTCGTTCGGAGCCTAAGGCGACTCCTACTCGAAGGCCCGCGATCCTTGATCGCTTTCGGTGGGCAACAACTATAAGTTCGAAATAATTACAAACTGAAGTACAATAATTAACAATAATTAATTATACCGACGACAATTAAGAAATGAAGCTTCGGAGCTCCGGGTCGTCGGGCACGAGTAGCAGCACTTCGAAACGTCGTTTGGAGCAGCACGTAGCAAGGGAATCACTTGGAAATTGATGAATGAAGGTGCTGCTCGAAACCCCCTTATAAAGGGTGTTCAAGGCGCCTTAGAAGCCTCCGAAGGCGCCTCCATGCTGCAGAGTCTCCCGCGTGGATCAAACTTGAACTGGTTTAAGTTCATCTCTTCAAGGTGCCTTATGCCCTATTCAAGGCGCCTTACACCTCCTTCAAGGCGCCTCCATGGGTGCTTCGCAGCCAGCTCCAACTTTGCACCCGAGGCGCCTCCAAGCTCCATGGAGGCGCCTCGGACACTGTTCATCTGAGGGAAGACTTTATTATTTTATACCTGCAAGACATGTTAGTCCCAAACAATATCATGCAACACAAAGTTAGCACATAAAGTCATAAATAAGGTAACAAAATATTATCGATAGTCATCAGACTATCCGGGTCTGACTTCAGATTTTCGACCGAAAATCCTAGGTCGACCCGACGCCTGGTGTTCCCTTTACGGGGAATGCATCCTCACCTACTCCACTCAGGAGTTTACCTGCTGCTAATGCGATCCTCTAGATCGACTGAACTTTTGCTCAGCACTCGACGCTTCCAGACTTTCTGCTGGACATCTGCTTCCCGGCTAGTCCAGTCTTTCACCTGGTTCGCGACACCAGGACTTTCCACCTAGGGTTACCACCCCCTAAGACTTTTGCCTGAAGCCATCGACCTGCCAAGACTTTCCGCATAGGGTTACCACCCCCTATGACCTAGGGTTACCGCCCCCTAGGGTTTTCCCTTTGCCTAACCGCAGCCAGGACTTTTCTCCACCTAGGGTTACCACCCCCTAGGGTTTTCACCTACCTAACCGCAGTTAGGACTTTCCTTAAACACTCATTCAACATGTTAGATAATAACACACCTTAACTTTGAATCCTTTGCCACTATCAAAACTTAGGTTCGATCGTCGGATGCTTCCCGCACCAACAGAACATTAGGGCTCTGATACCTTACTTGCGATCTATTTAACTCAACTCATGCTTGGACATTTAGGTTTAAACTTATTGCTCCTCCTTGGCCGCTAAGTATTTTGGAATTCATTATTCATTTAAATATTTTTTCAAACCTTCCTAATATTGTTTTTCAAAATCCTTTGAAAATTTAGTGAAGTTTATTTTGTACTTTTCAAGCTATTATTTCAAAAACGTGTTCAAAAGTAAAAGAATATTTTCCAATAAGGCTTTGAAAACATAGAGTTTGAAAAGTTATTTTCCCCAAAGATTTTAGTTGAAAGATAATTATCTCTTTAAACATTTAGCTAAGAGTTTTACATTGAATATTAACTATAAAGCTAAGTGTTTGAAAAGTGCTTTAAATATCTATTCTTTAAAGCTAAGTGTTCTCTTTAAAAAAAAAAATTCAAACTTAATTCAGAAAATATTTTTTAAGACTTTTAAGTTTAATGAAAATCTTTAAATAAAGTCTTTAAAACTTAAGTTCTCAAATTTTTGGCTAAACAGAGTTGTTTTAAACTATTTTTACTTAGCCAAATTTTACTAAGTTTTTTCATACAAAATTTTAAAAGCCAGGTATTTTAAATGTTATTTTTGGGCTTCAACATTTTTTTCAAAGTTTTCCTACAAAATTTTTGATATATGGTAAAAGGGGAGAGTAGGACAAAAAATTCAAATTAAGAATAAGAGTTCTCTTATTAAGGGGGAGCCTTAACCTTGGAAACTTTAAGTTTACCTTAAATTTTAAAATCCTTTTTGCTTGTACTTAACCTGTTACTTAAGTATGCTTATGCTTGTGCTTTAACTCCTTATTTAAAAGCATGCTTATGTTTATTTATGCTTTTTTCTTAACTTTGAATTTGAGTTGCCATAATCAAAAAGAGGGAGATTATTGGTGCGGGAAGCATCAGACGATCGAACCCAAGTTTTGATAATGGAAAAAGGTTTAAAGTTAAGTAGTATTGTGATCTAACAAGTTCATGGAGCTTGCAGGAAAGTCCTAAGTGATACTTAGGCAAAAGTCCTAGCTGCGGTTAGGCAGGTGGAAAACCCTAGGGGGTGGTAACCCTAGGTCATAAGGGGTGGTAACCCTATGCGGAAAGTCTTGGCGGGTCGACAGCTTCAGGCAAAAGTCCTAGGGGGTAACCCTAGGTGGAAAGTCCTGGTGTCGTGAACAAGGTGAAAGACTGGACGGGCCGGGAAGCGGAAGTCCAACAGAAAGTCCAGAAGCTTCGAACGCTGAACAAAAGTCCAGTCAATCTGGATGATCGCACTGGCAACAGGTAAATCTCCTGAGTGGAGTAGGTGAGGGCGCGTTCCCCGTAGAGGGAACAGTAGGCGTCGGGTCGACCTAGGGTTTCCGGTTGGAAATCCGAAGTCAGACCCGGACAGTCCGATGACTGTCGATATCATTTATCATATTTCTGTGCTAACTTTGTTTTGTAGGGTTTTGTGTTTGGGACTAACACATTTTGCAGGAACAAAGAAGCACATTTAACCTCAGATGAACAGTGTCTGAGGTGCCTCCATGGAGCTTGGAGGCGCCTCGGGTGCTAGCCGAAGCCAGCTGTCCAGAGGCGCTGGAGGCACCTCGGAGGAAGTTGAAGGCGCCTTGGACCAGGCGTTGGAGGCGCCTTGGAGTAGCTTGGAGGTGCCTTCAATGGGATAAGGTGCGACCAGATCAGAGCTGATCCACGCATGTGACTCGGCGGCCTGGAGGCATCTTGGACAGGCTTGGAGGCGCCTCCAGAACTGTTTAAAAGGGGGTTCGAGGCAGAGGCTCAAAACAACAATTTCTAAGTGATCAAGCTACAATGCGCTGCCTCAAAAACACCCAGAAGTGCTGCTATAAGTTTCCGACGACCCAGAGTTCCGCTACTTTAAGATTCTGTCGTCGGTATAAGTTTTCTTTAATTATTGCACTTATTGTAACTTACACTTGTACAAACTTTGCGCGATATAGTTGTTACCCATAGTAAGCGATCAACAATCGCGGGCCTTGGAGTAGGAGTCGTCACAGGCTCCGAACCAAGTAAACGACCTGTGTCTTCTGTGTTTGTGTGTTTCTTTTTATTCCGCTGCTTTACTACTCGAATGATTTACGATTCCGAAACGCGAAATAGCCACGAGCGCTATTCACCCCCCTCTAGCGCTTCTCGATCCAACAAAGAGGTCAAATAACTGTGCACCTTGAGCAGCCAGGCAACGGCTTCTTAGGCACAGCTGGAGCAAATGAGCGCTGAGATGGCTCAATTAAGGACCGATTTGAGTAAGAGCTCCGAGCAACTAGAGGCGGAGAAGAGAAAAGGCGCCGAGCAGGCTACTCAATTGGCTCAACTTGATAAATAAGTCAGCTCCTTTGAGTCCAAACTCAATTTGGCCAACACCAGGAAGCTCCAAGCCATCAAGGACTTGGAGATCAAAAATAAGGAGTCCCGGGTGTTGGCCCAAAACCTAAAGGAGTTGGAGGCCACATTGAAGGCCGAGCGAGATGGGCGATCGGTCGACCAAACCGCAGCGAAGATCTAGCTCACCGACAAAGATGAAGAGTTGGCCAAGTTGAAGGAAGAGGTGAAGGCCTCCCGAGCGGCCTTAGAAACTTATCAGGGATTCAAGTCGAGCAAGTTCGATCTCATGAAGCAGGCCTACATCCGCTAGGATGCTTTTAATGACAAGGTCACCGATCGGGCACTCCGTCTATTCGACCTTGCTATCGACAGGACTCTCGATCAACTGAAGGAAGGTGGCTACCTCCCCATCGCTTTGACAAGTAAGATCATTAGTCGGGACAAGCTGACTGAGTCGCTGCCCGATGATGTTTTAGATTATCTTGAGTGAGCCTTCTCGTGCGAGTTTTACTTCTGTAATTTTTTGAAGTATCAATAAATGATAGTTCGTCTGACAAACCATTATTTTTCTTTGTCCCTTTTTGGCCGTTCGACATTTTCGACTTGTATTTAGATCAATTGTTGTTGCGCAAACTGAAGTGTGGCCTCATGTTCTTTTGATCGGCAATGGGTTATCTATTTTCTTAGCTGATTGATCAGTTCCAATTTTAAGGTTGTCGCTCGACCGTTTAATGGTGTAGACATGGGTTTAAGGTCGTTGCTTGACCGTTGATGGCAACAAGGGTTTAAGGTCACCTCTTGACCGTTGATGAAGATTGGGGTTTAAGGTCGCTGCTCGACCGTCGGTGAAGATATGGGTTTAAGGTCATCGCTCGACTGTCAGTGAAGACATGGGTTCAAGGTCATCGCTCGAGCGTTGGTGAAGACATGGGTTTAAGGTTGTCGCTCGACAATCAGTGAAGACATGAGTTTAAGGTCGCCGCTCGACTGTCGATGAAGACATGGGTTTATAGTTGCCGCTTGACTTAATTTGTCCGACCGACTCATAAGTCTGAAATGCTTGTGATTTTATTCATATTTGTCTTGCATTTGGAAGACATGCACGCACATACAAGTAAATATAATTATTCAAACACCTCTTACCCGTCCCTATAGGGTTGGAGGTGGTTCGCACTCCATGGTCGATCGAGCCGTCTTTCGTCTTCATCTTCCAAATAATATGCTCCTAAGCAGAGTTTTTGCACGACCTTATAGGGTCCCATCTATGGAGCTTCGAGTTTGATGGCGTCGCCGACCGTCTTTATCTTTTTCTGCACTAGATCGCCGACCTGGAAGTACCGCGGGATAACCCTCCAGTTGTAGCTCTGCTTCATCAGCTGCCGGTATGCCATCAACTGAACGACAACCTTGTCCCGTACTTCGTTGACCAAGTTTAGCTCCATCAGTCTCCGCTCGCTGTTCTCCTCGTCATAGTGTTGTACTCGATCAGACTCCACTCCGACTTCTACCGGGACTAGTGATTCACTGTCGTACACTAAATGGAATGACGTCACGTCGATCACCTCCTTTGGGGGCATATGCAGGGCCCACAGGATGCTAGGGAGTTTGTCGATCCAGTTGCCTCCTGCGTGGTCGAGCCAAGCTCGCAATCCTCTGAGAATCTCCCGATTGGTGACTTCTGCTTGGCCGTTGCTTTAGGGGTAAGCCACTGAGATGAAGGTCTGTTGGATAGCATAGCCTTCGCACCATTCTTTGAGCCTCCAACCGGTGAATTGCCTCCCGTTGTCTGAGACGAGCCGTTGGGGGATGCCAAACTGGCACAAGATATTTTGCTAGACGAACTTGATAACCATCTGTTCACTTATTTTTGCCAATTGTTTGGCCTCCACCCATTTTGAGAAGTAGTCCACAACGACGAGCAGAAACTTCCGTTGAGCTGTCACCGTCAAAAATGGCCCAATGATGTCCATGCCCCATTGGTCGAATGGACAGGACACCATGGATGTCTTCATCTCTTTGGTTGGTTAATGTGGGATTCTGTGATATTTCTAGCATGACAGGTAAGAGGCCACCGTCCGAGCGGCATCTTCTTGGAGCGTAGGCCAGAAATACCCGACGAGAAGGATCTTCTGGGCTAATGAACGACCACCCGGATGATTCCCACAGGAGCCTTGATATACTTCTTGGTTGATGTACTCTATGTCTTCCGACGGAGGATGTACTCTATGTCTTCTGATCTGACACACTTAAGCAGAGGTATGGAAAAGGCTCTCTTGTAGAGTTGATCTCCGATAAATGTAAATCATCCAGCCCTTTTCTTTAGTAGACGATCGATCTCCTGATCGGATGGTGTTACACCCGATCAGAGAAATTTGATGAACAACATCCTCCAGTCGTTTGAGAAGGAGAGGCCTTCTATCCAATCAATGTACGCCACCAATAAAACTTGCTCGATCGAGCGTTCAATCACGATCGGCATTAGCGAGCTAGCCAATTTGGCTAAGTCATCTACCTAATGGTTGTCTGATCGGGGGATCTTTTGTATAGTGACTTCTTGGAAACTTGCCCTAAGTTTTTCAAATGCTTCTGTGTAGAGCTTGAGTCAGGAGTTGTTTATTTCAAATGTCCCTAACAACTGCTGAGTGGCTAGCTGAGAATCCAAGTGAATGAGGACCTTTATGGCCCCGACGTGCCACACTGTCTGTAAGCTAGCGATTAACACTTTATACTCGGCTTCATTATTGGTGGCCCAATATTCTAGCCGAACGGATAGCTATATTCAATCTTCCCTTGGTGAGATCAGCAGTACACTGATCTCACTCCCTTTTCGGGTGGAAGAACTGTCCACATATATTCTCCAGGTTGCTTCAAGTTCTGCGTTCTGGACTTTTGTGATGAAATCAGCCAAGGTCTGAGCTTTGATTGTCATTCAGAGTTGATATTGAATATCAAACTTGCTTAATTCAGTTGTCCATTTGATCAGCCACCCGGACGTTTCTAGGTTGAGGAGGACTTTTTCTATGGTACTTTTGGTCATGATGATGATTAGGTGAGCAAGAAAGTATGGACGGAGTCTCCGAGCGGCAAGCACCAGAGCATAAGCTAACTTTTCCATACCAGTGTAGTGAGATTCAGCATCTTTTAATATATGGCTTAAAAAATACACAAGCTATTGTTCATGGCCATTCTATTTAATCAATGTCGATCCGATCGCATGCTCGGTGGATGACAAATAGATCCAGAGAGGCTCTTCAGTGCTCTGCTTAGCTAGCACAGGTAAGGAGTTAAGATACTCCTTGAGCTCTTCTAAAGCCCAGTCGCACTCTGCGTCCCATTGGAATCTTGTAGCTCGGTGCAGTACTTTTGAAGAATGACATATTCTGATCGGACATCTTAGAGATGAACCTTGAAAGCGCGGTGATCCATCTGATCAGTCGTTGGACCTCCTTCAAATTGCAAGGCGGAGACGTGTCTTGCAGGGTCTTCACCTTACTTGGATTTGCCTTGATCCCCCGCTCGGTCACGATATACCTGAGAAAACAACTGCTCCTTGCATCAAGCAGGCACTTGTTGGGGTTCAGCTTCATTCCATAGGTTCTTAAAGTTTGGCACATCTCCTTGACGTCCGCACAGAGGTCGGCAGCTCAGAGAGATTTTATTAGTATGTCATCGACATAGACTTCCATGTTTTGACCGATCTGCCTACGGAACACTTTATTCATCAGCCTTTGGTAGGTTGCTCCGGCGTTCTTCAGTCCGAACGGCATGATGTTGTAGCAATAGGTTATGTCGGTCGTGATGAAACTGACCTTTTCTTGATCTTCTAGGGTGAGCGACACTTGGTGGTAGCCCTGGTATGCATTGAGCATGTATATTAATTCACAGCCCACTGTGGATTCCACCATTTGGTCTATCCGAGGCAACGGATAGAAGTCCTTCGGGCATGCCTTATTTTAAGTCACGGAAGTCGATGTAAACTCGTCATTTATTGCCTGGCTTGGAGACCAGTACCATGTTAGAGAGTCAACTTGGGAATTGGACTTCCCGTATATGGTCAGCCTCCAATAATTTTTCTATCTCCGCCCGGATGATCAAATTCTGCTTCGGGCTAAAGTCTCTCTTCTTCTGTTTAACCGGCTGGGAGTCCGATCGAACATGTAGCTTGTGCTGAGCCACGTTCAGAGAAATGCAAGACAATTCATGCGTCGACCAAGCGAACACGTCATAGTTTCGTCTCAGGCAGGCGACCAACTCTGCTTTTTTCTCGCTTTCCATATCAACAGCGATAAAGGTTGTCGCCTCCTATCGGTTTGGATGGATCTGGACCTCCTTCTTCTCATCGTAGACCATAGCAGGAGGCTTCACCATGATAGTGCTCACCTCTAAGCGCGGTGTCTTCCGAGCAGCTCGTGCTTCCGCTCTGACCATCTCGACGTAGCAACGCCGGGCGACCAACTGATCACCTCTGACTTCGCCCACCTTGTCCTCCATCGGGAACTTGATCTTCTGGCAGAAAGTGAATACCACCGCTCAGAACTCATTTAGTGTCGGTCGGCCTAGAATGGAGTTGTAGGCTGACAACGCATCCACCACGATGAAATTGATCGTTCATGTCCTCTTCAGTGGCTCTTCCCCAAGTGAGAAGGCCAGGAGCAGTTGGTCGATCGTCAACACTTTGTTGTCGGTGAACCCATAGAGTGGAGTCGTCATGGGTAGTAAATCGCCTTGGTCGATTTGTAGCTAATCGAACACTTTCTTGAATATGATGTTCATTGAGCTTCCTGTGTCAACAAAGGTATGGTGAATAACATAATTAGCTATTACTGCTTGGATAATCAGGACGTTGTCATGGGGGATCTCTACCCCCTCTAAATCTTTCGGACCGAAGCTAATCTCAGGTCCTAAGGTCTTCTCCTTGCTGCAGTCGACAACATGAATTTCAAGTAGCCGAGCATGCGACTTTCTCGCTCGATTGGAATCACCGCCGGTCGACCCCCAACAATCATTCCTATCTCACCCTGAGCGGCGCTGCTCTTATTTTCTTCCTCTCGAGATGAGGGTCATCTCCATTCGGCCTGCTCCCGAACAGGACTTGGATTGTTCCATTGTTGAGATTGATTGCGGCGTGGTTCGACTGCTATCCTTTCGTCTTTCCTTTGCCCAGCTAATCGACGCCTATGTCTCTAATTAGGCGATGGTGATTTACGATACTACCTTCTTGGGGCCGGTCTACTAGCCAGGTAGCAGTCCCGAGTATTATGAGTCGTCGACTGATGGAAGGAGTAAAATATCGGCGTCCATATTTTTCCCCTGGAGGCCTTTAGGCGTCCTGTTGGGCAATTTCCCTAGGTCAAGTTTGATCAGTTTGACTAAACTTGAGTTGAGTCAAGCTTGAGTAGGGATTTGAGTTTTGGTGTTTGACAATATATGGAGATTGCTAGGGCAATCGTCCGGTTGTGGAGATGGTCAAAGGGTTGACCAGGGTGATGAGAATACAAGTCAAGCAGATCAAGGTTGACAAGAGACTTGACTGGGAAAGTCCTAACTGGAGGTTAGGCGTATGGAAGTCCTAACTGGAGTTTAGGCAGTGGTGGAAGTCCTAACTGGAGTTTAGGCAGTATGGAAGTCCTAACTGAAGTTTAGGCAGTGGTGGAAGTCCTAACTGAAGGTTAGGCAAATTGGAAATTCCTAGTGAAGCGAGGCAGGAGAAAGTCCTGGTGAGGAGCTAGGCAATGGGAAAGCCCAAGTGTGATCTTGGTAAAGGAGAAAATCTTGGTGAGGAGCCAGGCAATTGGAAAGTCCAAGTGTGATCTTGGCAAAGGAGAAAGTCCTGGTGAGGAGCCAAGCAACGGGAAAGTCCAAGTGTGATCTTGGCAAAGGAGAAAGTCCTGGTGAGGAGCCAGGCAAGTGGAAAGTATAATACCCACTAAGCTTGTAAGATAAATATATGAAGGTGGGATTTTGCCTTAGAAAAATAATAGGAAGTGAGTTAAGGCAAAAAGGAATAAAATGAAATAAAAAGAAGTGAAGGTCAAGGATTGAACGTTGAACCTCTTATATTATATTTCATAGAATTAATGGGTAATAACCAGTTGGGATAGGAATAATATGTTGATAACAAAGGAGGGAAACTCATGATAAAGGTAAGAGTAAAAGCTAGCCAAAAGAAAACAAGAAAGGAGCAAGAGAAAGGCAACTTGTCTTCCTCCCTTTCTCTCCTTCTTCCTCTTTGGTTTTGCCGAAAATTTAAAGAGGGATTAAGGGGATTCATTCCCCCTTATTTCACCATGAATGATGAGGATAAATAAATAAATAAAAATAAAAATAAAATAGAAAAAAAAAGGCTAAGGGAGAAGGAAAGCAAAAACTAAGTTTGCTACCTCTTCCCCCTTAACATAAAAGAGAATATGTAAAGGGAAAATTCTATTTTCTCTCATTTTTCTCATTCTCTCCTCTCCCTCACCGAAACCTCAGTTCCCCCTCTCCTCCATTTTCGGCCCCAAGCCAAGGTTTTCTCCTAAGAAAACCTAAGATACAAGGAGGACTTAGCAAAGGAATCAAGGGAAAGGAACTAGAAGAAGAGACTACTTCTTCTTCACCATACCTTAGATCCACAAGCGAAAAGGATGTAAGCTTCCCCTCACCTGTGGTACAAGGCGTTTTAAGTGTTTTTCGGATTTTATGAAGATTTTAAAACCTAGAAACAAGTTTGAGAAAATTCGGCCAAGAAGGGCTTTCAAAAATCTAATGATGTTTAAACTAGTCTTCACTACATGATAGATTTTTCTATGCTATGTAGAAGGGTTCTTCTTCATGCTTTTATACCTATATGATGCTTGATCAGAGGAGTACTGAACCCTAGAATTTCGGCCAAAAATATCCTTAAGAGGCTAGGGAAATTTATTGTTTTACCCAACTAGTACAAGGGTCTCCCTATGAAATATTAATGATCATGTATTAGTTTTTCTTCCTTAGAAGATATTTTGAAACTAAAAGAAAACCCACTCATATGATTCGGTCAAGAAAGGGTTTAGGGTTAGGAAGACCTTTAAATTTAAATAACCATGCTCATGTGATAGAATACAAAGATCTTAAAGGATTTGTATGCTTGAATATTGCTAGAATTTCATGAACTCCTTCTTAGGGTTTTTCGGCCATGATGAGATGGATAGCTTAGAAAAGCTTAAACAAAATTTTAATATGCTCAAGACCTCTGTGCTGTTTAGATATGAAAGTTGTTCAATGCCCTCATGCTTAATTAGGGTGTATAAAAATTAGTTGCATGACATATAACATGTATGACCACAAGGGGTCCTAGCTTATTCATGAACCAATTTGTATATATGTTTCTTAGTAACTTTTGCCATGAAACTTACTTAGGTTGTTCATGATTTAGGCCACTTAAGAACCTAGCTAAAGAATGGTAGGTTTCGGCCATGAGAAAAAAATAAAAGAAAAAGAGAAAAAGAAACCTAGAAAGCCTAAGACACAATTCATATGTATACTCATTATGCTTGTCTTTACATATGCTATGAAACTTGTATGACTTCATATGTTTTTATTTTATTTGAAGCAAGTTTAAACACTGATGAGTTTCGGCCAAGTAGAGTTTAAATGACCTAGAGGCCTTAGAATTTAAATCAAAGGTGTTAAAATGCTTCTTATGAAAATATGATAACCTATTGCTTGTGTCACATGATTGTATAATTTTTCCATGACCTAAATGGACCATTGTAAGTCTCGTCCATGAAGGTTTAGATGCCCTAGAGACCCTAGGACTTAAATTAAATATGCTCATGTCACTCTACATGAAATATGATAAGTAGAAAACCAAGGTTCAATTGCTATATGTTGTTTTATGACCTAAAATGATGCTAGGGTATGATTCGGCCATAACTATTGTATGATGCCTTGTATGAATTTATACATAAGGTTAGTCCAAGTTCACATGCTTGTATGCTTGTTTGTAGCCCTAATGAGAACTTGTTAAATTTCGGCCATGACATATGTTAAGGGTTTAAAGAACTTAGGAACTAATTCAAATGTGTCAAATGTGTTTACCTTGTTCCTTGGTAAAAATGTTATAAATATGATTTAAAGTTGCCCATGCTTTTATGTCATATGGAACCTTGTTTCACACCTTAAGGTTTCGGCCACATGAAATTAGGGACTTGAAAAACTTAGAAACTAAGTTAATCATGTTTATAATGCTTCCTATGAAAATGTTATGATGATAATTTAGGTGCCATATGCTTGGATGTTGTGTTTAACCTAAATTAAGCTCTAAAGGGGTTTCGGCCACAAGGGTTTAGGAAGCTTAGAACCAAGATGAATATGATACCATGTTTCCTATGATAGGATAATCACAAGATACACCCTTATGCTTAATATGTATGTTTGTGATTTATGACTTATGATATGATATGCATGCTTTTATGATATGATATGCTTTGTGCTAAAAATATGCATGCTTATGTTATGATATGTGGTTAAATTATGCATGCTTTAATGCTATGTTTAGTGCTTAAAATATGCATGCTTTCATGATATGCTATGTGGTTAAATCATGCATGCTTGATGATATGTTTTATGCTTAAGATATGCATGTTTTATGATCTATGCCTAAGTGATGCATATTGTTATGACATGATGTATGCCTAAGTGATGCATGCCTTTATGATGTGATGTATGCCTAAGTGATGCATACCTTTATGACATGATGTATGCCTAAGTGATGCATACCTTATGATATGATGTATGCCTAAGTGATGCATACTTTTATGACATGATGTATGCCTAAGTGATGCATACTTTTATGACATGATGTATGCCTAAGTGATGTATACGTTTATGATATGATGTGTGCCTAAGTGATGCATGCTTTTATGATACATGATATGTATGACATGTACTTTACTTTATGTGTGAGTGGCTTGTACCAAGGGTGGGCTCCATAAGCGCCCCGGGACTAAGGACCTCGTTAGGGATGGGCTCCTAAGTGCCCCTAGGACTAAGGGCCTAGTATGTTTGCCTCGTAGGGTTCAAGACTTGCTACCTTGGACCTACATGCGCGCAATATGTAAGTGGTACATAGCCGGGATCCCCCTTATGTTGAGATTACTTTCAAGTATATATATGTAAAAGAAAATGGTTTTAAAGATCATGAGACATACACATGTTTTTCAGATACATGTTTTCCAAAATCATATTGCATACACCTTATGATTATGCTATGTTTCATGCTATGCTCTTGATTATGATATGCCATGATAAGGTATGATTATGTTATGTTCATGCTATACCTTATAGACATGTTTCGGCCATGGATATGTTGATGCTTGATATATAGATTTCGGCCATGGATATGATGATGCCTTGATGTACATGTTCGGCCATAATTATGATGCTTTGATATACATGTTTCGGCCATGCTTTGATATACCATGATACTTGGTTGTTATGCCATGTCTAGCTATGTTTTATGCAATGCACTAGGTATATGTTTCGGCCATGATGATGTTTGATATGCCATGACTAGTGGTGATTATATTATGATGCATGATATGCTTGAATAGAATGCTAGGTTATGCCATGATTAGTTGAGATTATGACTTGTTGATACATTCTTGATTATGTGCTGATTTTTGGTTTTAGTGAGTAGGAAAGGAACTTACTGAGCCATGAGTGCTCATAGCTTACTTTACTTGTACCACAGATAAAGGAAAAAGCTGGATGAGTTAAAGGAGCAGCAGGAGGGGCAACGAAGATGTGTGTGGCGGTGGCTAGGCAACTAATTAAGAACCTGCTTTAAAACCTTTAAGAACTATACTTTGGTTTTGTGAAATGTAATACACTATTGGTGACTTGATGTTAAGTTTTTATTGATTTTGTTATCATGTTATGAAACCATGTTAGTGTAGTTCGGTTTGAAATAAGTTAAGAAAAATAATTTTTAAGTCTTCCGCTGTAATACGTACGTAGAGTATCGTAGCCCCGTCCCTTAGGGTTAGCAGGGAGGGCGGGCGTTACAGGTTGGTATCAGAGCCAAGTTATTACCAGCTCACTACACACACATCAAGCCTCCTACCTGCCGCTCCAAGTAAGAATGTTTATGTTAAATTTATTTGTTATATGTTTATGTTTGATTTTCTTGTCATATGCTTATGCTTTATTTTCTTTACTACATTGCTTATGCTTTATTTCCTTATGTTACATTGTTTGTCATTATATTCCTTATTTTTCCTTATGTTGTTTATGCTTTAGATTCATGTTTTACTTGCTTATATTTGATGCTTTATTCTATGCTTTTAGTTATAAATTAGATTAGGAGTACATATTGGTAGGTTAGGAATAATACCATAACAAATAGAAAGAAACAAACCAGTACGTTAGATTGAAAAAAAAAAAAATTGATAACCACTTACACTAGTCTATTTCTTTTAGATAAACATGGTTAGGACACGCAATGCCCGAACCGGAGGGACAGTGACTCCACCAGATCTGACGCAGGTAGTCGCAGACCTCCAGCATCAGATCGCAGAACAACAACAGCTGATCACTACCTTAATGGGTCAGCAAGGCAACCCAGTTACCCCACCGGTGAATCCATTACCTGTTGTACCTACAGCCGCACCAGTGCCCCCGGCAGCCCCTACTCCGATGGTCCGACAAGAGGCCTATCTACTTCAGTGGCAAAGGCTTAAGCCGGAAGCATTCTCGGGAAACTGTGAACCATGGGATGCGCAAGCCTGGCTCAAAACCGTGGAGAACATAATGGAACTATTGGATTGGCCTAAACACGAGAAGGTCAAATACGCGTCGTTCTGTCTTACCGGAGATGCCCGGATGTGGTGGGACAGAGTAAAGGCGAAAAGACAAGTAAACCAAATGCAGTGGACAGATTTTGAGACAGAGTTCTTAGAGGAATTCTTCCATATGCGAGTGACCAACAAGCACTATGACGAGTTCACGAGTTTCGGCAAGGTGACCTGTTAATGAAGCCGTCAAGAGGTTCAATCGCCTAGCCCGACTGTGCCCGAACTGGTCCGAACTGAAAAGAAAGGGTCCGGTTAATGTTAAAATGCTCCACCCGAGATAGCTCGACGTAGCGGAGTTAATAGATGATCGCAGAGGAGGCTGGTCGCCCTGATTACCGAGCACTATCAGGAAGCAATGAATAAGGGCAAGAACCAAGCACTGACCGGAGGACAAAAATCGCACAATACCAGAACCGACTGGGAAGGAAACTCAAGTGTAAAGAGGAAATAGTGGAATAAAACAAACGGTGGTTCGGCCAATAAGCAGACCAAGTACCCTCAGTGTGCCACATGTGGAAAGATACATTCTGAAGTATGTCTCCTAAGCACCAGAAAGTGCTACAACTGCGGAAAGGAAGGTCATTTGGCAAGAAATTGCCCTACTCAGTCTCAGGCACTACCTCCGCAGAACAACCAGAATAGGAGTACCCCTGCACAGCTTCACCAGATGCACACTGCCATAGAAGGGACCTCAATCAGCCAAGGAAGATTGGAGGCCCCTCCCACTATGACCAATGCCAGAGTCTACTCTCTCGCTCAGGATGACGTGGCGAACACCTCTACCATCGTCTCAGGTCAGCTACCTAATTTCAATCAATATGCTAAAGTTTTACTTAATGCTGGAAACGAACCAATATGGGAATCCATCGAGGAACCGAGACGTGTTTCATATCCTTGGGTAGAAACTATGTCCGGGCGACTTTCTACCCTCACCATAACACAGACGTTATTTGAGAGTGAACCAAATATTAGAAGATACGTTAAGAGCTTGTGCCCTGGACTTCAAGGGAAGCTGGTGCCGATATTTATACCTGGCAGAATTCGCCTACAATAATAGCTACCAAGCTACTATTGGAATGGCACCTTACGAAGCTCTATATGGGAGGAAGTGTAGATCTCCTATATGCTGGTATGAAAGTGGTGAAAAGAAGGAAATGGGGTTCCGAACGGAACTTATTGATGACACCACCCGAGTTATACAAAAGATCCGTCAACGAATAGAAACTGTTCAGAGTCGGCAGAAGAATTATGCCGATAAACGGCGCAGACCGCTAGAATTCAACATCGGAGACTTGGTATTCCTTAAAGTATCTCCCATGAAAGGAATAATGAGGTTCGGAAAGAAGAGCAAGTTAAGCCCACGATACGTAGGACCGTACCGGATTTTAGAAAGAGTAGGCCAAGTCGCATACAGACTAGAACTACCTCCAGACATGGCAGCCATTCACAATGTGTTCCATGTATCGATGCTCAAGAAATGTACTCCCAGCACAGATCAAGTGATTGAGCCTCAGTCGGTACAGGTGCAGGAAGACCTAAGTTACGAAAGTAAACCCATCCAGATTCTGGACCGAGAAATAAAGAGGTTAAGGAACAAAGAAATACCCTTAGTAAAGGTCTTGTGGCGGAACCAACGATTCGAAGAAGCCACCTAGGAACGCGAGGACGATATGAAACAAAAGTACCCGGAGCTATTTTAAAGTTCGAGGACGAACTTTTTATGAGGTACGGGGTATGGTAATACCCACTAAGCTTGTAAGATAAATATATGAAGGTGGGATTTTGCCTTAGAAAAATAATAGGAAGTGAGTTGAGGCAAAAAGGAATAAAATGAAATAAAAAGAAGTGAAGGTCAAGGATTGAACCTTGAACCTCTTATATTATATTTCATAGAATTAATGGGTAATAACCAGTTGGGATAGGAATAATATGTTGATAACAAAGGAGGGAAATATTGGTGCGGGAAGCATCCGACGATCGAACCTGAATTTTGATAATGGCAAAGGATTCAAAGTTAAGGGTTGTTGTAATCTAACATGGTTGAATGAGTATTTCAGGAAATTCCTAGCTGCGGTTAGGCAAAGGGAAAAACCCTAGGGGGTGGTAACCCTAGGTCATAGGGGGTGGTAACCCTATGCGGAAAGTCTTGGCAGGTCGATAGCTTCAGGCAAAAGTCCTAGGGGGTGGTAACCCTAGGTGGAAAGTCCTGGTGTCGCGAACTAGGTGAAAGTCTGGACTAGCTGGGAAGCGGATGTCCAGCAGAAAGTCCGGAAGCATCGAGTGCTGAGCAAAAGTCCAGTCGATCTGGAGGATCGATTGGCAACAGGTAAATCTCCTTAGTGGAGTAGGTGAGGACACGTTCCCCGTAGAGGGAACAGTAGGCGTCGGGTCGACATAGGATTTCCGGTTAGAAATCCGAAGTCAGACTCGGACAATCCGAAGACTGTCAATTCTTCTTTACGATGTTTTGTCTTATTCTAACACTGTCTTGCAGGGGATTTTGCTCGGACTAACCTTTGTTTGCAGGTGAGGAACCTGCTGGAAAAAGGCTGTCCGGGCGCTCGGAGGTCCGGGCGCCCAGGACCAAAGTTTATCCCCTGCGTGAAGTTGACACGTGCAGCATCCTGGTTGGCTGGTCACGTCACACTCCAGGCGCCCGGAAGGGATCCAGGCGCCCGGAACATCATATAAAAGAAGGGTCAAGGTGCAGCTTCAAAAATGACAAGAATCTAAGTAATCTCCTTGCGACAAGCTGCTAACGACTCGATCCAGAAAGTGCTGCAACGACACCCCGACAACCCGGAGCTTCGATTTAGTCTTTTGTTGTCGGTATAATCTGTTTACTGCTTTAAATTGTAGTTAATCTGTAATAGTTTTATCGTGCTTATAGTTTTTGCCCACGGAAAGCGATCAAGGATCGCGGGCCTTCGAGTAGAAGTCGCTTTAGGCTCCAACGAAGTAAATCTTCCTGTCTCTTTGTGTTTGTTATTTCTTTATTCCGCTGCGTTTTTACTCGTTTGTTTTACGAATCGAAAGAAATAGCCACGAACGCTATTCACCCCCCCTCTAGCGTGGTCTCGATCCAACAATTGGTATCAGAACGGGGTCGTTTTGAATTGGTGCAACCACCTTTCAAAACAAATTTTTCTTTCGATTTTATATTCTTCGGAGTCAATTAGAATTTAGCCTTAAAGCTTTATTCTAATTCTTTTATCTAATCGGCTTTTGCCCGAAGTTGGTGCAACACCACTCGAGCTCGTTATTATTACTATTCTTTATTCCCGCACTACTAATCCAAGACGTAGTCTTGGAACATATATTTTTTTTTGTTTTGTTGCATATTACAAATGGCTCAACAAGAGGGGTTCAGTACTGTTCGTCCCCCACTATTCTCCGGAGATGATTTCGGTTATTGGAAGGGAAGAATGGAGACGTATCTGAAGATTCAGTTCGAAACATGGATGATCATTAAGACGGGACTTCAGCTACCTTCCGATGACGACGGAAAACCAACCCCCTGCGAGAAGTGGGACGCCTCTCTAATCAAAAAGGTGGAATCCGACGCCAAAGCTACCTGCACCCTCTAGTGCGGCCTTACCAAAGAAGAACTCAACAGAGTCGGCCCGTTCTCTTCCGTAAAGGAGCTCTGGGAAAAGCTAGTCGAACTCCACGAAGGCACTAACGACACCAAGGTAAGTAAAAGAGATCTTTTACTTAATAAATTATATAATCTAAAGATGCAGGAAGGCGAAACGGCAAGTTCTCTACATGCGAGAATCCAAGACATCCTCAATTCTCTTCACGGAATCGGACAGAAGATAGAGAATCGGGACGTCATAAGGTATGTTTTAAACTCATTTCCAAGGAACACATTGTGGGCATCAATGGTAGATGCCTACAAAGTTTCCAAGGACTTGTCTTCAATAAAATTAGACGAATTATTTTGTGAATTTGAACTTCATGAGCAGACTAATGCACAGCCAACCGAGAAAGGTATTGCGTTGGTTGCAGGTACAAGTCGAACACGGGAACCGAGATCACGACGAAGAACGGAACCGGAGTCGGAGGTTGAACCAGACTCAGACGATGAAGACATTGAAATTACAACCGAGCTGGTAAACCTCGTAAAGAAGCTCTACAAAACGAAGGGCTTCAACAAAAGAGATCTAAAAAAGGCAGTAAAAACGAAGGAAGGTTCACAGAACTCAAAGATGAAGTTTGAAGTTACATGCTACGGCTGCAACCAAAAAGGGCACATCAAATCCAACTGCCCTAACCTGAAGGAGGTCAAAAAGCAAAGAAGGAAAAAGGTCCTTAAGGCAACATGGGACGAATCTTCATCGGAGGACGACGACGACGACGAGCTTGAACAGACGAGTCTACTCGCATTAATGGCCCGGGACCAAATCGTCGAATCCAGAAGCGAGAGCGAGTCCGAGGCGGAGTCCGAGCAAAGCCACGGATCCGTATCCGTTTCCGAAGGACCAGACCCCGCTGTAAGTATCTCCCGGTTAAACATTTTAGTTAGTTATTTATTGCGCAAATTAGCTAAGTCAAACCTGAAAGTTAAGTCACTTCTAAAGGAAGTATCTGTCCTTAAAGAAGTGGCTGACACTAAAACCTTACCTGACTAGAGTCAGACTGAATTTCCAACTCAAGTTCATAAACTTGAGGAAGAAAATTCAAGTCTAAAAAATCAGGTTAAAGATTTAAAAACTACTTTAGAACGGTTTTCTTTGGGCTCCAAGAACTTGGACTTAATTCTTGGGACACAAAGGACCATTTACAATAGAACTGGGCTAGGATATAAAAGTAAATATAAATCTTACTTATCCTTAATAAACAAACAAAGTAGTAACACAGCCCAAGCATGGGTCCCCAAGTCCAAATTGATCAATCAAGTTGGATTTGGTCAATACTGGGTCCCGAAGGATCAAATACATTACATCGATAGACCATATCGAGGCCGTGATCCAGGGGGAGCAAAAAGAAAAACAATAATTCGAAATTAAATTATAAATTCAAAAATTAAATTCAAAATTCGAAATTAAATTATAAATTCAAAAATTAAATTCAAAATTCGAAATTAAAATTATAAATTCAAAAATTCAAAATTCAAAATTAAATTATAAATTCAAAAATTAAATTCAAAATTTGAAATTAAATTATAAATTCAAAAATTAAATTCAAAATTCGAAATTAAATTCAAAATTCAAAATTCGAAATTAAAATTATAAATTCAAAAATTCAAAATTCGAAATTAAATTATAAATTCAAAAATTAAATTTAAAATTCGAAATTAAATTATAAATTCAAAAATTAAATTCAAAATTCGAAATTAAATTATAAATTAAATTCAAAATTCGAAATTAAATTATAAATTCAAAAATTAAATTCAAAATTCGAAATTAAATTATAAATTCAAAAATTAAATTCAAAATTCGAAATTAAATTATAAATTAAATTCAAAATTCGAAATTAAATTATAAATTAAATTCAAAATTCGAAATTAAATTATAAATTCAAAAATTAAATTCAAAAATCGAAATTAAATTATAAATTAAAAAATTCAAAATTCGAAATTAAAATTATAAATTCAAAAATTAAATTCAAAATTCGAAATTAAATTATAAATTCAAAAATTAAATTCAAAATTCGAAATTAAATTATAAATTCAAAAATGAAACTCAAAATTCGAAATTAAATTATAAATTCAAAAATGAAACTCAAAATTCGAAATTAAATTATAAATTCAAAAATTAAATTCAAAAATTAAATTATAAATTCAAAAATGAAATTCAAAATTTGAAATTCAAATTCAAAATTCAAAATTTAAATTCAAAAATTAAATTCAAAAAATTAAATGAAATTCAAAATTTGAAATTAAATAATTAAATCAAATTAAAAGGAAGGCTCCAGATTATCTGGCACCTCCGAACTTAATATACCCGATAAGGGTAACCAAGAGTAGACCACCCGGCAGGGTAATTGAGGTTAGGTAAAATGGCCTAGGTTTAACTTGACCCACAGTACTGGTGAAATTTTTTGGATGATAGTACGTTAGGGAAGCTTGGGCATCGCATGTCTAGGAAGATATGGCTTCGACCTGGTGCATTTGGCCAAGTGGAACTGACCGAAGCTACCCTTAAAATGGATCCTAACTAGTTAGACCAAGGGTTAGTATTAAGTTCAGTGGGTAGGACTATTTGGAAAACCTCGAAGGCATGGTTACTTTAATGAGCTCCGTGTGACTCACCATAGCCCAGAAGTTTATCCAAAGAATGCTTACTTGTTGAACCCAAAGCTAAACCTGAATCTAATACAAAGTTAAACCAGACCTTTGAATTCAACAATAAATCATCTCACATCAATTATAGGATTCCCTGATTGACAATTTAGATCGGGTGAGATGACTAAGAAAACTAAATTTTAAATCTTACTTAAAGTTAAGTTAAACATCCTTCAAAATCAAATTAATTCAAATATCTCCAACCTAAACAGTGTTAATCAAGTTAAATTAATAATAATAATTAAAAAAAAATTAAAATTAAAATCTTCCTCCTTAGCTTCCTAGCTTATTTGCGAAGATTCTGAAAATTAAAATTTTCCACGGTTGATCCGGAGTCGTAACTCAACCGAGGTCGAGTACAGCAGATAGCAGCTATTTTGTTACTGTGTTATTTATCTAATAGACTGTTTTACTTCAGACTTGATTGACTATACCTCAATCTAATAGATCAGTCTCTTAATAACATTTTCAAAATTCTAGGCAAAATTGATTTACCAAAATCCCCACTTTACTAGACTTTCGAAAGTTGGATTTAGTCTAGGATTGTACCCTTAGAAATCATGTTCCTCCAGGACTCAGCCAGAGCATCTCACAAACACCTAGGTTTACCTTGATTGTGTTTGTAAAACATAGAACGGTGTGAGATGCATAGGGTACAGCCTGGACTCAAGAATGCTTATTTCTGTGCATCAATATGAGTCTGGGCATTAAATACATAATTAACAGTAATCAAATCAAGTCTTCCAGCCTTAGTCAAATCTAACTGGATCAATTGACTTGACTTGACTAACCAGGTGAACACTGTTGCCCTCTAGGCAATCAGCAAGTAGCTAAATGGTTAGACAGTTGGTGGAGGCAATATTAAAGTTTAAGCATGTTTGTACTTAAGGGCTCTGATACCTGATCAAAACCAAATCTTGACTCATGCTTGGACTTTAGAACACTGAAACCTTACTAAAACTAAATTAAGGTTATCTCTTCTCCTTTGCCTTAAGTATTCCTGAAATTTATCTCAAAAACATTCCTTACTCAAAAACATTCCTTAAACAGTTTTATCAACATTTTCTCCAAACTTAACTTTCAAATATCTTCTTCTTTGAAAATTTTTTTTAAACCCTTTTGAAAATTCATTAAGTTGTTAAAGCTTTAAAAATTATTTTTCCTTGCAAATTTATTTGAAAATCTCTAAAGTTGAAACTTGTATTTTGAAAATTTTTCTATGAAAATTTTGGAAACCAATGTCTTTCTATAGACTCTATAGACTCAAAAAGAGCTCATGTTTTTCTATGTCTATTCAAACAAAATAAATTCTAAGGTGTTGTCCTTCACTTCCCTTGCCTAAGTTAAAATGTTTTTAATTCTGTCTTGAAAATTAAGTTTTTCAAAACTAGCTCATTTTTGATATATGGCAAAGGGGGAGAGTAGAGAAATTCAAAGTAGAGAAATTCTAAAGAAAAAGGAAACCCTGTATTAAGGGGGAGCTTCACAAAAAGTTTACAAAAAGTTTAAGTGTTAGCTTAAGTTAGGCGTTTATTTGAATTTAGATACTTAAGCTTGCTTAATATACTTATGCATTTGTTTTTTAACTTAACTTTGAATCTGGGTTGCCATAATCAAAAAGGGGGAGATTGTTGGTGTGGGAAGCATCCGACGATCGAACCTGAATTTTGATAATGGAAAAGGATTCAAAGTTAAGGGTTGTTGTAATCTAACATGGTTGAATGAGTATTTCAGGAAAGTCCTAGCTGCGGTTAGGCAAAGGGAAAACCCCTAGGGGGTGGTAACCCTAGGTCATAGGGGGTGGTAACCCTATGTGGAAAGTCTTGGCAGGTCGATAGCTTCAGGCAAAAGTCCTAGGGGGTGGTAACCCTAGGTGGAAAGTCCTGGTGTCGCAAACCAGGTGAAAGTCTGGACTAGCCGGGAAGCGGATGTCCAGCAGAAAGTCCGGAAGCATCGAGTGCTGAGCAAAAGTCCAGTCGATCTGGAGGATCAACTGGCAACAGGTAAATCTCCTGAGTGGAGTACCCCGTAGAGGGAACAGTAGGCGTCGGGTCGACCTAGGATTTCCGGTTGGAAATCCGAAGTCAGACTCGGACAGTCCGAAGACTGTCAATTCTTCTTTACGATGTTTTGTCTTATTCTAACACTGTCTTGTAGGGGATTTTGCTCGGACTAACCTTTGTTTGCAGGTGAGGAACCGGCTGGAAAAAGGCTGTCCGAACGCCCGGGATGGATCCGGGCACCCGGAGGTCCGGGCGCCCGGAGGTCCGAGCGCCCGGAACAGGTCCGGGCGCCCGGGACCAAAGTTTATCCCCTGCGCGAAGTTGACACGTGCAGCATCCTGGTTGGCTGGCCACGTCACACTCCAGGCGCCCGAAAGGGATCCAGGCGCCCGGAATATCATATAAAAGAAGGGTCAAGGTGCAGCTTCAAAAAGAACAAGAATCTAAGTAATCTCCCTGCGACAAGCTGCTAACGACTCGATCCAGAAAGTGCTGCAACGACTCCCCGACAACCCGGAGCTTCGATTTAGTCTTTTGTTGTCGGTATAATCTGTTTACTGCTTTAAAATGTAGTTAATCTGTAATAGTTTTATCGTGCTTATAGTTGTTGCCCACGGAAAGCGATCAAGGATCGCGGGCCTTCGAGTAGGAGTCGCTTTAGGCTCCGAACGAAGTAAATCTTCCTGTCTCTCTGTGTTTGTTATTTCTTTATTCCGCTGCATTTTTACTCGTTTGTTTTACGAATCGAAAGAAATAGCCACGAACGCTATTCACCCCCCCCTCTAGCGTGGTCTCGATCCAACAGGAAACTCATGATAAAGGTAAGAGTAAAAGCTAGCCAAAAGAAAACAAGAAAGGAGCAAGAGAAAGGCAACTTGTCTTCCTCCCTTTCTCTCCTTCTTCCTCTTTGGTTTTGTCGAAAATTTAAAGAGGGATTAAGGGGATTCATTCCCCCTTATTTCACCATGAAAGATGAGGATAAATAAATAAATAAAAATAAAAATAAAATAGAAAAAAAAAAAGGCTAAGGGAGAAGGAAAGCAAAACTTATTTTGCTACTTCTTCCTCCTTAACATAAAAGGGAGCAAGTAAAGAGAAGAATTCTAATTTTTCTCTCATTTTTCTCATTCTCTCCTCTCCCTCACCGAAACCTCAGTTCCCCCTCTCCTCCATTTTCGGCCCCAAGCCAAGGTTTTCTCCTAAGAAAACCTAAGATACAAGGAGGACTTAGCAAAGGACTCAAGGGAAAGGAACTAGAAGAAGAGACTACTTCTTCTTCACCATACCTTAGATCCACAAGAGAAAAGGATGTAAGCTTCCCCTCACCTGTGGTACAAGGTGTTTTAAGTGTTTTTCGGATTTTATGAAGATTTTAAAACCTAGAAACAAGTTTGAGAAAATTCGGCCAAGAAGGGCTTTCAAAAATCTAATGATGTTTAAACTAGTCTTCACTACATGATAGATTTTTCTATGCTATGTAGAAGGGTTCTTCTTCATGCTTTTATACCTATATGATGCTTGATCAGAGGAGTACTGAACCCTAGAATTTCGGCCAAAAATATTCTTAAGAGGCTAGGGAAATTTATTGTTTTACCCAACTAGTACAAGGGTCTCCCTATGAAATATTAAGGATCATGTATTAGTTTTTCTTCCTTAGAAGATATTTTGAAACTAAAAGAAAACCCACTCATATGATTCGGTCAAGAAAGGGTTTAGGGTTAGGAAGACCTTTAAATTTAAATAACCATGCTCATGTGATAGAATACAAAGATCTTAAAGGATTTGTATGCTTGAATATTGCTAGAATTTCATGAACTCCTTCTTAGGGTTTTTCGGCCATGATGAGATGGATAGCTTAGAAAAGCTTAAACAAAATTTTAATATGCTCAAGACCTCTGTGCTGTTTAGATATGAAAGTTGTTCATTGCCCTCATGCTTAATTAGGGTGTAGAAAAATTAGTTGCATGACATATAACATGTATGACCACAAGGGGTCCTAGCTTATTCATGAACCAATTTGTATATATGTTTCTTAGTAACTTTTGCCATGAAACTTACTTAGGTTGTTCATGATTTAGGCCACTTAAGAACCTAGCTAAAGAATGGTAGGTTTCGGCCATGAGAAAAAAATAAAAGAAAAAGAGAAAAAGAAACCTAGAAAGCCTAAGACACATTTCATATGTATACTCATTATGCTTGTCTTTACATATGCTATGAAACTTGTATGACTTCATATGTTTTTATGTTATTTGAAGCAAGTTTAAACACTGATGAGTTTCGACCAAGTAGAGTTTAAATGACCTAGAGGCCTTAGAATTTAAATCAAAGGTGTTAAAATGCTTCTTATGAAAATATGATAACCTATTGCTTGTGTCACATGCTTGTATAATTTTTCCATGACCTAAATGGACCATTGTAAGTCTCGGCCATGAAGTTTTAGATGCCCTAGAGACCCTAGGACTTAAATTAAATATGCTCATGTCACTCTACATGAAATATGATAAGTAGAAAGCCAAGGTTCAATTGCTATATGTTGTTTTATGACCTAAAATGATGCTAGGGTATGATTCGGCCATAACTATTGTATGATGCCTTGTATGAATTTATACATAAGGTTAGTCCAAGTTCACATGCTTGTATGCTTGTTTGTAGCCCTAATGAGAACTTGTTAAATTTCGGCCATGACATATGTTAAGGGTTTAAAGAACTTAGGAACTAATTCAAATGTGTCAAATGTGTTTACCTTGTTCCTTGGTAAAAATGTTATAAATATGATTTAAAGTTGTCCATGCTTTTATGTCATATGGAACCTTGTTTCACACCTTAAGGTTTCGGCCACATGAAATTAGGGACTTGAAGAACTTAGAAACTAAGTTAATCATGTTTATAATGCTTCCTATGAAAATGTTATGATGATAATTTAGGTGTCATATGCTTGGATGTTGTGTTTAACCTAAATTAAGCTCTAAAGGGGTTTCGGCCACAAGGGTTTAGGAAGCTTAGAACCAAGATGAATATGATACCATGTTTCCTATGATAGGATAATCACAAGATACACCCTTATGCTTAATATGTATGCTTGTGATTTATGACTTATGATATGATATGCATGCTTTTATGATATGATATGCTTTGTGCTAAAAATATGCATGCTTATGTTATGATATGTGGTTAAATTATGCATGCTTTAATGCTATGTTTAGTGCTTAAAATATGCATGCTTTCATGATATGCTATGTGGTTAAATCATGCATGCTTGATGATATGCTTTATGCTTAAGATATGCATGTTTTATGATCTATGCCTAAGTGATGCATATTGTTATGACATGATGTATGCCTAAGTGATGCATGCCTTTATGATGTGATGTATGCCTAAGTGATGCATACCTTATGATATGATGTATGCCTAAGTGATGCTACCTTTATGATATGATGTGTGCCTAAGTGATGCATGCTTTTATGATACATGATATGTATGACATGTACTTTACTTTATGTGTGAGTGGCTTGTACCAAGGGTGGGCTCCATAAGCGCCCCGAGGACTAAGGACCTCGTTAGGGATGGGCTCCTAAGTGCCCCTAGGACTAAGGGCCTAGTATGTTTGCCTCGTAGGGTTCAAGACTTGCTACCTTGGACCTACAAGGTTGCGCGCAATATGTAAGTGGTACATAGCCGGGATCCCCCTTATGTTGAGATTACTTTCAAGTATATATATGTAAAAGAAAATGGTTTTAAAGATCATGAGACATACACATGTTTTTCGGATACATGTTTTCCAAAATCATATTGCATACACCTTATGATTATGCTATATTTCATGCTATGCTCTTGATTATGATATGCCATGATAAGGTATGATTATGTTATGTTCATGCTATACCTTATAGACATGTTTCGGCCATGGATATGTTGATGCTTGATATATAGATTTCGGCCATGGATATGATGATGCCTTGATGTACATGTTCGGCCATAATTATGATGCTTTGATATACATGTTTCGGCCATGATTTGATATACCATGATACTTGGTTGTTATGCCATGTCTAGCTATGTTTTATGCAATGCACTAGGTATATGTTTCGGCCATGATGATGTTTGATATGCCATGACTAGTGGTGATTATATTATGATGCATGATATGCTTGAATAGAATGCTAGGTTATGCCATGATTAGTTGAGATTATGACTTGTTGATACATTCTTGATTATGTGCTGATTTTTGGTTTTAGTGAGTAGGAAAGGAACTTACTGAGCCATGAGTGCTCATAGCTTACTTTCCTTGTACCACAGATAAAGGAAAAAGCTGGATGAGTTAAAGGAGCAGCAGGAGGGGCAACGAAGATGTGTGTGGCGGTGGCTAGGCAACTAATTAAGAACCTGCTTTAAAACCTTTAAGAACTATGCTTTGGTTTTGTGAAATGTAATACACTATTGGTGACTTGATGTTAAGTTTTTATTGATTTTGTTATCATGTTATGAAACCATGTTAGTGTAGTTCGGTTTGAAGTATGTTAAGAAAAATAATTTTTAAGTCTTCCGCTGTAATACGTACGTAGAGTATCGTAGCCCCGTCCCTTAGGGTTAGCAGGGAGGGCGGGCGTTACAGAAAGTCCAAATGTGATCTTGGTAAAGGTTGTAAGCCCAAGCATGTGGTCTTGGAAAGGTAAGTCCTAGTGTGACTTGGCAAGGAGAACTCGACAACTAGGATGAGGCCGAAGGAAGCTCCTGAAGGCAAGGCGTGAAGAATGGGAGATATCCAAGGGATGTAAGGCTGATGGAGGAGGCTACAAGGCTAGTTCGAGGTTGGTCGAGTGTGGCCAAATGCTAGGCATGGAGACCCAACAGGTCACGGTTGAACGGGAGTTGGGTTTGGGAATTTGGACTTGAGTTTGAGTCAAATCCAGGTTGGTCAATCGATCGGGTGATCGATTGAACCAGAGTCCAATCAATCAGTGGATCGATTGGAGTGTGCTGCGATTGTGGGAAGGCCCAATCGATCGGTCGATCAATTGGGATGTGAAATTGTGAGCACAGAAGCATTTCCAATCGATCGGCCGATCGATTGAGCAGCAGGAGTTCTCACGCGATCGCAAGAGCACAGAAAGGCTCTGAATCGATTGAGCGATCAATTCAGGCAGTCCCAATCGATCGGTCGATCAATTGGGAAGTGACCGTTGGGCAGGAAACGAGCGATGGACGACTGGGATAGAGCGGTGCTGATGTGGCAATCGATTGGGGATGGATTGGATCGATTGGGAGCACTGTTTAAAGCCTGGGTGAAGCATTTTCTTCGTCAGATTTTTGCAATCTATTTTCTGCGAGTTTTGTGCGATCTTCACAGTGATTTCTCCAGCAGTCATGCTAGTTCTTGAAGGCACTTAGGGAGCATCTCCAAGGTTCAAGAGGCAACACCAAGTAGTAAGAAGAAAGGTGTATTTACTTGTATTCTTGTAATTTCTTCTTGTATTTGTGTTTGTGATGTGTGTGAGTTTGTACGAGGCTTCTCCGCCTCCGGCTGCGACCGAGAAGGAGGTTTTCATAGTGGAGATAGCGTGTCGTGTGTGGATCTTTGGATTAGTCACTTCATCTTGAGGTAGATACCAAGTAAATCTACTTGTTAGCATTGTATAGTTTGTCTTCGAATTGTATTCCGCTACAAACCATCCAGACGAAGCAAACGACGCAAGCGCGCGACGAACCACTATTCACCCCCCCCTCTAGCGGGCACATCGGTCCCAACAATTAGTATCAGAGCGAGGTCACTCTTCTACGGACTAACCGCCAAGAGAGCAAGAAGCTAGAGGAAGAAGAAGATGGAGAGTGAAGGACCTCTCGGATGGGACATCCGAATTCCACCTCCGTACGACAAAGAGGACTTCAATTTTTGGAGGAATCGATTGGAGACTTGGTTCCAAATGGATTGGAACTAATGAATGGTCTTGGAGGACCCATTTGAAGCTCCAATGGATAAGAAGGATAAATGCCTCCAACCTTGACATTGGACCGAGGAACAAAAGGAACAAGCAGAGGTCGATAAGGAGGTAACGAAAATTTTGTTGAATTTATTACCTTCTAATATCGTTTTGAGTGTAGGTGAATACACAAGTGCATGTGATCTTTGGAAAAAGATCATTGCCTATCATGAGAAGGGCTCATTGGTCCAAGAAGAGAAGGACCAATCCGATGTTGACATAAGGTCAACATTCGAGGAGAAGAAGGAAGAGAAAGAGAAGGAGAAGGAAGAAGATGAGAGATCCTCTACATCTTCAAGAGAGGAAGAGATGGAAGTATCCATATCCTCAAGAGTTGAAGAGGTGGAAGCCCCCACACCCTCAAGAGGAGAAGAAGAGGAAGATGATGCAGCCTCCACAATGCAAGCTACATCAAATGGAGAATCAAGCATCATCCCTAAAAGAAAAGGTATACAAACCTCAATTGAGAATAATAAAAATCATATCATTTACTTTGAGTGTAGGGAGCATGGGCACTACAAGAGTAAGTGTCCCAAATTGGCCAAGAAGAAAGGCCAAGTAGTACCCAAGGGCAAGGAGAAGTCCAATGAGATTGGTCCCACGAAACGCAAGAGTAAGGAGCACATTGTGTGCTTCTCATGCAATCAAAATGAGCATTACCAGAGTCAATGCCCTAAAGGGAAGAAGCCAATCAAAGTTAAAGGAGGAAGCACAAATCAGGGGGGAGCTTCTAAGAGCAAACCCAAGGTAACTTTTAATAGTGCAATTCCTCTTAGTCATGATAAAATGCATGTTAGAAATAACACTTATCATTTTAATGCAAATTATCATGAAAGTAATAAGCATGATAGTGTTAAGGGAAAATACATTCCTCCTCATGCTAGATTTACCACACCTAAGGTTAGGAAGGTAGATAACTATTTAGGCAATAACTCTAAGGATTATAGATACATGCCTAAATATAGAAATGCTCATAGGGGTCAAGAAAAATCCAAACCTATGGATTTAATGATGAAAACCAAGTCTTGAGGTCAAGACTTGATAACTTAGAGAGGACTCTAGCAAGAATGGAAAATATTCTTAAGGTCAAAAATGGGCAAACTCTAGGGAGAACTGGACAAAAGCTATCCAATGGCTATAGAGGTTTGTGATACAAATCTAAAGTCAAGAAGGATGTGATTTCTTTTCATAGTGTTCCATATAGCTATGAGACCAACCCTAGGTGTAGAGGTCAAGTCAAGGATACTAGGGAAGGAATCTCTAAAGGTCCTTTTGGCAAGACCAAAGTGACTAAGGCTCCAAAAAGGCCTAATAAAGTCACAAAGAAGGTTATACAAGGGAAGTTATCCCTAGAAGTGACCTAGTAGAAGAGACCAAGACTTCTAAGAAGCCTAGAAAGGTCCTTAAGAATGTATCTAGAGAAGTTATCCCTAGTGAGTACCTAGAGCATCCAAGGAGCACCAATAGGTATTGGGTTCCTAGGAACATATTCTCTACACCCTAGATGGGTTTAGAGAGTGTCAACTCCAATTGGAAGGGTAGTTAACCCAACCTTGTTAAAGTTGACACTTGAGAGCATTTTCAAGGTTATTGTTAACCTTCAAAAATGAAAAGGATTGAAGGGTTACTCTTTGAAAGAGTAATATATGTGTCAAAATTTAAAGAGTTAAACTTAATCTAAATTGGCACACTTAAGAAAAGAATAAGAAAAATCAAGTTAGAATTTTGATACTTTCTTAAAGAATTAAGAGAAACCACATGCTTTAATCAAATGTGATTAAACCTTGAAAAGAAAAAAATGTGTCAAAGTTTGAAAAGTTGAACTAAGGTAAATTGAGACACTTGAGAGAAGCAAAAGTAATGCCAAATTTAGAATTCGGCATTTTCTTATGGAACTAAGGGAAAAGTAAACCTTAATCCAAATTGTCACTCTTGGAAAGAGTAGCATGTGCCAAATCTTAAGGAATCATGTTTGAATTAAATTGGCATAATTTGGAGAATCATAAGAAATACCAAGTTGAGATTTTGGTATCTTCTTAGTGATTTAAGGGAAATCTAAGTGTTAATCTAAAGGTTTACTCTTTGAAAGAGTAAAATGTGCCAAGTCTTGAGGAATTGGACTAAAATTTAATTTGGCACAAATGTAAAAAAAGAAATACCAAATTGGAAATTTGGTATTCTATTGAGAGGAGGGGTTAAGGGAAAATTTAAACCTTAATCAAATTAATTACTCTTTGGAAGAGTAAGTTGTGCCAAACCTTGAGAAATCACATCAAAGGTAAGTTGGCACACTTGGAGAAAGGATAAGAAATGTCTAGTTGAGATATTAGTATGTTCTTAAGGGATTAAAAGCAAAATTAAGTCTCAATCTAAATATTTGACCATTAAAGAGAGTAATATGTGCCAAATAGATATGTGAGGATTGAATTCTTAATTTCAATTGGCACAAATAGAAAAAGGAGTAAAAGAAATGCCAAGTTAGGTTTTGGCATTCCTTCAAGAGATAAGCAATCTAGGCTTAATTTTAAGGTTTTAGCTAAGGTTTAAGGACACTTAGATAGGTTATCTAGGTATATTTTATTTATGTTAAAATGTCATGATTGATTTCCTATTATATGTCATGACATCATGTGTTTCATTCATTTTTATTATGAAAAAAAATACAAAAATACCATGTCATGTCATACATACATCATGTAGCTATAGCATATTTTTCTTTTAAAAATTGCTTATTTTGATGTATGCCATGTAACATCATGCATTATGTTAATTTCCTTATAATTAAGAACAAAAGACATTTATTATAAAGGGTAAATATCCCAACAAGTGGAATTATACCAAGTGACATCCTAGGTGGATGATCATAAATTTCATAATGCCTAGATAGATATGCATGATCCCTCAGTTTAGGGTAAAACCAAATATACATCTCACAAAGAACTATAAGGTGACTTGTATGTGTTTTAGTACACATTAGATACAAGTGAGATGTTAGGATGGTGAACAAAACTCAAGATGTTGATTTAGTGCATCTTGTTGAGTTTTAGGTTCATCAAAACACATAATTATGTGTTTTCCAATCATTGGGAAAGCTAATGTACAAGTCATGTGTATTGAGCCTAAAGAACATGGTTGGATATTAGTTTTGAAAATGATTTCAAAAAGTTTTTGGAAAACCTTGATGAAGACTATCTTTTGATAGTATTCATCATTGAAAAGTTAGATACAAACTAGGAGAAAACATTAAAATTTTTAAGAGTTTTCAAATTTGTGTCAATCTTTGAAAATAGGAAGTATTTTCATAGAAAACTATTTTTCCTTGATAAAGTATACCCTAAATAATGACTACATGAGTTTTCATGATTTTTAGATTTTTGTAGAATTTTTGGGGAGTTTTTGAATTTCGCTGAAATTGGATTTCAGAGAAATCAGAAACCCAATCGATCAGCTGATCGATTAGATTGGGTTCAATCGATCAGCCGATCGATTGGTAAGCCAATTCCCGCGAACAGAAGGGTAGTGAATCGATCAGCCAATCGATTGACCTAGGCTAGATCGATCAGTCGATCGATTCAGAGGGAATTTCTGCGAGCAGTAGCTTGCGGAATTGATCAATGGATCGATTGAAGTGAATTCGATCGATTGAGTCCTAACTTCAATCGATTAGAAAGTCTGATTTTGGCTGGAAAAGCTTGATTTCAACACTTCAAGTCACTTCGAGTCCTGCTAACCACTCCAAACCCCTTGGAATACATTTGTATACATTTAGGGGGGTTTCATGATGAAAATAAGTATAGATTGGTTAAGAAAAACCAAAGTGAAGTTTAGGATAAGGTTTAGTTTCAATTCTGAATTATGGAACCTTAAAACTGTTGGGGTTGCAAGGTTGCAAACATAGTCCCACATTAAAAACACATGGAAAAGATCATAGGTTTATAAGAGAAAAGATATCTCCATTGGCATGAGGCCTTTTGGGGAGAGCCCAAGAGCAAAACCATGAGGGCTTAGGCCCAAAGTGGACAATATCATGTCATTGTGGAGATATCTAAATTCTTTTCGATCTTACAATTGGTATCAGAGCCTAGACTGCCAGAAGGTTTAACCGCCGACTGTGCACAAGAGCTATGATCTGATTAAGCCATGTGGGTATAATATTGACCTCAAACAAAGAAAGGGGGCTCTTATGTTCGGATCAAGAGGACCAGACACCAGGCAAGAAGTCCTAGTTGCGGCTAGGCAGGGAAGTCCTAGTAGGTCGGGTGGACCGAGGGGCAGGAAGACTTGGTGGGTCGAGGATCGGACGTGGGAAGCCTATGGTCCTTTGTTTGAGGGAGGGATTGTTGGGGTTGCAAGGTTGCAAACATAGTCCCACATTGAAAACACATGGAAAAGATCATAGGTTTATAAGAGAAAAGATATCTACATTGGCATGAGGCCTTTTGGGGAGAGCACAAGAGCAAAACCATGAGGGCTTAGGCCCAAAGTGGATAATATCATGTCATTGTGGAGATATCTAAATTCTTTTCGATCTTACAAAAACTTCAAGTTTTGGTTTTCAAGGGTCATTAACCATTCTTAACCCTTTGGAATGCATTTGTATACACTTAGGGGGAGTTTTCAGGATGAAAACAAGCATGGATTGGTTAATGTAGACTTAGGTGAAGTTTAGGTTGAGGTTTAGTTTCATTATTGAATTTTTAAACCTCAAAACTTTGAGTTTTGATTTTCGTAATTATTTAGGAACCTCAATTCATTGTTGATGCAATAATAGAAGTTTGACGATGTTTTTAGGGGGAGTTACTCTTTGAAAACATAAAAATCTTTTCAAAGATCTTGGAAGGGTGTTAAACCTTCGTGATGAATTAATACTCAGAGTCGAGTATTGGGGAGCAATGGAAGATTGGTTATCTTCATTGCTAGGATGATAAATGCTCTCGGATGAGGATTGTGGAGTAGATTACTAAGCATTGGGTTAATGGAGGGGATAGGACCCTCATTGGTAAAGTTGAAAATGCTCTCGGATGAGCATGGAGAAGAAGATTGCTGCTCAAGGGGGAGCATTGAATACAATGAATGGTGTTGGGTTTTTCGGGCCGCGAAAATCGCTTTTCGCGTCGCGGAAACCCCGAATCACCCAAGGCCAACGGATCCGTGCAAGGTAAAAAATTTTCGGAAAAACCAAATACGAGTTTGAAAAATCTTTTTAGATCTACTCCTAGATTTACATGTTAAGAATTTTACCCTTGTTGCGTGCCCTCGCAAATCCCGCTCGTCCAACGGTACGCCGGATCTCGAGAGTGTCAATATAGACACTCCTCTAATGATATCCACACGAACAAGGAGTGTCTCTCACACTCAAAGGATGGAGAAGAGAGCCCCAAGTGTGCTATCACTTTCTAGAGCTCTCGGATGGGATTGGAAAGAAAGAAAAGAAGAAGATACAAAAAGGAAATCTTATACACTCACTAGTAGTATCCTCCTTTGTGATCTTCACTCTTCCTAATGCTCTTGGAATCAACTCAACCATCTTCTCCTCCCATGAAACCCACGGCAACAGTAGCAAGGAGGAAGAAAGACAAGGAAGAAGATGATAGCATCAATGCACACATAATACCACAAAATCAAAACCCCTCCATTGCATTAGTGTGGCCGGCCACACAATGTAACCCCCATTAATGTGGCCGGCCACATTAAAACCAAGGGGAAAGTGTAACCCCCATGAGGTGGCATGCCTCATGAGGTGGAGGTGATGTGGCAAGGATGAGTCATCCTTATGATGTGGCAATACATCAAGTCAAACTTGATGTTTCAACTTCCATTTGGTCAAGTCAAAATTGACCAATTTCTTCCTTGTTGAGTTAAATCCAACCTTTGATTCAAGTCAATTTCAATTTAATGAATCTCAATTCATTAATATAAATTGACTCAATGAATTAAATTTAAATTAGACTCATTCAACAATTGAATCTAATTGAGTCTAACTCAATAAGTCTAATTTGAATCCAATCTTTGGTGCATCATATGAACCTAATAAAATTGGTTCATCATATGAACCCAATCTCCATCCACTTGTTCTTTGTGTGTGACCCAATAGGTTCTTGTAACGTTGGCAATGTTTCTAAACTCCTTTAGAAACATAAGCAATGAGCGGTATCTAGCAATACATCATTGCTACCCAAGTTACAAAAAATGTTGAGATCCAACATCACCTTGTGACTACTAATTGTGACTCCTCACAATATGTGACATTGTCCTTCTATCCTAGACATCTAGATTGATCAATATGAGGCATAGACCGTGTCATCCTCTAATCAATCTAAATCTTGAACTCCAAGTAGACTCACTCGATCAAATGAGCTCAACATCTAATGTTGACTCATTTGGGCATGGCCATGCACTCAGTGGTCTCACTCTATCAAGAATACCGATATCGCTCCCGTCATATGGGAGGGATAGATCCCATCTACATCACTCACATCCCTCTACATAATTCGTTATATACCCAGTAATCGCCTTTATAGTCCACCCAGTTACGGGTGACGTTTGACGAAACCAAAGTACATAACTCCTTATGTAGGGATCCATGGTGACTTCAGGTCTAAGGACTAATAGTCATACTAATAGCCACATGAGAAAGTAAATGACACTCATATAACGATCCATGATATTTTCTCATGGCGGGTCATTCAGTATACATTCTCCAATGTATACCCATGTGTCAGCTTGATATCTCTGTGTCAGCTTGATATCTCTATATCCATGACTTGTGAGATCAAGTCATCAAGCTGACCTACATGCTAGTCTTATTGCATTAACATTGTCCCTGAATGTTAATACTCGACTAGGAATGATTTAGAGTAGTGTTCCCTATATCATCTCACTATCGATTCAACCAATCGATTGATATAGGTAAGAACCTTCTACTCAAGGACGTTACTATACTTATTTTATCTGGCACTAATACAAATAAGCATAATAACCAAAAACCAAATGCCTTAATATATATACAAGAATATGATATACATGAGTCCATACAATCATCAAATGATTGGCTCTAGGGCTCTAACTAACAAATGGGAGTTTCATTGAGAAGTTGAGGCATGCTCTAGGATGAGCATTGTGAAGTGAAATAGAGCTCAAGGAGGAGCTTTGGCGGCAATGGAGAATATGAGATCTTCATTGTGGGGTTGTTAACAACATATGAGGTTGTAAACAACAAAGAGTTAACTCTTATGGAAAAGAGTTTGTTTTCAATTTTTGATGTATGACAAAGGGAGAGAATGAAAGGTTAAGTTAGACCTTCATCCCAAATAGGGGGTGTTTGCTCTCTAGGAAAGGGAAAGAATGAAGGAAACCTTCATTCATGCCTTATCATGAAAGGGTTAAGGCAATGGGAGTTAGCCTTGTGATAAAGAAGAGGTTAAGGCTATGAGATTTAGCCTTGTTATAAAGAAGAGGTTAAGGCTATGGGATATAGCCTTGGTATAAAGAAGGAGTTAAGACTATGAAATTTAACCTTGTGATAAAGAAGAGGTTAAAGCTATGAGATTTAGCCTTGTTATAAAGAAGATGTTAAGACTATGAGATTTAGCCTTGGTATAAAGAAGGAGTTAAGGTTATGAGATTTAGCCTTGTCATAAAGAAGAGGTTAAGGCTATGAGATTTAGCCTAACTTAGAGGTATTAACTTAGAGGTTTGTCAAACATCAAAAAGGGGGAGATTGTTGGGCAATTTCCCTAGGTTAAGTTTGACCAGTTTGACTAAGCTTGAGTTGAGTCAAGCTTGAGTAGGGATTTGAGTTTTGATGTTTGATAATATATGGAGATTGCTAGGGCAATCGTCCGGTTGTGGAGATGGCCAAAGGGTTGACCAGGGTGATGAGAATACAAGTCAAGGATGACAAGAGACTTGACTGGGAAAGTCCTAACTGAAGGTTAGGCGTATGGAAGTCCTAACAAAAGTTTAGGCAGTGGTGGAAGTCCTAACTGGAGTTTAAGCAGTATGGAAGTTCTAACTGGAGTTTAGGTAGTGGTGGAAGTCCTAACTAGAGGTTAGGCAGATTGGAAAGTCCTAGTGAAGCTAGGCAGGAGAAAGTCCTAGTGAGGAGCCAGGCAACGGAAAAGTCCAAGTGTGATCTTAGTAAAAGAGTGTTGGTTGCTACTCGGAAAACCTAGAGGTTCCACTGTACAAAAATTTTGTACAAAGGTCAGAACCTTTTCCTAGCTACCATGTGTTCTTTTAAATTAAATTCTGGATCGCCTGCGGAACTTAACACGTTTGATCCAAAACTTAATCTATTTGTTCTTTTAGGTTTAGACTTGGATCTCCTGCGGAACTTAACATGTTCGATCCAAATCACATTAAGTTATTAATTCCATTAAATATTAATTTCCATAATTGGTTCCCAGTACTGACGTGGCGAGGCACATGGCCTTCTTGGATATGGGAGCAACCACCACCGACTAGACAAAACCTTTTATGGAAAGCTAATATTTAATTTCCTAAAATAACTTTAGCTCAACCGAAAAGAACAATCAAATCACAAGGAAAAGAAAAATAAAAGAACACTATATCGAAAATAAATTCAAAACACTAAAATCGTATGCCTCTTGTATTTGGTATTATTTCCAAAAATAACTAGTATGATGCGGAAAGGAAAAATACTAGTTATACCTTTTAGAAAGATCTCTTGATCTTCTATCGTATTCCTCTTCTAACCTCGGACGTTGTGTGGGCAACGATCTTCCGAGATGAGAACCACCAAGCACCTTCTTCTTCCTTGCAAGTTTCGGCCATCAAAACATCTTCTAGGATGAAGAGGTTCGGCCACCACCACCATGCTCCAAGGGATGCTAGAAACAAAGATTTCTTTCTCTCCTTCTTCTTCTTCTTCTCTAAACTTGATCCGACCACCATATGAGTCTCCATAAGAAGGATGAGGTTCGGCCATCAAGGAGAAGAAAGGAGGAGAGGATGGCCGGCCACACCAAGGAAGAAAAAGAGAGAGGAAAAATAATAGAGTTGTTCACCATGAAGCCTCCTCTACCCCCTCTTTTATAATCCTTGGTCTTGGCAAATAAGGAAAATTTAATAAAAACTTTATTAATTCTTTTGCCATTGAAAAAGAAAATTTATTTAATTAAAAATAATTTTCTTCTCATCAATTCATATGGCCGGCCATATTAAAGCTACAAACAAGGAGAGTTTTAATTAATTAAAACTTCCTAATTTGTCTCTAGAAATTTATAAAAATTTCTCCAATAATTTTCATCCCTTCATGATTGGTTAATAAAAAGGAAATTTTATAAATTAAAATCTTTCTTTTAAACATGTGGATAAAAAGAAAGTTATCTCTAAAAATTAAAATCTCTTTTAATCTACAAATAAGGAAAGATATCAAATCTTTTCTTAATCTCTTGTAGAAACTTATAACAGAGAATATTTAATTTTTAAACTCTCTTTTAAATCATGAACATGGTTAAAAAGGAAAGTTTTCTTAAAATTTAAAATCCTCCTTTAATCAACAAATAAGTAAAGATTTCAAATTTTAAACTCTCTTTTAAACATGTAGATGATTTACAAATTAGGAAAGTTTTTACTAAAAATTAAAACCATCCTTTTAAACTACAAATAAGGAAAGAGATTAATCTCTTCTCTTAATCTTTTGTAGAAAGCTATAAAAGGAAATTTTTAATTTTTAAACTCTCTTTTAAAATCATGATATCCACATAAGAAATAATTTTAATAAAAATCCTTTTTAATATTCTAGTGGTCGGCCACCTAAGCTTGGGACCCAAGCTTTGGCCGGCCACCAACTTGGCTCATCCACTTGGTCTTGGCCGGCCCTAGCTTGGGTTCCAAGCTAGCTTGGCCGGCCCCATTGGATGGGTAAGAAGGTGGGTATGCGGTGGGTATAAATCTCTATATACTAGAGGCTATGATAGGGACCGAGAGGAGGAATTGGTTTTGGTCTCCCGATGAAATTAAGCATCCCGTGTTCGCCCCGAACACACAACTTAATTTCATCAATAATAATTCATTCCACTAAAGAACTATTATTGAACTACCGCACCAATCCCAAATTACATTTTGGGCTCCTTCTTATTATGAGTGTGTTAGTCTCCCTGTGTTTAAGATATCGAATGCCCACTAATTAAGTAAGTTACTGACAACTCACTTAATTAATATCTAGCTCCAAGAGTAGTACCACTCAACTTCATCGTCATGTCGGACTAAGTCCACCTGCAGGGTTTAACATGACAATCCTTATGAGCTCCTCTTGGGGACATTCTCAACCTAGATTACTATGACACAGTTTCCTTCTATAATCAACAACACACACTATAAGTGATATCATTTCCCAACTTATCGGGCTTATTGATTCATCGAACTAAATCTCACCCATTGATAAATTAAAGAAATAAATATCAAATATATGTGTTTGTTATTATATTAGGATTAAGAGCACACACTTCCATAATAACTGAGGTCTTTGTCCCTTTATAAAGTCAGTATAAAAGAAACGACCTCTAATGGTCCTACTCAATACACTCTTAATGTACTAGTGTAATTATATAGTTAAGATAAACTAACACCTAATTACACTACGACCTTCCAATGGTTTGTTCCTTTCCATCATGGTCGTGAGCTACTGTTTATAATTTATAAGGTACTGATAACATGATCTTCTGTGTGTGACACCACACACCATGTTATCTACAATATAAATTAATTGAACAACTACATTTATCACAAATGTAGACATTTGACCAATGTGATTCTTATTTCTAGATAAATGTTTATACCAAAAGCTAGGCTTTTAGTATACACTCTAACAATCTCCCACTTATACTAAAAGACTAAGCTGTCATATCTGCTGTCATACATCTGATTCCCATGCCTTTCAAAAAACTCTTGCCTTAAGGACTTTAGGTTATCATCTGATGCAATCTAGGCGGCAACAACTTCTCCTCGTTATACAATTTCTCGTATTGGGTAGTACTTGCGCTCTATTGTGTTTACTTGCCTTATAGACTCATGGTTTCTTCGAGTTTGTTACTGCACCATTATTATTACAATAAATTGTAATAATCTTTGGACAAACTAGAAATCATATCTAAGTCTATCTTGAGGTAATTAAGTCATTCAGCTTTTATGGCTACCTCAGAGGCTTGCCATATACTCAGCTTCTATGGTGGAGTCTAGAAAAACACTTATGCTTATCACTCTTCCATAGTTATGACTTTTCCTCCTAAAGTAAACACAAAACCCCGAGGTCGACTTATTATTCTCCCTATCCGATTGGAAGTCAAAATCCGTGTAACCCACAGGGACCAAATTAACTGCCTTGTAAGCTAGCATATAATCTCTAGAGCCTCTAAGGTACTTTAATATATGCTTTACTGCAGTCCAATGTCCTTGTCTAGGGTTACTTTGATATCTGCTAACTATGCCCTTGGCAAAACAGATTTCTGATCTCGTGCATAGCATACATTAGGTTGTCTAACTGCCGAAGCATAAAGAACTGCCTACATGTCCTCAATCTCCTTTGATGTCATCGGAGACATCTCTTTAGATATAGACACTCCATGCTTAAAAGGTAAGAAACCTTTCGAGAGTTTTGCATGCTTAAAATGAGCAAGGATTTTCCGATGTATCAAGCTTGGGATAAGTAAAATATATTTTTTCTTTCGATCCCTTATTATTTTGATCTCAAAAATATATACATTCTCCCAAGTCCTTTATATCGAATTATTTGGACAACCATACCCTTACTTCTGACAACATTTTGATATTGTTTCCAACTACCAAAAATGTTATCTACGTATAGTACAAGAAATACCACCACGTTTCCATCACACCTTTTGTATACATAAGACTTATCCGTTTACTCAATAAATCCATAGGTCTGGATTACTTTGATAAACCGGATGTTCCAAGACCTTGAAGCTTTGCCTCAGTCCATAGACTGATTGAGCTTGCACACAAGATGCTCTTAGCTCTTTGCAATGAACCCTTCTGGTTGCTTTATATGGATGCTTTCATCAAGACTTCCATTAAGGAATGCTGTCTTGACATCCACCTGCCAAATAGATAAAAGAATCCGGATAGACTTAAGCATGTCTACCAGTGAAAAAGTTTCCTTTTTCATCAAGCCTTGCTTTGAAAGTTACTACCTTCCTTTCTATCCCTCTTTTCCTATTATAGACCTTTTTACACCCAAAGGCTTTTACACCATTTGGTGGTTCTACAAGCTTCCAGATTTTATTAGAATACATATATTCTAATTCTGTTATTCATTACTCTATGCCAAGATGTTGCATCTTTATCTTGGAGTGTTTCGTCATATGTCCGGAGATCAAGTTCATGTCCTCCAGGGATCAAGTCCAAAAACTCTCCCAAAACATGAATCTTTTTAGGTTGCCTAACAACCCTCCCACTACGAGAAGGCACTTTCTACAATTGTGTATCGTGTTGCAGTTTCCTTGTGGTATCTCATCTTGTACAGTTGGTACTAGATTAGACATGCCTTTTATTATTTCCTTAAGAACAAATTTTCTTATGGGCACATGGTTTATTACATAGTCCTTTTCTAAAAATCGGTCATTGATGCTAACAATGTCCTTCTGATTTTTAAGACTATAAACCTACTTTCATTTCACTAGGATAACCCACAAACAAGTGAATTCCTATCCAACTTATCATTGTCTCTCTTCTGCATATGTGCTGGACTACCCGAATCCGAATATGCTTCTAAATAGGCTTACGCCTATTCAGCAATTCTATATGAGTAGAGAGTTCTGACTTTAGAAGGTACTATATTCACTCCCGTTTCCAGAGTATATCCTTAAAATGATTTTGATAATATTCTTAATAACTCATTAATCTACTTATTTCCATAAGAGTCCTATACCTTCCTTTTCCTACACCATTCTGTTGGGGTGTACCAGGTGCAGTTAGTTGGGATTGAATCCCTACTTCTGATAAATGACTCCTAAATTCTCCCAAGAGGTACTTGCCACTACGATCTTACCGTAGTGTTTTGATACTTTTACTTTGTCGTTTCTCCACATCAGCCTCGTTCTCTTTGAACTAATCAAAGCACTTAGACTTGCGGCACATCAAGTAAATATATCCGTATCTCAAATAGTTGTCTATAAAATAGATGAAATATTTGAAACAACCTCTTGCCTGGATGCTCATAGGATCACACAAATCAGAATGAACCAATTCCAATATATCTTTGACTCCATACCCCTTAGACTTAAAAGCTTCTTGGTTATTTTTCCTTCCAAGTAAGACTCGTAGGTTGGAAAGATTTCCACTACTAATGAACCCAAAAGTTCATCAACTACCAATGAATCCTACTCAAGTTAATATAACATAGCCTTAGAAGCCAAAGATATAATTGGTTCATTTTCGAAGGTTACTTTCTCTTAAAGTTAGAAGATGTGTTACTAATTTCCATTTGTTGCATCGTGAGAGTTATTGGATTTATAAATTGTCAACCAACGTACCAGACCAGATAACTTCCCTCTTTTTCTTAATAACAACTTTATTATTAAAAGAGGCAGAATATCAAGTTCTTTGAATAGTTTAGAAACTGAAAACTAGTTCTTTCTAAACTTGATGCGTAAAGACAATTACTCAAAAATCCATGTTTTATTCTTATCAAAAGATAAACATCTCCCACTGCAACAGCTACCATTTTTTCAGTAGTGCCCATGTAGACGGTGTTTTAATTTTCATTTAGTTGTCGGGTTTCCTGGAACCCTGCAATGAATTGCGGACATGATTAATGACATCTATATCTACACTTCAGGTTCTGGTAGATAACACCACTAAACATGTTTCAACTAATGAATTAAATACACCTATATTGTTCTTAGTTCTAAGAAGACAGTCTACCTTAATGTCCAAGTCCTATTTCCAATCATTACAATTGGGATTACTAAGTCTTTCTTATAGTATGACTACTAGGGGATTGACAAACATTTTAAATCCTAAGAATCACAAAAATACTTGGTCAAGATCAACTCCTTAAAAATCCCCATGAATTTTGTATGCCACGATAGTGTGGACGTATACAAAATCGAAGAGGAGATTTTATTCATTAATTTTATTATCTCGTCAACTTTACTTTATGACGAATAAAATTAATAGTTGATCTGTCTTTGATCAAATATTTGGTCAAAAACTTTTGAATTTAAAAAATATTGATTCCTCAAACAATATTATTTAAATTCACCAACACCTCAAACACCGTGAATTTTGCATGCCACGTTAGTGTGGACGTATACAAATTCAACATTTGTAAAAGGAGGGTTTTAACCCATTAATTTTATTATCTTGTCAACCTAACTTTTTGACAAATAAAATTAATAGTTGGTATCATTTGGTCACACAAATAATAGCAGTGACTCCGATGGGGAGGATACTATTAGATGTGTCTAAGTGTATACCATTACTTGACACTAAGTCCATTAATAAGATTATGCCCCTTCCGTTGGGGAAGATCACACGCTCTTAACTAACTTCCTATAGTCATCCAAAAATGGAAGTCTGTTCTAGTGATCCACAAACAAGCTCATCCGTTATGGAGAAGGCACTCAGAGCCAACGCGCAAGCTTGTTTGCATCACTTACAAACTAGTAATGAAGACCATGAGATTTACTTAAAAATCCCTCTCCCACTTAGTTATTTATAAATGAGGAATTTTAACTATGCTAGCCTACTAAATATGTAAACTAACATGCACACACAGCACAATATAAAAGCAATAAATAGAAAATCTAATTTTCAACTATTATGGCTTTTATCTCTTGTTGCCCTCCGTGTGTTGTCATCCCAAGCTGCTGCCATATTTGGCCACTGCCACCGGGTCTAGCTGTCGCATCCATCTTGCTCTTAGTTCCGCTGCGCCTCTGTTCCTTAGAAGGTTCCACGCTTTGCAAGATTCGATCCGCGACATAAATAGAATTTTACATTTTGACCCTATATTCCTCGAAGGAATGTACATGTAAACTAGATCGAACATAAAATAAAATTTACATCCATCGATCCTATATTCCATAAAAGGAATGCACATGTAACTAGATCAAAAATAAAATCCTAATAAAACTAAATACAGCTCCTGCTGTATTTTATAATACAATCATGCACACACAATAAAATGCCCTTGACATGTCCAAGGGTCCAATCACACACATAATAACTATAAGCCATAATAGTTGGATCCTACATCCACAAAGTTAGCACATCCTACTATTAACCTGCCTAAATTATGTATGACATGTGCATAATTAACCTAATACTAAATACACAGAGGCAAAACCTCGCTCTGATACCAATTGTTGGTTGCTACTCGGAAAACTTAGAGGTTCCACTGTACAAAAATTTTGTACAAAGGTTTGAACCTTTTCCTAGCTATCATGTGTTCTTTTAAATTAAATTCTGGATCGCCTGTGGAACTTAACACGTTTGATCCAAAACTTAATCTATTTGTTCTTTTAGGTTTAGACTTGGATCTCCTGCGGAACTTAACACGTTCGATCCAAATCACCTTAAGTTATTAATTCCATTAAATATTAATTTCCATAATTAGTTCCCAGTACTGACGTGGCGAGGCACATGACCTTCTTGGATATGGGAGCAACCACCACCGACTAGACAAAACCTTTTATGGAAAGCTAATATTTAATTTCCTAAAATAACTTTAGGTCAACCGAAAAGAACAATCAAATCACAAGGAAAAGAAAAACAAAAGAACACTATATTGAAAACAAATTCGAAACACTAAAATCGTATGCCTCTTGTATTTGGTATTAGTTCCAAAAATAACTAGTATGATGCGGAAAGGAAAAATACTAGTTATACCTTTTAGAAAGACCTCTTGATCTTCTATCGTATTCCTCTTCTAACCTCGGACGTTGTGTGGGCAACGATCTTCCGAGATGAGAACCACCAAGCACCTTCTTCTTCCTTGCAAGTTTCGGCCATCAAAACATCTTCTAGGATGAAGAGGTTCGGCCACCACCACCATGCTCCAAGGGATGCTAGAAACAAAGCTTTCTTTCTCTCCTTCTTCTTCTTCTTCTCTAAACTTAATCCGGCCACCATATGAGTCTCCACAAGAAGGATGAGGTTCGTCCATCAAGGAGAAGAAAGGAGGAGAGGATGGCCGGCCACACCAAGGAAGAAAAAGAGAGAGGAAAAATAATAGAGTTATTCACCATGAAGCCTCCTCTACCCCCTCTTTTATAATCCTTGGTATTGACAAATAAGGAAAATTTAATAAAAACTTTCTTAATTCTTTTGTCATTGAAAAAGAAAATTTATTTAATTAAAAATAATTTTCTTCTCATCAATTCATATGGCCGGCCATATTAAAGCTACAAACAAGGAGAGTTTTAATTAATTAAAACTTCCTAATTTGTCTCTAGAAATTTATAAAAATTTCTCCAATAATTTTCATCCCTTCATGATTGGTTAATAAAAAGGAAATTTTATAAATTAAAATCTTTCTTTTAAACATGTGGATAAAAAGAAAGTTATCTCTAAAATTTAAAATATCTTTTAATCTACAAATAAGGAAAGATATCAAATCTTTTCTTAATCTCTTGTAGAAACTTATAAAAGAGAATATTTAATTTTTAAACTCTCTTTTAAATCATGAACATGGTTAAAAAGGAAAGTTTTCTTAAAATTTAAAATCCTCCTTTAATCAACAAATAAGGAAAGATTTCAAATTTTAAACTCTCTTTTAAACATGTAGATTATTTACAAATTAGGAAAGTTTTTACCAAAAATTAAAACCATCCTTTTAAACTACAAATAAGGAAAGAGATTAATCTCTTCTCTTAATCTTTTGTAGAAAGCTATAAAAGGAAATTTTTAATTTTTAAACTCTCTTTTAAAATCATGATATCCATATAAGAAATAATTTTAATAAAAATCCTTTTTAATATTCTAGTGGCCGGCCACCTAAGCTTGGGACCCAAGCTTTGGCCGGCCACCTACATGGCTCATCCACTTGGTCTTGGCCGGCCCTAACTTGGGTTCCAAGCTAGCTTGGCCAGCCCTATTGGATGGGTAAGAAGGTGGGTATGCGGTGGGTATAAATCTCTATATACTAGAGACTACGATAGGGACCGAGAGGAGGAATTGGTTTTGGTCTCCCGATGAAATTAAGCATCCCGTGTTCGCCCCGAACACACAACTTAATTTCATCAATAATAATTCATTCCACTAAAGAACTATTATTGAACTACCGCACCAATCCCAAATTACATTTTGGGCTCCTTCTTATTATGAGTGTGTTAGTCTCCCTGTGTTTAAGATAACAAATGTCCACTAATTAAGTAAGTTACTGACAACTCACTTAATTAATATCTAGCTCCAAGAGTAGTACCACTCAACTTCATCGCCATGTTGGACTAAGTCCACCGCAGGGTTTAACATGACAATCCTTATGAGCTCCTCTTGGGGACATTCTCAACCTAGATTACTAGGACACAGTTTCCTTCTATAATCAACAACACACACTATAAGTGATATCATTTCCCAACTTATCGGGCTTATTGATTCATCGAACTAAATATCACCCATTGATAAATTAAAGAAATAAATATCAAATATATGTGCTTGTTATTATATTAGGATTAAGAGCACACACTTCCATAATAACTGAGGTCTTTGTCCCTTTATAAAGTCAGTATAAAAGAAACGACCTCTAATGGTCCTACTCAATACACTCTTAGTGTACTAGTGTAATTATATAGTTAAGATAAACTAACACCTAATTACACTACGACCTTCCAATGGTTTGTTCCTTTCCATCATGGTCGTGAGCTACTGTTTATAATTTATAAGGTACTGATAACATGATCTTCTGTGTGTGACACCGCACACCATGTTATCTACAATATAAATTAATTGAACAATTACATTTATCACAAATGTAGACATTTGACCAATGTGATTCTTATTTCTAGATAAATGTTTATACCAAAAGCTAGGCTTTTAGTATATACTCTAACAAGGAGAAAGTCCTGGTGAGGAGCCAGACAATTGGAAAGTCCAAGTGTGATCTTGGCAAAGGAGAAAGTCCTGGTGAGGAGCCAGGCAACGGGAAAGTCCAAGTGTGATCTTGGCAAAGGAGAAAGTTCTGGTGAGGAGCCAAGCAAGTGGAAAGTCCAAGTGTGATCTTGGCAAAGGTTGTAAGCCCAAGCATGTGGTCTTGGAAAGGTAAGTCCTAGTGTGACTTGGCAAGGAGAACTCGACAACTAGGATGAGGCCGAAGGAAGCTCCTGAAGGCAAGGCGTGAAGGATAGGAGATATCCGAGGGACGCAAGACTGGTGGAGGAGGCTAGAATGCTAGTTCGAGGTTGGTCGGGTGTGGCCAAATGCTAGGCATGGAGACCCAACAGGTCACGATTGACCAGGAGTTGGGTTTGGAAATTTAGACTTGAGTTTGAGTCAAGTCCAGGCTGGTCAATCAATCGGGTGATCGATTGAACCAGAGTCCAATCGATTAGTGGATCGATTGGAGTGTGCTGCAATTGTGGGAAGGCCCAATCGATCGGTCGATCGATTGGGATGTGAAATCGCGAGCACAGAAGCTTTCCCAATCGATCGGGCGATCGATTGGGAGCTACCAATCGATCGGTCGATCGATTGGGCAGCAGGAGTTCTCGCGTGATCACAAGAACACAAAAAGGTTCTGAATCCATCGGGCGATCGATTCAAGCAGTCACAATCGATCAATCGATCGATTGGGAAGTGATTGTTGGGCAGGAAATGAGCGATGGACAGTTGGGATGGAGTGGTGCTGACGTGGCAATCGATTGGGGATGGATTGGATCGATTGGGAGCATTGTTTAAAGCCTGGGCTAAGCGTTTTCTTCGTCAGATTTTTGCGATCTGTTTTCTGTGAGCTTTTTGCAATCTTCACAGCGATTTCTCCAGCACTCACGCCAGTTCTTGAAGGCACTTGGGGAGCATCTCCAAGATTCAAGAGGCAACACCAAGTAGCAAGAAGAAAGGTGCATTTACTTGTATTCTTGTAATTTCTTCTTGTATTTGTGTTTGTGTTGTGTGTGAGTTTGCACGAGGCTTCTCCGCCTCCTGCTGCGACCGAGAAGGAGGTTTTCATAGTGGAGATAGTGTGTCGTATATGGATCCTTAGATTAGTCACCTCATCTTGAGGTGGATACTAAGTAAATCTACTTGTTAGCATTGTATAGTTTGTCTTCAAGTTGTATTCCGCTGCAAACCATCCAGACGAAGCAAACGATGCAAGCGCGCAATGAACCGCTATTCACGCCCCTCTAGCGAACACATCGGTCCCAACACGTTCGACCACAATGTGCTGAACGACATGCATCCTAAGCTCGTGTTGTGGTTGAGTTCCTCCCAATCGAGGCCCTTTAGGAGGCTGATGGCTGCTCAGTTGACACTGCTCGGATGCCATTGCTAGTTCGGCGGGTGCCTCTTTTTTCCTGGTCGCTTGGGCTTCTTCTACATTGATATATTCATTTTCCCTTTTTTATAGATGGACAAAGTCCTTTGGCGGCTTCCGAATGAGTGATCGGAAGAATTCTCCTTTAGTGAGCCCCTGAGTGAAAGCGTTTACCAATACATCCGAGAGACCGCCGGGATGTCCATCACCACTTGATTAAAGCATTGGATATTGTTGGATCGTGAAAACGTGAAAGGGGGGGTGAATAGCGTTCAAAAAATTTGTAATTAAATCGAGTCGATCACGCAGCGGAAATATGAAAGACACAATGCTAACACAAACAAATTTTACTTGGTTTGGAGCCTTCGTCGACTCCTACTCCAAAGCTCACACTCTTTGAGTACTTTCATTGGACAATCACTAATAATTTGAAAAGATGTTTACAAAATGAGTACAAGAATTTTGCAAAATGAAATTACCGACAACAAGAAAGTAAAGACTACGTCGTTGGTTATCGGAGAAGCTTCCCAGCATAGCAAGAGCATCTTGGAAGCAGCGCACACGAGAGTAATCGTGGCAGAAGTTGTTGTTCTTTGCTCCAGTTGGTGGCCTCCTTATATAGGAACCTCTGGGCGCTTGGATCCCTTCCGAGCACCTAGAGTGTGACGTCAGCCCAGCCAACCAGCGCATTCCACATTGCATCGGGATAGAGTTTGCATTCCAAGCACCCGAATCCTTTCCGAGCGCCCGGACCACTATTTTCCAGTACCTCAATTTCCTGCAAGAAAATATTAGCCCGAGACAAATGCAAATTATACTACCCTGTAAAATAAAGTGTTAGCACAATTATAGAGTAGTAATTAGATTCCGTCTCACCGAGACCGGAATCTAGTCACGATCTCAACTTAGATTCCTGAAATAGTTTTATGTTGGACCGACGCCTATGTTCCCTGACTGGGAATGCATCCTCACCAAGTCACTCCCCTCCAATGACTTACCTTAACTTACTTGCCAGACATTTGGTCAGCCCGTCGACCTGTTTGGACTTTGTGCCAACTATCAGGTCCGCCCGTCGACCTAGCTGGACTTCGTGCCAGACATCTGGTCAACCCGTCGACCTGTTTGGACTTCGTGCCAGCTATCAGGTCAGCCCGTTGACCTAGTTGAATTTCGTGCCAACTATCAGGTTAGCCCGTCGACTTAGTTAGATTTCTCCTGTATACTAAGTCAAAGTGTTAGATCATAACGAAAATAACTTAACCTACTTTGTCATTCATCAAAACCTGAGTTAGACTGTTAGTGCTAACTGCACAAACAGATATATGCCCTTAAGGCCTCTCGGGGCCCTTACTTCAGTGAGAATAGATTCACGTTCGTCTTCTGGTGGCGGCGACTACTAGTAAAGTGATGCAGGAAGACCGCTTGAAAGTCTTTGAAGCTGTGGATCGAGCCGCTCGGCAAACGTTTGAGCCAGCGTTATACCGATCCAGATAATGTAGTAAGGAAGAATCGGCATTTTGCCCCGTCCATGTATTGGTGCAGCGTGGCCGCGTTGTTAAAGTTGGCTAGGTGGTCGTCGGGGTTGGTCGTCTCATTATATTCCCCAATCGTCAGTGGAGTGGAGTGCTTCGACAGGGGGTCATTTAGAATCCCCTCTGAAAAATGTTGATTGATCCGTTTGGGCGAGTCATCCTCCCTGGGTTTCCTTTTTCTTGTGTCTCGAATGGGCGCCTCATCAGAGGATGATCCTCGATCTTTATCCGCTTGGCCCCTCTCTGCTGGAGTTCATAACAGGGTCGGCGCATTAGGGGCTTCCCTATAGGTGACGATTGGCATCTTGTTCAGTTCCCGAGCGGAGAGTTGTTCAGCCTGCCACCCCACTATTGAGGCTACAGGTTCCTGCACTTGATGATCGGCCAGCTCTTGTTGTTGTTGTTGCTCCACTATCTTTGTCTCTCGGGTTTGTATCAGCGCGTCGAGCTCCTCTTGCAACAGCATTATCGTTGTGAATCGTCCAGCGTCTTCTATCGTCCCATTCGGATGCACGAATAATTCCTACAGACGACGCTAAAATGATCTTGTCCGGGGCGTAAAGCTGGAAAGCCGAGAAGGTGGTGACTCTGCTGATTGGATAAGAATCTCACTCCTACCTGCAAAACAAAACCAAATCAGGGAAGAGGTCCTTGGAGTTGGTCTTCCGACGCTCAAGTCAAAGATGGAGAAAGGAAAATGGAAAATGATAGAGACGAAGACTATTATTTTTCTTGCCTTTTTCTCATATCTGGCATGCCCTTATATACATTTCTGAGTAACTTTCCATCTTTTCCTATTTAATGATATTGATTATCTACAGAAGGTATTTTTATCTTGGTTTCAGTGCATTTAATGACAGATAGAGTATTCTCTTTTGCTTTCTCTTCCTCAAGACCTTTAGGCTTCTCCTTTATTACTTCGCATGACTGATGTCGGTGCCATATCCGACCGGATGGGTGATCTGCTTGGACTGATTTCCCTCTAGCCGACCATCATCATTCTGATTGACTAATGCAGTCACTCCTGCTCAAATTAGCCTTGCTTAAACCTTAGTGTTGACCGCTTTGATTTTAATTTACACCGTGACTATTGACCTGTGCCAGGTAAATTCTTATCTCCACATCCTATGGAATTATTAACATTCCACTTGGAGTAATTGGAATATTAATGAATAAAATCTTTCATTTTAAAAAGCGCAAATTGATTTACAAATCACCTTCTTCTTTAAAGATCGACATAAATTAATGCAAATTGATTTATAAAATAACTCGCAATTATATTTTGCATTAAAATGAACTTCTTTTGGACTAAAAATACGGAATATAGTATTCTACTTTCTGAAATTTCGAAGTTCATATGCTTAAAATCTTTTACTTTAATATGCAAATTGATACTCGGGTTAACTAGCATACCATCCCTTTCAATTATGGATACAAATAAATCGACCCAATTATTTGATTGTTTATAAAAAATATTAAATATTTTTATTATTTTTCGATTCAAATATTCTCAAATTAAAATACATTATAATTGGAATCAAATTCAAATTTAAGTTCAAGAATTCAAACCGAATTCAAATATAATAATAAAAAAGGCTCAAGAATTCAAACCCAATTCAAATATAGCTCTATGAGTATTAAATTCATTTGTTTTAGTTGGCACCCGGGCAATTAATCGTGAGAGTGATCCATTTGGCCCCACCCTCGTAGAAATTCTTTAACGACCGTTACGATAAATTAAAAAGTCAGTCCAATATTTTTTAGATAAACGGTTCCTTAAATAAAATTTATCAGTTAATTTATTAAAATTAAAACTCGATCATATGTTTGAAAAATTAAAAAGATATTCGGTATCTCAGTAAATTCACTTTTAGAGCATAAAAAGATACTTTATTTAAGTTGGACAACCTAATGATTCAGAAGCAAATTAATACTGTCTGGACAGCGACCAACTCATCATGACCAGCAAGAGCGACAGGAATCCACAGCACTCCCACAGCCTGTGTCCGATCTGGTCCAGCTAAATTCGGAAAACCGATTAGATTTTTTTGTTAGAATTCGGCAGGTTCCATTGGATTCTACCTACGTCATTATTATTATCTAAATCTAATCGGCCGGTCCGAGGTTTGGATCTCACAGTGCCAATTGGTTTGTCTGCATTTCTTGGACTGGGACAGTTGGACGTAACGGCAGAGGAAGAATCGAGACAAGAGCAGTGAAGGGAAGGCAGGGGAAGGAGGAGATGCCATAGAAAGTAACGAGAAGGCTTTAAACACACACCCAGCGAAAAAGAAGGGAAGCAAAGAATCTTCTTCCTTTCCTTTCCTTCCCCTTCCCTCTTCTTCTTCCTCTTTCTCTTTTTCAGTGTTTCTTTTTTATTCTTCCTTCCAACCTCGCCACCTTTCTTCTTCCATAATTCTATCTTTATATTTGCTTTTGTTTTCTTTAATCCGAGTCTCTTATTTCTGCCCCCTTGTGGCTTTGGTGCTCGATCATCGCTTTGTGCTGTTTGCTTTTGGGACGATGACGAGTTCCTCCTCTGGGCCTGGCGTTAGCTGCAGTTACTCCTTCAAGATACTCCTGATCGGCGACACCGGCGTCGGCAAGAGCAGCCTCCTCGTCTCCTTCATCTCCAACAACCTCGTGGACGACCTCTCTCCCACCATCGGTGCGCACTCCATCCTTTCCCTTTCCTCTCTGCATAATTACTCTTTTTTTTTGCAGCAATTATGCAGCACCTCTGTTCTTTTTTCAGCAATTATGCAGCACCTCTGATTTGTTAGAATTTTTCTTCATTTTGCGCTTGGTTCTGAGTGGATTCTCTTGTTCTTGTTGTCCTTTTTGTTTGTATCTTTCATTTGGTTCCTTTTGTGTTACTTGTGATAGTTGCTTCTTTAGGTGGGCAAGAGTGTTTGGTGTACCAGAGTAGTGACTCGAGGCCTAATAATGTCTCCTACGACAGATAAAGTTCAACAGTAACAGAGAGTCATAAAAGACAGAAAGATTTCTTCTTGTTTTAAAGTTGCAGAATTGGCTTGTCTTGGTTTCCGATTGACCTGGAATCAATACTTTCCTAGTAAATAGACTGATAGCTCAATGTTAGGAGTAGAAGGCAAGTGTTGATCTTGGCACAAGCAAAGTATAGGACAAAATTTTACTACTCACCGTGATTGGCACAAGTGGAGCGGTACTGGAATCGACAGCACATTTCATTTAAATAACTAGAGAAAATATACAAACTCTTAAGGGCTATTAAATATTGTGGACAGATGCATGTTATGTTGTGGGCTCATGATAGACTCAGACCATGGCAGATATCATGCAGTAGCTTTGCTACCTAAATCAACCAATCAGAATTCGACATAAAAGAGACAAGTTTAGAATGGTACAGGACATGTCTAGATTGTGGCAGCCACTCCCACATGATTTTTGGTTGGTGAAAGTGATGCTTCTCCTTTACAATTTAGAATAAATGAACAGCTGGATCTTAAATGATTTACAAGTAGAGAATCCTTTCATTTTCAACACTTCCTTAAATATAGACTAATAGAGGATCTTAGTTTCTCATCTACCTCGAGGTAGAATTTAATCGACTTCTATGTCCTTTTGGGGGCAAATTCTCGTGATGTTTTTTGCTTGAGTAGCTAATTTATTTTATCAAACTATTCTTATTTAGTTGTGACAATATAGAAAAAAAATATTGGATAAATTTGGGTTAAACTATTGATTTATGTGTATTATAAATTTATATATATACAGAGTTAGGATAGTGAGACCATTATTTCTTATCTCATTCTGGATTTTCTCATTTGATTTCTTTTTATCCATAATTATTCATTTCTACTGTTTTTTTTTTTTTATTTACGTGAACTAATTTGTAATGGTTTTAGGAGTGGATTTCAAGATAAAGCATCTCACAATTGCTGATAAAAAGTTAAAGCTCACAATTTGGGACACGGGTGAGTTGGAACACCTTTCCATGCTAGAAGTTATTTTTTGGTCATATATTGATTCTTCTTTTATTTTATCATGATGAAGAAATATGTATTGAAGGATTAAGTGTCCATAAGATGGGCTAATACGAGATTAATAACAACACACAATTTTTTGTCATTAAGGAATTAAACTTCAATTAAGTGATCTAATGCTTGATGCATGAAGGAGGGTTTATGTTATTGGATGTGGATTGCATGTGTAGATCCATTAACCTAGTTCGTTAACATTAATGGGTTGTTAACGGATAATGATCTTCATGGTGGATAATCCTTGTATACTGAGCAAAGTATAAGATGAAGTGGTCAACACTCAATTTGGGCATCTTGTTGAATTGCTAACTCTTCTTCCTTGGACTCTTTCCCCTCGAGACCAAATTTTGGTTGCCACCCACTCATGCAGAAGGCTCCGTTGCAGTTGCAGGAATTTGTTCGGCAACAAGTAAGGATTAATGGCTCTTGCGATGGATTCAGGTCAACATTCACTTGCATTGCATTTGATTTCAGTTTGGTCTTATTGATGGATGGTATCTAGATCCTATTGTAGATGCATCTTATTTTCGACAATTTGGTATATATACATCAATTTTGCATTCAATTCCATTTGGATGAGTGAATCGATGTATATTCATCGAATATAGCATTAGAAAACCCAGGATTATAACCAAGAAATCAAGTTTTTCACATTATTCGTGAAGAACGCGAATGACAACATTATTTTAGGTTTTCTCAAGCTGAAAAATCGTGTGCAAAAACTAGGTTTTCAGCTATCAATCGACTAGTGAGTTTCACCAATCAATTGATAAATGACACATGGGTTGGACTAGTGTTCATCGGTCTATTGCCATAAGGATCAATCAACTGATAAACCTAGGATCGTGCACAGAAGCTCGCGGAGTCGATTGGCCAGTTCGACTGGTCTTCACCAACCAGTTGATTTTCACAAGGACTAATCGACTGATGAACCTGGGTCGTGCACAAAATGACTCGAAATTGATTGGGAAGTTCAACTAGTCTTCATTAGTCGATTGCCATAAGGATTAATCAACTGGTGTTCATTGGGTTGTCCACAGAAGATCTCCAAGTCAATTGGTGGATTTGACTATGGCTATCAGTCGATTGTTGTAAGGCACTAGTCGATTGGTGTGGATGAACTCGTGAACTGAAGCCTTCTGAATCAACCAAGGAACTAATTGTTGTGGGGCAATCGATTGTCATGCCCTGAACTTAGCACATAAGAAATATTAATCAATTTATACCTAAGGGCAATCGATTGATACCAGTATCAATCGACTGATAGCTAATATTAATCGATTGATATCTGATTAGCTAAGTTTTCAATGATTTTCCTATGTTCTTCTATATGTTTGTTGCTTAGTCGAACCAATACTATTGCCAACGCGAGAACAGTTGGGGAGGCTTGGGGTATTTGCATAGATGAATGTACATCCATGCTAAAAATGGTTAACCCAAAAGAAAGTCATTCTTTATGCCAGATGTATGTTTAAGGAAGCTCACAAGTCTAGTTTGGCTTATAAGTTATGCGCATAGTGTGTTGGCCCAAAGGAAAACACACTATGTCACTGATTAAAGTGTTGTGACTGATATAAATTTAATCATGTGTGCATGATATGTCAGCCCAAAGGAAGACATGTGATGTAAATGAAGGTTATTATAAGCTGTATGAAGAGTACTACTAGAAAATTAATTTTTAGTCCAAAATCGCATTGAATGTTCCACCTTGTGCATGTTTTGTTTGTTGCGTTATGTTACTACACAACTATAAGGATACATGTTTTGTGTTTAGTTAATTGAGTTATGTTCTTTACTTTTGTTACTCACAATATTTGCAAACTTGAATAACATCCCGTGCTTACTGGCACAAACTTTGGATAATGGAAAGAGCATATTACAGTTTTATTACGTTGCATAGATCTAGACTTTATATTTAGGCATAATTGATCTGTACCTTTAACTAGTGATTTCACTATGAATCAAAAGGTGATCTTTGACAAGTGAGAGCGATAAAATCGCATGAGTCTTATGATCATGAAGATGTATATTCTGGAATTCATTAGGGGTTCAATAACTGAGAATGAAGATGTTGAACCTTTATTAAAGAATTAGCTGATTGATTGCCTAAAAAAAAAAGGTCTAGACTACCACATTTCTTAATAAGTTGGTATCCATGCGGTACAATAGGAAGGGTAGCATAAGTGAGTACATCATCAAGATGTTGAACTTGATTACAAGACTTAAGATACTAAAGTCAGAAATGTCTAAAAGCGTACTTGTGAACCTCATCCTAATACCCAATACACAACTTTTAAGATAAGTTACAGTACTCCAAAGGGGAAGTGGTACTTTTATCAGTCGACTGGTATCGAACCGTTGGAATGTAACGGTCGAATCTCCACATAGGGCAGTCGACTGATGGTTTTGGCAGTCAACTGGTAGGCGGAGTTTTCCAATCCGTGACCTATATAACCAAGGCTTGGAAGTTTGGTTAGGACTGACGAAATTAGACTTGGTTAAAGTCAAATTAGTAGTCTACTAGTGCTCAAGGTTTCCCTTGTGTCCAAGTGATCCTTGGTGAATGTTGTGGTGAGGTTTCTCCACTCACAAGGAGATTTGAGCTAGCCGGAGTTTTCGGGGACTAATCTACTGACGGATTGAGGGATCATCCACCTTATGGGCAGCCGTGGAGTAGGAGCAAGTTATCTCCGAACCACGTAAACGAGCTTGTTAGTGGTTTATGCTTTTCTTTATTGTCTTTACTTTGTATTTGCTTGTATTCCGCTGCGCAAGCTAACAAGTGTAGGAAGAGCTATTGATTTGGGGGCGTCGTCCATTCAACCCCCCCTTCTAGTCAGCAATAAGATCCCCCAATAATTGGTATCAGAGCGAGGATAGGTTCTTAAATAGCTCTGTGATAAAATTCATAGCTCAATGGGGAGCTTAAGTGTAGGGGGAGCCCTGGGATAGGTTCCAATGCATGTTTGCATTTTCCATTCGGCGGTGTAAGTCCAAGTGTATGCCTTGGCAATGTAAATCCAAGTGTGTAGCCTTGGCAACATAAGTTCATTGTTTTTAGCATGTTTATTTGCTATTTATTTTTCCTAACTTAAATGTATTGCCAAACATCAAAAAGAGAGAGATTGTTGGAGCAATCCCAAAGGTCCGTGCGATCATTGTTAGCAATTCGAGCCGCAAAAACCGCTTTTTACGTTGCGGAAACCCCGAAGCTAGCTACGGATCCGTGTGAAGATAAATAAAATTGTACATGTACATGTTCCTCTACACTAGATCTACCTTAGATCTACATGAAAAGAAGTATATCCTTGTAGCGATGCCCTTCGCTTATCCCGCTCGTCCAAACGGTTGCCGGATCTCGTAGAGTGTCAAGTGTACACTCCTCTACACGTATCCACACGGACAAAAGGTGGAGAGAACCACTTAGAGTGTGCTAGCACCCTTAAGTGGTTTCGGCAAAGGAGGAGAGGGAGAATAGAGAAGAGAGGAAGAAGAAGAAGGGAGAATCAATGAGCACACAATTGCACTTACACCATCATCAAATGTGGCCGGCCACTTATTGGCATTTTAAACCTCCATGTAATACTAAGAGTCATGGCTCTTGGTCTTCCTCATGAGGTGACACACATTGATGTAGCCTTGATGATGTGGAACATCATCATTGGTCGGCCCATGCCAAGTCACAATGAGGTGGCATTTGGTCAAGTCAAACTTGACCCTTCATCTTCCCTCTCAAGTCAAGTCAAACTTGACCTCTTATCTCCCATGGTTGATCAAATCTAACCTTTGATTCAAATCAATTTAATTTAATGAATCTCTATTCATTGGTTTAAATTGACTCAATGAATCATAATCTAAATTAGACTCATTCGACACATGAATCAAATTGAGTTCAACTCAATTAGTCTAATTTAGATTACTCTTAATCCAATTTGGTTCATCACATGAACCTAATCCTCTTGATCCATCATATGAACCTAATCTCCATCTAATTGCCCTTTGTGTGTGACCCTATAGGTTATTGTAACGTTGGCAATGCTCCTAAACCCATTTAGAAACATAAGTAATGAGTGGTATCTAGCAACACATCATTACTACCCAAGTTATAAGAATGTTGAGATCCAACATCACCATTGTGACTACTAATTGTGACTCTCATAATATGTAACAATGTCCTTCTATCCTAGACATTTAGATTGATCAATTGAAGCATAGACCGTGTCATCCTCTAATCAATCTATGTCTTGAACTCCAAGTAGACTCATTCTAATCAAATGAGCTCAATATCTCGTATTGACTCATTTGGGCATGGTCATGCACTTAGTGGTCTCACTCTATCAAGAATCATGATATCACTCCTGTCATATAGGAGGGATAGATCCCATCTACATCACTCACATCCCTCCGCATAATTTGTTACATACCCAGTAATCGCCTTTATAGTCCACCCATTTACGGGTGACGTTTGACGAAGCCAAAGTATGCAACTCCTTATGTAGGGAACCATGGTGACTTCAGGTCCAAGGACTGATAGTCATACTAATAGTCACATGAGAAAGTATATGACACTCATATAATAATCCATGATACTTTCTCATAGTGGGTCATTCAGTATACATTCTCCAATGCATACTCATGTGTCAACTTGATATCTAATATCCATGACTTGTGAGATCAAGTCATCAAGTTGACCTACATGCTAGTCTCAGCGCATTAACATTGTCCCTGAATGTTAATACTTGACTAGGAATGATTAAGAGTAGTGTTCTCTATATCATCTCACTATCAATTCAACCAATCGATTGATATAGATAAGAACCTTCCACTCAAGGACACTATTATACTTAGTTATTTGGCACCAATACAAGTAAGTATAATAACCATAAGAAATGTCTTTATAAATATAGAAATATGATACATCGAGTCCATACAACAATCATCACATGATCGGCTCTAGGGCTCTCACTAACAATCATGTGTTTTGGTGTTTCGGCAAAGGATTTAAGTTAGGTTCACCCTTGTATTTGATATGTGTATTTGAGTTGTATAGATTTGCAGGATACACATATTACTCAGGTTGATGGCTTCGGATCCGGTGAAGGATGGAGCATCCGAGGGACCATGGACAAGGCAGCAAGGACAAGGGCCGAGGGAAGCGACTTCGAGGCATATGCGAAAGATGGCATTGGGACGAGCTGCGGGCTTAGGTCCATCCGAGGGACGAGACCCAAATGAAGTAGACTTAAAGGCAAGAGGTCAAAGCTGCAATGAAGAGTCAAGTGAGTCGTAAGGGTGAGGGTTCGAGTGCTGAGAGATTGTACTCGGATACCAGTCGACTGGTGGTTTCATCAGTCGACTGGTGTAGTTGACTGGGCAGTCGACTGGGAGCGAACAGAATGCTTCTGTTCGCTCGACCAATGTGGAGCAGTCGACTGGTATCGAGCCGTTGGAATGTAACGGTCGAATCTCACCATAGGACAGTCTATTGATGGTTTTGGCAATCGACTGGTAGATGGGGTTTTCCAACCCGTGGCCTATATAACCAAGGTTTGGAAGCTTGGTTAGAACTGACGAAATTAGACTTGGTTAAAGTCTAATTAGTAGTCTACTAGTGCTCAAGATTTCCCTTGTGTCCAAGTGATCCTTAGTGAGTGTTGTGGTGAAGTTTCTCCATCCACAAGGAGGTTTGAGTTAGCCGGAGTTTCCGGGGACTAATCTATCGACGGATTGAGAGATCATCTACCTTACGGACAGCCGTGGAGTAGGAGCAAGTTATCTCCGAACCACGTAAATGAGATTGTTAGCGGTTTGTGCTTTTCTTTATTGTCTTTACTTTGTATTTGCTTGTATTCCGCTGCGCAAGCTAACAAGTGTATGAAGAGCTATTGATTTGGGGGCGTCGTCCATTCAACCCCCCTTCTAGCTAGCCGCAAGATTCCCTGACAATTGGTATCAGAGCGAGGATAGGTTCTTAATAACCTTGTGATAAAATTCCTAGCTCAATGGGGAGCTTAGGTGTAGGGGGAGCCTTGGGATAGGTTCCAATGCGTGTTTGCATTTTCCTTCGGCGGTGTAAGTCCAAGTGTGTAGCCTTGGCAACGTAAGTCCATTCGGCGGTGTAAGTCCAAGTGTGTAGCCTTGGTAACGTAAGTCCATTATTTTTAGCATGTTTATTTGCTATTTGTTTTTCCTAATTTAAACATAGTGTCAAACATCAAAAAGGGAGAGATTGTTGGAGCAATCCCAATGGTCCGTGCGACCATGTATTTTTTGGTGTTTGGGCAAAGGATTTAAGTTAGGTTCACCCTTGTATTTGATATGTGTATTTGAGTTGTGCAAGTTTGTAGGATACACATATGGCTCAGGCTGGCTTCGGGTTCGGTGAAGGATGGAGCATCTGAGGGACCGTGGACAAGGCAGCAAGGACAAGGGCCGAGGGAAGCGACTTCGAGGTATACACGAAGGATGGCATTGGGACGAGCCGCAAGCTTGGGTGCATTCGAGGGACGAGAGCCAAAGGAAGTAGGCTTGAAGGCAAGAGGTCAAAGCTGCAATGAAGGGTCAAGTGAGTCGTAAGGGTGAGGGTTCGAGTGTTGAGAGATTGTACTCGGGTACCAGTCGACTGGTGGTTTTATCAATCGACTGGTGTAGTTGACTGGGTAGTCGACTGGGAGCGAACAATGCTTCTGTTCGCTCTACCAGTGTGGAGCAGTCGATTGGTACTTTTACCAGTCGATTGGTATCGAGCAGTCGGAATGTAACAGTCGAATCTCCACATAGGGCAGTCGACTGGTAGGCGGGGTTTTCCAACCCGTGGCCTATATAACCAAGGCTTGGAAGCTTGGTTAGGACTGACGAAATTGGACTTGGTTAAAATCTAATTAGTAGTGTATTAGTGCTCAAGGTTTCCCTTGTGTCCATGTGATCTTTGGTGAGTGTTGTGCTGAGGTTTCTCCACCCACAAGAAGGTTTGAGCTAGCTGGAGTTTCCGGGGACTAATCCACCGACGGATTGAGGGATCGTCCACCTTACAGACAATCGTGGAGTAGGAGCAAGTTATCTCTGAACCATGTAAATGAGCTTGTTAGCGGTTTGTGCTTTTCTTTATTGTCTTTACTTTGTATTTGCTTGTATTCCACTGCGCAAGCTAACAAGTGTATGAAGAGCTATTGATTTGGGGGCCCCGTCCATTCAACCCCCCTTCTAGCCGGCCGTAAGATCCCCCAACACAAAGTTCTGGGCCATTTGTAGAATGCCTTGCAGAGTGAGGAATCATGGTGCAACACACCATGCCTGGTACCCTTCAACAAAATGGTGCAACAGAGCAATGAAATTGGACTCTAAAAGACATAGTGAGGAGTATGATTTTATTTTCTTCTTTATTAGAGTCTTTGTAGGTTGAGGTATTCAAGACTGTTGTTTACTTATTCAACAGAGTTTCTAGTAAGGCGGTAAAGAAAACCAAATACAACTTATGGACAGGTAGAACATTTAGTATTAGACATCTAGATATCTGAGGTTGTCCAGCTAAGGCTAGGCCTTATAGGCATAATGAAAGGAAATTGGACTCAAGAACCATTAGCTGTCATTTTGTAGGACGCTCTAAAAACTCAAGAGGGTTTAAGTTTTTTAACCCCTTGAGTATGTCCTTTTTTAAGACGGGTAATGTTAAAGTCATTGACGATGGTGAGAGCGATAAAGTTAGGAAAATATCACTTGTGGAAAATATTGGTGAACCTAATATGGTAATTACTGATACAACTGATACTGAAATGGTTACCATTTTATATACAGTAGACCACAATATTTCCATGTCACCTTCAATGCAATTGGAGAGTACGTCAGCTCAAATAGAGGTATTCCCTCCTATGGTTGAGCTGGACTCCCAATCACCTCAAGATCAAGTGTCACTAAGGAGATCCATTAGGGAAAGGAGATCCATGATCTCTTATGATTATGTATATTTCCAAGAGCGTGAGTTTAACATTGGTTGGAAGATGATCTCACATCCTTCCAAGAAGTCAAACAATGTCCTTAAGGTAATTATGATACTTAAAGCTCATTATGATCTAGAGTTTCATTAAATGGACATTAAGATTGCATTTTTCAATGGAAATATTGAAAAAACTATATATATGGTGCAGTTGGAGAACTTTGAGTCGGGAGATTCAAATCACCTAGTATGTAAATTAAGGATGTCTATTTATAATTTAGAGAAGGCATCTCATCAATAGTACCGCAAGTTTGATCAAATGGTTTTTTTTCATACGATTTCAAGGAGAACTCAATTGATCAATGTTTTATCACAAAAGACATATATAGAAAACGTGTTCATTTGGAATGACATGTAGAATTGTGCTCCTGGAGACACTCTTGTGTCAAAGGGTGATACACTTAGCTTGCAGCAATGCCCACGCCATGAGCTTGAAATTAATGAAATGTAGTAATTCCCTTATGCATCGGCAGTAGCGAGTCTAATGTATACACAAGTATGTACATGTCGGATCTTATGTACATTATGATGTTGTTAGGAAGATATTTGAGTAACCCTAGACTAGAGTATGAGAAGTTGTAAAGAGGATTATGTGGTATTTGCAAAGAACTAAGGATTACATGCTCACATATCAGAGATCAAGTCATCTAGAGATCTTTGGATATTAAGACTTCGATTTTCCTAGATGCTTAAATAGCAGGAGGTACATCTTTAGTTATGTCTTTATGCTAGCAGGAGGGACTATATTATGTAAAAGCATCATATCATATAAAAGCATCAAACAGATACTAATAGTCACTTCCGTTATGGAGGCAGAATTTATAGCCTATTATGAAGCTTCCAACCATAGGATATAGATGCAGAACGTTATCATAGGTTTATATATCATTGGGGGCATTGACATCACATTGAGGATCAATTGTGATAATAAAGTTGTAGAATTATATTCTAAGAATAATCGAAGTTTGTCGAAGTATATACACATCGACATAAAATTTTTTGCGGTTAAAGAAAGGGTTTAGAGTGGTCAAATTATGATAGAGCATATAAGGACAAATTCTATGTTAGTGGATCCGTTCACCAAGGGTTTGTTACCCAAGGTGTTTCATCAATATGTGTTGAATATGAGAGTTCTTCATTTTGACGAAGTACCCATTTGGTAGGAATCTATATTTTGGTGTAATGCTTTATATTAATGAACACATGTATTTTTGGCTTATTACACATACTAAAGTTTTTACATGTGTATGAGGTTTTGACTCTATGACATAAAGACATTACGATTTACTATTGCAGTTTTACATACGATATTTATAAATGTGATGTAGGACTCAATTTTGAGTTAAAAGGTTGAATCATGATTTGCCATTACGGTTTAGCATAAGGTATTAGTAAATATGATTTGGACTCGGTTTGGGTCATAAGGAGGTTTCTTGAAAATGAACATGTTTGTATCACATTTCGTGTCATTTTCATATTTATATATCCACATTTGATCTATGTCGTTAATGAATTATCATTGTGATTGTTGTTGAGTCTTATTACAGTTATAGTAACTTTGACTTCTTTAGTCTTATACTAATTGAATTAATGAACCAGATTGTTTAAGAGATATTTAACCTATAAAGTTGTGGCATGTTGAGCTCAACTAAGGTGTTGTGTGATGTATACGGTATCATGTATAGCCCAAGTGGAATATTGAAGCATTAAGTCTCCATAAGATGGCCTAATAGGAGATTAATAACAACACACATGATTTTTGTCATTAAGGAATTAAACCTCAATTAAGTGATCTAATGCTTGATGCATGAAGGAGGGTTTAAGCTAATGGATGTGAATTGAATGTGTAGATCCGTTAATCCGGTTCGTTAACATTAATGGGTTGTTAATGGGTAATGAGCTTCATGGTGGATGGTCCTTGTAGGATGGGCTAAGTATAAAATGAAGAGGTGAACACTCAAATTGGGCATCTTGCTGCTGAATTGTTGACTTTTCTTCTTCCTTGAACTCTTTCGCATTGAGACCAAGCTTTGGTTGCCATTCACTCCTGCAGAAGACTCCGCTGCGCTCGTAGGAATTTGTATGGCGACAAGTAAGAATCAATGACTCTTGCGATGGATTCAAGTTAGCCTTCGCTTGTCATTGCATTCAATTTCAATTTTTCCTTATTGATGGATGGTAGCGAGATCCCGTTGTAGATGCATCATTGATTTAGTTCAAGGTATTGTCTCGCTATTGTTTTCATATATTACTTGTTGGAATTTGAAGTATCTTTTATGGTGGAGTCAACACTCAAGAATCATTCCATGAACATTTGCTGCTAAGTGTTTACTCATTTGTATATGAAGCATTTGCATTGTTTGTTTCGTGTGACAACCATCAAAATTGTAAAACATGGTCAAGTACAGGAGCAGCTAACAAACCTAGAACACTACCACAATTCTTGTGTGTTACGCAATTAGACTACTAATAAATCACATCCACAATTTTTTTGCAGCTGGACAGGAACGGTTTAGAACGTTAACTAGTTCATATTATAGAGGATCTCAAGGAATAATACTAGGTGAGCAATTCAAAGATTTTCAGTTATTTCTACATGGAAATTGTTCTTTGCAATTTCACTAGCCTACATAGATATTTTTCCTATTCTTTTTATTGATGCCTAGCTTGATGAGACATTTTCATCTTTATTTTCATAAAAACTCGAAGAAACAATTTACAGATCTTCACCATAGAATGCTAGTATTGGATTCATCTCAATGTTTCATCTAACAAACACAATGAGGGTTTAGCTTGTGTTTGATTCCATGATAATGTTAGTAATATGTTATACATATGTCTGTTTCTTCAATTTGGCAAGATGCTGCTGGTTCATTTGTCATGTTACCCTCTGCTATGCATATACAACAGAGAAGGAAGATAGGTAGTTTGATCTTTGTATGATGTATTGGACTCAAACAACCTAAAGATCCTTGCTTTAGCTTAACATCAGTGATTTATATGATACTTCTGCTATAGATGATCATTTTGCTTCCGGTTCAACTCTCTACTAATATTCCTACAAGAAAGATATTGTTAACACTATAATTATTAGGCTAATTAAAAGCACCAAGACAAGCCCAATAAACTCGACTATATGATTCTCTATAAAGTCTTCTATCATCTGGCATATTTAACCTATTAAACTTCCTCTTGAGATGAATCTTGTTAATAATAATCTGTCACCATGTAATACTCTAGCTATCATATGAATGATCATGTCCATAATGCAAAACGAATGTTGATTGATTTTGCCTCTACTCTTTGGTATTTGAATGATTGTCCTCCTTTCTACCAAGTAAGGCGCGCACACACTTTACCGCATCAACATATTTAATATCCTCAATCATTGTAAAGAAAATTAGACCTCCCATTAAACCTTGTATAGAAAACCCTCTAATATTAATTTGTGTTTTCTATGCTAATCCATCCACTATGAAGCCCTCTAGTATACTTAAATCTTCGAACTTGGGTATTCAAGATCACCTTCATCATTGCAATACACCAAACTCAAACTGCTTTTCAAAAAAATGTTTTCCTTAGCTACCCCTTTTTCAAACTGTATAGATGTTTTTCATATTCTGGTGGTTTCTATTTTCTCCAAGCTATTGATTCTGAACTGAAATCAATAACTCATTTCTCTTGATAGTCTATGATGTGACAAAGCGAGAGACTTTTACTAATATTGCTGATGTGTGGATCAAAGAGATAGAATTATATGCAACAAACCACAACTGTATCAAAGTGCTAGTTGGAAATAAAGCTGACAAGGTTATTTCTGCTACTCATGATTTCCCTTCCTTGCTTCTTAATCATGTTGTTCTCAAAGTGCTTTTTGAGTGTTCAAGTGTAATTTCTCCTATTACTATATATAGATTAATCATTGTCTTGATCATTTTGATAGTCTATTGCACTAATTCATTGGCAAATACAATTTGTTAGGAGTTGGAACGAACAGTGACAAGCGAAGAGGGGATTGCCTTTGCCAATGAGTACAAATGTTTGTTTCTGGAGTGCAGTGCAAAAACAAGATCCAATGTTGAAAGATGCTTTGAAGAACTGGCATTGAAGGTATTGTTAATTTTCAAAATAACATGAGGGACAAAATTCCATCCCATCAAATGATAAAATGACACTGTTGTACTTATCTAGATCTTGGAAGTTCCTGAACTGCTAGAGGAAGGATCAGCTCCAGCAAAAAGAAACATCCTAAGACAGAAACAGGACCAACAAGAAGCAAACCAAGGAGGCTGTTGCTCATAGTTTAGTTTATTATTATTGTTTTCGTTTCCTTTATGATGAAACATGAGTTTGGAGATACATTTGGAATTTGGATCACTTCTACAGTGGACTGAGTTTGTAAATGAAATGAGGTGTTTCGGTTTAGCTTTGCTTTGCGGATGTGCAGTATTGAGTGGGAAATTCAGAAAGAAGAGATCTGAACTACATTATTATACTTGTATGATTGTGTCCGACTGCATCACACTTGTAGTTGGATAATGGGATGGATGTTCATGTACAAATGCTTAGTTGGATAATTTGATGTTGGATTTCCAGGTTTTACAATTTATCCATTTCCTCTTCCTAATAATTGAAGGAATCAAGTGTATCCTCGCCATTTAATTTCCTTTCTCTTTTCTTGTCCGTTCACTTTCCCTCCCTTACGCTCACCGAGCATTAAACACAAAAATACGTCCCACCGCCACAGATAGTGTGCATTAAAGTCGTAGCATATGAAAGTAAATGATCGATCAAATTGTCTGTCCCTTATTTTCAATCGTTATGATTATACCAACTACAACTAAGACCTTACTGCATTGTATGTTTCAATATGAGATTGAAAAATCTGTGACGAATATTGTGTGAGGGGCTTTTGAATTTGTTGTGCCAAGGGTATGGTCATATATCTCTATAATCTATAATGATATGATATTATCTATTTTGAATCTAGATCTATATGACTTTACTTAAGGTCTCATGTCAATGAAGATATCCTACATTCTTTTAACATCATGATCTTTCTCAAATCTATCTAATGTGGGACTTTGATTGAATCACAACACTCCTCCCCTCAAACGAAGGACCACCATTATTTTCATAGTCTAGGTCTCCCCACGAGCATCCGGTCATCCTGACCTGCTTTGGGCCTCCCAACGAGCATCCGCATCCAGTCACCCTGACCTACTCTCGGTTTTTCCACAAGCATCAGGTCACCCTGACCTACTTCGGATCTCCCTATGAGTATCCCGTCACCTTGATCTGCTCCGCGGGCCTCTTCACGAGCATTCAGTCACTCATTACCAGCCCTGGGCTTACCTTCAACTTCGTTCAAGGGCACCCACATGACATCTGGTTTAGATCATATACAACTCTGATATCACTTATTATGTCCAAAAAAATATTCACATATCTTCATAATGATATGATATTATCTACTTTGAGTCCAGACTTTGATGATTTTACTCTTGAGTTCTTGTTAAAAGATCTTATGTCAATAAAATTATCTTATATCCACTTAATCTTATGATATTTCTTAAATCTTTTAAATATGATACTTCGACCGTATTCAATTACTAAACCAAAAGGAAGTTCCTTTTTTTTCTAGTCCGTTCACTCTCCTTCCCTCACCCTCCATCGTTATGATGGAAACAAACAAACAATATTAATACTTGCTGCCCCACCACCAACCATTGAAGATGCCCTGATTTTATTCACATTTTAGTTGTGTAGATAAATTTAACGTGGTCAAAAATTAAAAGGATATTCTAGAATATATAAATCGTCAAAATATAATTTTTTTAATAAATAAAAATAAATTTAAAAAGCATCTTATACGATGCTTTATCTTAAAATTAAATACCTTTACATTCAGAGTTAGAGTCACTGTAGCAACTTCAGTTATTTACTTCATTGTATAACAGCTAGTTTGTAGATATTGATCATAGCATCCCAATAAAATATTTAGGTTGTCATTCAGATATTCGTAGTTTAAACCCTAACTATGATGTATTTATAAAAAAAATTTCTCTAAATAAAAAACATAATCAAAAGATGTTTAATTTTTAAGCTAGTCGTCGCGTGCGCTTCCCGATTTAATTTGATCATCGGTGACAAACTTATGTAGGATCGGATTCATCATCCCCAAAAATAATCAATGAAATTAATTAAGATTGTCAAATTTTTTTTTCATTTGTAGATATTACATTATTTTTTATATACTTTTAATAATATGTAGCTGCAATTAATTATTACAAATATATCATAGTTGATATAATATTATAACAATTATGAAATAGATGATACAATATTATTATAATATTATAATAATTACTAAGTAGATGATATGATTGTGTAAGAAGCTGTCGAATAGCTATTATAATTATTTTAAAATAATTTTAATAAAATTTAAATAATTTTAATTAAGTTGGTAAAACATATTTTTAATATAGTACTGTTCAAAATTTAAAATTCAAAATTTTAAAAATTAAAATTTAACTTTAATTATTTTAAAATAATTCTTAATATTTTTATATAATAATTTTAATTATAATTAAAATTTTATATTATAATATCTACTCAATAACTATTATATGCTGCTGGCTATCGAATAGTAAAGGGATAAAAGAATATCCCTGGGATAAAATATTATGAGACGCTCTTTTATTTTGTTTTTTAAAATATTCTTTTGACATTTTATATAATTTAAAAGGCTCTTAATTTTCCATTCTAATTCTCATAATTGAGCTGGTCCTCCACGTGATGCAATTCCGCCTTCAAATCATTCATCATGTTCGAAATCATTGGTCCTCCACGTGATGTATTTGCCCTTTTCGAATTAGTTCGGTCCCCTATCTAAAAAGGAAATTTGCGATAATTTCTACAAATTGTAGGATGGGTTTTAAATGCTCAAATTAATTAGATCGTAATGAATCAATCAAGAAGGATGCAGAATACTTAAAAATGGATTGAGAAGGAAGAACAGGGAACCACCAACATGAACATGCACGCAGGACTTTACACGACAACGTACATTCGAGAGTGATCGACCGAAAGGCGAAATTAAGGTCATCCATCGACACAGCGAAATCAAGCAAAGAAATTAAGCAGGACCAACTTTTTTTTTTAAATTTTTTCTTTTTTTTTGGAATCGAGAAGACATCTACGCCGACGACGTAACGAGTGGCCGCGCGTCCTGTAGGATTTCGGGTGGCTTAGTAGTCGGAGGCGAGCGGCTCGTGCGTGTGGCTGATGAAGAAGATCTCGTAGACGACGCCGGCGATGCCGCCGCCGATAAGCGGGCCCACCCAGTAGATCCAGTGGTGGGTCCAATTCCAGCTGACGAGCGCCGGCCCGAAGGCGATGGCCGGGTTCATGGACGCGCCGTCGAAGGCTCCGCCGACCAGGATGTTGGCCCCCACGATGAAGCCGATGGCGATGGGCGCGATGGTGCCCAGGGTGCCCTTCTTGGGGTCCACCGCCGTCGCGTACACCGTGTACACCAGCCCGAACGTCATCACGATCTCTAGCACCACCGCCTGCCACACGCCGACCCCCGACGTCAACCCGAAGGTCCCGGTGGCCATGCTGGTGGTGAATTGCAGCAGCAAGCACGCCACCGTCGACCCCAGCAGCTGCGCGATCCAGTACCAGATCGCCCGAAACAGCGTGATGTTGCCGCCCACGAACGCCCCGAACGTCACCGCCGGGTTCACGTGCCCGCCGGAGATGTTTGCCCCCACTGCCACCGCCACAAAAAGCGCAAACCCGTGCGCAATAGACGCCGCCACCAGCCCTGCCGGCGTCGCTGCTCCATTGTCCGTCAATTTGTCTGAACCAAATAATTATGCGTGCTCAAATTAGTCGATGTGACATCAAAAGGGTAATCGCAATCACCAATATTTCTACTAGTACTACGTACTGAAGGCTATGCCGGAGCCTTGGCCGGCGAAGACGAAGATGAGGGTGGATATGAACTCGGCGATCGCCGCCTTGAGTGTAGTCGGATGGGTCACCTCCTCCGTAGTTCCGATCGCGATTCTGGAGATCGGCATTCTTTCTTTCTTTCTCTCTCCCAAAAGTCAAAGCGACTACAATTCGCTTCCTGTGAGCGAAGGAGACAGAAGAAGCACCCGCACCTTAAATAACGCCGAGGTTGAACACGGGTGACCGGAATAGCCGGTAGCCGGCAAAATGAGTTTTCTTTAAAAATCTTTTAAATTAGTGTAGTTACTTTGAGTAATTCTTAAAAAAATGTTTATATATTTTTTTAATATGGAATTGTCATTAATCTGATTCAGCTACACGTCAGATTTATATCTATATAATAATACGGTTAAATAGAAAAATTGATATATATTTTTTTTACATTTCTTGGTTACACTGATTTGATTAAGCTTTTAAACATTTAGATCCTTAAAAATCAAGGAAAATAATATTTACAGCATTAAAAATATTTTAGGTATCTAAATGAAAACAAATGCTATTTAATTTTTTTTGCTGCTTTAAAACTAGGTGTGCTTCAATGAAAAATTGAAAAAAAAAATTAAAATTGTCACATTTTTTGTGCGGATAAAGTGGACATTAATCTATGGATTGTGCTTCATGTGATCTGGTCCACTCAAATTTTCCCGTCCGGCACAGCTCAGCATCCTTCGCCAGAGAGATGGCCGAGCAGCACGTGTCCTGGTCGGCTGGGGCCCCACGAACCGTCCTCGGTGGATCAGAAGCAGGACCACCCGCGATTGACGTGACAGGCCACGAATCCGCTGCTAGAAACTCCGGGCGGGAACGCCAGACATTGGCCGGTAACGTTGCTTTCCTGTTTTGTGATGGATATTTTAAGCCGCAGTCGGTTCCCCTTTCTCGAAGGGTCGACGTTGATGACGGGATTAATTAAATCAGTCATTAGCGGATAATATTATCTCTTTATCGCTATCATTGATTAAAGCATCTCGCTTAAATTTTAGCGTTCGGTTCGTTCATCAGACGCACTAACACGTCGCGACACACCGAACCCGCAAAAAAAAATTAATTAGCGTCTATATAATTCATTTAAAAATTGCTATTTCACGATAAATTATTTTGAAAACTGCTCGTGAACGTGCTTATTAGCCCATCTCGATTAATAAACGATCGAGGCATCTATGATCATTTGAATGGGAGGGAGCCATCCAGATGCGGAAATTGGTTCGCGGACAGTGAACCGGTTGTTTTATGGAATTTCGATTAGCATGAACTTTGGATAGAAATCGTGTGTTTGTCGATAAATTTGATGTCGCAATTATTTAAAAAAAAAAGAAATAAATAAATAATTATAGGGGATGTGTCATGTGTGGCCTTCTTATCCACATAAGAAGGCTCGAGATAATCAGAGAGAGGTTAATGCCAGCAGGGCTGGAGGAAGTCAAATCTTGAGTGAGTGTACAACGTAACATGCTAATCGTCGTCCTTATCCAGAATCTCTTTCCAGGCTGGCCAGAAGATCGCTGGGTCCCACCGACGCTGTCCCTGCCCTTGGCGGTTGGAATCGATGGCGTCGGGTGGTCCCCGCCCCACCTTTACGCACACGACGACGAGACGAGGCAGCTAATTGCTTTGGGGGCGGTAAAGAGTAATAAAAGCGTCGACTTTTGTGCCAAAAGTTTTTCTTATTTATTTATTTATTTATTTTTTATTCATGATTGAGTAAATTAGACCAGCAAACAAGAACTCAAACGAGACAATAAACTTAGCTTTTAGGATGTGAAACGGTAGATAATAGGGGACGTCCACTGGGATAAGCTTTCTTGGATTCTCATATATTTTACTTTTTTTAAAAAAAAAATATTAAATCATGTACTAAATTTTTAAGATTACTTATCGCATATTTGATAATTTAAAAAGTAAATTAAGTGATTTAAATATTTATAAAAATTAATGCTTGGTTTAATAAATTATCAATTAATAATGTATAAATCAATGTAAAAATGACAAAAATAAAGGTCACAAAAAATAAAAAATATTTCTAGTAAAGAATGAAGGCAATGAAGACTATAAAGAATCAACAAATGACAAAATTTAAAATAAAAAAATTACATTTTAATAAATAAAAAGGTGAAATATTCCTCTTGAATCTCGACGTTTCTCTTAATGATTAGCAAACTAAAACAAAAAAAGAATTCAAATAAAGATGAATTATAAAAGACAGCTTGCTTTTAGGATGTGACAATGGCAGAAAATAGTTCACTTGGATAAGCCTTCTAGGACTCATCTTTTATTCCTTGTGGACCACGAAATTTAAATGGGGTTGAGATTTTAAATGTTGTATACTTTGATTTTTCAGTGATGCTGTAAAATTTTGTGCATTTTGTCAATATAAGCACTTTTGGATTTATCAAAAAAATAATTGATATTTCTTTTCATTGAAAAATTATCTCAGATCTATTTTTTAAGATATCTGTGGCTAGCTATATTTACTTTTTTTTGTCCTTTCAAAAAAAATACCATATATGCTAATTTATCGACCAACTTATGGGCAAGATTTACACATTAGAATTACATTTTCAAGACATCTAAAAATGTCAAAAATAGACAATTCATATGACAATTTAATTTTATAATTTTCATAACACAAGTTGATCTATGAAGTTAAAATTACTACACTTGCTAATAATCTTGTTCTTCTTAGCTATATCAATGTGGTCAAACTCAAGCTTATAAGCATGCCCTAACTAATAATGCAACAAACAAGCTGATCGATTGCTTATTAGCTAGTCCACTTTTTAAATTTGTTTTGCTCTTGTGTGTTGTCTTGATATGAGATCTAGTCACTCGGCTGTCTTTAGTTGTTCTTTCAACTATCTCCATTGTCTTAGTTTGATCTGCTCAATCCTCATGGTCAATATCAAATTAGATTTTACATACTTAGATTTTACATGGTTATCAAGTAAATTGCTCGCAGCAAAAAAGTATTGCCTTGCCCCATCAGTGACCAAATTCCCATGTAGCTCTTGCATATTCAGAAGACAGCGCGCTGCCAATTTACGGGCTGAGGCCCAATTGCTTTACTTAGGTCCAAAAACAAGTAGCGCCAAAACCACTCCCTAAAGTTTTTTTTTTTTTAATCTAATCGAGTTGAGTTTATTGCTAATCGATTAAGTCCAACTTAGTATCGAATTCTCATCATAAATACTTTTTTATTCTTTTAAATGATACTCCTTGGAAAATTATGAATAAAGTCTAACATTTATTTTAAGAATTTAAAAAAAAAAATCAATAATATTAAATCTTGGGCTATCGGTCTAAAATTTTTCATAGACTGTGAAGACAAATCATTAAACGTTTACAGTAGGTTGTCTAAAATCCTAACATTTTATAATTGTGTGTCTCATTTGAAAAAAAAAAATAAAAAATATTTATAAATATATCGTAATTAAAAATCAAATTGTGAATATCCGAATAATAATTTGACAGACTATATATCTGGTTCTAAGAACTCAATAAATTGAGAGTTCGAGAGAGAAACATGTGAGCAAATTATGATAGCAACAGATGCTTCATTCGCGTGGAGTGGTGAGAGGTAACAGTGGGCATGAGGTCATCGCCTCAGATTATTAGATGCTTAGCTGCCACTGTCGCTTCTAATGTCAGCTAGATTCACAAGATTCATACATCATCTACCTTTCTCTCTCTCTTGTCTTTTGTTTTTTTTAAACTTTTTTTGAAAAAAAATAATATGAAATTAAACTCTATCCACTTCCGACTAGAATAGTACGCCCACTCCAGATCTCTCTTATTGTTGTCGAACAATTAAGGAAGGCCTAACTAATCTAATTAAAGCAATAATATTATTTTATGAAATGCTAACATCTGTCTCCTCGGCATTAGCAGCCAACAGCTGACCTTGTAACTTAGATTACGGCAAACACTGATTCCATCGGAAGGGGAGACTTTATTACGGAAGGCATGTGAGGCATCAGAGGAGGAAGAAGATCGGAGACTTACGAGGGTGGCGGTGCGTGAGCTGTGAACGTACGCCTATTAATTTATAATCTGTGTGTTATGAAAGGTGATAATGTAAGGCTTGTGCAAGGAAGACAAATTAAAGTACCGAATGATTTTTTAAGTGAAAAGAACTTATTCATCCTTTGTTTGGATGAAGTGAGTCAAGGTTTATTAACAAAAAGAAAAAGGAGGAAAAGGGAGGAGAAGCAAAGGATTTATATTCTTCTGATTTAGGAGGGAGAAAAAGTAGAGTTGTACATGAGCCGGCGAGCTTTGGGATATTCGAGTTTGTTTAATAAGATAATCGAACTGAGCTCAGCTGAACTGAGCTGAGTCGATTTTAAAATGAACCAAACTTTTAAAATGATTGTTCAAGCTTGACTTGGTTTATTTTTTATGAGCTTGAATTTGTTTGAAGCTTGGCTTAAACTTAGCTTATTTAGATATTATCAAGTTCTCAATTCAACCTTAGCTTGACCTTGGTTCAAGTTTAGTTTGTTTAGATATTATCGAGCTCTCAATTTAAGTTTGCTTGATTATTTAAAAACTTTAGTTGTTTGATTGGTTATTAAACTTGATAATTTAAACTTATTGATTTATTTTATTTTATTATTTATTTAGCATATTGAAAAGAATTTTATTAATGAATATGGTTTGTGAATATTATTCATGAACGTTGTTCACGAATATTATTCATGAATATTGTTCACAAATATTGTTCACGAACGTTGTTCATGAACGTTAACGAGTTGAACACATGTGTTCAAGCTTGTTTGTTTAGTTTAACGAGTTGTTCAAGCTTATTTATTTAATTAATTTTGTGTATATTGAATGAACATAAACAAGCTCTTATCAAGACGAACACCAAGCTTGTTTACAAATACTTGCTCATTTACATCTCTAGAGAAAATGTTCATTAACATAACATATGTTTGGGAGGAAAGTGAGGGTAATAAAGGTTAAATTTAAAAAGTTACAAAATTACACTTACTTTTATTAAAGACTTACACATTGAAGAACCTAATGCATCTTACATACATTTATTGGTTAAGACTTACACATTCAAATAATTATAGCTCATTTGTTAAAGTCAGCATTGACGTCGAAGTTGGTGTCAGCATCGAAGTTGGTGTCGGTGTCAAAGTCGGCATTAGTGTCGGCGTCGTTATCGAAATCGACATCAAAGTCAACGTCGACGTTGACGGAAAGCGAGCATCGGGCGATGCGAGTCAAGTGGTGCAAGTTGAGCCATGCGATTTTTCGTTGTGACTCAAATAATACATGAAACAATGACTTTTAGAATTAATATAATAAAATAAAAATAAAATTAAAACATATTTTTTTTTTACTTTCTTTTACCCTTCCTTACCCTCCAAATAAATTCTTATATTTTATAGGTAAGGAAGGTCTACAGCTCACTTCCTCCCAAATAGGATTTCAAAATTTCCTTCCCTTTTTTACCCTTCCCTTCTTGTTTTTCTTACCTCTTCTCAAATAGTGCGTAATGGAATGCACCCCAATAAATTAGAATCATGCTCCTATCATACAGATCTATTATCCGAGTACAAACTCGTCCGTAAAAGCCTATTAATTTATAGTATATCTAAGAAGGCTGGTGGTATAACTATAAATGATCCAAACTCAAAACACTCGCCTTGGTATAGTACAAGCTCTCCTTTGATGCCCGAGCTCCCCATGTGACCCCCTTAGGCTCCCCCCATTCACTACTTTCTTATGACCGTTTGGACAGACAAATACAAAATCATAAAAATATATATAAACTTTAAATATCGAATTGCACGAGCGCTTGGGCTGAGTCAGGGTTCTTGAGAGATAGTCTGGTTAAGGAACTCGGGAGATAGCCAATTAGGAAGCTTGAGAAAATGCAGAGTCAAGAAGTTTAGGAGACGATTGAGTCATAGATCTTGTTGAATCATGAGCTCAGCTACTGAACTGAAGTATGCCTTATCCGTTAGGCGAATCAGGAGGCAAGACCGTCTACATCCAGGACAAGGAATATAAAAAAAAAAAAAAAAAAAGGAGAGAGGTTTGGCATTAGATAACAGTTTGTATTTACTATATGCGAGCTTGCTGGTGAAACTAAGCATCATATATTCTATTCTTGGTCCTATTGGTAGGCAAGGATGGGACATTATCAGGTAACTCACTGATCAAGCCATGCACTGGTAACATCCCTACACCATCTTTGAAGCCAAATCGCTAGCTGTGGCCCTGCAGCAAAGAAATGGATTGTTTACTTGTGGACCATATAGCTGGAAAGAAATAGATGTCGAGCGAGGATAGGTCGATTTCGAGTTGGTACAGAAATAATTGATCTATCTTCTGAAACAAAAGATTTTCAGGCTTCCAGCTACCAAACATCACTTGCTAATTTGAACAATTCATCTCTAGATTAACTTAATTTTGAGAAGGACATGAGTGAAACTTTTTTGGAAAGTGAAGATGTAACTTTATACAATTGTTGGGTGTAACTCTGATGTAGTAAAGTAGAGAGTACCAGAGAGTATGGTCAGAGATACTTGAATAATAGTATTCTTCTTTAGCCTAATTCTCAGTGTCCATTACTTTTTGTTGCATCTTATTTTCAATAAAGTGTTACCAGAGTTTGAATGATTGTTATTGGCATATTTTCAATAAAGTGTTATGAGGGGCCAGGAAGAAGGATAAGAAGGGCATTTTTCTTATCTATCGAGGTCTAGATGAAGCCACATTTGAGATGATTGTTCGCACCACCAACTCCAATTGAAATATTCTCCAAAATTCATACAAAGCAAATGGAAAAGTGAAAAGGGTTTTCCTCCAATCCTTGAAACGTTCGAAGCACTGAATGTCACAATCCAAAGGCTTTCATCTGTATATAAGGGATAGCCTGTCTATTGAGATAATATCCATTTAATATCAAAATTACAAGCAATATCCCTAAGGTGCATCATCCTATACAACTATGTCCTCTCGGATGGGTGTAGTGGCTGACATATGAGGTGTTGTCACCATGAGGTCTAGGGTTCGAATCTCGACTAAGCCGAGGTAAATGTCTCCCTTATGTGCTAGTCACTATTCCAAAGACTAATAGCCGCCCGTGATTTACCTCTTCCGTGTTGATCTTGGGACGGATTGACGGGGGCACTGAGGGCGAGCGTATTCGTCTTTTTTACCACCATCATGCTATACAACCATGAATACTTAATAATTTATTAAATAATGTAGAAAAATATTAACATTATGTCCAACTCAAAATATAGACTCTGCTAAATTTATGATGATTGATAAAGCTAAACTCATGTTGAGAAATAAACAAATGCACTAAAGTATCGAAATAATCAAAATGCATATGAGTAACAATTCCTACAATAAATATAGAAGAAAATAAATTGAATGAACTCGGATAGGATCCATACTATTGTTGAGCATCTTTGAGTAATATCATCTTGTAATATTGTCCGTCCAACTCAAAATTTTTGACGCTACTAAATTTATGATGATTGATAAAGCTAAACTCATGTTGAGAAATAAACAAATGCACTAAAGTATTGACATATCAAAATGCATATGAGTAACAATCCCTACAATAAAAATAGAAGAAAATAATTCGAAAGAACTCTGATAGAAACTATCTTCAATACTATTGTTGAGCATCTTTGAGCAATATCATCCTGTAATATTGTCCAACCACAAAGATCGCCGAAAATCTATAATTTTAGAGGTCAAAGGAATAAAGGGGGTGAGCACATAGCAAAATGGAGATGAGAACTAATTAATTATAGAAGGCAACAACATAATTTATAGCTTTTGTTTTCATGTTCTTAAACATCATTTATTTGTTACTCTTTTCTAGTTATTCTTCTTTCATTCACTTCTCTATTAATTTCAACAATTTTATTTATCTTCTCTTTTTAACATAAGAACATTACACAAATTAAAATGTTACTTTATTTGAGAATCAACATAATTATTAAGTGAGTAAAAGACCCACAATTTGCCCATCAAAAAATGTGTCATATAGGTAAAAAATGAATGATCTACAATAAATATATATATATATATATATATATATATATATATATATATATATATGACTCACAATCCATTCGTAATAAAATACATCATGTGTATACATATATACATATATGTATAGACTAAATGACTTATAATCCACCTGAAATGTACCTCATATAAAAATAGGATAAATGATCCACAATCCACTTAGTGAGTAAAGTATCTCATGCAGTATGGCTAAACTTAGTAACACACAAAAGACTCGAGAATCCTTTTTCAGCAAGGAGCCAATGCTATATGATTATGAGAATTTATTGAATTCTTTTTTGACATACATAGTTACACACTCTTATAAAGTATAGAGTTGAAATTTAATGATACTTGAGTTGTATTTATTTCATTCTTAACTTAGTTTGATACATCACACAACTCCTTCAGAACACAGAGCCGAACTCTCTTACCTGATTTAACACAATTAATTAGATAACTTAATTTGTTATTATTTTCATTGTAATTTTAATTCTTTAAGGGCACTACCCCTAAGTTTTCATAATCTTCTTTTAATTTAGAGTTATCTTTGGATAACTAAAGTGGTAAGTCTCAATAGGAGATATTTAGAATAGTTAAACAACTAGGATATGCATTAAGAGAAATCTCTCAAGTAACAAGAGTAACAATGTTCATAGATAATTACTTTCTAAAAATTAAAATCTATTTTGTTCACTTAATCATGCACTAAGTAGTTCAAATTAGAGGTACCAATAGATAAATTATTAGAGCATGATTCTCATTTAAATTAGAGGTCTTTCAAGTATTAAAAAAATAATAAAAAATCAAAGCATTGATTGAGAACCAAAAGGGGCTACACCATCAAGGTGATGGGATTGAATTATGGAGGAGAATTCATAGTTCAAGAAGTTTGAAGAATTTTACAAATTTCATGGCATAAGGAGGCTTTTAACCATACTAGATCCTCCTCAATAAAATAGAGTCATGGAAAGAAAAGAAATCAGACTATGCTTGACATGGTTCAAAGAATGTTAAAAATTACAAACATACCGAAAGAGTTTTTTTACCAAGGCCATCAATTGTACAATCTATTATCTTAATTAATAGATACTCAACCAAGAATTTCAAAGGGAAAACTTCAAAAGAAGCTTGTAGCAAATTCAAACCAAGTGTATCTCACTTTAAAGTTTTTAGATGTTGATCATATGTACATATTGCAAACTAAAGGAAAAGCAAATTGGATGACAAGAGAATCCCAACATCTTCATTGGCCTTGACACTAAATCTAAGGTATATAAACTTTATGATCTAAAGGAGAAGGAGATCATTGTAAGCCGAGATGTAAAATAGCAAGTTATGAAGCAAGAGTTGCCATTAACTTCATGTGCAAAATCATTGTCAAATGAGGATAGTCCAAGATAACAAAAGATAAGAAGCATTCAAGTTTTTATTAGGTGACTCAACAAGGAAATTGTTAGTTATTGGTGCAATCGACCCCTAGTCAAGGTTGATCAACTTGACCAAACTCGAGTTGACTCAAGTTGACCTTTTGATGTTTGATCAATATGTTAATTGGTTGAGTAAGATGTTAAGTAGTTCAAGATTGATCAGATACTAGAAGTCAATCAATATGTTAAGTTAGTTGAGCGAAAAATCAAGTAGGTTAAGATTGACTGGATATACTTGATAAGATATGAAAAGTCTAAGTGGGTTAATTAGACACTTGGTAGTCTGAAGTTCAATATGGAGTTGTCACGCTATAGAAAATCCAAGTGGGTCACAGTTGACCAGATATTTGGTGTTCAGAAGTTCAACAAATAGTTGGTAAGAAAAAAGTCTCGATAGGTCAAGGTTGGCTCGATGTTAAGCAACGAGGAAGTTCTGGCAAATTAAGGTTGATTGGATGCTAGGTAATGATGAAGTCTCGACAATTCAAAGTTGATTAGTTATTAGACAATGATGAAATCACGACAGATCAAGGTTGACCAGATGCTAGGTATGTGAAGTCCCGATAGGTCAAGGATTGATCGGATGTTGGGCAAATAAAGTCTTGGTAGATTGAGGCTAGCTAAATAGTGTTGGATTTTGAGGGATGTCTTAAGGCAATCGCCTTATGATTTTTATTAAATATAAATTCACTATTTGAGTGCATATTATATGTTTGATTGTCTTAGACTCATTTATCGAATGTCCGTAATACAATTCATAGTATGAGAGAAATTGTGATTGGATCACAACTAGTGATTATCTCTACATGTATAATTATAAATGTATTGGAATTTCCCTAGTCGTCCAATTGATACATTTGGACATCATTAATTCTTTAAGACTAGCATGTGTTATACTTCTTAGTTTGACAAGCAGTTATTTTCTTACTAGCTAGAGACATTGGGATGTCGAGAGTTAAATGTGTTAGAGTCGATTTGTGCTAAGGGGGGGGGGGGGGGAATAGCTCGTCGCGCTTTATTGTCTTGCTTTGATAATGATGATATGTAGTGGAAATACACACAAAGCACACTCACAGTGCTAACGCTAGGATTTACTTGGTATCCACCTCGAGAAGAGGTGACTAATCTAAGGATCCACATACGACGCACTCTCCACTAAGAAAAACACTCCTTCTCGGTAACTACCGAAGGCGGAGAAGCCTTGTACAAACTCTCAATATAACAAGAAGAAAGGAAAGCAAAATACAAGTGAAATCTTACAAGATTTATAATATGAAACCCTAATTTGATTCTTCTTCTTATGGAACCCCTCTTGACCTTGGAAGTGCAACAACACTTTGCTCTAAGAAAGCTTCAAGAATTGGCATGAATCTGTGAGAGAGATCACAAGAAGTGGAGAGCAAGAACTGCGGAGGAAGATGCTCGCCAACGGCTTTATCCTGCCTAACGGTCGTCTCCCAATCGATCGACCGATCGATTGGGGAGGTTGGATCGATCGATCAACTGATCGATTCAGCCTTCTTCTGTGCTCTCTGGAAAATGGAATGAATCAATTGTTTGATCGATTCAGCTCTCTCGCGTCACATGAGATTTCCAGCCCCTAATCGATCGGTTGATTGATTGGTGGTGTCCAATCTATAGGCTGATCGATTGGGGGCTGTTCTGTGCTCGTGGCATTTCTTCACAATCGATTAGTTGATCGATTAGGATACTGTTTGTCGCAGCACTGTGTCTAATCGATCAGCCGATCGATTGAGCTCGGTCCAATTTGATCACTTGATCAAATTGACCAATCCTAGCTTGCCCGAGTCAAGTCTAAGGTGTCCCAAACCCAACATCGGGTCAACCGTGACCTGTTGGGACTCCTCGTGCCTAGCATCTAGTCAACCTTGATCTGCTGGGACTTCTTCACCAAGTATCCGGTCAACCCTTTGACTCACTTAGACTTTTTTTCTCGTGCCAAATGTCCGGTCAACCTTGACCCACTTGGACTTACCGTCTTGTGCCAAGTGTACGATCCTCCATGACCCACTTGGACTTCCACCATATGTCCGGTCAATCTTAACCCATCTGGATTTCCTTGTGCTAAGTATCTAGTCAATTCTTTGACCTACTTGGGTTTCCCAACATCAGGTGTCCGGTCAACCTTGCCCCACTTGGATCTCTACGTGCTTGGCTTCACTCACCAGGTTTTTCCTTCTGCCTAGCTTCACTCACTAGGGTTTCCATCTGCCTGGCTTTACTCACTAGGACTTTCACCTAGCTTCACTCAATAGGGTTTTCACCTGGCTTCACTCACCAGGATTTTCCCACTGCCCGACTTCACTAACCGGGACTTTCCATCTGCCTAGCTCACTCACTAGGTCTTTCACCTAGCTTAACTCACCAGGATTTTTCAACTGCCTAGCTTCACTCACTAGGTCTTTCGCCTGGCTTCACTTACCAGCATTTGCCTTTTCCTAATCTCCAGTTAGGACTTTCCCAGTCAAGTATCCGTTCAATTCTTTGACCTACTTGACTTTTCTTCATATCTAACTGGTCAGTCCTTGACCAGAGGGGAATTTTATCAACAATCTCCCCAATAGGATGATTGCATCTACAATCTCCATATATTGTCAAATATTGAAACTCAAACATCAAGACTCAAGCTTGAGCCAACTCAAGCTTAGTCAACCTGGTCAACCTGACCCAGGGGATATTGCACCAACAATCTCCCCATTTTTGATGTTTGACAATATCTTTAAGTTAGGCTAATCCCATAGTCTCAACTTATTCTTCATGCCAATACCTTTTGGATAATGAAGGCATAATTTAGACCCTACATTCTCCCCTAAACATTCCTTGAGGGACAAAAGGCTAACTTAAACCCTACATTTCTCGCCCTATTGGCACACATAAAAACTCTCCCTCTGAAGAGTTACTCAACGTTGTTCACAACCTCACTTGTTGTTCACAACACCACAATAAAGGTCCCATGCCCTTCATTATATTCAATGCTCATCCTTGAGCATACTCCTTTTTTACAATGAAGATATCCAATCTCCTATTGTTCCCCAATGCTCAACCTTAAGCATTTATCCAAACGAAGGATTTACCACCTTCAATGGTTTCAGAAAAATATTTTCATGTTTTTAAAGAGTAGCTCCCCCTAAAAACATGCTTCAAACTTCTGTCATTGCACCAACAATGACTTGGAATCCCTAAACCTTTAGGAAACTCAAAAATTTGAAGTTTTGAGGTTTAAAAGATTCAATATTGAAACTAACCTCATTATAAACTTCAACCTAGTGTTCCTTAACCATTTCTCCTTGTTTTCATCATGAAAACTCCTCCTAAATGTATACAAATGTGTTTCAAGAGGTTAGTAATGGTTAAAGGGGCTAAAAATGGCTTAAAGTGTTGAAATCAGAGTTTTCTAGCCAAATTTAACCTTTTCAATCGATTGGGATGAGACTCAATTGATTGACATTGGTTTCAATTGATCGCTCGATCGATTCTGCGAGCTACCGTTCGCGAAAAATCACCTTGATTTTTTATAGAATTTTTAGGGAGTTTCTGAATTTCACTGAAATTGAATTTCAAGAAATTAGAACTCTAATCGATCGGGTGATCGATTGGAGTTCTGATTTCCTAAAATTCAATTTCAACGAAATTCAGAAACTCCCAAAAAATTCTACAAAATTCTAAAAATCATGAAAATTATTGTAGACATTATTTAGGATATATACTATCATGGAAAAATAGTTTTCTAAGAAAATACATCTTATTTTCAAAGATTGACACAAACTTAGAAACTTGCAAAAATTTCAATATTTTTTTCAAGTTTGTGTCTAACTTTTCAATGATGATTACTATCAAAAGATAGCATTCACCAAAGTTTTCCAAAGTATATTTAATTTTTTTTTCAAAACCAATTTTCAATCATGTTCTTTGAGCTCAATGCATATGACTTGTACATTAGCTTTCCCAATGATTGGAGTACACATAACTATGTGTTTTGATGAAATCAGAACTCAACTAGATGCACTAAATCAACATCTTGAGTCTTGTTCATCATCCTAGCATCTCACTTTTATTTAATGTGTACTAAAACACATACAAGTCACCTTATAGTCTTTGTGAGATGTAGATTTTGTTTTTACCCTAAACAAGGGATCATGTATGTCTATCTAGGTATTTCTGTGAATTATGAACATCCACTTGGGATGTTACTTGTTAATAAATGTCATTGTCATTAATTTCAAGGAATTAAAAAATAATACATGATGATTTATGGCATACATCTAAATAAATGATTTTCAAAAGAAAATACACTTTAGCTACATGATGTATGTATGACATGACATGATATTTTTATATTTTTCATAATAAACATGAATGCAAAATATGATGTCATGGCATATGATGGACAAACAATCATGGCAAATTAGTATAAATAAAATATACCTAGATAACCTATCTAAGTATCCTTCATCCTTAGTTAATTTAAAACCTAATCCTAGATTGTCCATATTTTATTAAGAAAATATCAAACCCCAACTTGACATTTCTTTTGCCTTTCCTTAGTTGTGCCAATTTAAATTATATGTAATTTCTCAAGGTTTGGTATATTTTACTCTTCCAAAGAGTAATCACTTAAATTAAGACTTAAATTTGCCCTTAACTCCTTAAGAAAATACCAAAATCCCAACTTGACATTTCTTATGCTTTTCTTAAGTGTGCCAATTTAAATTAAGTTCAATTCCTCAAATTTTGGCACATTTACTCTTCAAAAGAGTAAACAATTAATCCTTTTCATTTTCAAAGGTTAACAAAAACCTTGAAAATGCCTCCAAGTGTCAACTTTATCAAAGTTGGGTAAACCACCCTTCCCATTTGAAGTTGTCACTCTCTAAACCCATCTAGAGTGTAGAGAATATGCTCCTTAGAACCCAAAACCTATTGGTACTCCTTGGATGCTCTAGATACTCACTAGGAATAACTTTCCTAGATACCTTCCTAATGACCTTTCTAGGCTTCTTAGAAGCCTTGGTCACTTTCTCTAGGTCAACTCTAGGGATAGCTTCCCTTATGACCTTCTTGGTGACTTTCTTTGACTTCTTAGAAGTCTTAGTCACATTTGTTGTTGCAAAGATACTCCTAGGAATAACTTTCCTTTTATCCTTGACTTAACTCCTAGACCTAGGATTGACTCCATAACTATATGGAACCCTATGATAGGAAGGAACATCCTTCTTGGTTTTAGGTTTGTATCCTAAACCTGTATGATAATTGGATGACTTTTGGTTTCCTAAACCTATGTTATGCTCTTTTTGCCCCTTAAGGATACTTTCCATCCTTCTTAGGGTCTTTTCTAATTTATCAAGCTTTGACCTCAAGGCTTGGTTTTCCAACCTTAAATCTTTAGATTTTGATTTTTCTTGATTCCTATGAGCATTTCTATTTTTAGGACTATAACTAAAATCCTTAGAGTTATTGCCTAAGTTTGTATCTACTTTTCTAGCCCTAGATTGAGTTGTTTTAGCATGATAAGCCATATATTTTTCTTTAATTCTATCATGTCTTCTATTTTCATGATAAATAGCATTAAAATGATATAAACTATTCCTAGCATGCTTTTTTATCATTACTCAAAGGGATAGGTTCAATAAATGATACCTTGGGTTTTACCTTGGAAGCTCCCCCTTGACTTGTGCTTCCTCCTTTAGGCTTGACCGATTTCTTCCCCTTTGGATATTGGCTCTGATAATGTCCTTTTTGGTTGCAAGAAAAGCACATAATGTGCTCCTTGCTCTTCTTTATTGTGGGGGCGATCTCCTTAGGCTTCTCCTTACCTTTTGGTGCCACTTCACCCTTCTTCTTGGCTAATTTAGGGCGCTTACTCTTGTAATGCACATGTTCTCTACACTCAAAGTATATAATATGATTTTTATTATTAATTGAACTACTTATACCTTCACGTGTAGGGATGACACTCGATCCTTCAATTGATTTCTCTTGACTTGTGGAGGTTGCCTCATCCTCTTCTTTTCACTTGACCCGGAAGTAGAAGCCTCTTCTTGCTCTAGTGTCAATGATCTACACTCCCCCTCAATCATAGAGGTGGAGGCTTCATCATCATCATCCTCATGTACATGAAATAAGGAGTATGCTCCCTCATTGCCTTTTTCTTTGCATTCCTTTAAGGATGAAGCTTCTTGGACTTCTTTTTCGGAAGTTGAGCATCTCTCAACTTTGGAGTCCTCTTCCTCTTGGTCTTGCTCCAATGAGTTGCCCTCTTTGGATTTCTCTTAGTTTGGTGTAGTTGAGGGTTCTTCATGAAGCTTGGCCAATTTGCTCCATAATTCATTTGCATCCTTTTATTCTCCAATTTTGTAAATGATTGTGCTTAACAATAGACTAACCAATAATTTGGTTACCTTGTCGTTCACCTCGCATCTTTGAGCTTGTTCCTTGCTCCATTTGTTTTTCTTGAGAATTTTGCCCTTTGAATCTTTTGGAGCTTCAAAGCCTTCCATTAGAGCAAACCATTGCTCTATCTCCATCATGAGAAAAAATTTTATCCTTGATTTCCAAGAATCGAAGCTCATTGATATGAATGATGGAGGCACCCTTGTGTCAAATCCAAGTCCATATTGGAATTCCATTTGAAGTTGAGCCTTTGATGAAGTCTTTGAATTGTTGAAATTTGCTTTAACTTCTTCTCCCTCTAGCTCGTTGCCCCTTCTGGCGATGATTCTAGTGAAGAGCGACCTCACTCTGATACCACTTGTTAGGGTTGATTGGTGCTAGGGGGGTGAATAGCTCGTCGCGCTTCGTTGTCTTACTTTAATGATGATGATATGTAGTGGAAATACACACAAAGTACACTCACAATGCTAACACTAGGATTTACTTGGTATCCACCTTAAGAAGAGGTGTCTAATCCAAGAAAAACACTCCTCGATAACTATTGAAGGTGGATAAACCTTGTACAAACTCTCAATACAACAAGAAGAAAGGAAAGCAAAATACAAGTGAAATCTTACAAGATTTTCAATATGAAACCCTAATTTGCTTCTTCTTGTGGAACACCTCTTGACCTTGGAAGTGTAGCAACACTTTGCTCCAAGAAAGCTTCAAGAACTGGCGTGAAGCTGTGAGAGAGATCGCAAGTGTAACACCCGCCCTTCCCCTACTGATAGTAAGGGCGGCGCTACGCGAACATACATGCATGTGTGATCATTGCAGCGGAAGAATTCTTAAATTTTTAAAACATACATAGAGAACAATATAATCATGCAAACATATTAAACATACGAGCATGCTTAGCATTCATGTGTGTAACTTAATTTAATATTTAATCACTGAACATAACATAGAATTCAAGCATAGTTTAGTTACCCTAACATTCAAGTCATGATAAAAAAAGGATCTTAGCAATTCTTTAACTAAACCAAGTGCTTATTAGTTCAAGATTCATGGAAATAATAAAAAGAGATAGTCAAGTAGCAAACGTTAAAAGCATCAAGTAGAAAAACAAGTTAACATGCAAAACTTAGAACATGCATAAGTCTTGAAACACAAAAACAGATCTCTTCTACCATGCCACTGCCACACACATCTTTGCTCTTCCTGCTGCTCCCTTTAGTTTAGCCATTCTTTACCCTTTTCTGCAGTACAAGGAAATTTAAAACTATAAGCATATAGGCTTAGTAAGATCCTTTCCTACTCGCAAAAGCCATAAATCATGAATTAAACATGGAGTAGTGATATATTCATTTAACCAACACCAAGATTTAACATTTCATGCTAGCATAAAGTAGTATCATACTAATTTGGGCAAATCATAAACATAACATATGAGAGCATAAGCATAAGGTGGTAGCATGTTCATCTATGTATCATAGACATATCTCAAGAGAGCACCTTCCTAAAGCATAATAATCATATAGCATGAAATAAGTATATGCAAGATGTTCTTTTGAAAACATATATCATAATCATATAGCATGAAATAAGTATATGCAAGATGTTCTTTTGGAAACATATATCATATAGGTACTTAAACATAAATCTCAACATGAGGGCCCGGCTTTGTACCACATATATGATTTGCGCGCATCCCTAAATAAATCCGAGGTAGCTAATCCCGAACCTACTAGGGAACTAAGCCCGTGCTTCGACCTAGGGGCGACGTAGGAGCCCATCCCCTGGACCTTGCTGGGGTCCGGTACAAGCCATACAAAAGTAAAATAACATATCATGTTTCTTGTCATATCATAAAGAGTGCTCTTAATCTCAACTTATAGGGAAGCAACTCTTAGGCATTTCATCATACATAAGCCTTACATAAGCATAACGTGGTGGCATAAAGTTCACATATCACATAGCATATCATAGAGAGTCATTATCATGCATAGTTGGGGTTTTGAACTTTCTACAAACCCTAATTCATGTCTTGGCCGAAACTTCCAAGGGGCATGGTCTTAGGTCTTAAGCAACTTTAAAACAAGGAAAGCATCATACTAGCATCACATGGTACTTATCATAACATGGGAGATCTTTCGCAACCATAAAAGGACTTCTAACCCTAGTTTCTTGGTTTGGCCGAAACATACACAAGGCATAGTCTTAGGTTTTAATCTATTTTAAGCATGGAAAATATTAAACTAAAATCTCATAATTCTTAGTATAACATGCGAGACACTTAGCAACCATAGATGGGCTTTGTAACCCTAACTTCTTGTCTTGGCCGAAATATACCAAGGGGTAAATCCTAGGTTTTTGAGCATCATTAAACATGGAGACTTTAAACCAATATCACACAATACATAGCATAACATGTGAGACTTTTAGTAAGCATAGATGAATTTCTAACCCTAAATCCAAGTCTTGGCCGAATATATAAAGCATGATTCTAGGCTTCTTTTAAGCAACTTTAAGCATGAAACTTTAAACTAATATCACACAATACATGGCGTAGCAAGTGAGACTTTTAGCAAGCATAGATAAGTTTCTAACCCTAATTTTAAGTCTTGGCCGAAACTTACAAAGCATGATTCTAGGTTTCTTTTAAGCAACTTTAAGTATGAAACTTTAAACTAATATCACACAATACATGGCATAGCAAGTGAGACTTTTAGCAAGCATAGATGAGTTTTAAATCCCTAATTTTAAGTCTTGGCCGAAACTTATAAAGCATGATTCTAGGTTTATTTTAAGCAACTTTAAGCATGAAACTTTAAACTAATATCACACAATACATGACATAGCAAGTGAGACTTTTAGCAAGCATAGATGAGTTTCTAACCCTAATTTCAAGTCTTGGCCGAAACTTATAAAGCATGATTCTAGGTTTCGCTTAAGTAACTTTAAGCATGAAACTTTAGACTAATATCACACAATATATGGCATAGCAAGTGAGACTTTTAGCAAACATAGATGAATTTCTAACCCTAATTTCAAGTCTTGGCTGAAACTTATAAAGCATGATTCTAGGTTTCTCTTAAGCAACTTTAAGCATGAAACTTTATTACATAATAGCTTACACATCATAAGAAATCATAAGCAAGCATGGTTAAATTTTTTTAACTCTCTTCAAACCTTATTTCATGTCTTGGCCGAAACTTACAAAAACCAAATCCTAGATTTTTAAGCAACATTAAAACATGGATAAAACACTCGTAAACTACTTGTACTGCATGTGAGGGAGATACTTACTTCCTCTTGCTTGGTTTACTAAGAAAAGTATCCTTGATGGAGAAGAAGAAGAAGACTTTCGCTTCTAGAACTCTCCCTTGTGTATCTTGCTTTGTAAGAGGGCTTAGACCTTAGGGACTCCTCCTTGTGAAGACTTCCTAGAAAGGAATCCTAGGCTTAATTCCGAAAATGGAGGAGAAGGAGGCTAGTTTCGGTGGAGGGAGAAGAAGGAGGAAGGAGAAAACCAATTTCCCTTGCCCTCTTATTCCTATTTATTCTAAATGAAAGGAAGAAGGAAGAATGAACTTTTCTTTCCCTTACCTTTTTATTCCTATTTATTCTAAATAAAAGGAAGAAGGGGTAAGAACACAACTTGTCATTCTCTTGCTTTCTCTCTTCATCACTCTCATTTATTCTCGGTGAAAGAAGAAAGGTGCCCTCTTACCTTCCCTACCTTTAACCACAAATTCCATTTCCTTTCCAACAATACTTCCTCTTGGCCTATTGGTTATTCCATACCACTTAAAGCTTGCCACTTGTTAAGAGATTCAAGGTTCACACCTTGACCATGCCTCTTTTTGGTTCTATTTTCTCTTTTTTTTTGTAGAAGGAACCCACATAAAACCCATTCTAATCATGCAAAAACTATATAAAATTACTAGAGACTTTATGAGTGTTACAATCTCCCATACCTTATAAAAAGTTCGTCCTCGAACTTAGAATAGCGCTGGGTATCTTCGTTCCTTTTAACACATAATTTCCCTTCCTAAGGTTGGGACAATGCCGATAGCGACATTAAGGTGGCACGGGACTTCCTGCTGAGTGCATCAGCCACTTTGTTTGCTTTCCCCGGATGATAAAAGATCTTGCAGTCATAATCCTTGACTAACTCGAGCCATCTGCGTTGTCTCATGTTTAAGTCTTTCTGTGTGAAGAAGTATTTCAGACTCTGGTGAGCTATATAAATCCTACACTGAGCTCCATATAGATAATGCCTCCATATTTTGAGAGCAAAGACCACGGCTGCTAGCTCTAGATCGTGAGTGGGATAATTTCTTTCGTGTTCCTTGAGTTGCCTATAGGCATAGGCAATGACTTTGTCGTTCTGCATGAGTACAACCCCGAGTCCTAATATGGAAGCGTCACTGTACATATCGAAACTTTCGTTACTTTCCGGAAGAGTGAGGATTGGAGCACTGGTCAATCTCCTTTTTAATTATGTGAAACTCTTCTTGCAGTCGTCTGTCCATTCGTACTTCTTGTTCTTCCTGGTGAGAGCTGTCATAGGGGCTACAATTCTAGAGAAGCCTTCTACAAACTTCCTGTAATAGCCTGCTAGCCCGAGAAAACTTATGATCTCACTGACATTCTTTGGCTTGTTCCAGTTACTCACAGCTTTAATCTTTATTGGGTCTACCATTACTCCGTCCTTGGAGATAATATGACCCAAGAATGATACTTGATCGAGCCAGAACTCGCATTTGTAGAATTTCGCATACAGCTGCTTCTCCTGAAGAATCTGTAATACAATGTTCAGGTGTTCGGCATGCTCTACTTGGGTTCTCGAATAGATGAGGATATCGTCGATGAAGATGATTTAAAATTTGTCGAGGAATGCCGAGAATACCCGATTCATCAGGTCCATAAACATAGTAGGAGCATTCGTCACTCCGAAGGGCATGACTACGAACTCATAGTGTCCGTATCTTGTTCAGAAAGTCGTCTTCGGTATATCATCCTGTTTCACTTTTACTTGATGATAGCCAGACCTCAGGTCAATCTTAGAGAAGATGGTGGCACCTTTTAACTGGTCAAACAGGTCGTTAATCCGTGGTAGAGGGTACCTGTTCTTGATCGTCACCTTATTTAGCGCTCGGTAGTCTATGCACATTCGCATAGACTCATCTTTCTGTTAGAGTGTATACTAAAAGCCTAGCTTTTGGTATAAACATTTATCTAGAAATAAGAATCACATTGGTCAAATGTCTACATTTGTGATAAATGTAGTTGTTCAATTAATTTATATTGTAGATAATATGGTGTGTGGTGTCACACACAGAAGATCATGTTATCAGTACCTTATAAATTATAAACAGTAGCTCACGACCATGATGGAAAGGAACAAACCATTGGAAGGTCGTAGTGTAATTAGGTGTTAGTTTATCTTAACTATATAATTACACTAGTACACTAAGAGTGTATTGAGTAGGACCATTAGAGGTCGTTTCTTTTATACTGACTTTATAAAGGGACAAAGACCTCAGTTATTATGGAAGTGTGTGCTCTTAATCCTAATATAATAACAAGCACATATATTTGATATTTATTTATTTAATTTATCAATGGGTGAGATTTAGTTCGATGAATCAATAAGCCCGATAAGTTGGGAAATGATATCACTTATAGTGTGTGTTGTTGATTATAGAAGGAACTGTGTCCTAGTAATCTAGGTTGAGAATGTCCCCAAGAGGAGCTCATAAGGATTGTCATGTTAAACCCTGCAGGTGGACTTAGTCCGACATGACGATGAAGTTGAGTGGTACTACTCTTGGAGCTAGATATTAATTAAGTGAGTTGTCAGTAACTTACTTAATTAGTGGACATTTGTTATCTTAAACACAGGGAGACTAACACACTCATAATAAGAAGGAGCCCAAAATGTAATTTGGGATTGGTGCGGTAGTTCAATAATAGTTCTTTAGTGGAATGAATTATTATTGATGAAATTAAGTTGTGTGTTCGGGGTGAACACGGGATGCTTAATTTCATCGGGAGACCAAAACCAATTCCTCCTCTCGGTCCCTATCGTAGCCTCTAGTATATAGAGATTTATACCCACCGCATACCCACCTTCTTACCCATCCAATGGGGCCGGCCAAGCTAGCTTGGAACCCAAGCTAGGGCCGGCCAAGATCAAGTGGATGAGTCATGTAGGTGGCCGGCCACTAGAATATTAAAAAGGATTTTTATTAAAATTATTTCTTATGTGGATATCATGATTTTAAAAGAGAGTTTAAAAATTAAAAATTTCCTTTTATAGTTTTCTACAAAAGATTAAGAGAAGAGATTAATCTCTTTCCTTATTTGTAGTTTAAAAGGATGGTTTTAATTTTTGGTAAAAACTTTCCTTATTTGTAAACCATCTATATGTTTAAAAGAGAGTTTAAAATTTGAAATCTTTCCTTATTTGTTGATTAAAGGAGGATTTTAAATTTTAAGAAAACTTTCCTTTTTAACCATGTTCATGATTTAAAAGAAAGTTTAAAAATTAATAATTCTCTTTTATTAGTTTCTACAAAAGATTGAGAAAAGATTTGATATCTTTCCTTATTTGTAGATTAAAAGAGATTTTAATTTTTAGAGATAACTTTCTTTTTATCCACATGTTTAAAAGAAAGATTTTAATTTATTAAATTTCCTTTTTATAAACCAATCATGAAGGGATAAAAATTATTGAGAAATTTTTATAAATTTCCGGAAGCAAATAAGGAAGTTTTAATTGGTGTTTAAAATTTTATTTGCTTGGAGATTTCTTGGTGTGGCCGGCCATTGCAAAATTGTAAAGAAAAATTATTTTTAATTAAATAAATTTTCCTTTTCAATGGTAAAATAATTAAGGAAGTTTTTATTAAATTTTCCTTATTTGCCAAGACCAAGGATTATAAAAGAGGGGGTAGAGGAGGCTTCAAGGGAAAAACTCTATTATTTTTCTCCCTCTTTTCTTCCTTGGGTGTGGCCGGCCCTTTCTTTCCTCTCCTCTCCTTTGTGTGGCCGAAACCTTCTTATGGTGGAGATAGCTTTGGTGGCCGGAACTAAGAAGGAGAAGAAGGAGAGAAAAGAAGCCTCTTTTCTAGCATCCCTTGGAGCATGGTGGTGGTGGCCGGACCTCTTCATCCTAGGAGAAGTTTTGATGGCCGAAACTTGTAAGGAAGAAGAAGGTGCTAGGTGGTTCTCATCTCGGAAGATCGTTGCCCACACAACGTCCGAGGTTAGAAGAGGAATACGGTAGAAGATCAAGAGGTCTTTCTAAAAGGTATAACTAGTAATTTTTCTTTCCGCATCATACTAGTTATTTTTGGAAATAATACTAAATACAAGAGGCATACGATTCTAGTGTTTCGAATTTGTTTTCGATATAGTGTTCTTTTGTTTTTCTTTTCCTTGTGATTTGATTGTTCTTTTCGGTTAACCTAAAGTTATTTTAGGAAATTAAATATTAGCTTTCCTTAAAAGGATTTGTCTAGTCGGTGGTGGTTTCTCCCATATCCAAGAAGGCCATGTGCCTCACCACGTCAGTACTGGGAACCAATTTTGGAAATTAATATTTAATGGAATTAATAACTTAGGTGATTTGGATCAAACGTGTTAAGTTCCGCAGGAGATCCAAGTCAAAACCTAAAAGAACAAATAGATTAAGTTTTGGATCAAACGTGTTAAGTTCCGCAGGCGATCCAAAATTTAATTTAAAAGAACACATGGTAGCTAGGAAAAGGTTCAGACCTTTGTACAAAATTTTTGTACAGTGGAACCTCTAGGTTTTCCGAGTAGCAACCAACACTTTCTTCTTCACGAAAAGTACTAGAGCTCCCAATGGAGAGTGACTAGGGCGGATAAGTCCCTTGTCGAGTAACTCCCGTAGCTGTCCCTGAAGTTCCTTCAATTCAGTCGACGTCATACGGTAAGGTGCTTTAGAGATCGGTTTAGTACTAGGAATCAATTCGATCCCAAATTCAATTTCTCTATCGGGGGCTAACCCTGGTAGTTCATCGGGGAATACCTCTGGGTAGTTGCAGACAACTCTGACATCCTCCAGCTTCTGGTCCTCTGCTTGGCTGGTATCGACCACATGTGCTAGAAACCCAGTGCATCCGTTGTCTAGCATCTTTTGTGCCCTTAAGGCTGATAAGAATTTCTTAGTTCCTTTCCTTAGTTCTCCAATAAATTCAAACATCGGTTCTGCCTCTAGCCGAAAGACCACTTTTCTTTTACGGCACTCAATCGAAGCATCGTACTTGCTCAGGAAATACATGCCCAATATAATGTCATAATCCTGAATGTCGAGCACTATTAGATCACAATAGAGTTCTCTGCCTGCGATTCTGATAGGAACGGCTCGCAGCATATGGGTAGATGACATCACTTCTCCCGAGGGCAGGGTCGTTAAGAACTTGCAATCTAAAGCTTGTGGTGGCATGTCTATCTTCTTTGTGAAAGGCAAAGAGGCGAACGAGTGCATTGCCCCAGTATCAAATAATACGGTAGCATGCTGACAGAAAATAAATATCTGACATGTGACGACCGTAGAAGCATTCGCCACGTCTTCCTTGGTGAGAGAGAAAATCCTGGCATTTGTCGTAACTTGCGGGGCTTCCAATCTCCCTTGACTTATCTGAGTACCTTCTATCGCAGCTTGCATCTGGTGTAGCTGTGAGAGAGCACCCCTATTCTGAATATACTGCTGAGGAGGTGTCTGAACCTGGGTAGGGTAGTCCCTGGCTCTATGTCCTTTCAGTCCACAGTTGAAGCACCTATTTGTGCCCTTGTGGCACACCCCGGGATGCTTCTTTCCACATGTAGTACACTAAGGGTACGTGGGTTGTTTATTTGATGGATCACCCTTAGAGTTGTTCCATTGCTTTCTCTTACCATTGGAGTTTCCTTTCCAGCTGGCTTTGGTACTTTGAGGTGTTGGGTTTTTGGGCCGCGAAAACTGCATTTTCGCGTCACGGAAACCCCGAATCACCCATGCCACTAGATCTCGTGCGAAGGATAGATTTCAAAATTTTAAATACGAGTACGAGTTTACTAAAACTTAGATCTACTCCTAGATCTACATGGAAGAGATCTATACCTTCGATGCGTGCCCTTTTCGTATCTCGCTCGTCCAAGATTCGTCGGATCTCGAAAGTATCAAAGATAGATACTTCTCTATACGTATCCACACGAACACACTAGGTGGAGATGACCAAAACAAGGTGTGCTAGCACCTTCTAGGATTCGGCGAAGGAAAGGAGAGGGAGAGCAAAAATGGCTAGAGGAAGGAGATGAAGTGAATGCACATGAATGAGAAAATGAATTCACATCCACAACAAAAGGTGGCCGACCACTTTCCCAAGTGTAACCCCCATTTTTGCATTAAGTGTGGCCATTAAGAGATTTGTAACCTCCATGAGGTGGCACACACATGTGCTAAACATGATGATGTGGCACCTCATCATTGGCCACTTAATGCCAACTCACCAATGAGGTGGCATGAAGTCAAGTCAAACTTGACTCTTCATCTTCCTCTCAAGTCAAGTCAAACTTGACTTAATCTCTCTCATGGTTGATCTAATCCAACCATTTAATTCAAGCCAATTTAATATAATGAATCTAATTCATTTAATTAAATTGATTCAATGAGTCATAATCTAAATTAGACTCATTAAACACATGAATCAACTTGAGTCCAACTCAAGTTAGCCCAATTAGGATTACTCTTAATCCAATTTGATTCATCAAATGAATCTAATCCTCTTGGTTCATCATATGAACCTAATCTCCATCTAATTGTCCTTAGTGTGTGACCCTATAGGTTCTTGTAACGTTGGCAATGCCCCTAAACCCATTTAGGAGCATAAGTAATGAGCGGTATCTAGCAACACATCATTACTACCCAATGTTACAAGAATGTTGAGATCCAACATCACCTTGTGACTACTAATTGTGACTCCTCACAATATATGACAAGTGTCCTTCTATCCTAGACATCTAGATTGATCAATATGAGGCATAGACCGTGTCATCCTCTAATCAATCTAAATCTTGAACTCCAAGTAGACTCACTAAATCAAATGAGCTCAATATCCTATATTGACTCATTTGGGAATGGCCATGCACTTCGTGGTCTCACTCTATCAAGAATATCGATGTCACTCCCGTCATATAGGAGGGATAGATCCCATCTACATCACTCACATCCCTCTGTATAATTCATTACATACCCAGTAATCACCTTTATAGTCCACCCAGTTACGGGTGACGTTTGACGAAACCAAAGTACATAACTCCTTATGTAAGGATCCATGGTGACTTCAGGTCTAAGGACTAGTAGTCATACTAATAGCCACATGAGAAAGTATATGACACTCATATAACGATCCATGATACTTTCTCATGGCGGGTCATTCAGTATACATTCTCTAATGTATACCCATGTGTCAACTTGATATCTCTATATCTATGACTTGTGAGATCAAGTCATCGATTTGACCTACATGCTAGTCTTATTGCATTAACATTGTCCCTGAATGTTAATACTCGACTAGCAATGATTAAGAGTAGTGTTCCCTATATCATCTCACTATCGGTTCAGCTAACCGATTGATATAGGTAAAAACCTTCTACTCAAGGACGTTATTATACTTAGTTTATTTGGCACTAATACAAGTAAATATAATAACTAAAAACCAAATACCTTTATTTATATATAGAATATGATACAACAAGTCTAAAATACAATCATCAAATGATTGGCTCTAGGGCTCTAGCTAACAATCTCCCACTAGCACTAGTGTCAATCAGTGTAGGCTCTAAGCCCCAATGACCTAGTGTGACCATCATGCTTCCTCTGTGCCAAAGCCTTGGTCAAGGGATCTGCGATGTTAGCCTCTGTAGGTACTCTGCAAATCTTCAAATCTCCTCTCTTGATGATCTCTCGAATGAGATGGAAGCGCTGTAGTATGTGTTTGGTCCGCTGGTGTGAGCGAGGTTCCTTCGCCTGTGCTATAGCTCCATTTTTGTCACAATAAAGCTCAATAGGGTCAGCAATGCTAGGAACCACCCCAAGTTCAGTGATGAACTTACGAATCCATCGCCTCCTTTGTGCCTCGATGCGGAATATACTCAACCTACTCATAGAATCACCATCGTGTCTCGCTTGAACTCTTCCACCACAAAGACCACCATTAATGTAAAATACGAACTCCATTGCGATCTATAGTCATCCCGGTTGGTCGGAAGCTAGCATCACTGTAACCCTTTACAGCTAGCTCATCATTGCCTCCATATATCAAGAAATATTCTTTAGTCCTTCTCAAGTACTTAAGAATATTCTTGACCGCTATCCAGTGACTTTCACCTGGATCTGACTGGTATCTGCTTGTCATGCTCAAAGTATACGAGACATCAGGTCGAGTACATAGCATGGCGTACATGATAGATCCTATGGCTAAAGCATAAGGGATCTGATCCATGCGGTCTCTCTCTCTAGAAGAAGGACCTGAGTCTTGAAGACTCACGCTATGTGACATCGGGAAATCCCTTCTAGAGTTCTACATGGCAAACCAAGGAGTACCTTGTCAATGTATGTACCGACTTAGGCCAAGCAATCTCTTAGATCTATCTCTATAGATCTGTATCCCTAGAATGGGATGCCTCACCTAAGTCCTTCATTGAAAACTAGTGGTCTTGACAGACTGAAGCAAAGGGATGTCCTTCCCAATGAGTAGTATGTCATCCACATACAATATGAGGAAGACAACTATGCCCCCTACAACCTTCTTGTAGACACAAGACTCATCTTCGTTCTTGATGAAACCAAATTGTTTGATTGCATCATCGAATCGAAGATTCCATCTCAGAGAAGCTTGCTTTAGTCCATAAATGGACCTATGCAGCTTGCATACTCTGCTAGTATGCTGTGGATCTACAAAACCCTCAGGTTGTGTCATGTACACATCCTCGAGTAGGTTTCCATTCAGAAACGTGGTTTTGACATCCATCTGCCATATCTCATAGTCATGGTAGGCTGCAATAGCAAGCATAATCCGAATGGACTTAAACATCGCTACTGGAGAAAATTTTCATCATAGTCAATACCATGAATCTGCTTGAAACCTTTAGCTACCAAGCGACCCTTATAGATAAGTCCATCCATGTCAGTCTTTCTCTTAAAGACCCACTTACACCCAATGGGTTTTACCCTTTCAGGTGGATCAACCAAAGTCCATACTTGGTTGGTGTACATGGATTCCATTTTGGATCTCATAGCCTCTAGCCATTTCTTGGAATCTGGTCTCATCACAGCTTCCTGATAGGTGGTAGGTTCATCCTCTATGAGCATAACGTCATCATGGTCAGACAAGAGAAATGAGTATCTCTCAGGCTGACGACGTACCCTATCAGACCTGCGAAGAGGTATGTCTACATGAACTGGTTGTTGTTCCTCAACTCCTTGTGGAACAACATCATCCACAACACTTTGTGGTTCCAGTTCAACTTCCATCGAGGCTTCAGTGCTATTGTTCGCATCTTGAACTTCTTCAAGATCGAACGCCTCTACTAGTCTTTCTAGAAACAAAGTCCCTTTCTAGAAAGACCCCAGTCTTTGCCACAACTACCTTGTGCTGACTGGGAATGTAGAAGTAATATCCCTTAGTTTTCTTGGGATATCCAATAAAGTAGCACTTGTCAGATTTGGGTCCTAACTTGTCTGAGACTTGACGTCGAACGTAAGCCTCACAACCCCAAATCCTCATGAAAGACACCTGGGCATCTCTCCCAGTCCATATCCTATATGGTGTCTTTATCACGACCTTGGATGGAACTCGGTTGAGTATAAAAGCTGCCGTGTCTAGAGCATAACCCCAAAGGTATGTCGGAAGATCTGTGTGACTCATCATAGATCACACCATATCTAATAGGGTACGATTCCTCCTTTCGGATACACCATTCCACTGTGGTGTTCCAGGAGGAGTGAGTTGGGATAGAATCCCACACTCAGCTAGGTAGTCACGAAACTCATGGCTAAGGTATTCTCCACCTCGATCGGATCGAAGTATCTTAATACTCTTGCCAAGCTAGTTCTGTACTTCATTCTTGAATTCTTTGAACTTTTCAAAGGATTCAGACTTATGTGTCATCAAGTACACATAACCATATCTACTGAAGTCATCAGTAAACGTGATGAAGTACCTATAACCGCCTTTAGCAGCGATATTGAAAGGGCCACATACATCACTATGTATGAGTCCTAATAAATCAGTCGCTCTCTCGCTGTGCCCACTAAAGGGAGTCTTGGTCATCTTGCCTCGTAGGCATGACTCGCATACCTCATATGATTCAAAATCAAATGAGTCCAGCATACCATCCTTATGGAGCAGGGATAAACGCTTGTCATTTATATGACCTAAGAGACATTCCAGAGGTAGGTTTGGTTCATGTCATTTGACTTGAACCTCTTGATATTTATGTTATAGATAGGGCTCTCAAGGTCTAGAATATAGAGTTCGTTTATCAGAGGTGCACTGCAATAGAACATATCATTTAAAAAGACGGAACAACATTTGTTCTTTATTGTAAACGAGAAACCTTTCTTGTCCAAACAAGAAACTGATATAATGTTCTTAGTTAATGCAGGCACATAACAACAATCGACTAACTCTAGTACAAGCCCAGAGGGCAGAGATAGAAAGTAAGTCCCTACAGCAACAGCAACAACCCGTGCTCCATTGCCTACTCGTAGGTCCACCTCGCCCTTTGTCAATGCCCTGCTACCTGCACATCAGTACAAATGTGAGAAGCACATCCAGTATCTAATACCCATGATGTAGAAATAGATAGATTGACTTCTATAACATATATACCTAAAGTGGAAGTCTCACTTCGCTTCTTCTTAAGATCCTCCAAGTATACCTTGTAGTTCCTCTTCCAGTGCCCGGTCTGACCGCAGTGGATGCAGGTAGCATCCTTGGCGACCCCTCCTTTAGGCTTTAGTGCCTTGCCTTTGCCCTTGGCTTGGGACTTTCCCTTGCCTTTGGGCTTGCCCTTGCCCTTATGTTTCTGAACCATCATAACAGTGTTGGGCTTAGCCTTCTTAAGGTTCAGCTCAGCAGCTCGGGCAGTGGCTTGTCAATCTCGTTCATATTGTAGTTTAGAACGAATTGACTGTAGCTATCCGGCAAGGATTGCAAGATCAGGTCAGTGGCCATCTCTTGGCCAAGTGGGAACCCCAACCTTTATAGGTTCTCTATGTACCCAATCATTTTGAGTACATATGGGCCTACAGGAGCCCTGTCTGACATCTTGCACTCAAACAGTGCCCTTGAGATCTCAAATCTCTCATGTCTCGCTTGACCTTGATACAGTTGACAAAGATGTTCAACCATATCGTAAGCGCCCATTAACTTGTGTTGCTTCTGAAGCTCAGAGTTCATGGTCGCGAGCATTAGACAAGACACATTTAATGCGTCATCTTGATGCTTCTTGAAAGCATCTTGGTCAGCTCGCGGGGAAGTGTCAGGAGGAGCCTCCGGAATGGGCTGCTCCAGAAGGTACAGTTTACGTTCTTGGGTGAGAACTATTCTCAGGTTCCTATACCAGTCCAGGAAGTTTGCTTTGTTGAGCTTGTCCTTCTCGAGGACAGATCGTAGGGAGAAGGTGTTCGTATTCGATGTCATGGTATTCTACAACCGAAATAAAAGCAGAAATAAATATCATATTCTTAATCATTTAATTAGACCTTTAACTAAATGATGCTCCCACTGAATTCTATAATTCATGTGGGACAAGATCCACATCATACTAACCCTTGAGTTAGCTTTGGCTAATACGCCCAAGACTTAGTATGATCGGTAGGTAACGATTACCAATTACATCTCTATGCAACTCTTGTTTATAGAATCAAAATCCGCATTTATATTAAAACTCGAGTTAGCTTTGGCTAATACGCCCAAGAGTTAATATAAACGTGATTTTGACCTATCTACCAACCATTGGATAATGCCTATAGTTAAACTCGATCCAATTGAGTTAGCTAGTTACTCAATCTAATTGAGTTGTACTCACCCATGCGTTGATAGGCGGGACCAAAATTGTCCCTCCGTACCCTACCAAGATAGTATGTGTTGCTCTGCTTTGGCAGATTCAACAACAACATGCGATCGAGGTAGTGGTAGGTATCACGGCATGGTAGACATTACGAGTTGACGCGATTTAGATCTAATCTAAATGATGATGCGTATCAAATACTTGATTTAGATCTAATCTAATCGTGGGGTGCATCATGTGCACGATTTAGATCTAATCTAATCGCTAGGCACTAATTAACTACTTAATTAAACATGCATCACATACATATAAGCAATTAATTAAATTATTTTTGTGATTGTGTCATGGCCCTACTACGATCTTCTCAAGACAATGAGAAGATCGGATGGTCAACTTAAGGTCAACAGCTTCTCAAGCTTCTTCCTTTGACCACCTTGTGTTGCTCGCGCCCTCCTCGTAACTCCGTCTCGTGTGGACCTTCCACCGCTTCAAAATTACATTACAATTTTGAAACTTGAGTTACATTCGAGTCTAAATCTAATTTACAACCAAAATATAAGAGAAAGACACGACGCACAGGTCATGAAAATAAAATAAAATAAAAATAAATACAGCACGCACATCACATAACGGCACGCAGGCCGTATTATGAATTACAACACATTTTCAAATCCAATTTGGGTCGTTTGGGCCATGACTATCACAAAATTAATATATAATTCAAAATTATATATTTCTATAATTTTCTATAATTTTTTTTTTATAATTTTACAATTTTTACGGGTATAATTTTCCCGACGGTTCCGTTTAGCAGTTTTTTGGGCGCAATAGCGGAACGAATCCCCTTGCGGGGCCAGGGGCAGCGCCCCTACCCGCGATCTAACCATCGCGAGGGTTCCTTTGCGATCTAACAGCGCCTTAGCCCGCTGTCCCAAAAAGATTTGGGGCGAAACCAAGCCGTTTTGGAAAAATCTTCCCGATAGCGGAAGCCTACAAGTGCCGAAACACTTGTGCTTCGCTTCTACGAGAAAATTACCCATTAAAACTATAAAAACATGAATTTACAGATCTATATTTTTCATAAAATTACGAATCTAAACTCGTACTCGCTTCGCACGTGGCTCTGATACCACTGTTGGGTTTTCGGGCCGTGAAAACCGCGTTTTTGCGTCGCGGAAACCCCGAATCACCCATGCCACTGGATCTTGTGCAAAGGATAGATTTCAAAATTTTAAATATGAGTACGAGTTTACTAAAACTTAGATCTACTCCTAGATCTACATGGAAGAGATCTATACCTTCGATGCGTGCCCTTTTCGTATCCCGCTCGTCCAAGATTCGTCGGATCTCGAAAGTATCAAAGATAGATACTTCTCTATACGTATCCACACGAACACACTAGGTGGAGATGACCAAAACAAGGTGTGCTAGCACCTTCTAGGATTCGGCCAAGGAAAGGAGAGGGAGAGCAAAAATGGCTAGAGGAAGGAGATGAAGTGAATGCACATGAATGAGAAAATGAATTCACATCCACAACAAAAGGTGGCCGGCCACTTTCCCAAGTGTAACCCCCATTTTTGCATTAAGTGTGGCCATTAAGAGATTTGTAACCTCCATGAGGTGGCACACACATGTGCTAAACATGATGATGTGACACCTCATCATTGGCCACTTAATGCCAACTCACCAATGAGGTGGCATGAAGTCAAGTCAAACTTGACTCTTCATCTTCCTCTCAAGTCAAGTCAAACTTGACTTAATCTCTCTCATGGTTGATCTAATCCAACCATTTAATTCAAGCCAATTTAATATAATGAATCTAATTCATTTAATTAAATTGATTCAATGAGTCATAATCTAAATTAGACTCATTAAACACATGAATCAACTTGAGTCCAACTCAAGTTAGCCCAATTAGGATTACTCTTAATCCAATTTGATTCATCAAATGAATCTAATCCTCTTGGTTCATCATATGAACCTAATCTCCATCTAATTGTCCTTAGTGTGTGACCCTATAGGTTCTTGTAACGTTGGCAATGCCCCTAAACCCATTTAGGAGCATAAGTAATGAGCGGTATCTAGCAACACATCATTACTACCCAATGTTACAAGAATGTTGAGATCCAACATCACCTTGTGACTACTAATTGTGACTCCTCACAATATATGACAAGTGTCCTTCTATCCTAGACATCTAGATTGATCAATATGAGGCATAGACCGTGTCATCCTCTAATCAATCTAAATCTTGAACTCCAAGTAGACTCACTAAATCAAATGAGCTCAATATCCTATATTGACTCATTTGGGAATGGCCATGCACTTCGTGGTCTCACTCTATCAAGAATATCGATGTCACTCCCATCATATAGGAGGGATAGATCCCATCTACATCACTCATATCCCTTTGCATAATTCATTACATACCCAGTAATCACCTTTATAGTCCACCCAGTTACGGGTGACGTTTGACGAAACCAAAGTACATAACTCCTTATGTAAGGATCCATGGTGACTTCAGGTCTAAGGACTAGTAGTCATACTAATAGCCACATGAGAAAGTATATGACACTCATATAACGATCCATGATACTTTCTCATGGCGGGTCATTCAGTATACATTCTTTAATGTATACCCATGTGTCAACTTGATATCTCTATATCCATGACTTGTGAGATCAAGTCATCGAGTTGACCTACATGCTAGTCCTATTGCATTAACATTATCCCTGAATGTTAATACTCGACTAGGAATGATTAAGAGTAGTGTTCCCTATATCATCTCACTATCGGTTCAGCTAACCAATTGATATAGGTAAGAACCTTCTACTCAAGGACGTTATTATACTTAGTTTATTGACACCAATACAAGTAAATATAATAACCAAAAACCAAATGCCTTTATTTATATATAGAATATGATACAACAAGTCCAAAATACAATCATCAAATGATTGGCTCTAGGGCTCTAGCTAACATGAGGTTTCTGTCCTCTTGAATGGGCTCGACTCTTGCCTTCGTTCAGCGCCTTCAGGTAGTGTTCGGTGATCCGGGCACTGCTGAACAGCTCTTCTGCGGTCTACGGTCTATTAACCCCGGCGGCCACATTCAGAGCTATTTCGGGTCTGAGCATCTTCAACATGAGTTTGGCCCTTTCTCTTTCCGTACCAACCAACTCTGGGCATAGGCGTGCTAGTCGGTTGAATCTTTTCACGGTTTCATTAACTGATAGGTCACCTTACCGGAACTCGGTGAACTTGGCGTAGTGCTTGTTTGTCACACGCATATGAAAGAATTCTTCAAAAAATCTAGCTTCAAAATCCGTCCATCTCATTTGGTTCACTGACCTCTTTTCTTTAACCCTGCCCCACCACATTCTGGCATCTCTCGAAAGGTAGAATGATGCACACTTGACCTTTTCATGCTCAGGCCAGTTCAGTAGCTCTACTATACTTTCCACAGTCTTGAACCAGGCCTGGGCGTCCCATGGTTCACAAGTGCCAGAGAAATTTTCCAGCTTCAGTCTCTGCCACTGAATTAGATACGCCTCTTGTCGAACTACTGGGGTTGGGCCTATCGGTGGTACTGGTGCAGCTGTAGGTACGACTGGCATCTGATTCTGGTTCACTGGTGGGGTGGTAGGATTCCCTTGCTGATTCATCAGAGCATTAATTACTTGCTGCTGCTCTGTAACCTGACACTGGAGTTCAGTAACTACATGCATAAGATTAGGTGGGGGTACTCTCTCATCGACTCTGTTATTGCGTCTTCTAGCCATGCTTATCTTCATCAATGACAATAAGGCTAGCATAAGATCATTATCATCTTAACCTACATTCATGCATACTTAAACTAAAACATTCCTTATCATACATAAAAGAAATAGAGTAGGCATAGAACTTCTTACTTGGAGCGGCAGGATGGATGCTTGATGTGTGTGTAGTGGAAAGGAAGACCTGCTCTAATACCAAACTGTAATGCCTACCCTTCCCCTACTGATAGCAAGGGCGGCGCTATGCGAACATACATGCATGTGTGATCAGTGCACCGGAAGAATTCTTAAATTTTTAAAGCATACATAAAGAACAATATAATCATGTAAACATATTAAACATGAGAGCATGCTTAGAATTCATGTGTGTAACTTAATTTAATATTTAATCACTGAACATAACATAGAATTCAAGCATAGTTTAGTTACCCTAACATTCAAGTCATGATAAAAAAAGGATCTTAGCAATTCTTTAACTAAACCAAGTGCCTATTAGTTCAAGATTCATGGAAATAATAAAAAGAGATAGTCAAGTAGCAAACGTTAAAAGCATCAAGTAGAAAAACAAGTTAACATGCAAAACTTAAAACATGCATAAGTCTTGAAACACAAAAATAGATCTCTTCTACCATGTCACTGCCACACACATCTTTGCCCTTCCTGCTGCTCCCTTTAGTTTAGCCATTCTTTACCCTTTTCTGCAGTACAAGGAAATTTAAAACTATAAGCACAGAGGCTTAGTAAGATCCTTTCCTACTCACAAAATCCATAAATCATGAATTAAACATGGAGTAGTGATATATTCATTTAACCAACACTTAGATTTAACATTTCATGCTAGCATAAAGTAGTGTCATACTCATTTGGGCAAATCATAAACATAACATATGAGAGCATAAGCATAAGGTGGTAGCATGTTCATCTAGATATCATAGACATATCTCAAGAGAGCACCTTCCTAAAGCATAATAATCATATAACATGAAATAAGTATATGCAAGATGTTCTTTTGAAAACATATATCATAATCATATAACATGACATAAGAATATGCAAGATGTTCTTTTGAAAACATATATCATATAGGTACTTAAACATAAATCTCAACATGAGGGCTCGGCTTTGTACCACATACAAGATTTGTGCGCATCCCTAAATAAATCCGAGGTAGCTAATCCCGAACCTACTAGGGAACTAGGCCCGTTCTTCGACCTAGGGGCGACGTAGGAGCCCATCCCCTTGTTAGAGTGTATACTAAAAGCCTAGCTTTTGGTATAAATATTTATCTAGAAATAAGAATCACATTGGTCAAATGTCTACATTTATGATAAATGTAGTTGTTCAATTAATTTATATTGTAGATAACATGGTGTGTGGTGTCACACACAGAAGATCATGTTATTGGTTCCTTATAAATTATAAACAGTAGCTCACGACCAAGATGGAAAGGAGCAAACCATTGGAAGGTCGTAGTGTAATTAGGTATTAGTTTATCTTAACTATATAATTACACTAGTACGCTTAGAGTGTATTGAGTAGGACCATTTGAGGTCATTCCTTTTATACTGACTTTATAAAGTAACAAAGACCTCAGTTATTATGGAAGTGTGTGCTCTTAATCCTAATATAATAACAAGCACATATATTTGATATTTATTTCTTTAATTTATCAATGGGTGAGATTTAGTTCGATGAATCAATAAGCCCGATAAGTTGAGAAATGATATCACTTATAGTGTGTGTTGTTGATTATAGAAGAAAACTGTGTCCTAGTAATCTAGGTTGAGAATGTCCCCAAGAGGAGCTCATAAGGATTGTCATGTTAAACCCTGCAGGTGGACTTAGTCCGACATGATGATGAAGTTGAGTGGTACTACTCTTGGAGCTAGATATTAATTAAGTAAGTTGTCAGTAACTTACTTAATTAGTGGACATTTGTTATCTTAAACACAGGGAGACTAACACACTCATAATAAGAAGGAGCCCAAAATGTAATTTGGGATTGGTGCGGTAGTTCAATAATAGTTCTTTAGTGGAATGAATTATTATTGATGAAATTAAGTTGTGTGTTCGGGGCAAACACGGGATGCTTAATTTCATCGGGAGACCAAAACCAATTCCTCCTCTCGGTCCCTATCGTAGCCTCTAGTATATAGAGATTTATACCCACCGCATACCCACCTTCTTACCCATCCAATGGGGCCGGCCAAGCTAGCTTGGAACCCAAGCTAGGGCCGGCCAAGACCAAGTGGATGAGTCAAGTAGGTGGCCGGCCAAAGCTTGGGTCCCAAGCTTAGGTGGCCGGCCACTAGAATATTAAAAGGATTTTTATTAAAATTATTTCTTATGTGGATATCATGATTTTAAAAGAGAGTTTAAAAATTAAAAATTTCCTTTTATAGCTTTCTACAAAAGATTAAGAGAAGAGATTAATCTCTTTCCTTATTTGTAGTTTCAAAGGATGATTTTAATTTTTGGTAAAAACTTTCCTTATTTGTAAACCATCTACATGTTTAAAAGAGAGTTTAAAATTTGAAATCTTTCCTTATTTGTTGATTAAAGGAGGATTTTAAATTTTAAGAAAACTTTCCTTTTTAACCATGTTCATGATTTAAAAGAAAGTTTAAAAATTAATAATTCTCTTTTATTAGTTTTTACAAAAGATTAAGAAAAAACTTGATATCTTTCCTTATTTGTAGATTAAAAGAGATTTTAATTTTTAGAGATAACTTTATTTTTATCCACATGTTTAAAAGAAATATTTTAATTTATTAAATTTCCTTTTTATAAACCAATCATGAAGGTTTTAAATTATTGGAGAAATTTTATAAATTTCCGGAAACAAATTAGGAAGTTTTAATTCTTGTTTTAATTAAAACTTTCCTTGATTTGGGGCTTGAGGTGGCCGGCCATTGTATTTGAAAAAGAAAATTATTTTTAATTAAATAATTTTTCCTTTTCAATGGAAAAAGAATTAAGGAAATTTTTATTAAATTTTCCTTATTTGCCAAGACCAAGGATTATAAAAGAGGGGGTAGAGAAGACTTCATGGTTAATAATCTCTATTCTTTTCCTTCCTCTCCTCTTTGGTTTTGGTGGCCGGCCCTATTTCTCTCCTCTCCTCTTGTTGGCCGAAACTTATCTCTTGGTGGAGCTTTTGTTTGTGGCCGGATCAAGGAAGGAGAAGAAGGAGAGAAAGCAAGCCTCGTTTCTAGCATCCCTTGGAGCATGGTGGTGGTGGCCGAACCTCTTCATCCTAGAAGAAGTTTTGATTGCCGAAACTTGCAAGGAAGAAGAAGGTGCTTGGTGGTTCTCATCTCGGAAGATCGTTGCCCACACAACGTCCGAGGTTAGAAGAGGAATACGGTAGAAGATCAAGAGGTCTTTCTAAAAGGTATAACTAGTAATTTTTCTTTCCGCATCATACTAGTTATTTTTGGAAATAATACCAAATACAAGAGGCATACGATTCTAGTGTTTCAAATTTGTTTTCGATATAGTGTTCTTTTGTTTTTCTTTTTCTTGTGATTTGATTGTTCTTTTCGGTTAACCCAAAGTTATTTTAGGAAATTAAATATTAGCTTTCCTTAAAAGGATTTGTCTAGTCGGTGGTGGTTGCTCCCATATCCAAGAAGGCCATGTGCCTCGCCACGTCAGTACTGGGAATCAATTTTGGAAATTAATATTTAATGGAATTAATAACTTAGGTGATTTGGATCAAACGTGTTAAGTTTCGCAGGAGATCCAAGTCAAAACCTAAAAGAACAAATAGATTAAGTTTTGGATCAAACGTGTTAAGTTTCGCAAGCGATCCAAAATTTAATTTAATAGAACACATGGTAGATAGGAAAAGGTTCAGACCTTTGTACAAAATTTTTGTACAGTGGAACCTCTAGGTTTTCCGAGTAGCAACCAACACCCCTGGACCTTGCTAGGGTCCCGTACAAGTCATACAAAAGTAAAATAGCATATCATGTTCCTTGTCATATTATAAAGAGTGCTCTTAATCCCAACTTATAGGAAAGCAACTCTTAGGCATTTCATCATACATAAGCCTTGCATAAGCATAACGTGGTGGCATAACGTTCGCATATCACATAGCATATCATAGAGAGTCATTATCATGCATAGTTAGGGTTTTGAACTTTCTACAAACCCTAATTCATATCTTGGCCGAAACTTCCAAGGGGCATGGTCTTAGGTCTTAAGCAACTTTAAAACAAGGAAAGCATCATACTAGCATCACATGGTACTTATCATAACATGGGAGATCTTTCGCAACCATAAAAGGACTTCTAACCCTAGTTTCTTGGTTTGGCCGAAACATACACAAGGCATAGTCTTAGGTTTTAAGCTATTTTAAGCATGGAAAATATTAAACTAAAATCTCATAATTCTTAGTATAACATGTGAGACACTTAGCAACCATAGATGGGCTTTGTAACCCTAACTTCTTGTCTTGGCCAAAATATACCAAGGGGTAAATCCTAGGTTTTTTAGCATCATTAAACATGGAGACTTTAAACCAATATCACACAATACATAGCATAACATGTGAGACTTTTAGTAAGCATAGATGAGTTTCTAACCCTAAATTCAAGTCTTGGCCGAACATATAAAACATGATTCTAGGTTTCTTTTAAGCAATTTTAAGCCTAAAACTTTAAACTAATATCACACAATATATGGCGTAGCAAGTGAAACTTTTAGCAAGCATAGATAAGTTTCTAACTCTAATTTTAAGTCTTGGCCGAAACTTACAAAGCATGATTCTAGGTTTCTTTTAAGCAACTTTAAGCATGAAACTTTAAACTAATATCACACAATACCTGGCGTAGCAAGTGAGACTTTTAGCAAGCATAGGTGAGTTTCAAATCCCTAACTTTATGGCAAATAAAATTACCTCAAACGTCGTGAATTTTGTATGCCACATTAGTGTGGACGTATACAAATTCAAACATTTGTAAGAGGGGGTTTTACCCATTATTTTATTATCTTGTCACTTTATGACAAATAAAATTACCTCAAACACCGTGAATTTTGTATGTGACGTTAGTGTGGACGTATACAAATTCAAACATTTGTAAGAGGTATTTTTACCATTAATTTTATTATCTTGTCACTTTATGACAAATAAAATTACCTCAAACACCATGAATTTTGTATGCCACGTTAGTGTAGACGTATACAAATTTAAACATTTGTAAGAGGGGGTTTTGCCTATTAATTTTATTATCTTGTCAACCTAACTTTATGACAAATTAATAGTTGATTTTCTTCGGTCACACAAATAATAATAGTGATTCCGATGGGGAGGATACTATTAAATGTGCCTAAGTGTATACCATTACTTGATACTTAGTCCATTAAATAGGATTGTACCCCTTTAGTTGGAGAAGATCACACGTTCTTAAATAATTTCCTATGACCATCTAGTAAGGAAGTTTGATCTAGTGATCCGCAAACAAACTCATCCGTTGTGGAGGAAGGCACTCAGAGCCAACACGCAAGTTTGAATGCATCACTTACAAACCAGTAATGGAGACCATGGAATTTAAATAAAATTCCTCTCCCACTTAGTTATTTAGAGACGAGGAATTTTAACATGGACACAAACACACAAACACAACCACACATAGCATAAAAGGCAATAAATAAGAAAAGTAATTTTCCAACTATTATGGCCTCATCTAATGTTGTCCTCCGTATGCCACCAACCTTAGCCGTCGCCAAAGGGTTTATGTAGTCGTGTCCATCATGCTTATTTTTTCCGCTGCGCCTCTGGTCCTCAAATAGCACCACGTCTCACAAGGATACGATCCGCGACAAAAATAAAATTTTACATTTATCGATCCTATATTCCACGAAGGAATGTACATGTAATCTAGATCGAACAAAAATGTAAAATCCTAAAACTAATACAGCTCCTGCTGTATTTAATAATTACAATCATGCACACATATAAAATGCCTTCGACATGTCCGAGGGTCCAATCACACACAATCACAATAGGCCATAATAGTTGGAGCCTGCAACCACAGAGTTAATCTATTTGCACATTCTACTATTATCCTGCATAAACTTATGTATGAAAAGTGCATAATTAATTGAAAACCAAACACACAGAGGTAAAAACCTAGCTCTGATACCAATTGTTGGTTGTTACTCGAAATATCGTTCTAGTTTCCCTGTACAAAAATTTGTACAAGTATAGTACTATCTTAGCTACCCATGTGCTCTACTGAAGTTAAATTTGGATTACAAATGATACTTAACATTATTAATCCAAATTGTCCTTCAGAAGTTAAACTTGAATTGGAAACGATACTTAACATTTTTACTCCAAGTTTAACCGATGTGTTCTTCATAAGTTAAACCATATTATAGAAGTTAATTAAATATCTATTTCAAAGATCGGCTTCCAAGTTAAACATGACGAGACACTAGGCCTTCTTGGGTATGGGAACATCCACCACTTCCTAGATAAAGCCTTTCAAAGAAAACAGATATTTAACTTCTTGCAGTAAACTAGGTTTAACTACAGAGTCCTCAATAGAAGAACAATATCAAAACATGAAATCGAAACACAAAATCAATAACAAAAACGATAGCCTAAAATCGATAGCCTCTTGTGTTTAGGTTTTCAAGATCTATACAAAGAAGATGAACTAGTTATGATGCAGAAACAAATAACTAGTTATACCTTTTTTTGTATCTTATAGACCTCTTGCTCTTCTGTTGTATTCCTCTCCTTCTCTTGGACGTCGTGTGGGCGACGATCTACCAAGATGAAATCCACCCAAGCTTTCTTCTCCTCCAAGACTTTCGAGCCACCAAGGGATGTCAAAATAGGAAACTTCCTTTCTCTTCTTCTTCTCTTCCAAGTAGCTGGCCACTAAGGAAAAGAAACTTCTTGATGTGTCGCCGACCTTGAGAGAAAGAAACAAGGAGCAAGGGAAGAAGCAAGGGCCGACTACACAAGGATCAAGTGAGGAGACTAAGGTTATCTATTTTTATGAAGGCTCCCTCTTCCTCTCTTTTATAATCCTTGCTCAAGGCAAAAAAGGAAAGTTTTAAAACAAAATTAAAACTTCCTTTTAATCCTTGGTAATGACTAAAAAGGAAAGTTTTAAAACAAAAAATTAAAACTTCCTCTTAAACAATACATGGTCGGCCACACAAAAGCAAAAGAGGAAATATTTAAAACAATTAAAATCTCTCTCTTTTTAAATTTCCTATTGTACATGGCAATAAATGAAAAGTTTTAAAATTAATCTTTCTCTTTTAAAACATGTAGACATCTACAAAAAAGAAAAGATTAAAATTAAAACTTATCTTTTAAATCATGCTTACAAAAAAAGAAAGTCTTATCAAAATTAAAATATCTCTTTTAAACATTATAGACAACTACAAATAAGGAAAAATTTAAAAAAAAATTAAAATCTCTCTTTAATCCTTTGTAGAAAGCTATAAAAGGAAAGATTTTAAAAATTTTAAACTCACTTTTAAAACCATGTGGATGTCTATAAAAGGAAATTTTAAAAATAAAATTTCTCTTTTAAATCCCTTCAAGAATGACTATAAAAGGAAAGATCTTATCTTTAATAAAATCTCCTTTTCTCTTCTTATCATGGTCGACCCCATGCTTGGTCATCAAGCATGGCTTGGTCGGCCCTAGTTTTGGACTCCAAGCTGGGCTTGGCCGACCACTAAGCTTGGACTTCAAGCTTGGCTTGGTCGGCCCCTAAGCTTGTGTAAGAGGTTGGGCTTTGGGTGGATAAAAAGATTTATAAATAAGAGGCTACAACAGGGACCGAGAGGAGGAATTGGTTTTGGTCTCCTGATGAGCTTGAGCTTCCCGTGTTGACCCCGAACACCCAACTCAAGTTCATCAATAATAACTCATACCACTAAAGAGTTATTATTGCACTACCGCACCAATCTCATATTATAATATGGGCTCCTTCTTATCATGAGTGCGCTAATATCCCTGTGTTTAAGATATCGAATGTCCATTAATTAAATGAGTTACTGACAACTCACTTAATTAATATCTAGCTCCAAGAGTAGTACCACTCAACTTTATTGTCGGACAAAATCCACCTGCAGGGTTTACATGACAATCTTTATGAGTTCCTCTTGGGGGCATCATCAACCTAGATCACTAGGACACAGTTTCCTTTTATAATCAACAACACACCATATAAATAATATCATTTCCCAACTTATCAGACCTATTGATTTAACGAACTAAATCTCACCCTTTGATAAGTCAAAGAAATAAATACTAAGTATACGTGTTTGTTATTATATCGGGATTAAGAGTACGCACATCTATAATAACTGAGGTCCTGCTCTTTTATGTAGTCAGTATAAAAAGAACAACCTCAAATGATCCTGCTCAATACACTCATAGTGTACTAGTGTAATTTTATAGTCAAGATAAACTAATACCAAATTACACTACAACCATTTGAATGCTTTGTCCCAATCCATCTTAGTTGTGAGCTACTATTTATAATTTATAAGGAACTGATAACATGATCTTCTGCGTGACACCACACACCATGTTATCTACAATATAAATTAAATGAACAACTACATTTAACATAAATGCAGATATTTGACCAATGTGATTCTTATTTCAAAATATATGTTTATAAAAAGCTAGGCTTTTAGTATATATTATAACAGAACGGTCATGCCTGGTAGGTACGACTATGCCTGGTAGGCACAACCGGGCCATGTGCTTGGCTAAACTGATAAGGCATGGCCAGGTTGTGTGAACTACTACTCCCAAGGGACATGGTTGTGCCTCGGGGTATGACATGGTTGTGTGGCTTGCTAGGAAGAGAGTCATGACCGTGCCTCAAGGCATGGCTTGCTCCTAAGAGGTCACATGGCCATGTCTCCTGCCTTGTGAAGTAGATATAGTTGTTGTTAAAATCCCGGGGTAATTTTGATGTGGTCAACCAAGTTCAGTTAGATCCTGCTGTATTTGATCCATGTGTCTAAGTGTGCAAGAGCTTAGGAATGCAGGAAGTCGAGCAGAAGATGCAGCTAGCAAGAAGGATAGTATGGGGGAGAGTCGATGGGCTTGGTACGTCCGAGGGACGAGGTGCTGTGGAAGAGTACACCGGTGGATGAGAAGGATGTATGCGACGTTCGAGGGACAAGAAGTTGGGGAGGAAGCCTACTCAAGGAGAAGACTAGAAGATGGGTCCGGGTGAGCCCAATTCTGGATGGACGAAATCACCTAGATGATCGGAGCAGCAAAAGACAAAGGGAGTGCTGTAAGAGCTGCTGGAGGCACCTTGAACAGAGTTGAAGTTGGCCCTGTGCTTCTTTATGGAAGGCTCCTTTGATGAATAGTATGAAGGCGCCTTCCAAACTTTGAAGGCGCCTTCCGATAGTCATTAGCCGCGGATAAGCTTTATCCTCGGTGGATAAAACCTATCTGATAGAAGCCACCTTGGACCTCTTTGGAGGCACCTTCAAGCTACGGATAGGATTTTCTAGGAGCTATAAAAAGGCCCCTGGAGCTAGGAAATATTCAACAACTTCAGTATTCATTTCCTATCAACTTTCTGAGAGTTTAAAGTATGTAAAAGGCTTCTCCGCCTTCAACGAAGAAGATCTACTAGTGCTTTTTCAACGCCTTGGATTAACAACCACTAGGTTGTAACTAAGTAAACCTCTAGCCTTTTACCTATTCTTTATTTTTATTAGTTGTTCATTTATTGTTATTATAATTGTTGTCATGCTACTAATCTACATTGAAAAAAGAGAAGGGTTTTTTCATTTTTAATTTACAGGCAATTCACCCCTCCCCTCTTGCCGATCGTACGAGACCTAACAAGTGGTATCAGAGCCCAACTGCTTCAGAAGGACTTAAGAAGTAAAAGGAAGATTCGATGTTACAATTTCCAAGAAGAATGGCACATCAAGGACGACCGCCCTAAACTGAAGAAAGACAAGGGCAAAAGACCAACAAGAGTGAAACTCAAGAATTTAAAGGCAACATAGGATGAATCTTCATCCTCTGAATCCAAGATCGAGGCCTAGTCGGACTAGCCCTATTGGCCGACCACCAAGGAGAAGATGAAAGCAGCTCAGAGATAAGCATTGATGAAGGAGGAAGATCATCAGAAGAAAGTTGCGATGAAGAAGAAATATAATAATACGAGGTAAATAAGGTACACGCCTTAACTTCTAAAGAGTCATTTCAATTTATTAAATTACTTTCTAAGAATTTAGTAAAACTAGAAAGAGAAAATGTCGAATTAAAAATAATCTTAACAAAAACCTGCCCTTTAGAAATGTATAATAAGTTAAAGGAAGAAAATAAAAAATTAAAGGACCAAATTAAAAAATCTAGAAATTCTACATGTCTTAATCAAAATGTCTGGAAAAATGATAAAAGTCTAAATTAGTATTTTAGATACCATAAGAGACAAATTAAAAAGCTATCATCAAAATATGTTCTTAAAAGATACTTAATCAATCCAGTAGGAAGAAACCTATATTAGGTTCCCAAATCCTACATAGAATAAATTAATTTTTTTTAAACAAAAAGGGTTACAATTTGCAGAAAGAAAATTAAATGTTTAATTTCTTTAAAAGACTTTGTCTAGAAGTAGTTGTTGTTCCAATATTAAAGAATGCCTAGTATCTCGCCACAGATTGGAAGCCAATAATAGACTAACTGTTAAATAGTTAACTAAAAATTTGATAAGCCAATGATTTTTTTAATTAAAAAAAATTATTATTATTATTTGTTAAAAAGGGTGTTTTTAAATTAAAGTTTTTTTTAAAGTTAACTACTTTGTGTAAAATTTTATATCTGCCTTATATATATTCAACTCCTATTTTCAGATTTTCTTTTTTCAATACTCAAAAATATATTTTTGTAAATTTTTGATAAATAATGAAATTTTCTATGGATTATTTGTCAAAAACTTCATTTCTAAAACTGAAAAATTTTGAAACTTATTTTTGACAAATTTAAATTCTGCTGACCCTTAAGAAAATTTTTCCTTAACCCTTAGAAAATTTTAATTCTTTATCTAACTTTGCTCGTCTCACTTTATTTTTGATGTGATCAAAGTGGGAGAAATTAGTACAAGTTGAGGGGGAGTTTTGATATTTACATAATTATGTAGTTTTAAAAAAAAACTTTAATTCATTGTATTGCAATTGTTATTTGCAATTTACATATGTTATTACATTTTTTTAACCCTAACTTGAACTTGGATTGATGCACATCAAAAAGAGGGAGATTGTTAGAATCTCAATATAGTTTTAATATGGTCAACCAAGTTCAGTTAGGTCCTACTGTATTTGATCCTTGTGTCTAAGTGTGCAGGAGCTTAGGAACGCAAGAAGTCGAGTAGAAGATGCAGCTAGTGAGAAGGACGACACGGGGGAGAGCCGACGGGCTCAGTGTGTCTTAGAGACGAGGTGCTACGGAAGAGTACACCGATGGACAAAAAGGACGTGAGTGACGTTCGAGGGACGTGAGTGACGTTCGAGGGACGAGAAGCTGGGGAGGAATCCTGCTCGAGGAGAAGGCCGGAAGATGAGTTCGGGTGAGCCTAATTCAGGATGGATGAAATCACCCAGATGATCGGAGCAACAAAAGAGCAAAGGGAGCGCTGTAAGAGCTACTGGAGGTGCCTTCAACAGAGTTGAAGGTGCCCCTGCACTTTATTGTGGAAGGCGCCTTCCATGACTGGAAGGCGCCTTCGATGAATAGTACGAAGGTGCCTTCCAGCCTTTGAAAGCGTCTTCTGATAGTCATTAGCCACAGATAAGCTTTATCCTTGGCAGATAAAACCTATATGATGGAAGGCGCCTTGGACCTCTTTAGAGGTGCATTCAAGCTATAAATAGGATTTTTCAAGAGCTATAAAAAAACCCCTAGAGCTAGGAAATATTCAACAACTTCGGTATTCATTTTCCGGCAACTTTCTGAGCCTTAAAGTGTGCAAAAGGCTTCTCCGCCTTCAACGAAGAAGATCTGCTAGTGTTTTTTTAATGTCTTGGATTAACAATCACCTATGTTGTAACTAAGTAAACCTCTAGTCTTTTACCTATTCTTTATTTTATTAGTTGTTTATTTATTGTTATTATAATTGTTGTCGTGATGCTAATCTATGTTGAAAGAAAGAGAAGGGTTTTTCATTTTTAATTTACATGCAATTCACCCCTCCCCTCTTGCCGGCTGTATGGGACCTAACAGTTGTGTCTCCTGGCCCTGTAAGATACCCTGTGAGGTAGACATGATCGTGTTTCTAGGCCCTGTGACGTAGACATTGCCATGTATGGCCCTGGCATGGCCCTGCCTTGCTGAATTCTCTTGCAAACTTACTCTAATGCTCCATTTTGCTCCAAAAAATATCCTATCAATGAAAACAAGTAACAGGCATATTTTCAAAGGAATAGGATGGAAGTATGACATAAATAATAAAATAGAGTACAACAAACATAGATTATATCTATAAAATATGAATAGATGTGCGTCAAACAATGCCTAAAAATACATATAATCTACGCATCAAGAGTCGAGTCCCAAAGGTCCGATCAACTCTGGGGTAGACTCGTTGTATGCCGGGGGCTCTACCCCAGAGTAGGGAGCTAAGTTTCGAATGTCCGACTGGCTTTGGGGCCAACCAGCTGTATGCTGGGGTCTTGCCCCTTGACTAGTGGGAAGATAAGCCCCGAAAGTTTGACCAGCTCTGGGACCGACCGGTTGAATGTTGGGGGTCATGCCCATGAGTGGGGAGCTGAGGCCCGAAGGTTAGACCGATTCTAGGGTCGAGTAGTTGTATGTTAGGGGCCCTGCCTCTAAGGAGTGGGGAGTTAAGTCCCGAAGGTCCGATCAACTCTGGGGCCAACCGGTTGTATGCTGGGGATCTTACCCCTAACTGGAGAGCTGAGTCCCGAAAGTCCGACCGATTCTACAGCCAACTGGTTGTATGCTAGGGCCCTTGTCCTTGAGGAGTGGGGAGCTGTCCCGAAGGTCCGATCTGCTTTGGGGTTGATCGACTGAATGCTGTGATCCTACTCCAAAGGAGTTGGGAGCTAAGTCCCGAAGGTCCGACTGACTCTGAGGCCAACTGACTATATGTTGGGGGTCTTGCTTCTGAGAAGTGGGGAGCTGAGTTCTGAAGGTCCGATCGGCTCTGGGGTCAACTGGTTGTATGTTGGAGCCCTGCTCCTAGGGAGTGGGAAGCTGAGTCCCTAAGATTCGACCAGCTCTGAGGTTGACCGGCTGTATGCTAGGGACCCTGCCCTTGAGAAGTGGGTTGTCTCACTATGTATACGTTGACTGCCATCTCATATTAACTTTGGTTGCTACCTTACCTTGACTTTGACTATCATATCATCTTAACTATCGACCTCACATTACCTTTGAGGTCACCCACAACGTATTGTATCACTCATTAAAGGAGCAAGTATATTAATATATACTTTTATTCAATTATGCAAAGAATAAGAATGAGAGCTAGTGTATGTGTAAACTTATGATAAGGTTGTTGATATCTTCATTCAGCCACTTGGAGTTGATCTCTTCAACAAATCAATTGCAGCAAAAAGGTGAAACCCTCGCCTCCAGGGCCCCCACTGACCGGACTCACGGTCATTATGAGGGAGATAAATCGCAGCACCCGAGCTAACATGGGACGGACCAGGTGGGATACAGGGATAGGGGATTTATTCCCCCGTTGCCATTGAGTTTCGACCCGGCGATCTCATTGCAGCAACCTCTACCCCATACCATCTCGGATGACCCACGGGGTCAATCTCTTCAACAAATCAAGATTCAACTTGGGGTGGAATATGAAAGATAACCAAGTTTAAGAGGGGAATATTTAAAAAAAAACTATGTTAAATCTAATTTTAAGAGGACCAAGGAAGTTTATATTCTAAGGAGTCATAGTGTGTGAGATTTTATAAGAAAGCTAATACCAAAGAATTAGACCATCATAACGTTGCTATACCTCTAATTATAATTAGAGGTATAGCAACACATAATGTAATCTTCACTCGATGGACTCTAGGAATTAAAACGGAGAGAGGCCGTCGTTAATACAACTTGTCAACGCAGTATTATCTCCTAGCTAGATCACTTTACAAATTAAACGTGCCTTAACTCTCTCTGATGTTAAATTATTAGCTGGGCACGGATGGAGTCATGGCTTCCCTGTCCTTGATTTATTATACCAAAGATGAGTTGTAGTGGCCTGAACCCGTGGGATTTTATACAATTAAGCAACTGCAACTGGTAGTAGTTATATAGAACAGCTGTGAAGCCACACCCATTGCGTTACAGTGGCCAGAAGCATTAAGTGCCGAAGAAGCAGCGATAGATTAAGTGGCTAGCTCTACATGAACTCCATGTGAGCTGATTAAGAATCTAAGTCGAGGCTACAGCCCCACCTACCAGTGTTTTATTTGGTGTACTTAATTCCCTAACAGATTAAAGAAATCTAGAAAAATGACTCTAGTCCACTTAATTTGGACAATTCAATCGGCCGGTAAGCTGATCAATCACATGGTAATCGTTGATTGTTAACTAACTAATTATGTGTTATGAGTTGTTCAACCGAAGTTGTTAACTGTGTCGTCATAAGATATGCAAACCTAGTTAGCTAGAATTGCCACTGGTGTGTAACTTTTGCTGTCAGTTGTCTTGTAGAGGAGGAGGACGAACCTAATCCACTTTAAGAGACGATCGCTAATTACTTTACGCGAACGCAATGCTCACCTCACTCGTGACTCAACAGATATCGGAAAAACATGATGTATTGCATCGATTAATCAATCGGTGATGACAGGAAGCTAAGAGAAGAATGTGTTATTCACATAATACAATTAAGCAACGAATTTGTATGCCCAAATCGAAGTAAATGAAAAAAAGAATCAATGTGGTAGCTTGCGTTATTCCTTCTTCTCAGTAATGGCGCCAGCTCGCCACCAGAGCTGAGGCAGATCCGGAGAAGAGAGCGTAGACGGTGAAGGAGGACTCTGAGCCTCGCCGACGTAGGCCGCAGCGGGGAGATTGAGGTCGAAAGAGAGGAAGCTGGTCTTGTCCTTCTTGGCGGAGGCGTGGGCTTGCGCATCTGCGACGGCCATCGGCCGGTGGCGCCGCATGTGGCCCCCGAGCGCCTGCCCGGAGCTAAACTCCGACCCGCATATCGCGCACTCGTGCAACTTAGGCTTTGCGGAGAAGGAAGAATTCAGGCTAATTTGTAGCAAATTGTCGTCCCCGGGGACGATCGGTAACTTCCTCTTATTCTCCTCGGCCGGCGTCGGCGTCGGCGTCGGAGCCAGCGCTAGGATGGCTGCCAATTTAGGCTTCTTGTGGCTGGTGCGGTGTCCGCCGAGAGCCTGGAAGGAGGGAAAGCACTTGTTGCAGGTCTTGCACGCGTACAAAAATTCGCCGGCGGCCTTTCCGGCGCCGCCCGGTAGCCTCCTTCCGGCAAACTTCTCATCCCTCCTCCGCTTCTCCGGCTCCGAAAAGGCACGGCCTTGCGCGAGGAGGATGAGGCAATTGGCCATATCCTCCTCTTCCTCCGTAATCGTTCCGGATACCGTCTCGGCCGAGGAGGCAGAGGAGGAATCAGCCACCGGCGGCGGTGGCGGTGGGTGCTGCGTGCGGTGGCGCTTGGTGCGCTTGCGCTTATTGATGACGGCGTGGGCGAACTCAACGTCATCAATGCTGCCGCTGGCGCTGCTGTTGCCTTCCTCTGCCGCTAATTCCATGTCAATTAAGCACCGGTAGCGGTGTAAAAACAGAGAGAGAGAGAGTGAATGGAAAAGAAGGTGGTAAGCACTAAACCAGAGAATTCGAGAAAAGGTTGTGGACAGAGAGCAACCCACTGGATGTGTATATTTATAAGGGGGAGTAGAATAGCGTTGCTAATAAAAGAGAAGGCACTCAACCATCACTCACCTCTCTCACACAGACGAGTTTTGTGAGTCCTAAAAATAGAGGAAAATTAGGTGGGCGTAACGACGCAAGAGAGGTGTAGAGTGAAGGAAGGTGGGGGGAGATTGGCGGAGGAACAATAGCAAAGGACAGAGAGGAGGGACTCCTCCACAACACCCCCCCTCTCCCGTCCCCAACCACATCGCCTAATCCTGGACTTAATTCTGTCCACTCCTTCACAGTGCCCACATTTTTCAATCTCGACCAGATCAGCAAATCCAGTTAAAAACGATTTAAATATTTTGATCGAATTAGTCGAGCATTTAACTGTCTGTTCCATTGCAATTAAAAAACTACGACGTGGTGAGTCGATCGTGAAGGACTTTAATTGGGCTCATCACTGACTGATAAAAAGTGGAAAGTGGGGAGGGAGATGAAAAGGTCGATTGTTGTTTGTTTGCAAGTCAATGGTATATTAAATTACAAGTAGGGGCACCATTTGCTATTTAAAATATTATTCAGCTCTTTTAGTTGTATTTGTTGTTGAATGGTGAACCATCTGCCGGGAGAAGCTGCATGCCCTTCTCTCTCAGCAAGCATCTACATGCAGGAGGAAATTTACGGTGATCTTTAGTTTAGAGATTTAAAAATGAAGGAATGAATTTATTCCTAAATTTTAGGTTTGATTTGTGGGAATGAAATTAAAATTTTGAAATGGAATTCAAAAATATGAGTATGGATGAAATTCATCCTTTTTCTTGGATTTTGATGAAATAGGAATGTGAATTAAATTTTAGATAAAAATATCGTTAGTATATTTGTTCAATTTTTCTTTCAATTTATATACTCTCTCCTTATTCTCTTTCATCATATTTTCTCTCTCCTTATTTTATCATCATTCTTTCTCTCTCAACATACTTTTCTTTCCTCATTCTCTCTCATAACACATTCTCTAACATTTTCTCTCTATATTCTCTCCCATCACCCACTCTCTCTCCTCATTTTCTCTCTCTTCATTTTCTTCCATCACACTTCCTCTTCCATTACACACTCTCTCCTTAATTTTTCATCATACTTTCTCTCTCCTCAATCTTTCATTTTCTCTCATCATATTTTCTCTCTTCATTTTTTTCTCATCACTCTTCCTCTCTCAGCATACTTTTTCTCTTATCATACTTTTTCTCTTTTCAATCTCTCCACTTTCTCCTCATTTTGTCTAATCATACTTTCTCTCTCTTTATTTTTTTTCATCACACTTTCTCTTTCATCACACTTTCTCTCCTATCATTCTCTCTCATCATATGTTTCTCTCACATTCAACTTTCTTTCCCATCTAATTTTTTCTCTTATTTTTCTCTAAGGGTAAAAAAGAAAATTTAGGTTCATTCCGATTGAAAATATTCAACTAATCAAATATTATTTTTAAGAATGATACCCAAATTCATACTCATTCTCATTTTATAATATTCATTTTCATTCCGATTTCTACAAGAAAATCAAACGCCACTTAAATTTAATTTCCTAGGATAAAGGTTGAAAAGACATGAAAAATAGCATAAGCACCGGAGATTTGGGAAATCAAAAAGTGGGTTTTAGTTTTAAAATAGTAGTGATAATTTAAAGTAGTTTTTTTCTTAGAATTAATGACGTGGGTGGAATAAGTAAATAATTAATAATAAGACTTGAACTTTTTAAGAAAGTTTTTTTAATTGGGAATAGAATAGTAAATTTTTGTATGAAAAATATTTTGAAAATTAAAAAAAATCTCATCCATAGATCTAATAAAATATGAAATCTTATTGAGAGAGGTTCAATAGGAGCACAGATGACAAACGTATAATAGAACTTTTGCTGGTGATCCTTGTCCGATTCAAATAGAATATCATATGTTTATCATCTGTGTCAAACATTGAGGACTCAACCATAACTCTAACTATTGGATGTAGCCAGAGGAGAATTTGTGTGCAATTTACTCTTAGCCTAGCTAGGCTATTATCTGATTATTGACAGAGAATCCAGCTGACATTTAAGCTCATCAGTTCCATGCCTGTGTCCGTGCCTCTGCTCAACAATATAATGTTCTCAACAATCGACATGATTCATTTAGAAATGAGATATGTAGCGTGCTCTGTGGATCAGGTCGAGTTAGACATGGACTTTGGTCGGGCATGACCCACATGTTGAGCCCAACCTATATATAAGTTGAAAAAAATATAAATATTATATTAGAGAAAAAGTTTCTCATTCAACTAATATAAAATTAAAATCAAGCAAAAGATTAAGGATTTCCTATCGATCGTTCTAATTATATTATTATATATTAGCGATCGTGTGGGTGCGCATTATATGAGCTAGGCCCTCTATATCAGGTAGGATAATACATGAAGGGATCTGAAAGAAGAAGAATTGATCTATAGAAAATAATTTTAATTTTTGAATATTATCTCTATTTTTATTTTTTTTAGTGGAGCAACACTTTAATATTTTTATAATTTAATACACCTCTAGGTGTACTTACAAAAAATTGAGGTGGAGCAACTGTCCCACCAAAGATATATGTTGCTGCGTATGTGATATAATACATGAACGCATGTGGGTAACGGACTCTCCTTCATAAAAAATTAATTTAATTTTTTATATTAGATATTAAAATGATAAGAGCAAATACTACATTTAATCTCAATTAAAAGACCGTTCATAAATTGGGTAAGGCTACGCCAGACTCATGCAATAGTGCAATACTAGGGTGATGCTCGAGAATCCCAGTAGTAAGCTACTGTAACAAATTCCCCCTTACAAAAATTTAATTTAATATATCTTAACCAAAAGCAGAGAAAAATATGTTTTCAGACATCGCTGGCCTAAGGTATTTATAGAAATTTCTCTACTCGCAATGTTACAAATTTTAAAATGTGTGACTAAAGAGAACTCTAGATTTTTAATTGATTAATGAGAAAAATTCTCAATAATACGCAGTTGAGTCTTGAACTCTATCTTTAATTGATTAATGAGAAAATTTCTAATAATATGTCGCAACTGAGTCTCGAACTCTAGAACACTAATTGATTAATGAGAAAATTTTCTAATAATGCATCGTAACTAAGTTTTGCACTCTAGATTTCTGATTGATGCATTTGTGAAAATTACTAATAAATCTTAAAATTATTTTCAGTGTGAGAATAAAAAAGGACATTAACATAATTTCATTTTTAGCTTACCAAAATTAGTTAGTAATGTTGGGATCTAGCGCGCCAAAGACGTGGAAACGCAGCGGAAAAATTACTAGATCCTCTTATCCAGCAGATTCATGCGAAAGGAAGAAACATTTTCTATTCATAATCTATACTAAGCTACATAATAGGAGTATATCTTTGTTGCGTGCCCTTTGCAATCCCGACAGCAAACTTTCTTTAGATGCAAATCTCAGTGCGTTCAAGCGTCCGCACCTCTACGATATCCACATGAACAAGCCTTGTCCTTGCTTGTCTCACAAACAAAACAAGATGGAGAAGAAATCACAAGGTTGTGCTAGCAACCACAATGATGATTTCGACCAAGAGGAGGAAGAAGGAAGAAGAAGAATGACAAGGGTCTCTTCATATTCACCTCTAATGAAAATCACTTCCAAAATGATTTATATAATCATCCCATGGTATACCAAGAGTCTCCACTCTTTCATCTTCTAATCCATTGACTCAAAATCAACCATTTAATCCAATGGTTGAATTTTAACCATTCAACTTCCTTTGTGAACTCAAGTTCACCCAATGAGTCTAACCCATTGATTCCTATGCAATTGAATTTAATCCAACAATTGGATCCTTTTGAGTCTAACTCAATGAGTCAAATTCGGATTACATTTAATCCATTGATTCATCACATGAACTGTAACGACCCAAATTTTCTCATTTTGAGTCCAAAAAATAATTCAAAAATATTTATAAATACCTTTAAAATATTCTAGAGATTTTTAGAAATTTTTAGAGTATTTTTACGTAATTTTTGGAGTTCGTTTGGTATTTTTACCAAGAGGAAGAAGTTTAAAAAAAATAATAAAATAAAATAAAAAGTGTTAAGGTCGGATTTTGAACCCAAGATCTCGGACCGAACTAGACCCTAACCAAAGTCAGCCAACCAACTGAGCTAAGCAAGTTTTGTTAAATATATATGGTGTGAAATATTCTTAAGCCGTAGTTAGATAATAGGAAACCCTAGTATAAGAAAGGAATTGAGTTTCTTTTTTTTCAAAAACCTAGAAATTTCTCTCATAATTCCCGATCCCTTTCCTCTCTCGGCGACGGCGACTCTCTCGCGCGACAAAGGCAGCTCGGGCGGCTTCTCTCGGGCGAAACCGCAGCCAAGGCTGGGGTTCTTCTCTCCGGCGTCGGCGAAGGGTTTTTCCGGCGGGTCCTCAACCGTGTGCGACCACCATTGTCGAGGGGGATCTGTGGGCGCAAGAAGAAGCCGAAAACTCAAGTTAACCGAACCCTAGAAGGTTCCTCCTTCGGCTGTGAGTCAAGGAAACGAAGGTAAGTTGCTACTCACCTGCGGTAAGAGTTGTTCCGATTTTAAATTGGCATTTTTCTTGTATTTTTGAGCATGATCGTGAAGATGAAGGGTCTCTGCCATGAGCTTCCTTGTTGTAGAATGTTTGCTGTCGTGAACCCTAAAGAAAGAAAGGAAATGGTTAGTTTAGTTCAAGCAGGTGGATTAGATTTCCTTCAAAGCCTTGTAATTAGTATTCCTAGGTTTTGACTCAAACCCTTGCTGTTTGTTACCTTAGTAGGCATGATCGGTTCATGTAGGACGTTGTAGATTTCGAAATCTGTTGTATTTGTAATGATCTCGAAGTTGTTCTGTTAAATTATGCAAGGATTGAATGAAGCATGATTTTAGGCTATAAGGTTTTGATCTTTTAACTACGTCAGATCTTGTTCGATTCTGTTTATGTCTCATTGAATGGATATGAGAAGTTAGTGGTTGCTGTGGTTTAGGTTATCCACTGCTACCATAATCTGAATTGATGTACTGTTACTAACTGAAAAGAGTATTTCTCCAATGTATATGATCCATCTTTTACTTCCCTATGCATGAGTTAGATTTTTATTTGTTAGTTCCTTTGAAGCTAGTTTAAGTTCCGTGAAGCTAATTGTTGATGTTTGGATTCTCTTGAGTTGATCATGGATGTGGTAGCAAAACCTACAGATTCAAGTATAGATTTGGTGAGTATCATGTGTTAAGATTAAAGATGATTTGAATTGATGTAATGAATTTAACAGGTGAGAAGTATGTGAGTAATTTAGATATGCTACTTTCATTCGAGTATACAGATTTGAGGTTCTTTAATCTGAACATGAGGTTTAGATAATTTGCTTATGTTAAATCTGAGCATGAGGTTTAGATAAATTGCTTATGTTGAATCTGAGCTTGAGGTTTAGTTATGCTACTTCCATTCAAGTATATGGATAACATCTGTGCTTGGCCGATTCTGGAATTTTAAATGGAATACGAGTTATAATATCTTTATTGAGTGAATTCCAGATAAGCTGTGTATTAGTCATATTATGGAAAGGAAGTTTGAAAGACGATGAAAATCTGTACTAGCCAGAATATGTTTCTTTTGTTAAGTTTCTTTGCAGAATTTCTGTTAAGCAAGTGCAGATTTTGTTAAGCTAGTATGCAGATTTCTGTTAAGCTATTATGCAGATTTTTATCAAGCTAGTATGCAGATTTCTGTTAAGCATTAGTGCAGATTTTTGGCAAGTATTGTATGTGCAGATTTCTTTTGTATTTTATGCATGATTATGTGTTACATAGTTAGTTTCATTCATAGATGCATACAAAAGATACCCTAACAGTATTTTGAGTTTAAGAAAAGTATAAGAAAGATGAAGAAAAGTATAAGAAAGATAAAGAAAGGAAAGAAAAAGGCCAAGGCCTTAAGAAGATCCTAAAGTCAAGACTTTAGGGATTTTGGCATACAAGGTGCTAAAGAAAATGTCGAGGCATTATTATATAGAACTATTTAAAGATAACAAGTATTTTACTTTTATCAGTGGCACTGTACTGGACTCTCAGTTGTCCTTGGGCTGGGCTCCCATAGTCGTCCCTAGGTTCAGATAACCTAGTAGTAACCGCACGGCCGACGGTCGACGGTCGACGACCTAGGGTCACCAAATGGGCCGCCAAATGGGTCGGGTCGTTACAAAAGTAAAAGCACAGTTGTCGGGCCCAAGAGAAGTTGATTATTATTTTGAAATATTCTAAGTATAAGTTTTTGAACGAGTAAAACGAGTTTTACATAAACATAAAGTATTAAAGATTAAGTTAGAACAAATGAAATAAGTTTCATATAGTTCTGAAAATCAGTAAGTTTAGTTCTTTATTCTACCATGTTTATCTAGTGGATGAGTAGTTTTCATGTTTACCTATTAGATGAGTAGCATGATTAGCTATTTGAATTACATGAGTAGATTCCTTAGCTTTTCTTTGCTATTAGTTTGACATGAGCAGTTATGTTTATGCCTTATTTCTTTTTAGAGCATATAGTTTCTAGTTCTTTTTGTATACATGCACATTCGTGATTTTGTGAGTTAGATAGCGCTTACTAAGCAAATTTTGCTTATAGATTGCACTTCCTCTTACTACAAATACAGGAAAGGAAAAGATATAGAAAGGAAGGCGACAAGGAGGTGTTCGAAGGATGTGTGATGCCAGGACTATGGAAGCCTTGGGACTAGGAAAGAAGTTTTAATTTTAGTTTTCGCATTTTAGTTATTGTAAACATTTGAGTTGTATTTTAAGTTCATGTCATTTGAGATTATTCTGTTTAGATTGTATGTAGGATGAGTTCATTTTAGTAAGTAGATATTTGTGTGTTTGATACTTATTTAACTGCGTGGTTGATTGATATGTGTTCCAGCCGCTTGTGGCTGAGTATATATTGCATGTATTGTTGAATATGGTCACCGGTACAGGGGAGACTCTGCCGAAATTTTTCGGTAGGGTTTCCATGTGATTTTTAATCATACCGGTTAAGTAGAGTTAGTAGTTAAGTAACGGTCATCCTTAGAGAGTAGTAGTAGTAAGAAGGGTGGTCGTTACATGAACACATCTCCATATCAACTTGTTCTTTATGTGTGACCCTATAGGCTCTTATAACGTTGGCAATGCACCCAAATCAACATTTGAGATACATAAACAATGAGTGGCATCTAGCAAGGCATCATTGTTACCCAAGTGATGAGAAAGTCGAGATCCGACCTAACCTGTCTGTGGCTATCATCATGTATGACTTGGTCCCTCTATTCTTGATATCTAGATTGATCAATGAGGCATAGACCGTGTCATCCTCTTATCAATCTTTGTGTTTCATGATCTCCAAGTAGACACACTTATCAAATAAGCTCAATATCTCATATTGACTTATTTACGCATGGCCATTTCTTGTGTTCTACTAATCAAGGGGCCCACAGATATCGCTTCCGTTATATGGAAGGGATAGATCCCATCTACATTACTCACATATCTCCGCATAATTCATTGCATACCCAGTGATCGACTTTATAGTTCACCCTGTTACGGGTGACGTTTGACCATACTAAAGTATACAACTCTTTATGTAGGGAACCGTAATGACTTCAGGTCTAAGGACTATTCATATCAATAGTCACATGAGAATGTTTATGACACTCATACGATGATCCATGAAACATTCTCATGGCGGGTCATTCAGTATAAATTTTCTAATATATACTCATGTGTCAACCTGATATCTCATATCCATGACTTGTGAGATCAAGTCATTCGTTGACCTACATGCTAGTCTCAATGCATTAATATTGTCCTTGTATATTAATGTTCGACTAGGAATAGTTAAGAGTAGTGTTCTCTAAAATATCTCACTATCAATTCAACCAATTGATATATTGTAGATAAGAACCTACTACCCAAGGGCATTATTATACTTATTCAATTGACACTGAACTGAAATAAATATAATAACCAAAACCTTTGCCTTTTATTAATAGTGATATATGATACAACATGTGCCCTTTACAATCATCTCATAGACTAATACTAACAAGTAAAGGAGAAAAATTCTTAATAAAATTATATATATATATATATATGCTCAAAAATCACTACTAACAAACTATTCTTCTTCCTCGTCCCTATGGCAGAAAAAGTTTATTTCCATTCCCTGTATGGAAACTTTTTTTTTGCATGTAACTCCCTAATGCATACTAATTTATCTAATTATCGATTTATTTTTTATAGGTATAAAAATTTTAAAAGGAGGTATAATTCTCCCTAAATTTAGCATATTTAGACTAGAATTCAGTATATTTTTTTTTATCAAATTGAGCATGACTCTTTTTTCGCCTGATCAATCAATTTGGATACCAATCGATTAACTTAGGATGAATCGATTGGTTAATCAATTTAGCCTAAGTCAATCGATTAGTATGATTCTCAATCGATTGGTTAGGTGAAAAAAGAGTTGTGCTCAATTGGATGAAAAATATATTAGATTCTCTTTAAATAGTACTGAATTTAGGAGGAATTATGCCTCCTTTTAGGCTTCTTTTACCTATAAAAAATGAGGACAATTAAGTAAATTGGTATCCATTATATTTGATTAGTGAGTGAGAACAAATATTTTCTGATTTACCTAATTGCCTTTATTTTTTTATTGGTACAAAAAGTCCAGGTATAATTTTTTCTAAATTCAACATATTTAAATTAGAATCTAATATATTTTCTATCAAATTGAGCACAACTCTTTTTCCGCCTAATCAATCGATTGGGAGTTCATACCAATCAATTAACTTAAGATGAATCGATTGGTCAATCGATTCAGCCTAAGTTAATCGATTATTATTGATCCTGTCCGAGAGTTGAGTCGATGGACGCTGGGGATGTGGCACTCCCGTTGACTGGTTGAAGACTTTGCAAGCGTAGATCTTCTGCCGACGTGAACCTGCAAGCACAATGTCAAGTCGGGGAGGGGTTCACCGGCGATGACCCTCCGACACTCAAGTAAGATCTCCGGCAGAAAAAAGTAGAGCAAAGGGTAAACGAGAACTGTAGCTACAGTGAAGAAGTGACCATACCTCCATCGACGTCTGGGGGTCCTTATATAGGGCTCTCCAGATGTGTGCACACGCTCCCCGAGGTATGCACGCTCCTCAAAGCATACATGGAATGGATGTGTCAGAAAAGCGTGCAGGATGTCATACCTTAATAGCACGAGCATATCTCTGACGTGACAATGGAAGTTTCCCCCGTATGATTCTCTGTCTGACCATGCCGCTGACCATGCCTCTTATCAGCGGCAATGGTTCCTAGGAAGATATCGCCAACTGCTCCCTTTGTCCTTTATCGAGCCGAGCGTAGGAACCGCTCGGCTAGCACCTTTCCCTGGCCGAGCGAAGGGTCTGCTCGGCTAACGCCCTCCCAGTGCCACCAAAGTTAGACCGACTCGGATGTCCGCTCGGCTGATGATTTGATGTCTGACTCCGCCCTATCGAGCAAGGGAGTCTTAACTACCGGGTTGATGCCGTGTTCCTGGTTAGTCGAGCGGGATGTCCGCTCGGCCTTCATCTCTTCCTATTTTATCTTATGAGCGTCGGAAACTCGGCGTTAGGCCAAGCTGTCGATATGCCAGGTCAACTATTCTTCCCGCCGCTCGGGAAGGTAGCTCACTCGATCGGCCGCCTGCCTTGGATGTTGACCACTTTGACTTCCTACTGGACGGGCCTCGTCTTACCATCGGATCGCGTGCCTCCCCCTTAAGTCTAGTCGAAGGAGGCTACAAGTCCGACTGACTGGACAAGTAGCCTGGTGAACGGTTGGCCGATCGGCTAATAAATGAGTCGGATCCCGCTTGGTCTCTGTGGGACTGATCTTTCCCCCTCAGTCGATGCTTCGTGCCTTTGTACTTAGTATTTTGGATACTTTTCCTCACCGCTTTCGAAGGGCCGCGGGCTGGTCAACTAATGTTGACACTGGCTAAATCTCCTCGTGATGCATGCAACTCACTTCCATTAAGGCCGAGCACACACCCATTAAATGTTGTCCAGTGGGAAGACGCCACGTGTCGTTGGCGCAGTCGCCGCATGTCCGAGGTGACAGCTACTGATGTGACGTTTGGCAGTTCGAATTCAACGGTCGGATGTGCACTTCGATTCCTGTGCCCTAGATTGGACTGCCCCGGTCGGCCATGCCCATCTTTATAAAGCTTCAGCGTCGCCTCTTCTTCTTTCGCATTCTATTTCTGCTCTTCGACTGTTTGCTCCGCGACTTTGCTTGCTTCCAGCACTCCGGCGACTCCCAGCTTTCTCCCACGACTATCCATTTTCCTATAAGCTTTGACTTCTGTTCCTTCGTCTTCTCTTTTAGCCTTTCCCATTTTCCAGTGTTCTGTCATTCTGTTTAGTGAACCTCTTGTCGATCCTGCTTCATCTTTCCATCGACTCCCTTAGCAAATCCTTCTGCTTCCTTGTTTTCCGACTATGGCCAGTTCCTCCTAGCCAGTCGACCCGGCTCCTAGTCTCTAGTATACCACCATGGAGACCAGGTTTGATGCGGGCGACGCGGCACACCTCATTAACGCTTTTGACTTCCCGCCCGACCACGAGATCGTCCTGGCCGATCCGTCCGATCGGCCACACAACCCGCCGACCGACACTATTTGTTTCTTCCAGGACCAGTTCGTGGTCGGTCTCCGGTTTCCCATTCATCCATTCATAACCGAAGTTTGTAATTTTTTTCGAATCCCGCTTGCCCCGCTCGTCCCTAACTCCTTCCGCCTGTTGTGCGACGTGGTGGTGTTGTTCCGCGTGCATAGCATTCCGCTGACCCCTCAGGTCTTCCACTACTTCTACTACCCTAAACAATTCGAGCCGGGCACCTATCTGTTTCAGTCCCGTATTGGCCTGGTTTTCTTTGACAAGATGCTCTCCTCCAACAAACATTGGAAGGAGTACTTTTTTTTATTTAAGACTTCCCGAACGACCCCACTTCCGAACTCAATGGCAGACCGTCCTGCCACCCCCGCTCGAGCTGAAGAGGTACAAGACTCAACCAGATTACCTCCACGCCGCCAATATGTTGGCCGGGCTGAAGTTCAACATTCACAAGCTGCTACCAGAAGACGTGATATACATGTTCGAGCTAAGTCCGAGCCGAGTGAAGCTCCCGAGCAGCCTAGGTATGGAATTTCTTAATTTTCTTCCTTTGAGTCTAACTGATTCTGTTCTTCTCTTGTAACCGACATCATGATGCGTGCCCGAGCAGTGGGTATAATGAAGGCTAAGTAGGCCGAGATTGAAGCAGCTGCTGCTAAGGAGATGGAGCGGCTCAGCCTGACCCCGGTCGGCTCGTAGGATGGCACAACTGGGGAAACTACAACTCCGAGTGACGAGATCGCCGAGCGGACACCCAACGTGGGAGGGGCAACCGAACCAGGCTCAGTTCGCGGTGCGCCACCCATCATTCCTGCTGAGGAATCGGGTCCTCGAGCGACGAAGTATCGCTCTACCGCAAGAGGCGCCAAACGGAGGCGCCATCCCGATCTGCCACTTCAGCCATCCAAGCTTCAGTGGGAAAAGGCATCCCGTCCCTAGCCCCCGCAACAGTGGAGGCTACTTCCTCCGATCAGACTCCGTCCATGGCTGAGCTACAGGAGCCGTTCTCCGTTCAACCAATCTCCTCCCTTCCTCCGGCTAGGCGGAAGATAACCCGATCAGCCATTCTTCCCGTCCGCCCTGCCCAAGCCTCCGGTCCGTCTACCTCTGCCCAATTGGCGCCGGGAATAAGACAATCCGTCACCGCCTCCCTTCGCCTGCCGACTGAGGATCTTCTAGCGTCGGGTGACCAGCCCAGCTCTACCCAACATCAAGTCTACATCCGGGGTCGGCTCGCCCGCGTCTGGGAGGAGGCGAGGGTGCAAGTGGCCATGAAGCCCCCGGGTGCGCTGGCCGACAGCCATCTGGAGATATCCACCGGGGTTAGTATTTGCGTTAGTTCATAAGTTACCTCCGCTCGGCACTAATTTTTGCTTGCAGTACTGGGTGGAGAATATCGTCATGTGCCAGCAGCTAGCCCAAGTGGAAGATAAGCTGAAGAGGCTCAAGATTTCTGGAGAAACCTCTTCCTAGGGACCATCGCCCGCCCGTTTGAAGGCTGAGCTGGAGCAGGCCCAATGACTCCTCACCAAGGAGCAGCAGAAATCGGCTGAGCAGGCCAGCATGATGGGTCAAATAGAGTCACAGTTGAAGACTTATGATAAGAAGCTTGACCTGGCCTCCATGAGGAAACAACGTGTAAGGAATTAAGGCGCTAAACATGCGAAAGCGTAGGGGAAAACATCTAGTTCCTTTCCAATAGATCCATGCAAAAGGAAACCATACTAAGTATTAATTATCTACATGAGAAAGTTATACCTTTGTTGCGTGCCCTTCGCAATCCCGATTCCAACATTTCTTTAGATGCGGATCTTAGCGCGATCAAGTGGTCGCGTCTCTATGGTATCCATACGAACAAGTCTCGTTTGTCTCACAAACTCACAAGGTGGAGAATGAAACAACCAAAGGTTGTATTAGTAACCTTTCTTGGAGGTTTCGGCCAAGTGGAAGAGAGGAGGAGGAAGAAGAGCTAGAGCACCAAAAAATTCATCATGAAAATGAATCCAAAAACTCCTTTTATAGATTCATGAAGTTGCCTCATGCCTTAATGTCAATTGTCTTGATTGACATTAATATTTATCTTCATCCAATGAATCCAATGCATGTGCAATTCAAATGGTTCACTCTTCATCCAATGAATTCAATGCATCCAATGCATGCAATGCATGAGCAATTCAAATTGTTCACTCTTCATCCAATGCATCCAATGCATGAGTAACTCAAGTTGTACACTCCTCTTTCTTCATGAATTAAAATTTCATGAAATCATATAATGAGTCCAACTCATTATTCATTAATTAATTCATGAAATCATATAATGAGTCCAACTCATTAATCATCAAATAATTCATGAAATCATATAATGAGGTCAACTCATTAATCCAATTGATTCAATGAGTCTAATTTGAATTGGACGTAATCCAATAGTTGGATTTAATTGAGTCTTACTCAATGAGTCCAATTTGAATTAGACTTAATCCAATGATTCATCATATGAATCCATCTCCATTGACTTGTTCTTTGTGTGTGACCCAATAGGTTCTTGTAACATTGGCAATGTATCCAAATCAACATTTAAATACATAAGCAATGAGTGGCATCTAGCAAGGCATCATTGCTACCCAAGTGACGAGAATGTCAAGATCTGACTTAACCTTTTCGTGGTTATTATCTTGTATGACTCAATCCTTCTATCCTCGATATCTAGATTGATCAATGAGGCATAGACCGTGTTATCCTCTTATCAATCTTTATGTTTCTTGATCTCTATGTAGACACACTCAATTAAATAAGCTCAATATCACATATTGACTCATTTAAGCATGACCATGCATTCTTGTGTCGTACTAATCAAGGGGCCTATAGATATCACTTCCGTCATATGGAAGGGATAGATCCCATCTACATCACTCACATCCCTCCGCATAATTTATTGCATACCCAGTGATCGACTTTATAGTCCACCCTGTTACGGGTGACGTTTGACGATAGCAAAGTATACAACTCCTTATGTAGGGAACCATAGTGACTTCAGGTCTAAGGATTATTCATACTAATAGTCACATGAGAATGTTTATGACACTCATATAATGATCCATGAAACATTCTCATGGTGGGTCATTCAGTATATATTCTCTAATATATACCCATGTGTCAACCTGATATCTCATATCCATGACTTGTGAGATTAAGTCATCCGTTGACCTACATGCTAGTCTCAACGCATTAATATTGTCCTTGCATATTAATGTTTGACTAGGAATAGTTAAGAGTAGTGTTCTATGTATATCTACAATATCTCACTATCAATTCAACCAATTGATATGTTGTAGATTAGAACTTCCTACTCTAGGACATTATTATACTTATTCATTCGGCACTAAATTAAAATAAATATAATAATCAACTTCACCTTTATTAATAATGAAATATGATACAAAAGAAGCCATTTACAATCATCTCATAATTGGTACTAGGGCGAATACTAACACAACGGATCATCGCCGACTTAGAAGAAAAGAATAAAGAAGCCCGACAGTTGGCCGAAGATCTTAAGAAGGCAAATGACTCCCTATCTGCCGAGCGGGAGAGGCGATCGGCTAAGGAGGTTAAACTTCAAGGCCAAGTGAAGCGCCTCGAAGAGGAATTAGAGGCTTCGCGCGCCACTCTGAAGACCTGTCAAGAGGCTGAGCCGAGTCGCTTCACAGTCCTGAAGCAACAGTACCTCCGCTCGGACCAATTCATGGGGAAGGCGGCCGATTGGATCGTTCGATCGTTTGAGCTGGCGATCGAGGCGACACTCAACCAGCTGAAGATAAATGGTCATGTCTCCGAGGCCCTATCTAATAAAGACATGAACCGCGTCTAACTCCTTGAATCCATCCCCGACGAGGTCTTTCAATACATTGAGTGAGTGAGGGGGTTGAGTTTTTTGTAAGCATTGACTGTAATCTTGCCGCTCGACAGCGTTTATTAATGAAATAATTTTACGCCCTCTTCATATGTTGTTTGCTTGCTAAGTATTTGGATGCGTAGTCCCGCTTGATTGTGGTGCCCATGTTATTATTAAAATATTCGTTTGGGATCAGGGTTTAGGGTGTAGGGTTTAGGGTTTAGGGTTTAGGGTTTATCATGTTAGGACCAAAAGGAATTTAGATATCTCCACAATAGTATGTTATTGTTCACTTTAGGCCTAAGTCCTCATAGTTTTATTTTTGAACCCTCGTACCTATATCATGGCCTGCACCTCCACCCTTTCGTTCTGGATAAGGGCATTGAGAGATATGATGCCCTCCTTGTTTGCATCGGAAGCACATTCCTACCTTTTTACGACACTCTCTAAGGTGTGTAATTCCGCAAGTGTGGCACGCCTTAGCCTCCTGGTTGGTCTGAGGGGGTGCAGGTCCTCAGGGTTGGTGGATTGAAAGATTTGACTTTTTAAACATTTGACCATTGTTGGAGGAGCCCTAACTCGTGTGGGGTCTTTTCAATTTGTTTTCCTCTTCTCGTTGCTTGATATCCATTTCAGCTTGGATTGTTGCCCCCATTACATCTTCAAAATCCCATGGCTCGAAGACCACTAGAGCCGACTGAATTTTGCTATTCGAGCCCCTTGAAATGATAAAGTTTTAATATTTCATCTACCATGATTACTGGGGAATAGGCTCCTAATGCATGGTGTTGGAACCCCAAGGTTGTTTTGGTGTGATCAACAACTTAAGTTAGGTCCTGCGTGTTTTTAACCTTGTGTCTAAGTGTGTAGGAGCTTAGGAGCACAGGTAGTCGAACAGAAGATGCAGCTAGCGAGAAGGACAGCATGCGGTGCGCTCGAGGGACGAGGCACTGTGGAAGAGTACATCGGCGGACGAGAAGGAAGCGTGCGGTGGTTCCGAGGGACGAGAAGCCGAAGCGGAAGACTGCTGAAGGAGCAAGAGACGTAGCTAGCGAGAAGGTCGGCACGGGGTGCGACCAAGGGACAAAGACTGCGGATGAGTACGCTGGCGGAGGAGAAGGAAGCACGCGACGATTCCGAGGGACGAGAAGCCAGAGTGGAAGTCTGCTCGAGAAGACCGGAAGTTGGGTTCGGGTGAGCCCTATTCCGGATAGCAGAGATCACCCAAGCGAGCGGAAGGCTTGGTCTGAGGCGAACGGAGCCGGAGCAGAAGACCCGGGCTGAAAAAAGTCAACGAGGTTGACTTTCCCAGCCAAGGCGCCCGGAGATGACTTTTTTACCAGATCGCGTCAATTACGATCTGAACATTGGGGATAAAGTTGTATCCCCCCAGGGCGCCCGTAACCCCTTCGGGGTGCCTCAACCAAGGCTATAATTACAGTCTTGGTCCAGAAGCTTTTCAATAACTCAGAAATTGTAATTCCAACACTTGTGCGCTTCCAGTTGTTGTTTAGCTTCTTTCTTTTTGCGCTGTCAATGCTGTAAGAGGCTTCTCCACCTGAAGGAGATATTCTAGTGCGACATCTTCCTTGGATTAACAACCTCCCCGGTTGTAACTAAGTAAATCTTTGTGTGCCTCGTCTTTTCAGTTTTTAATTTATTGCTTTCTTAATTTATGCAAGTGTTAGTTTAAGAAAGTTTGAGAAAGGTTGTGCTTTTTATTTTCAGGCTATTCAACCTTCCCTTCTAACCGGCCGCCGCAGTTCAACAAGTGATATCAGAGCCAAGGCGCTTCAGGAGGACTAACCGCCGAACGAAAAAACGATATAATGGTCGGACCAAGCATCTACCTGCCGAAGTTCAAAGGGGAATTCGCTAGTTGGAAAAAGCGAATGCAGGTATTCTTTAAATCAATTTTGATTTAATGTTAATTATGGAGTTCGGTTTTACGACACCGAAAGGTAAGGAGAAATAACAGTGAATGAAAAAGGAGCAGGCCGACTACATGCCATACGACAAAGCTGAATACCATCTACTGACCATTCTTCAGCCACAAGAAGTCAACCAGATCGACAACTACGACTCCGCGAAGGAACTTTGGGAAAAGTTCCTTAAGTTGCACGAAGGAGCGTCCGAAGCAAAGCTCGTAAAACGGGATTTACTCCGCAACCAGCTCGCCAGCCTGCGACTTGGGGAAGACGAGACAGTTGCGCATCTACACTCAAGGATAAAGGAAATCATCACTGGACTATCGAATCTCGGAGAAAAGGTAAGTAACCGAGATTCGCTAAGGTACGCTTTAAATTCTTTTCCGAGAAATTCAAAATGGGCGTCACCAGTAAATGCCTTTTATATTTCAAAAGACTGAGAAAAAATTTATTAGAAGAATTTTTTTCTACATTTGAAGTGCACGAATCAAGATGTGCAGGTTTAAAGGAGCCCAAATACGACGTCGCCCTCAAAGCATCGAGAGACGAACCTGAGTCGGAGTCTTCTCTCGACGACGAGAAAATGGTAATGATGGTAAGACGGTTTAAAAAACTTTGTAAATCTAGAACTTCTAACCATCCGCAAGGTAAAAAGAAAAGGATGATCCGCTGCTACCACTGCGACAAAGAAGGGCATGTCAAGGACAACTGCCCCAAGCTAAAGAACAAGGACAAGGATAAAGGTAAAAAGTCTATCTAAAAGCGCAAGGTCCTAAAGGCGACGTGGGACGATACGTCGTTCGAATCAGAAGTCGAGGCATTCTCCGGGCTCGCATTAATGGCGAGTCATCAAGACGACGACTACGAGTCAAGCTCTTCTGAAATGAGCATCGAGAGTATCGATGAAAGGGGAGTCACGTCGGAAGATAGTAGTAGCTCAGGGGGAGACACGGACAACGAGATTGACAAGGTAAGTCAGGTACGATTTCTTCCTCCCGATAAACTCTTTAAATTCGTTAAATTATTAACAAAAGATTGCTGTAAATTAGAAAAAGAAAACAAAAATTTTAAAGTAATACTAGCTAAATCTTGTCCTCTAGAAGATTTAGACAAATCAAAATTAGAAAAATGAAAAATTAAAATCAGAAAATAATAATTTGAAAATGCAAATAGATAGTCTAAAAAATCATGCATGTTCAAATAAAATATATTTTAGAAAATACAACAATTTAAATTGGTATTTTCGATATCATAAGGGACAGATTAGAAATATTTCTAAGAAAAATATCCCTAAGAAATTCCTAGTCAATCCAGTAGGCTGAAACCTATATTGGGTTCCAAAGTCCTGTTTGACTTGAACTAATTAGATTTAGAGCTTTCAGCGAGAATATTAGACATTAAAATTTCTTTATGAAGCTTTGTCTAAGGAAGTAGTTGTTGCTCCAATAACCAAGAAGGTCTAGTGTCTCGCCACGACCTGGAAGCCAAAATATTGAAATAAAAATGTTTAATTAACTTTCTGATAAAAGCATTAAGGTGAAAATTTAATAATATTTTAAAAAGTTTGTAAACATTTTTTAAAATTTTATAAATTTTATACATTTTTTTCTTAGAAATTTACTTTTTGCGTAAAAATTTTACTTAAAAGTTAAAAGTTTTTCTGAAATTAGAAATTTCTGCTTAAAATATTTATTTAGAAAAATTTTCAAAAATTTTTTGTAAAAATTTCTTAAGAAAGAATTTATTTTTTAAATTCTCTTACTTAAAGCTTTACTTAGAAAATTTTCACTTAAGATTTTTCCTTAGAAAATTTTCTTAACCAAAAAAATTTTACTTAGAAATTTTTAACTCAGAAATTTTTTTGCTAAAAATTATTACAAATTCTCTAACTTAGAATTTATTCAACTTAGAACTTTTGTTAAGTTAGAAATTTTTTTAAAACCCTTAGATTTTTTCGGTACCCCATTTTTTATGTGATCAAAGGGGGAGAAAGAAAAGTATAAGTCTAGGGGGAGGTAAACTAATTTTTACTAATTTTTTTTTATCTTTTTGTACTTTATTGCAAAATTAGTTAGTTTATTTTTTATGTCTATTTTCCCTATCTTAACTTGGGTTGCTCACATCAAAAAGAGGGAGATTGTTGGAATCGCAAGGTTGTTTTGGTGTGATCAACAACTTAAGTTAGGTTATGTGTGTTTTTAACCTTGTGTCTAAGTGTGTAGGAGCTTAGGAGCACAGGTAGTCGAAAAGAAGACACAGCTAGCGAGAAGGACGACACGCAGTGCGTCCGAGGGACGAGGCGCTGCGGAAGAGTACACCGACGGACGAGAAAGAAGTGTGCAGACGAGAAGCCGGAGCGGAAGACTGCTAGACGAGCAAGAGGCGCAGCTAGCGAGAAAGTCAGCACGGGGTGCGATCGAGGGACGAAGACTGCGGATGAGTACGCTGGCGGAGGAGAAGGAAGCACGCGACGATTCCGAGGGAAGAGAAGCCAAAGCGGAAGCCTGCTCGAGAAAACCGGAAGTTGGGTTCGGATGAGCCCTATTCCGGATGGCAGAGATCACCCAAGCGAGCGGAAGACTTGGTCTGAGGCGAACGGAGCTGGAGCAGAAGACCCGGGCTGAAAAAAGTCAATGGATTTGACTTTCCCAGCCGGGGCGCCCGGAACGGTCTGGGGCGCCTGGAACTGTCTAGGGCGCCCGGAATCCTTCCGGGCGCCCGGAGTTGACTTTTTGACTAGATCGCGTCAATCATGATCTAAACGTCGGGGGATAAAGTTTTATCCTCCCAAGGTGCCCAGAACCCCTTCGGGGCGCCTCGACCAAGGCTATAAATACAGCCTTGGTCCAGAAACTTTTCAACAACTCAGAAATTGTAATTCCAACACTTGTGTGCTTCCAATTATATTTTAGCTTCTTTCTTTTTGCGCTGTCATTGTTGTAAGAGGCTTTTCCGCCTGAAGGAGATATTCTAATGCGACATCTTCCTTGGATTAACAATCTCCCCAGTTGTAACCAAGTAAATCTTTGTGTGCCTCATCTTTTCAATTTTCAATTTATTGCTTTCTTAATTTATGCAAGTGTTAATTTAAGAAAGTTTGAGAAAGGTTGTGCTTTTTATTTTCAGGCTATTTAACCACCACCCCCCTTCTAGTCCGCCGTCGCGATTCAACACATGGAACTTGGATGAATATTCTACTACTGACATGTCTGGAGCTTGAGTGAGATTGTCGGATTTAGTCAGCTTTTGAAGTCACATGGCCATTGGAAAATATTTCCTCAAAAAGACTTCCTGAAACTTTTGCCATGTGATTGGTTCCCTTTCCGACATGGGAGGTACAATGCTCTCCCACCACTTTGAAACTTTATCCACCAGGAATGAGGTTACCACCTCTAGTTTAATTTCTTGGGGAACCTCTAGCAATCAGAGATAATTCTCTATCTCCTTCAACTGGTTTCATCCCACCTCCAGGTCTGAGTTCCCATCGAAGCTCAAAACTCTTTCCCTTCGAAGGGACTCATAATGGTGTTTAGTCTCATTGAGCTGAGGGACTGGTGGTGGTTGTTGGTTAGGGGTTGGGTTTACCAACCCTTGAAGTGTGGTCTCCACTATTGTTGCTATAACCACTAGGTCCTCACAACTTAAACTTTGTACTCTGGGTGATGGTTGTTCATTACCACTTGTTTCTTTGTCATTTAGTGATCTTGGTGGTGGTTGTTCACTACCATATGCTTTGTTGTTATTTTCTCTTGGAAAGGCATAGTGTGGGTTACGATTTGCTCATGGTGCCATTTCCAACAAGATCTTAATATTTTAAGAATAGTTGTTGGGTTGTGTTACTTAATGCTAGGACAAAGTAAAGAAAATTATTTTAAATAATTTTAACGAATAAACATATAACATAACATAATGAAGCACTCTATTCTAACTCTTAGTTGTCTGTTATCTAGTCTATTATTTCCTAGTCTCCTAACTCCTTATCCTCCATAGGGTACTTTTTGGGGCCCTCTTCCTCTTCCCCATTATTGTCTTCTTCTTGTTGCTTCTCAATAGCTTCAAGTAAGAACGTGTTTTGATCACCGAAGAATTCTATGTTGCCTTGCAATTCTAACACATGATTCTCCATTTGATTGTAGTACCCATTGTATTCCTGCTGGATATGATCCATCTGTTATTGTAGGATTTGTTTTGCTCCAATAGTGAATTTTTCCAAGCGGTGAGTCCTCTAATTATGTCTTGGGCCTCTTGCAATTCTTCTAGTGTGTCTTTGAGTTATTTCTCCACAACACGGTGATAAAAGGCAAGTCATGTTACATCCGTTCAGAGGTGCTCTGCTAATCCTTGCAATCCAATCTTCTCCCGTCGTTTATACGCTAAGGCCATTTTTAGTTCCTCTCTCTCTCTCTCTCTCTAACTGTCTGGTTACATCAGCTACATTGGCCATTGTCCTACACCCAACACGTCAAGGTAATGTCTCCACCTAGGTTGGCCAATGGTTCAAGTGTTTCATATATATCTCATACGTGTGTGTGTGTGTGTGTGTGTGTGTGTGTGTGTGTGTGTGTGCAACCCTTTAAAGATATCACAACGTTAACATCCCATGACACACTGGATAATGATTACACTTTAAACTCGTTAACATACCACTAGATAAGGAAGGACACGAAATGGATAAAATCTAGTTAACGTGCATGAATAAAAGTGGATAAAATTCAAACTAGAGAGAATAGAAAAGAAAGAAACAAACAAAATAAATAAATAATTAGAAATAAACAAAACAGAATGGATAAAATCTAATTACCATGCATGTAGAAGAATAGAAATGGGAATCATGCACACAAAAATATGAAATTGTACACGTAAAAATAAAAAATCAAAATTCTACCTTAGTGTGTTTCAATTGACCAATCCAACTTAGTTGAATTACATAATCAAATTGGCTCGTTTTAAGTCAGAGTTTCTTTTCTTCTCAGCAAAGGCTCTACCTGATTAGGGAAAAAGAACCTCGCTCTGATATCATTTAAATGTCATGCCTCAAGACCAGGGACTGACTGGGGATTGATATCGACGTTGCTTTCAACCCAAAGTTCAAAAACAATCAGCCTTGGTAGTATAGTAATTGCCACATAAAGTCAGTCTTTACATTCTCAAGATAAAAGTATACCATTTTCATTGTTCAACGAATTAAATTACATTCCCTTAACTAAATTAAGAGACTAATAGTTGTAGCAGAATTCTAGTCCTCCTGTCCGTAATTGGAGTCGGTTCATCATCCCCAAAACTTGACTTGCTCTCTATCCTTGATCTTATTCTCAGTACCACTTTTGTCTCTAACTAAAATGGTTTGTAAGGGGGTGAGTGATTTGGGAATCACTCAGCAGACGGGGGATAAAATACAAATACTGAAATTCTTACGAAATAGTAGTAAAAATAACAAAAAAAAAATCTAGATAACGATTTTCACATGGACATTTAAATTAAATCATATTTCTAATGATTTAACTGATATCAACCCTCTCAAATTATCCCTCCTAGAGAAGAGGTCGGAGATCATAAATATTGCAGAAGTCAGATATATTTAGAATATATATTATTATCATTTAGTTCATGATCTGTCTAGTGCCCAAAATTACGAAAATAACAGTAATCAATAATTAGAAATGTTCAGAAGTGAAACAAATTAATTTTTAGAGAATAAAAACTATTGCTTTCAAAAAATTCAGAATTTGCATTATAAGTCCACTTACCCATTTTTTAAAAGTTATTACGGCGATGACGTCTTCTTCCTTGTCCAAAACGAATTTGCTAGGGTTCTGTCTTCTCTTACGGTCAAACTTTCCCTCTGATAGGTGTGAGATTATTTATAGTGGTGGGGGTGAAGATTTGATCTCCCATTAACTCCACTACTTCCACCTTCCATTATCCCACTAACTCCATCCCTTTCATTACTTCCATTATCCAAGTGTTTCGAGTCCCACTAACTCCATCCTTTCCACTCCTTCAATTATCCGACCAGTCTTCACAACAACAATATCAAAAACATTAGTATTAAAGAATATTGTTCAGTATCAATAATATTCACATTACTTATTAGAAATTTATGAAAATAAAAGTCTTTCATCTCTTGATCTGCATACCTCCATGTGACTCCAAAAGCGCATTGTCATTCCTTAATTTTTTTTTGTTGTATATGTAACAACATTATGACCATTGAGAATAAAACTGTATAAAAAAATTAATCATGTTTCAATATAAAAGAAGAGCCGAATTTGAAATACTAATAACATAAATACATACCAACTCCCAATAATAGTCAATACAATTTGATCACTATGTACTAGTGCACTAGCTGACATGATTATATCTATAAAATAACATTATAATACATATATAATGAAATATGTAAAAAGCAAGCATATCCATAACAATAATAGTTTTTAACCCTAATATTTAATCATCATTACAATCAGAATCATTAACATTAGCAGTTTCTATTTTTTTCATCACTAGATTCTGTTAGATCCTCACTGCTCGACATCTCTTCATCATTTATATCCTCGTAAGTGATATTTACATTTACAATCGATTGTGCAAGGATTTTTCTTTTTTAGTAAAAAAGATGATTATACGCTCATCCCAAGTGTCTCTTACAATCCGCCCCCAAGTTATATGAAGGGAGGTAATTCACGAGGTCAGCTTATAGTCGATCACTAAGTGGCTAGAATATGGGAGGGCTTTTTTTTTTTAGGGCATGCGCTCACTAGGAATTGATCCCTTACTTCATTGTAATAAAGTTGTCATTGCCTAACCAATTGGACACCCCCGTGGAACAAGGATTCTCCTTTTAATTAGTATCTTTATGTGCAATATGAAACTAATTAAGGCTGAGTTTGAAACACATTGTTAAATTTAAGGATCAGTTAGTTCACTGATCTGTGTGCATTAGTTTGGAAGCCAACATACACAGTTGGTGGGGTTATTGGTCCCCCTTCTCTTCTTCTCTTCTCCAGTCTAAAGTTTAATTAATAATATTTTACCCTAAAAGGAAATGGTGTGATCAGTCTCCTCACCTAAAAGATGTTTGGCAGAAGGTTGTTTAACTAAGACGTGGAAGGTATATACAACAATATGAATACTGATATTTCATCTTGTTGATCATCCACCTGCTGTGCCAAATCATTCCCACGGAGATAATATTTTCAGAATTTGATCAGATTTAACTAGTTCAGTTTCAATATTGATCAAAACTTTAGCTGACATGGTTAATTAATAAGGTTGTAAATACTTGGGAAATAGGGTTGGAATATTTTTCCCTCTTTCCTTAAACTTTTATAAATTGATCAGCAGTAATGTATATGCTTGTCGCATTAAAAAAAGCAACCCTTCAACTCCTCAACACACAAATTAAGTACTTAAACTTCGTTAACATCATATCAATACTTTTTTTCAAGTTCATCTTGGAAAAAGATTTATAATCAACTTCTTTCTTACAGTATTAGCTAATTGTTCAAATGATTAAGAATTACCTATTAATCCTCCATTTAACTTTTCTTTAATAAAGTCTTCATATTGAAAAAATTGTCAATAAACAAATTTCAACTGCTACTTCATCATTATCATATATATATTAAAAAAGAAGTCTAAGATATAACTGTAATTTTAAAACTAATTTTAGCAAATAGGTAGATATTAACAAACAAAGTCTAAAAAAGATTAATGGGATAATAAATTGGTTCATCTACAACTTATGAAATCACTTCAAGTTGACCATACAATATCTCTCAGCTAGTGTTATAAGTCAAGAGCCACTTACCTTGCAGGATCAAGCTAAGTAGAGGCTCATAGTAGCAGGAATAAGAATGACATGGCTGATAAACTAACACCAGAAGCCTTGCAAAGTAACAATAAAAATGAGAGAACTGATTGCAAACATTGTTCTATTGTCCTCCAAATATCTTAGAAAACATTACTGAAGTTGTATAAAAGCATCAAGCCAATAGTTTTACTGAAGTTGCATAAAGGCATCAAATTTCCCCTCCTTTGTTACCTCCGTTATGGCAACAGTTAGGTGTTCATCTTTCATTGGGTTCCCAACGTCTACCACATGGCTGACAATCACACTCTCAACCGCAACTTCACCATGGCCAAGGACACTATTAGAATTCAAAAGAAACGTAGGTGGTGATCGCCTTGTCGTCAGATATTGACAGTGCCATGGCTGTCGGCCTCTTCTCTTCATGCTTTTGGGGGCGACGGTTGACCTTATGATAGCCGACGAATTGATCACCTATTGCGGGGATCCAGTTGCAGATCATTTGCCGTCGCCATCTTGCTCATTGGGGCATATATATGCGATGAGCAGTGCATTGTCTGTGTTTACATATTTGTGTTTGCTTGTCTCTTTTACCAGTACAAAAAAAACAGACTCAAATTGATTCCAATGACGTACGATAAATGTTTGTTTACAAAAAAACTTCCCCTAATGATACTTTGCATATGCCTGGCCCGAAGTGTAGGCGAGTATAAATTATGAATCAAAAGGTAAAGTGATCACCCTGTCATGTTCCAACCAATCGAGTTACATAAGCTCCTAGAATTCTAGGAGCTTATGCCACAATAAGCTCCTAGAATTCGATTCTCATTTATGACACACAGTAGAGATTTTCCTCTGATAAGATGAAAAAAATTTAAAACGTTGTTTACTGGACAAGAAACCACAAGGCCGGTCCAAAACTTTGAAAGGTCTAGTACCAAAGACCTTTTGTATATATTCAGATAAAAATAATAATAAAATTGTTTCTATAAAAATAATTTTATTAATAAAACATATAAATTGAGATTTATAATAATGAAAAATATTATATTTCACATTGATAGTAATTAGTATCATTACACCATAAAAATTGTAAAAGAACTATTACAATTAATTATGAAAAATTAATATTCTTATATATTTTATCTGTAAAGTTATCAATTAATCTTTCATAATTAAGTTCTTTTAGAATCTCTTTCAATAGAAATCATAGCTAATGCGTTGAATCTTGTTTGGATCATGAAGGATCTCAAGCAAGATTGCAACAACTTGAATTTAGAAAAAAAAAAAAATCTACAAATACAACAATCATCAGAATAGTCAATAATATCCTGTATGCAATGAATAAATTCATAAAATAATTCATTCTTTACAAAAAAAAAAAAAATAGTATTTCACTTGCTATTTTTATTTTTTTTTATTGGAAGAATATATAGTATAATTTTTATTTCTTGATATAAGTCATCTTATCTAAATCTGAAATATCTTATCCTCTATCCTCTTTTCTTTATAGTTTCCTTTAAGATTCTTACAACCACTATAAAAAAACAGCTTTTTGGGATGAATTTTATGACATAAATGAGGAAAATTCATCATAAATTTTTTTTTGTGAAGAATTTTGTGTTGAAAATTTTTTTGTCACTAATAAGTCATCACAAATTTTTAGAATGAAAAAATAGAAATTAGTCTCAAATTTTACAATGAATATATTTTTGTCAACAAATTCATTGTAAAATTAAAAAAAAAAAAATCTTTGCAACCAACATATTTCGTTGCAAAATTCATCCCAAACTTCATATTTTTTTCAACAGATTTCTAATTCCAAAACCAAACAACTTATAAAAAGAACAACAACAAACATACCAACACACCAAATTAGCGCCAATTTGGCGATCTTGATTCCAAACACGTTGCCAAATTTGGCGGCGAACTATGAGTTCGTCGCTAATTTAGCGATCCTGAATTCCCGATTCCTAAATTTGATGACAAATTCAAAATTTGTCGTCAATTGACAATGAAGTTTGCGACAGTATTATTTATAGCGATGAATTTTGTGATGAAAATTTTTTGTTGCTAATTTTGAGGCTATAAGTTTTTTGTTGTTGATTAATGATGATTTTTTTGTCGCTAATTTTGTTGTAGATTTGCGGTAAATTTTTCCATTGCTAAAATTTTACACTAAATTCATATATATATATATATATATATAGTGAACGAGCTTTCAATTCCTCATTAATTAATGAACTCGACTTTTCAGTTGTGAAAAGAAATCCAAAAAGATCTTCATATTCCTCATATTACTCAAATCATTTTTTTTAATTACCCAATTGTTTGATCTACTATGTACAAGAAATAATAAACTCTAAAATCTTCTTCGATAGATTCTTGAGATATTTTGGAAGACTTCCATGTAACCTCATTAAAATGTCTTTTTCTATATATTTATCTCTTTCAGGACAAATATGATCAATCTCTATTGTTGAAGCAAGTTCTTTTATTATATTGATGGCTTGTCCAAATTTAAATTCTCTATACTATTTAAAAGAAGTAATTAACCCTTAACCTTAGTCACACATAGCAACATCAATAAATATGTTTTCAAATTGTAAGACTTTGCTAACAATGTTAACTTTATCCAAGATGTCATACCAAATAACCATGCTCACTAAAAACTCAAAATTTTCAAATTCATATGTTGCTAAAGACTTGGCTTCACTTCTAATTTTAGAGTCGGTGTCTTTTTCTTCTACAATTTAAGTAAAGATTCTCTCATTTATTAAGTTTAGAGTACCACTGCTTTCACACTTTCAATACAACTTTTCCATCCAGTGATTGACAATGACTTGAGAGTTAAACCTTTTACCATCACATGATCTATCAAAACCTTCCACATCTTTATAGATTGAGAAAATATTGTATAAATATATTGTACCACTCCAAAAGTCTTTCCCTTTCCCATTGGAATTTGCAATATCACAAAGTGTTAAATTTAAACAATGACAACCACATGGAGTGTAAAATGCTCTAGGATTTATATCCAATAATTTTTTTTTTACACCTTGTTGTTTGCCTTTCATATTTGCCCCATTATCATATCCCTTCCCTCTCACATTATCAATATCAAGATCAAAAATTTTCAACACATTTTGCAGTTCTTCAAACAATTCTTATCATATCATTCAATCTCAAAAATCCCAAAAAGTATTCTACTTTCATCAGGTTTGTAGAAATATCAAAACATCTTATAACCAAAGTCATTTGCTCTTGGTTACTAACATTAGAAGTGCAATCACATATTACATAAAAGAACTTAGCTTCTTTAATGTTTTGAAGAATAGAACTCTTGATTTAATCTAACAAACATATCAACTTATTTTGAATTTTGTGACTAAGATAAAGATGATGTGCATTTCTTTCAAGATGCTCCTTCATCACTGAGTCCCACTCAGCATTCATCTCAACATCAACTATAAAGTTTCCATTGTTATCATTATAAAGTCTTTCATTACCTCCACGAAATGCTACGTTTTGTTTATCCAAAAATCTCACAAGTGAAATTAATTAGTGTAATACCTTTCTCTAATGCTATTTTGCCTTCTTGATTTGATCTTGAATAACATGATCAAATTGTTGTACCCTTCGCTAACTTGATATGCAACTCAAACCAACTAAAATAATAATTGACATGCTCAAAACTTATCTCATGTTCTTTAAGTCTACTACTAAGATGCCCCCAATCATAATATCCCTCATTTGTTAATTGACTTGGTTGAGACATCCTTTTAAACAACTTGCAACAAAAATAAAATGTTTTATGAAGTACTTTTGAATAGACTAATCATTCCCTTTGGTGTTTTTGACCATTTGGTTAAATTTGAGGGTAGAAATTCAAAGAGAATTGTCTACTTGATCTATCTTTAGAACATTTCCCTATTAATACATCTCTTATAGGACTCTTTTCCACTAATTGATCTTTCCACTTGGGATCTAAATTCTCTTAGTTTCTAAGATAAAAAATGTCAAGTGGAATTGATGAACTTGGTTCTTCATTCACTTCATTAATAACATCATCATCACTTTTTAAAAAATTATTTTCAAAGTCTAAGCTATCACCACTTTCACTGCCTTCAATCTCATTTACATATTCCTCTACATCATTTTTAATGGCTAAGCCTTCGTGTAATTCATTACAATTGTTTTCTTTTTCCTCTTCATTGCCCAAATCTTCAAGTGATGGATTTCTCGATTCTTTGACAATAAATATATCGACCGAACCTCTTGAGACTCAATAAATACTTCCTAGTAGGATGCATTCATGTCCTGATAGATACTTCCTAGTAGGATGCATTCATGTCCTTATTCAACTTTTTTTTTCCCTGCTTATCATATCTTGATAGATACTTCCTAGTATGATGCATTCCAATTTTCTGTATAAAAATAAACAAATCAAGCTATGAAACTAACCATTTATTATAGACATTAGACAAGGTGGCAAAAGATAAATACGCTCGCCCCCAACGCCCCCGCCAACTTGTCCCAGGGCTAACATGGAGGAGGTAAATCACGGGCGGCTACTGGCCTTTAGAATAGTGACTAATACGTAAGGGAAGTATTTATCTTGGTTTTACCGAGATTCGAATTCCAAATCTCATGGTGGTAACACATCATGCACTAGCCACTAGACTGTCCTGAGAAGAATATTAGACAAGCACTTATTATAAAATACTCATTTTAATTTTAATGATGCTAAACTAGTATTTAAACAACTAACTTTTCAAGATCCTCTAAAATTTCTGAACTTTGCATTCACTTCTAAAAATCATATATATATTGAATTTCCAAATATCGTATTTTGCAATTCTAATCCATCGTCACTCCAAAATTAAATTATTCAATGCTAAAACACGTGAAAATCCTTCAAATAAATAATCCAAATATCATTGAAGATTGATTTTCGCAACCCAAATTCCAAAAAGCCTACCTTCGAATTGAAATAACTAAAACAAGGTTTAACTCGAAATAAAAATTTGACCTTAGCCTCAATTCAAGTTGAAATGGACAACTTCCAGAGCAAAAGCTTCAATATCTACCCAATAGCACAACACAACTAAACTAATTAGTAATCAACCACAACTCATAAGTTTCACACCAAAATCAAAGAACAAGCTCGGGTTTTTCTCACCTTACAAAACAGGCTTCGAATTTCATTGCCTAAAGGCAGAAATCAACCCAAAACCTAGTAAAAGACAAGGACCTAGGTTGTACAATGTGTTGAATAAGTGAATGGAGAAGAAATGGAAGAGGAAAGAGGCTCCATTATAAATGGAACTTTAGTCCCACATTGGAAGATTCAAGATATTTTTATTGGTTTATATTGATTTACATACATTGAGGATCTGAACAAATGCATGGGGAGAGACTCTCTCTCATGTGTGGTGCGCAGGGGATGCAAATCTAGGGCCCGGATTGTGCACTGAACCAAGTTGACTCGTATGCGAGCACAACCTGCGCACACAAATGTCGGGGTCGGGGTAAAATTTGCCCAAGATAATGACCATTAAGATCATTAACTCTGGCTATTGATTCGAGCTCCTATATAAGGAGGCTCCGATCATAGGCAGAAGACAGAGCAAGCAAAGCAAATGCTCTTCATCACCCACTCAATTCATCGTGACCACCAGTGTCAACTGTTGTATCCTGGGAAACTGCGACTCGTAGGCCTCGATCAGCTCGTCCGACCGGCCTCACTGTTCGAGCGCTCTACTCACTCAGTCACTATGAGATTGGAACTTGGATAAAAACCAGCCCCTGCTAGCAGCCTGAGATCATCTGCTCAGGTCAACTCAATTGTAAGTTGAATTTAAATTCTGTATAATTTTAAATTCAGTTAAATCCCTAAAATCTCTGGCAACATATTGTTTGTATCCAACACAATGGTCAGCAACAGCGAATGATGCGGTGCACATGGCGCAATGAGGTTGACTGGTTGAGCTTGGAATCGAGGATTTATGTGCAATTTAGGTAACAAAATGTAGCCCAAGCTAAGCTCTATCCAAAACCATATTCAATTTTCAATTACTAATGACCCATAAAAAAGGGACGATGAGAGTTTAAAAGATTTTCGGGAAATGTTTTTGACTTATGGGGAAAGTAAATGGTTGTGAGGAAAGAGAAATTCCAACTTATTTTGTTAGTCTTTATTAAAAAATTTACTATAATAAAATTTGGGGCTCGTCGGAGGTGGGGCCCTGTGCAACAGCCCCACCTTGACCATCCCAGGGCTGACTTTGAGAATAATAACAGAGCCGGCCCGAATGATTTACCCGGGCTACAAGCCATGAGCGTCGATGGGCCAACTCTAAGAATAATGGCAGAGTCCACCCGGATGATCTACCCGGCTGCGAGCCATGTGTGTCGATGTCGACGCCGTCAACTCGAGATAGTCCCCTCTTTTTTCCGTTGCAAACGCCGTTACCTTGGGCTAGCCTCCTCTTTCCACCGATGTCAACGTCGTCATCTTGGACTAGTCTTCTCTTTCTCTCGCTCTTTTTTTCCTTCCTCCCACGTAAATCTCCTTCTCACCCCATTGGGCCCCCGGACTACCACCCGGGTAGCCATAAATGTAGCTCTACCCTTGTCTAACAAATCCCTCGTGCTTTCGAATTTATCTTATTGAACAGTTAATCATCTCTAGAATTAATTGATTCGAACTGTCATACCTAAATTTAAAAAAAAAAAAAAAATCAAATGCCCTACATAGAATCTCCAAGTGTAGCTCCATGATACAATGTATTTTATTTTTTAAAAAATATTTTTTTAAAATATTTTAATTTTGATAAACTTTTACAGTAGTATCTCAATGTTAAAATTAATTAAAACTTTATAGTTTTAGAACAAAATTGGATTAAAATAATAACAAAAAATAAGATTCTAAATCCATGATTACAATTTTATTTCAAATTCCTGCTATCCTTTAACTCTTATAATTGACACCTTAATCCCCTAGGGCAACCAAGTTTGATATTGTTTAAGTTTAATAAGGTAATTGAGTCAAATCAAGTCGAACCTAGATGAACCAACTGTTAAACATTACATAAATTTGCAAACCATATACCTCCGGCCATCTTTTGATCAAGGAAGACGACTGCAACAAAATTTGATGCTTCCGGCCCTTTCTCCACACAGAAATGATGGTGTATCTTTGTCTCAAGAAGAAGACCCGAGAGGAGTAGGAACCAGGGACCAAATTTATAGCATGCTCCAATATTCTGCCATCATCGAAATTTTGGAAGCAAGGGAAGGTAGTTACAGTGGTTTTTGGAACCGTTTCAGTTTTTGGAACTGTTTTCACATTTCACATTCCAAATACATAGACCAATAATCGATTGGTTGTTCCATGGCCAATGGAGTCAAAATTTAACCAACATTCTCCCACTTGGTCTATGTATATCCACTGTATAACAACATTAACATATGGATCATGGCGACAGTTCCTCTAAATATGAGTATTATCATCCATGTATCACAATATGTTACACTTCTCAATATCAACCCAAACCAAATTAAAATAAACCTAATGTTTATTGTGGTCCAAACATAATGATATTTTTCAAACAATAAATATGTATACAACTCAAGAGAAAAATATCCAAACTAAATAAGAGTTTCATTAAAGAAACAAAAAACATTACATTATGGAACTAAGTCCCATACGCGCTACATGATCCCTGAAACCCTTTGGTGGCATGCCCTTAGTCAGAGGATCCGCAATCATCAATTCAGTGCTTGTGTGTTCAATAACCACTTTCTTTTCTTTAACACGCTCTCTTATGGCTAAGTACTTAATGTCGATATGTTTACTACGCCTACCACTTCTATGGTTCTTAGCCATAAATACAACAGCTGAATTATCACAATATAATGTCAGAGACTTTGAAATAGAGTCCACAACTCTAAGCCCAGATATGAAACTCTTCAACCATACACCATGCGAGGTTGCTTCAAAACAAGAGACGAACTCAACCTCCATAGTGGAAGTAGCAATCAAGGTCTGCTTGGCACTTTTCCATGGCACAGCCCCATCGGCTAACATAAACACATAACCAGATGTTGATTTACGTGAATCAATACAGCCAGCAAAGTCTGCGTCACTATATCCAATGACTTCCAATTTCTCAGTCCGTCTATACATCAGCATGTAATCCTTGGTTCCTTGAAGTTATCTCATAACCTTCTTTGCAGCCCGCCAGTGGTCAACACCTGGATTACTCTGATATCTCCCAAGCATTCCAACAACAAATGCAATGTCAGGCCTAGTACAGACCTGAGCATACATAAGGCTTCCAACAGCTGAAGCATATGGAATGGTTTTCATTTGTTCCTGTTCGAGCTTATTTTTAGGACACTGATTCAAATTGAATCTGTCACCTTTCACAATGGGTGCTACACTTGGTGAACAATCCTTCATTCGAAACCTCTCTAGAACTTTGTTGATATAGGTCTCTTGAGACAAACCCAAAATGCCTCTAGATCTATCTCTATGAATCTTTATGCCAATGACATAGGATGCGTTACCCATATCCTTCATATCAAAGCTCTTAGAAAGAAATTGTTTTACCTCATATAGCAAACCCTTATCATTAGTCGCCAGCAAAATATCATCCACATATAGCACAAGAAAGCAAATCTTGCTCCCACTAACCTTCTGGTATATACAAACATCCATGATATTTTCTTCAAAACCAAATGAAGTAATAACATCATGAAATTTTAAATACCATTAACGAGAGGCTTGTTTTAATCCATATATGGACTTATTTAACTTGCAAACTAAATTCTCACCACTACTAGAGGAAAATCCTTCTGGTTGTTTCATATAAACCTCTTCCTCTATATCACCATTGAGAAATGCTGTTTTCACATCCATCTGATACAGCTCTAAATCAAAATGAGCTACTAATGCCATGATCACACGGAATGAGTCTTTCTTAGATACAGGAGAAAAGGTATCTGTGTAGTCTATCCCTTTCCTATGAGTAAATCCTTTGGCAACAAGTCTAGCCTTATGTCTCTCAACGTTGCCTTTTGAGTCTTTCTTAGTTTTAAAGACCCATTTACAACCAATGATTTTTACATCATTAGGCAACTTGACAAGATCCCAGACTTTGTTAGATGCCATAGAATCCATTTCTTCTTTCATGGCTTTGTACCATAAGTCAGAAACATTAGAACTCATGGCTTGTGAAAACGTTTCAGGATCATTTTCGGCTCCAACATTGTAGTCACATTCTTGTAGATACACAACATAATCATAAGAAATTGCTGATCTCTTAGTCCTAGTAGATCTCCTCAATGTTGCATCAACATTCTCCTGTGTAGCAGGATCATGTTGCTCAACAAATTGTTCAAAAAATTTAGGTATTTGCTGAACCTCAGAGTCTACTGAATTTGGATTAGCAGTCCTCAATGTTGCATCAACACTCTCCTGTGTAGCAGGATCATGTTGCTCAACAAATTGTTCAACAATTTCAGGTATTTGTTGAACCTCAGGATCTACTGAATTTGGATTGGTTTGTGGAACCTCTTGGACCTGTTGCTCAATATGCGCATGAACACAAGGCGCATTATGAACTATAACAATTGGTCTACTAGTTGAAGTGGAGCATTGAGTATCTTGATGATCTTTCCCAAGACCAGGGTCTTGAAAACGATCACTCCCACTAATTAAATCATTTTCAAGAAATTTGGCATTTCTTGATTCCACAAACCTAGTGCTGTGAGAAGGACAATAAAATCTATATCCCTTGGATCTTTCGGCATAACCAACAAAATATGCACTTAAGGTCCTTGTGTCTAACTTCCTTTCATGTGGATTATAAATCCTCACCTTGGCTGGACAACCCCAAACGCGTAGATGTCGTAAACTCGATTTCCAACCTTTAAACAATTCAAAAGGTGTCTTTTGGACAGCTTTAGTTGGAACTCGGTTTAATATGTACGTCGCCGTCTTTAGGGCTTCAGTCCATAAGGACCTAGGAAGTTTGGAGCTAGCAAGCATACTCCTAACCATGTCCATTAAAGTTCGGTTTCTTCTCTCAGCTACACCATTTTGTTCTGGAGAACCAGGTAAGGTGTATTGGGCAACAATCCCACAATCTTGAAGAAACTTTGCAAATGGACCGGTTGCTTGTCCACTCTCAGTGTATCTACCATAGTACTCTCCTCCTCTATCAGATCTTACGATCTTAATTTGTTTGTCACACTGTTTCTCTACTTCAGCCTTAAATTTTTTGAAAGCATCAAGTGCTTCACTTTTGCTGTCTAATAAGTAGAGATACATGTAAAGAGAAAAGTCATCAATAAAGGAGATGAAGTACTTGTCACGATATGATTTTAAATCAAGACTACAAATGTCTGTATGAATTATTTCTAACAATTTAGAACTCCTCTTGGCACCTTTCTTTGACTTGTTGGTCTGCTTACCTTTAATGCAGTCTATTCAAGTACTAAAATCGGTCCAATCAAGAGTACTAAGTACTCCATCATGTACCAACCTCTTAATTCTTTCAATGGAGATATGACCTAATCTCCTGTGCCACAAATTAGAGGAACTCTCATTAATGACACATCGTTTAACACCAACATGCATAGAAGAATAGTGATTATCATTTTCTAAATTAAGACGAAAAAGACCATCAAGCAATGTACCACATCCAATAATTTCAGATTCATAAGAAATACTGAAAGATGAATTTGAAAAATTAAAGGAATATCCAACAGATACAAGTCTTGAAATCGAAATTAGATTCCTAGCAAAACCAGGAATATAAAATGTCTTTTCCAAACTTAAAATAAAACCACTATCTAAAACAAGCTTGTAAATGCCAATGGCTTCCACATGTGAGGACATTTTATTTCTAGAATAAATGTAACACTCACTTCCCACTGGTTTCCGTAGGTCTTGTAAGCCCTGTAAGGAGTTGGTAACATGAATTGAAGAACCAGAGTCAATCCACCATGTGTCATGAGTAACATCAATCATGTTAGATTCATAACAAACAAAAGAGAGTTGAGTACCTTTCTTGTCAATCCACTGTTTGAACTTGATGCAATCTTTCCTTAAATGCCCTTTCTTCTTGCAGAAGAAACATTTGGAACTTTTTTGAATGTCCCTTTTGGCAGGAATCTTGCCCTCGTCCTTGGCTTGAAATATCTTCTTCTTTCCAGGTGTAGTCAAATTTACCTTCTCACCCTCTTCCATAGCAAGTCTACCATCCTCTTGAACACACATGGTCATAAGTTCATTAATTGACCATTTCTCTTTATGTGTATTATAAGAGATTTTAAATGGGGTATATTGCGATGGTAAAGTGTTGAGAATGTAATGCACTAGGAAAGAGTCAGACATCTCAACCTCAAGTCTCTTCAATTGAGCCGCAATGTCCCTCATCCTCATAATGTGGTCACGTACACCATGTATCCCACTTAGTTTCATGGATGAGAATTGGTGAATTAGGGTGCTAGCTAAAGCCTTGTCTGAAGACACAAATTGATCATCGATTGCCTTTAGTAAGTCACGGACATTGTCATAATGCTCAAGGGAACCCCTAATGTCATCTGAGATCTTGGTCTTTATGAACATTATTGAGAGGCGATTAGATCGCTCCCATTTTTCATAAAGAGCAATATTTTCAGGAGGCGGTTCATCCTTCCTTATGGCGTAATCAACGTCCTTGCACCCTAAATGAAGGAGAGTTCTCTCCTTCCAAATTTTATAATTGTCCCCTCGGAGCTCAGGAACATCACATATCATATCAGAGAAATTAGCAGGTTGACAAACTACAAAACAAAAATTAATCATACTCATGTTACAAAATTTGAAGCTAATTAAACAACATGACATATCTACCAATGTAAAATATGTCTAAAATATGAATCTACTGACATAAAACTTGCTTGTGGGCCAAAGCATTAATTCAATTAGATTCATAAAATAATATGATAAAATTATCAAATTATTTCTAATCCCTGTGGGTAAATTAAAAAACATATAGTTGATATTTTATCCAAATCAAACACATAAGATATAATAAATTTTCCTGTGGGATAAAATTTATTACATCTCATATAATGAATTAAAATTTCAATATCATCCTACACAATTTTTATCCAAATTAATTACATAAAATATAATAAATTTTTATGTGGGATAAAATTTATTACATTTTATATAATGAATTAACATGTCACAATGATTCTACAATTAAAATTAATTGCCCATATCATGCAGTAAAATCGAGAGGATAATTAATAAGGCCAAAATAAAATTAACATGCAGCCTAATAAGAAATTAAACAGAATGAAGTATTTTTTTTTTACCAAAGATGCGATAAGTTTCTGCCCTATTCCCAACTTCGGCGACACTGCTCGCCGCCCATGCAAGCTGCTGCAACGCCTGCAGCCTGCACTCACCAGCAGCCCAGCGATGCGATGGCTTTGCCGACGCCAGCAGCCCCGCGATGCGATGGCTTCGCCGACGCCAGCAGCCCCGCGATGCGATGCGATGGCTTCGGCGGCGCCAGTAGCGTTTCAAAATGCAGAAATTACTATTTGGGACAAAAGATTACTGGGGAAAGAAACTCAAAGTTCAACAACATGTAAGTGCCTTTGCAAAGCACCATCTTTATTGACTTTGCAAGGAAGAATCAGAGGCAAAAGTAGTAATTTCAACTATGGCTAAGCATAAAAAAAAAAAACCGAGGCAGAGGCAGTAAAGCTCTGATACCAAATGTTAAACATTACATAAATTTGCAAACCATATACCTCCGGCCATCTTTTGATCAAGGAAGACGACTGCAACAAAATTTGATGCTTCCGGCCCTTTCTCCACACAGAAATGATGGTGTATCTTTGTCTCAAGAAGAAGACCCGAGAGGAGTAGGAACCAGGGACCAAATTTATAGCATGCTCCAATATTCTGCCATCATCGAAATTTTGGAAGCAAGGGAAGGTAGTTACAGCGGTTTTTGGAACCGTTTCAGTTTTTGGAACTGTTTTCACATTTCACATTCCAAATACATAGACCAATAATCGATTGGTTGTTCCATGGCAAATGGAGTCAAAATTTAACCAACACCAACATGTTAAATGATTGTTCAAATTTAACTTGATTTCTCTTTTTATGAGTTTGAAATTTGTTTAAAAGTTGTAGAGCTCTCAATTCAATCATGGTTGTTTAAAATTTTTATATTTTAAAATTTGTTTAGTTAGTTAATAAGCTTGATTTTAAGAGCTTGTTTATTTATTTACCATATGGATAAAAGCTTTATGGATGAATATAATTCAAGAACTTTGTTTGCGTTAACAATCTCTGTTCATAAATATTAATGAGCTAAATATATATGTATTTTAAAATTGTTTATTTAATTTAACGATATATTTAAATTTATTTATTTGATTGATTTTATGTGTATTGATTGAATATAAATAAATTTTTATTAAGCTAAATTCACGAATGTTTAATTTAAAATATACAGCTCTCCCCCTCCCCTCAAGCACTTAAATGTTGAATGGCCAAAAGTTTAGCATTAAATTTGATATCAATAAATCCATAGATCATCTTTTATATTGGGCAACTTAATCCCATTGAACGGTAAGTATTAGCAACCCTACAGAGTTAATGTCAATAAATCCTAACCCTTGTGCACTAGCCCGTGAGCAACTTTAAAATGAAAACCCTTTTGGATCATCCATCTAAACAAAATCCAACCCTATTTTTTTATTAAAAAAAAACCTCCAATTCAAGAATGTAAAACTTAAATAGAAGATATTTGCAAGTTCTCTTTAATACCTCAAAATTAGACTATGCATTATGCATACCTCTAATTTGTGTTTCGATAATTGTTATTCATGACATGCCACTCTCTAGCTACTCCTTTTATATATATATATATATATTCAAAAGTGATTATATCAAAAAAAAAAAATCCATCTACTTTCCTTTACAATTAAAATTTTTATGGTAAAAAATTCTGAAAATTACATACTATTACAATATTGGGAGAGAAAAAAAAATTCAAAGAACAAGAGCCTCTCACCTTGCATCATTTTGATCATCTTGATGTTATATCCAAATCACTCAACACGGAAATAATTATGGGCAATGGAACCATTCATGTGAATATCCTTAATTTTGACATTGAAGGAATAAGCCTTCAGATTCTCAACTCATTAAGCATTACTTCATATTTGTGACACTCTTTTGAAGCACACTACCTCAGTAGGGGATGGGATCCTCTAGTCCCCTTGTACTAGTCCGCTCCTGGACCAAGATAAGACGATTGGTGGGAGGTAATGGCCCCCGCCTATTAACAGGTGCCCCACCAATGTAAAGGCTGAACTAGGGACTGGTCCAGCCTTTGCGGACCAGAGGATCTGGTCCCCTCAGTAGGGGCGGCAAACATGAAACTCATCAAGTGGTTTACGATGAAGCAAAATGGGTCAGCTTTGATATATGAGTTTTTTCATCCACAAATGCCCAAAGTCCCTTGGTTTTCGGTGATATAGAAGTCATGTATACTGTCCAAGCACCGCTTCATAGCTTGGCCACTTGCTCAAGGGAAGCTACGTGGACAACTTACCTTATGAACCAAGGGGGTGTTTGGTTCTTTCCTAGGAATAGGGATCGAAATAAGAATCATTGTATTGTGGAATGAGAATGGGTATGAGCATGGATATCACTCTTAAAAGCAATGTTTGGTTAGTTGCATATTTTCTGTCGGAATAAATCAAATTTTTTTTTTTTTACCCTTAAAGGAAAATAAAAGAAAAAATTAGATATGAGAGAAAGATAAATGTGAGAGAAAAATATGATGAAAGAGAATGATGAGAGCGAAAGTATGATGAGAGAAAAAGTGTGATGAGAAAGAATGAAGAGAGAGAAAGTGTGATGAGAGAAAATGAGAAAAGAGAGTGTGATAGGAGAGAGCATGATGAGAGAAGATGAGAGAGAAAATATGATGTGAGAGAAAGTATGATGGGAGAGGATCAAGAGAAAGAAAATGTAATGAGAAAAAATGAGGAGAGAGAGTGTGATGAAAGAGATTGAGGAGAGAAAGTATGGTGAGAGAGAAAGTATGATGAGAGAAAAAGTGTTATGAGAAAAAAAAAAAGAAACAGTGAGTGTGATGTGAGAGATTGAGGAGGGAGAAAGTATGATGAGAGAGAAAGTATGTTGAGGAAAAAAATGAGGGAGTGTGACAAGAGAGATTGAGGAGAGCGAAAGTGTGATGAGAAAAAAAGAGAAAAGAGAGTGATGGGAGAGATTGAGGAGAGATAAAGTATGATGAGAGAAAAAGTATGATGAGAAAAAAAGAAGGAAGAGAGTGCGATGGAAGAAATTGAGGAGAGAGAAAGTATGATGAGAGAGAAAGTGTAATGAGAAAAAAGAGGAAAGAGAGTGTGATAGCAGAGATTAAGGAGAGAGAGAGTATGTGATAAAATGATGAGAGAGAAAATATGATGAGAGAAAACAAGGAGAGAAAAGTGATATGAAAGAAAAATTAAATAAATATATTTTGATATTTGATATTATGGGAGAAAATTTTAGTTTTAGGTTAAGGGTATTTTTGAAATAAGGGAATATTTTGATTGATGAAAATAGGGTAATAACTCATTGAAGGGGAGGTACATGGGAATGAGTTATTACCCAATTTCAAGGGTTCATTTCCTTATTTGTATTCCTATTCCTATAATCCAAATATTAACAATGGCAATCAATGATTCTCATTCTCATTTCCCACTCCTATTCCCCTAAACCAACCCCCCAAGATGTGTGTCTTGTGCTACCGGTTTGAAGAGTTAAATGCCCACATCTTTGATTGTGCAATTGTTAAGTCTCTTTTCGATAGGGTCAAGAGATGGTTGAATATCAGATTTGAAATCACTAGCATGAGCAGTTTTTTTTTTATGTTTTTCAGCACCACTACGAAGGGAAAGGATGACGCACCAAGGCGCGATATCTTGTTGTATCTTCAATGATTTATCTTGTCTGGGAAGCACGCAACCAGCGTCAATTTTGAGAACATGGTACTTTGTACTGAGAGGATATTTCACAAGGTCCAGTTTCATGTTTGACGCTTTGTAGACATCAAGTGATAAAGCTCTCGATCGGGTAGTTGTTTTTTTGTTGTCTTTCTTTTCTTAGATGTTGGTAGTTTTGTGATGATGTTTAGATCTGATGATGCTTTTCATGTCATAGACATCTAGCTAGTGTTGTAAATTATCTTGTGATCTTTGGGATCTTTATATATATTTACCTTCCAAAAAAAATGACTTTATTAATGGGACAATCAAGACACTATCGACGATAAGTTCCTGATTTGGGAGCATTGCATTGAATCGTCTTTTTGCCACATGATTTGGGAGCATTGCAATTACATGATATTTTCAAGGAATCTGCAGCCCTGCTCCTATACCATAAACAAAGGAATTGGTTAGTATAAGGAAAAGAAAAGAGAAAAAAAAACAGAAAAAAAAACTTTGGGACTAAAAGTAATACAAGAAGGTCCACCCAACTGATACACTTTTGGTTTCATTCCTCATAAACTTCCCTCACAGCCCTGCTCGTATACATGTGGCATCTTTCACTAACTTGCATTTTTGTCTGAGTTTTTTTCTCCCCCTCTTTCTTTCTGAGCTCTGGCATAGATAAATTATAGATTTTGGTGGCATGCTGGTTGATTGGAAACTTGCTTTGCTAGAACTGATGGAGATGAAACTAAATTTTTGCTACATAATCTATTTTTTATTATGTTGTCTTGTGCAACTAAATATTCATGAACTTATCTTGTGTAACTAGATACTTGTATGGTGATGGTTTTATACTATAGATGTGCTTTGTTTGCATAACTTTTGATACTTGCACAGTTTGTGCTTTTGAATCATGATAAGAACTATATTCTGGTTTCATATACTGACGAATTAAACCTATGCTATATATGTCCTTTATAAGTATTTGAGTAGTTGCAACAATAAAATAAAATAAAATTTATTTAAATATAGATGATAAGATAATAGAAGATAGAGCTCAATGACGTAAAAGAATTCATACAGCCGACCCTACCTAGTGGGAAAAGACTTGATTGTTGTTATTGTTGTTGTATAAGTATTTGAGTAGTTCCTTGAAGATTCATGTATTGATGAGTTTAGGTTGTTAATTTTGAATTTTATGATATCAAGGCAGTGGTATGTTGTTGACACTTGAAGCATTTTTTGATATTGAAGCTAGTTAATTTATGTGGTTTTCAATATTCAACAGTGTTTGTGTTGTGTGTGTTTTAAACTCTTGATTGCTAGTCTTTCAGTTCTTGAAGTTGCTAATTGGTTCAAACTGTTAACTTGTAGTATTTTTTTTTCATATTGTAGTTAATTTATTTTTGATACTGAGACATACAGAAAGTTCAATGTTTTTACTGGTCAAAATATTGATTATATATGCTTATCTTTCATCTTATATATGCTTTAGTATTACTTAATTATGGTGTTTTCCAATCTAGTTACTTAGCTTCATATTTAATTCTTGGAACTATATTAGAGCCCCTTATCTAAGCTAGAAACAAGGTATGAATGATCTCTATTCTAATGAAACTTAGGAATTGGCTCATCTTCCACTCAGAAATAAGACCTCTCCTAATTATGGTATTTTGGGTTAGCTTAAAACTCACTTGATGTCTATGCTTATATTTGCAGGAATGTATGATGACATTTCTAGCCTAGAGGGGGTGAATAAACTATTTGTATTTTTTCCATAAAATAAAACATAAATCAATAATTGTGTAATCAGTTCCTAAAAGTTATTGATGTAGTCATACTTAGTTTGATTGATTTTGATATGATTGACAAATTACTTGTAGAATGTTTTAAGTTAGACATAATTGATATTATGACTTATGTAAGTTTGTAGATGCAAGATTTTAGAGAAAATTATATTTTCAGTCTTGTAATTTGTATCTTTTTCAATTTTAGTCTTGTTATGAGTTAATTTATGTTTTTAGTCCTGTAACTTGTAATATTTTTCAATTTCAGTCTTTTTTCTTTCAAAATTGAAATTTTTCAATGAAAAATGTCTAGTTTGTGGTTGGAATATAAAAAACACATGGGTCATAAAAAATCAAAATCCCCAAATTCAATTTACAACTCATCATTTTCCGTTGAAAAATTTTAATTTTAGAGGAAAAAGAATTGAAATTGAAAAATATTATAAGTTATAGGACTAAAAATGTAAATTGACTCATAACAGGATTAAAATTAAAAAAAGTGTAAGTTACAGATCTAAAAATATAATTTTCTCTAAGATTTTAACATGAATTATAGTTGTAGTTGGGCAAGAAGTCATGAAGGAATGAACTACTAGAAGATGGAAGTCCATTTGATGAGAAGGCTTGATGGAGTGAACTTCTAACACATGAAGTTCAAGTGAAACTTGGTAGACGAAAAGTCTTGAAGAAGTGAAGACCTCGTTGATGAGAAATCTTATAGGTGGAACTCCTGACAAATTAAAAAGCCCAGAGGTGGAACTTTTATCAAGTTCAACGTACGTTGAAGGTTATCTATGTGTCCAAAGATGTGTTGGCCCAAATGACTTGAATTGAGTAGGCCTCAAATGTAGGAGCTCTAAAGGATGGAGGCTTGTTAGAAGGTCTCAAGGGAAGAAGCATAACATGGAGACAAGTGAGATGAGAGAATCGAGTGAATATAATTTTAGAATTTTGAGTATAAATTTTCTACTTAAGTGCATACTCGACTAAATAATTAATGAGTATTTTATGTCATATATTATCATATACTAGACGAAAAAATTTAATAAACTTTATTAAAATTTTCATATATTATCACCTAATATGTGTTGCCAATTTGCCATAGATTCAAAATGTCATATTATTGTTGGTGCAATCAACCTCAGGTAAAAATTGACCAGGTTAACTAAACTTAGGTTGATTCGAGTTTGAGTTTCGATATTTGATAAATATGTTAGTAAAAAGTCAAGTAGATTAAGATAACCTGATACTTGATTAAAAATAGAAAGTCCAAGTTGGTCACGGAGGACCAAATACTTGGTAATCGGAATTTCAACTAGAAGTTGGCAAGAGTAAAGTCTAAGTGGATCACAGAGGATCAAACACTTGGCGATCGAAAGTCTAATAGGAAGTTGGTAAGAGAAAAGTTTAAATATGTCATAGAAAACTGAACACTTAGCGATCAAAAATTCAATGGGAAGTTGGTAAGAGAAAAGTCCAAGTGGGTTATGGAGGACCGGACATTTAGTGATCGAAAGTCAACAGAAAGTTGACAAAAGTCCAAGTGGGTCATGACGGACGAACACTTGGAATGATAAGGAAAGCTCAAGTGGGTTATAGAGGACCGAACATTTGGCATGAGATGGAAAGTTCAGGTGGGTCATGAAGGACCAAACACTTGGTGATGACGAAAGTCTCGGTAGGTCAGACCGAATGCTGAGCAAAGGAAGTCCTGGTAGGTTGAAATCAACTAGATACTAGGCAAAAGAAAATCCTTGAAAGTTGTAAGGTCGGATACTGTTAGGACCAAAAGAATTTAGATATCTCTATAATGGTATGATATTGTTTACTTTAGGCCTAAGCTCTCATAGTTTTATTTTTGGGCTCTACCCAAAATACCTCATATCAATAGAGATATCTTTCCCTTATAAGTTCATGATCCTTTCCATGTGTTTTTAATGTGGAACTTTGTTTGCAATCATTACAATCCAATAATCCCCCCCCCCCCCTCAAAGGAAGGACCACCCCCTTAAATCTATCTGCTTGATGTCATCTGATCCTTGACCCACCAGGACTTTCTTGTCCCTCGGTCTAACTAACCTACTAGGACTTCCTTGCCTCTTTGTCCACCTAACCTACTAGGTTTTCCTTGCCTAGCCACAACTAAGACTTATTTGCCTGGTACCTGGTCATCTTGATCTAGACATGGGAGCCCCTACTTCCTTCGTTAAAGGTCAATATTCCACTCACATGGTTCAATAGACCATAACTCTTGTGCCCACTTCCGTCGTTAAAGGTCAATATTCCACCCACATGGCTCGATTGGACAATAACTCTTGTGCACAGTCGATGATTAGTCTTTCTGGCAATCCAGGCTCTAATACTAATTGTTAATGTCAAGAGGGGAGTGAATTATTCTAAAACAATAAAAATATCCTTTCTTGAAGCTTTTGACTTAAGTAAGACAAATACTTTAAAAGCAAGACTAAATAGCATAAAAATGAAAGAGCTTACCGATTTTTACTTAGTTACAACTGGAGAGATTGTTAATCTAAGATAAATGAAGCCCACTTAAATTCTCCTTTCATTGTAGGTGGAGAAGCTTCTTACAGAAGTTGAAAGCACAAAAAGTGAAAATCAAAATAAGAAAATTCGAGTACAAGTGTTGTGTTCAAATGAAGAAGACTAGGACTTTATTTATAGTCCACTAGTCGAAAATAGCCATTTGTTGGCAGGCAACACCGGGTGTCTGGAGCTGCTCCGGCCGCCCCCAACTATGTGCTTTATCTGCTCACAACAACTACATAACGATGTGAAGATAAAGTTTTATCACGGTCCGAGCACCTAGACCAACTCTAGGTGCCTAGAGTGCTACTGACGTGGACCTATCGATGATCCTCGGCAACGGGCTTCATTGAGGCGCTTGCTCGACACCAAAGTGGTTCGAGCGCCCGGACCAGCTCTGGACGCATGGACATGGTCCAGGCGCTCAAACAAAGTCAACGTGGACAAGGTCAACTCCACGTTGACTTTGTTCGGTCTTCCGCTCCGATCACTTGGGTGATTTTTTAATCATCCAAAGTTGAGCTCACCAGAACCCAACTCCGAGTTTCTCTCCCCGAGCAGTCTTCCGCTCTGGCTTCTCGTCCCTCAGAAGCACCATGCATGTCCTTCTCTCTCCCCCAGCATACTCTTCCGTAACTTCTCATCCCTCAGATACACCAAGTCTGTCGACTCGATTCTCGTTCCATCCTTGTTCGTCATGTCTTCCACTCAACTTTTTACGTTTCTAAATATATGCACACTCAAACACAAGACATTAAATACACAGAATTTAACTTGACTTGGTTGATCACATAAAAATTAACACGGGGTACTTATAGTTATGACCAAAAGAATTTAGATATCTCTACATGGTATGATATTATTCACTTTGGGTCTACGCTCTCATGGTTTTATTTTTGGGCTCTACCCAAAAAGCCTCATAATAATGGAGATATCTTTTTCTTATAAGTTCATGATCCTTTCCATGTATTTTTAATGTATAACTTTGTTTGCAACCATTGCAACTCAACAAATACACAGTAAGGAAAGTCTAAAAAGGTAGAGAATCAGATTCACAGAAAGAGGTAGAAGCCCGAATCGATCGTTGGATAGGATGCAAGGGTGGTAGAGAAGTTTAGATGAATTTAGTCATTAAAATCACCAAATTTAGAGATCAGTCAATTTATACAAAAGTATCAGTCGACTGATATTCAAGAGAGATCCTATTTGGGTTGGAATCTCATATCAATTTGACTTATTTGAAAAATCAATCGATTGATAATGATCCAGAAGCAAATTGTTTCAACTGGTTGGGAAAATCAGTTGAATCGATTTGATCAAAAGCAAGTAGAAGCAAATCAATTCAATTGATTGGGAAAATAAGTTGAATCGATATGATCCAAAAGCAAGCAGAAGCAAATCTATTTAACTAATTAGGAAAATCAATTGAATCTATTTAATCCAGGAGCAAATCAACTCAACTGATTTAAAAAATCAATCGACTGATATGATCAAACTGGTAAAAAAGAGTGTTTTGTAGGTTTCCACTGTCAAATTCATCAAATTAGTTGATTGATTAGTAAAATTAGTTGACTGATTAGTAAAATTAGTTGACTGATAGGCAGAAATTAGCTTGAACAACAACATTTAAAAGGTGATTTCGAATAGGTTTGAAGGTGTCGGTTCTTGGAGGTTTGAGGTCGAAGTGATGTTGCATTTCTAGACCAATAAGAAGCATTCCAAAGCTATCAACAATGATCAAAGCAAAGTTCTCTTTTTGTAAAGTTGTTTTGCTTTCATTTGTAAGTTATATTCACTTTTTTTGTTGTATTATCATGAATTTGTTGTAAGAGGCTTCTCCGCCTCCGGAAGATTTTCAAAAAGGAGGAAGTTCTTAGTGGAAGTGGAGAGCTAGGAGTGACCCCTTGGATTAGTCGCCTTAAAGAGATAAATACCAAGTAAAATTCAAGTATTGTGTATGTGGAGTCGATTTTAAATCAAAGTTATTGTTGCACATTCAAATGACCAAAACAAGATCAAGATAAAATGATTGGAGCTATTCACCCCCTCTAACTCGCTCGGGTCCTAACAAGTGGTATCAAAACAAGATTGCTCTTCATCAAACAAACTGTTGGAAGAAGCACAAGCTAGAGGAAGAAGAAGAAATTAAAATTTTCAGCCCTCTAATATCAACAAGTCAAAGGATTGTACACCAAAGGGAGTTCGACTTCAAATGGATCCTTGGGATGAATTTGGATACGACATTTGAGTATCTCCTCCTTTCGGATTAGGAGGCTTCGATCTTTGGAAATCAAGAACGAAATTTTTCCTTATGATGGACATAGAGCAATGGTTTACTCTAATAGAAGGATTTGAAGCTCCTAAAGTCAAAAAGGAAAAACATCTTTGAAAGAGTAAATGGACTATGGAGTAAGTCAAAAGATCTAAGACTCATGATAAGATAATCAAAATTTTGGTTAATTTGTTGCCTAACAATATTTTGTGCAAGATAGGTACATACCAATATGCTAAAGGGCTATGGAGTAAATTGGCCAAGCTCTATAAAAATTCATCATCGTCACAAAGTGAAGGCGAGCTCAAGGAGGGAGATTCATTGACACTGGAGCATGATGACTTAGAGGTCGAGAGGTACTCAACATTCGAGATGGAAGACAAAGAAACACTCACCTCAAGGATTAAGGGGAGAGCTCATGAATACCGAAACAAAAAGAATCCTCAACTTTTAGAGCCAATAAGGAAGAATAATGTGTCACCTCTTCTCACCTCAAGGATTAAGGGGAGATCTCATTAACACCGAAACAAAAAAGAATCCTCAACTTTTAGAGCCAATAAGGAAGAATAATGTGTCACCTCTTCTAGCGGAAATAGCTCAACTCTCAAAGGTATAACAATTTTGATTATTAAAAATAAAGATCATATTATTTGCTTCTAGTGTAGGTAAAAAGGACACTACAAGGGCAAGTGTCATAAATTGATGAAGAAAAAGACTAAGTTGACATCCAAAGCGAGGGAGAAGCTAAAGGAGGTGGAACCCTTGATATGCAAAGACAAAGAACACATTATGTGCTTCACATGCCACCAAATAGGACATTTCTAGAATCAATATCCAAAGGCGAAGCATCAAAATAAAAGCAAGGGAGGAAGCTCAAACTTAGGAGTTTCAAAGGTATCATTTAATAAAGCTATTCCATCACATCATGATAAAATACATGTTAAAAATAAGTTTTGTGATTTCATAGCGTGTTATTATGAAAATAGAAAGCATGATAATTCTAAGTACAATTATAGATCATATCATACTAGAATAATTCTACCTAAGAATAGAAAGGTAGAAAATTATCGAAGCAAAAACCATAAGAAAATTAGACACATTCCTAGAAATAGAATTATCCAAGGCAACAATGAAAAATCAAAATTTGAGGAGGTCAACACTTAATAAGCTAAAGAAGCCCTTAGTAAGATGAAAAATATGTTTAAAGGGTCAAAGAAATAAGATCTAGGCTTAAATAGATGAGAGTTATCGAAGAGCAAGAAAGATTTAGGATACAAACCTAAGTCTAAGGAAAGCATAGCTTCATACCATAAAGTCTCATATAGTTATGAACTAACCCTAGGTTTAGGAGTCAAGTCAAAGTTACAAGGAAGGTTGTCCCTAATATTGATCTTAAGGAGACTATAATGACTAAGGCTTCTAAAAAGTCTAAGAAAGTCATTAGGAAGGTACGTATCTAGGGAGGTTGTCTCTAGTGAATACCTAATACACCCAAGGAGCTCCAATAGGTATTGAATTCCTAAGAATATGATCTCTTCATACTAGATGAATATAAGGTGTGTCAACTTAATTAGAAGGATAGTTAATCCAACGATAGTGAAGTGAGCACTTTAGGGCATTTTTAAGGTAGTGTGATATCTTGAAAATGAGATTTCTAATATAAATCTTAAGAATGAAGGTTAAATCCTATGTTAAAGAGTTTCTAGTATGCCAATAAGAATTGAAGTCTTAAAATTGATTAAAATTGGCACAATAGGATGGAATCATGAAGTATGCCAAGTGTGGATTTTTGGCACATTCAAGGGAGATAGGGTCTCCTATGTCAAATTGTGTATTTGACATAATAATTAATTGATGAAACTTAGATGGAAAATCTATGTATTTACTTTGTACTATAATTATCATGCTTGTGTGCCCTATCATATGTCATAACATCATATTATATATTCATCTTGCCATAAAAAATAATATATGTCACGTCATACATGCATCATTGAGTTTGTTATATTTCTTTATGATGTTATGCATTTGATGAATGTCATAATCATTTACAGGCATAATGTAACACCCCAAATTTCATTATTTGGAGTTCTAAAAGTACCTATAAATATTTATAAATGCTTTAGAAATATTCTAGAGATTTTTAGAAATTTTTATAGTATTTTTATGAAATTTTCAGAGTTCGTTTGGTATTTTTACCAAAAGAAACGAGTTACAAAAATAAAGAGGTTGAGCCGAGGTTCGAACCTGCGACCTCCGACCCGATCCGAGACTTAAGCGAAGCGTGATGACCAAGAACCCAACAGGGCCATGCTGATTAAGGAAAGAGTGAAAATATATTTATGTGGTAATAGATAACAGAATACCTAGTTATATAAAAGAGGATAAGTTAAGAGAGGATTAGGTTTTCTCTTCTCCGAAATTTTCCTCTCTTCTCTCTCGCGTGCGACGGCTGCTTGGGGAGGAATCGAAGAGGGAGCTAGGGCATCGTCTCCGGCGGCTGGCCAAGGAACAATCCGAGGGATTCTCTACATTCTCGAGATCCTCTCGTCGAGGAGAGCTCGTGGGCACGAGGAAGAGCCGAAATCTCAAGCTTCTCCGAAACCCTAGGAGCCTTCTTGTTCGGTTGTAAGTCCAAGAAGGAGGTAAGTGCTTCTCACCTGCGGTAGGAGTAGCTTTTGGAGGTTGTTTCTTCTTGTTTTTCCGAAGCATGATGTAGGAAGCAAAGTAGTTGATGTTGCTGCCGTGAATCTCAAAGAAAGGAAATAGATTTGGTTTGTTTAGCATGTGGTTTGTTTCTTCAGGCTTTGAATTTAGTATTTTAGTCTTTGATGATTTGCTGTTTGTGACCTTGGTAAGCATGATCAGTGTATTCTGGTTCCTTTTGGTTTCCTTATCGTGGCACTGAACAGGAGGAATTATGTGTAGCACTTTGGGTTCTTTGGTTCCCTTGTCGTGGCACTGAACAGAAGGAATTATGTATAGCACTTTGGGTTCTTTGGTTCCCTTGTCGTGGCACTAAACAGGTTTTAGTTTGGAATGGTTATGTGTAGCATTTGGTCTCTTTTTGTTTCCTTGCCGTGGTGCTGCAGATAGCTTCAACAGGATTTGATTTCTGTTGCTCTGTAAAAGTATGAACTTTGAACAGGTTTACATGGATGTTAAGTTTCGACAGGTTTTAGTTTTGATTGTGCTATACTTTTGACATGAACGGCCTTAGTTTTGGGAGTAATTAGTAGACCTTTTTGGTTACTAGGTTTTTCCCTTCCAATTTTAGATCTTCTATTCGAGCACTGCAGTCTTGGATTTTATTCAAGCATTTTAGTTTTTGAATTCGTTTAAGCACTGCATGTTTTAGATTTTATTCAAGCATTTCAGTTTTAGATTTGTTTCAGCACTACAGATTCAGTTTTGTATGAAGTATTCTTTTATTAGAAGTATTAACAAGAACAAATATTTTACTTGAAGAGGCTAGTACCCGACTTCCGAGATTGTCGTTTAACAAATCCAGGTGACCAATTCCGAGGTCTTGGCCCTGGTAAGACCAAGGTCTTTACCCTTGTAGGACTGGTGGCTCGCTACCTCAGTTTCTATTAGGGAGCGCGCAATGGTACTAAGCCTGGACCCAAGAGATTAGTATTTTAAAGTATAAAAGTATAAGTTTTGAACAAGTGAAATCAGCTTTACATGGTTTGAAAAATCAGCAAGTTTAGTTTTTCTTTTATGCTAGCATGTTGTTTAGAACCTTCTTGCTGTTATTTGCTATTAGATGAGCAGCTTTACATGTTTAGAATTTCAGTATATTTTGTTTCTTTTGCTATTAGATGAGCATGAGTAGTATTTTCTTTTAAGCATTCAATTTTTAGATTTCTTCCTATTCACTTGCATATTCGAGTTTTGTGAGTTAGATAGCGCTTACTAAGCATTTTGCTTATAGTTGCATTTCCTCTTACTGCAGATAAAGAAAAGGAAAAGTTATAGCGAAGGAAGGCGACAAGGAGGTGTGGATGGATGTGTGATGTTTGGACTATGGAAGCCTCGGGACTTAGTTTAAAATTTATTAAGATTTTGTATTCAGAATGTTGGAACTATTCTTTCATGTTGTTAGATTTACTCATTGGATATTTTATGTTTTAGAACTCTTTCTTTTAATTGCTATGCACATTGATTTATTATCTTAGTTGTATCATTGTTGCATGCTTGTGTAGATTGATATGTTTTAGTTGCGAACATATACTTGAGTAGAATGTTGGGATGAGTTATTATGTTTTCTATTGCTACTAATTGCATGCTTTGAGTTTTTGAGAGTTTTAAGTATAGATATTTTAATGTGACCAACTTTAGTTAAGTATAGTTAGTAGTCCAGTAGCGTCCCACCCTCACAGACTAGTAGGGAGGAGGGTGGGGTCGTTACACATAAACTTTAATTTCTTGAAATTAAGGACAATGACATTAGTTGACATCCTACGTAGGATGATCAAGTTTAAAATACTTAGAGATGGATGATCCCTTAGTTTAGGCAAAATATATTTTACATCTCACAAAAATCATAGAGTTAACTTGCATGTGTATTGAGATAAATTAGATACAAGTGAGATGTTAGGATGATGAAATGATATATCAAAATGAGCTTTAGTTTAATCAAACTGAATGAATTTTGTGTTGACCAATTATGGGGAAAGCTAATGTGCAAGTCATGTGCATTTAATCCATAGATCATGGTTGGAAATTGGTTTTGAAAATGATTTCAAAAATACTTTAAAAAACTTTAGTAAAGTCTATTTGTTAATAGAAATCACCATTGATTAGATTGATACAAAATTAGAGTAAAACATTAAAGTTTTCAATGGTTTACAACTTTGTACCATTTTTAAAAATAAAATATATTTTCATAGACAACTATTTTTTTCCCCTGATAGCATTTAAGAGAAGTAATATTTAGATGAAATTTCATGATTTTTTGAAAATCATAGAATTACTTATGTATTTTTAAAATTCGGTCTGAAAATTTAAAAAATGTAGCTTTTTGAATATCAGTCGAATGGATTCTATGTTTTTGACTAAAATAGATTTTTTTTTTAAAGTCATTTAAGCTCAATATTAGGTATCTTAACTATCTCTAACCCTCTAATATGCTTGAAGAAGCATTCAGATGTGATTTTCTTGGTGAAAATGAGGAAGGGAAGTTAAAAGGAGAAGAATCAGGATTTTAGGGGGAGGTTTGAATTCAAGATTGAATCTTTAATCTCATGACTTAGATTTTAGAACTTCCTAAAGATTTAGACATTCCAATTCATTGTTGGTGTAATAATTGAAGTTGTAACATGCTTTGAAGTAGAGGTTATTCTCAAAGACATGATTTTGATGAGAAATGAGGAAATTTGAAACTTTAAGGAGAATGCAAGAATTTGAGGATGAGTGAACAAATGAAGGATGATGGGTTTATGCTCAAGATTGAGCATTGGAGACAATAAAATGTAGGAACTTTCATTGTGATGTTGAAAGTTTAAGATTAATAGATCTTGAGAAAAGATTTTTAATGTGTGCTGAAGGGGGAGAATATAGGGTTTAAGTTTAAAAAAAAAATCTCATTCATGTTTTGTCATGAGAAGAAGGATGAAGAAGAAAAGTTGAACCAATAAGTTAGTTTAACTTAAACATATTGTCAAGCATTAAAAAGAGAAAAACTATTGGTGTAATCAACCTTAGGTTAAGGTTGACCAAATTGACCAAGCTCGGGTTGATTCGAGTTTAGATTTTATTTTTGATCAATATGTTAGTAAGAAGTCAAGTAAGTCAAGGTGACTGGATACTTGACTAAAGTAGAAAGTCCAAATGGATCACGGAGAACCAGACACTTAGTGATTGGAAGTCTAACAAGAAGTTGGCAAGAGAAAAGTCCAGGTGGGTCTTGAAGGACCGGACACTTGATGATCAGAAGTCTAACAAAAAGTTGATAAGAGAAAAATCCAAGTAGATCATGGAGGAACAGACACTTGGTGATCGAAAGTCCAACGGGAAGTTAACAGAAGGAAAGTCTAAGTGGGTTATAAAGGACCAGACACATGGCATGAGAACGAAAGTCCAAGTGGATCATGGAGGACCGAACACTTGGCATGAGATGGAAAGTCCAAGTGGATTATGTAGGATCAAACACTTGGTGATGACAGAAGTCTCAGCAGGTCATGATGGACCGAATGTTGAGCAAAAGAAGTGATCGTAAGTTAAAGTCATCTAGATATTAGGCAATAGAAAATTCTTACAAGTTGTAAGGTCAGATACAAGGCAAGGTAAATCTAAGAAAGTTGAGTACCAGATTCTTAGAGAGAGGTAGAATTTCGAACCGATCGTTGGATCGGATGCAAGGGTGGCAGAGAAGTTTAGGAGTATTTGTTCATTAGAATGACCAAATTCAGAGATCAGTCGATTAATACTCAATAGAGCTCCTATTTGGGTTGGAATCTTGGATTGATTCGACTGGTTGGGAAATTCAATAGATTGATAATGATCCAAAAGGATTAATTCAACTAGTTGGGAAAATTAGTTAAGTCGATTTGATCAGAACTAAGCAAAAGCAAATCCAAATCAGTTGAATCAATTTGATCGAGAAGTAAACAGAAGCAAATTGATTCAATTGATTAGGAAAATCAATCGAATCAATTTGATCCAGAAGCAAATCAACTCGACTGATTTGGGAAATCAATCGATTGATATGGTTAAATTGGTTAAAAAAATAGTTGTTTTGTAGGTTTCAATGGTTGAATTTATTAGATAAGTCAACTGATTGATAAAATTAATTGATTGATAGGCAGAAATCAGCTTAGACAACAACCAAAAAGGTTATTTCGAAGAGGTTTGATAGTGTTGGTTCTTGGAGGTTTAAGGGCAAAGTGTTGTTGTATTTCTAGACTAACAAGTGGCATTTTGAAGCTATCAACAATGATCAATGCAAAGTTATCATCTTGTATAGTTGTTTTTCTTTCATTTGCATGTTGTATTTACTTTTGTTATTGTATTATTATGAATTTGTTGTAAGAGGCTTCTTTGCTCTGGAAGATTTCTAAGAAAGAGGAAGTTTTTAGTAGAAGTGGAGAGCAAGGAGTGGACCCTTAGATTAGTCATCTCAAGGAGACGGATACTAAGTAAAATCTAAGTGTTGTGCATGCGAAGTCAGTTTTGAATCAAAGTTCCTGCTGCGCATTCAAATGACAAGCACAAGATCGAGACAAAGGGATTGGAGCTATTCACCCTCCCCCTCCCCCCTCTAGTTGTTGCATGAATCCTAACAATTATTTGATACCAATTTGGTAGCAATTTAATAATTACCAATTTGGTAGAAATTTAATAGTTTACAAATATATAAAATAAATAAAGATAATGAAAACAAACAAGAACCTTTATGTATGGAAAATGTTTCAATATCACCATATATGTTTTACGATCCGAATAATTCTGAAGGTGATCGGCTCAGCCCTACTAAAGTTTTCCACCGATTACCAGGGCTAAATTCGGAAGCACAAATAGAAGTCCACACAATGACCTAGCAATTCTAGTGGTTCAAATGCAAGAGGTGAATTTCTTGCGCTCTCTAGGTTTTGAACCCTGGATGCATGGAGAGCCCCAAGGTATGCTTACCACTGCATCATAGCCCATGGGGTAATTATCAAGCATCTATCTTTTTTTAATTTAGTTGGCACTAGGTATTCAACTTACGCCAACTAATCCTAGGGGTGATAGACCAGACTCCACGAAAGTTTTTCATTGGTCACCAGGGTAAATTGGGAAGCGCTCGCAGCGGGTAAGTCATCTCAACATTCTTAGATCAACCATCCATTAAGAAAAATTCATCCGTTAATTCGTTGAAGCAGTTAGGACTCAATCCTTAGATGTCTAAGAAACTAAGAAGGTGTTCTATGGTTGCACCATTACCCTGGGGGTATAATTATCAAGCATCTATTTTTTTGATAAAAAAGTAAATATATATTATCAAAATGTGCACAATCATACAAAAGTAACCATGGATCCCCTTATATCATGTCTGACGAACTGTCAGATCTGGAAGAGAAACCATGATAGCATATATGTGCTCACTTGTGTACCATCTCTCACTCTGTTTGTGACTAATGTTGGCTTCTTGCCCATCCTCCGTATGAGAAACTAAAGATGAGGTATCGATCAACACCGCCCATGATTGTTGGGAGATTATTGGTGTAATCATCCCCATGTTTAGGCTGATCAATTTAACTAAACTCGAGTGGAGATGAGCTTGAGTTTTGATATTTGGACAATATATGAAGGACAACGTGTCTGCACAATATGTGTAAATACTCCGTAGTAGTTTAGATGTAATCAAACCAAGTCAAGTTAGGTCATGTTATATTTTAATGCCCTGTGTCTAAGTGTGCAAAAACTTAGGAGCATAGAAAGTTGAGTGAAAGACACAGCTAGTGAAAAGGATGGCACGGGAGAGAGTCGACGGGCTCTGTGTGTCCGAGAGATGAGGTGCTGCGGAAGAGTATGCTGGCGGACAAGAAAGAGGCGTACGATGTTTCCTAGGGACGAGAAGCCGGAGCGGAAGGTTTCTCAAGAAGACTGGAAGATTGGTTCGGGTGAGCCCTATTTCGGATGGCCAAAATCATCCAAGCAAGCGGAGTACGCTGGTGGGCGAGAAGGAAGCGCACGACGATTCTAAGGGATGAGAATTAGGAGTCAAAGGTTGCTTGAATGCTGAAATATGGGTTCGGGTGAGGCCTATTCCGGATGGCCAAAATCACCAAGCGAGCGGAACCGGAGCAGAAGATCCGGACCAAAAAATCAACAGGATGTTGGCTTTTGGGTATGAGCGCCCGGACTAGAAATTCTATCATATTGAGACCTGACTTGATCCATTGTGATGAGGATAAAATTCTATCCACATCCAGGCACCTGGAACCCTTTCAGGCACCCCAATCAAGGCTATAAATACAGCCCTAATCCTAGAAGCTAAACAACACTGAAAAAGACAGAGAAGAACACTTGTAAACATTTTACCTTTTGTTTAGCTTTGTATTTGAGTATTTTACTGATGTAAGAGGCTTCTCTGCCAGAAAGAGATTTTTTAGTGAGCTTTACTTATCTTGAATTAACAACCATCTAGGTTATAACCAAGTAAACGATCTATCTCTTTCTTTTTTGATTAAGTTTCTTTTTATGCAAGTGTTTCTTAATTTAGCTTGCAAAGATGAGAAAGATTTTATTTTTTATTTCAGACTATTCACCCCCCTCTAGCCAACCGCTAAGGGACCAATAATTGGTATCAGAGCTCAACCGCTTCAGAAGAATTAATCGCCTGCCGAAGCATAAGAAATGGTCAGAGCTAGCATCTACCTGCAAATGTTTGAAGGGGAGTTATTATTCTGAAAATGAAAAATGAAGGTATTTTTTTGAACTGAAGAAAATACTTTCTATGAAATTTGATTTTGATGTCCCCAAAAGTAAAGATGGAAAAGAACTTGAGGAGCATTTTTGGACTCAGAAGCAGCATGACAAATTCATAGCAAATGGTAAGCCCAAGTTCCACCTATTGAGTATTATTCCTACTCAAGAACTTGACAAAATCAGTAACTATCAATGTGCAAAAGAACTTTGGGAAAAGTTCTTTGAGCTCTACGAACAATCAACAAAAGAAGAATCTGATTCTGCTATGGATACCGACTCGTCTTCAAAAACATCTGGATCCGAGGAGATTATCGGAACAGTGCTAATTGCTAAGTACCTACCCGAAGATGACAAAAGCACCGCGGAAATGAGTATCGAAAGTATCGACGAAGGGGGAGAAACATCAAAAGAAAGCTGCTCTGCAGGATGAGCATCAGATTATGAAAATGATAAGGTAAGTCAGGTACAGTTCCTATCTCCTGCCCAATTATTTAAATTTATAAAAATACTGTCGAAGAGTTCTTACAAATTAAAAATAAAAAATAAAAAATTATTAAAAGAAAATAATGAGTTAAAAGGAATTCTAGCAATGACTTGTCAATTAGAAGATTTCGACAAGATAAAAATTGAAAATGAAAAGCAGAAAATAGAAATAGAAAATTTGAAAAATTTTGCATGCCCACCAGCTCAAAATTGTTCAGGACTAAATTAGCACTTTAGATATCACGAGGGTCAAATCAGAAAGATGGCAAGAAGATATATTCCAAAAAAATTTCTAATTAATCTTGTTGGAAGGAATCTATATTAGGTTCCAAAATCATATTTAAATTAAAAATTATTATGCATTCTTTATTTTAATTAAACTTTCTATTGCTTAGAATCTTAAAATTCTCTAACATTTTTTGTATAATTTCTGTTAGAAATTAATTTGATTTCATTACCCATCTAGAGAATTTTTTTTTAAAAAAATCCCATTACATTATTTTTTCTATGATTTCTTATTCAAAAAACATTTTTTTGGAAGTTATTATTAAATTTATCATCTTTTCTATCCAAGGAAAAATTTTCAAAATTTTACCATTATTGAATTTTATCTAAATTATTTATCATAAGCTTTTGGATATTTCTCTATTGCAAAAATTCTCAATTTTTTTTAAAAAAATATTCTTTTATAAATTATAAATCAAGATTTTCAAAACTTAAACTTCTTGATTTTTTTTTTGGATAATTGTCATTATATCTTATCCCTTATACATTATTTCAAATGTATTTCATATTATTTCCATAAGTGTACCCCTATTTTTAATGTGATTAAAGGGGGAGAACTAGAGGTTAAGTCTAGGGGAGAGTATAATTTTTTTATTTTTTATCATTTTGAATAAATGCAAAATATGTACCTGCAATTCTTATTACTATTTATTTTTAGTTTACTCTAACTTCACTTGGGATTGTTCACATCAAAAAGGGAAAGATTGTAAGTACCCCGTGGTAATTTTAATGTGATCAAACCAAGTCAAGTTAGGTCCTGTTATGTTTTGATGCCCTGTGTCTAAGTGTGCAGGAACTTAGGAGCAGGAAGTTGAGTGAAAGACATAGCTAGCAAGAAGAACGACACGAGAGAGAGCTGATGGGCTCGGTGTATCCGAGAGGCGAGGTGCTACGGAAGAGTACGTTGCGGATGAGAAGGAGGCATGTGGCATTTCTGAGGGACGAGAACAGGAGCGAAAGGTTGCTTGAAAAGGTCGGAAGATAGGTTCGGGTGAGTTTTATTCCAAATGGTCGAAATCACCCAGGTGAGCAGAGTATTCTGGCGGACGAGAAGGAAGGACGCGGCAATTCTGAGGGATGAGGTGTCGGAAAGGAAGGTTGCTCGAAGTCCGGAAGATGGGTTCGGGTGAGCCCTATTCCGGATGGCCGAAGTCACCCAAGCGAGCGGAACCAGAGCCGAAGACCCGGACCCAAGCAAGCGAAACCAGAGCGGAAGACCCAGGCCAAAAAGTCAATAGGATGTTGACTTTTGGGTCTGGGCGCTCAGACCAGAAATTCTATCATATCACGACATGGCATAATCCATTGCGACGAGGATAAAATTGTATCCACGTCCAGGCTCCTGGAACTCTTTCAAACATCTCAATTAGGGTTATAAATACAGCTCTGATCCTAGAAGCTAAACAACCCTGAAAAAGATGGAGAAGAACACTTGTAAACATTCTACCTTTTGTTTAGCTTTGTATTCGAGTACTTTAACTGTTGTAAGAGGCTTCTCCATTGGATGGAGATTTTTTAGTGAGTTTTACTTAACTTAGATTAACAACCACCTAAATTATAACCAAGTAAACGATCTATCTCTTTCTTTCTTTGATTAAGTTTCTTTTTATGCAAATGTTTCTTAATTTAGCTTGAAAAGATGAGAAAGGTTTTATTTTTTATTTCATACTATTCCCCCCCCCCCCCCCTCCCTCTATCCAGCCGCCAAGGGATTAACTATATGTTGTTGGACAATATGTGAGAAATGTCAAGTAGGTCAAGGAGAATCGGTACTTGACTGGTAAAGTCCTAATTAGAGGTTAGGCAAGGCAAGTCCTAACTCGATGGTTAGGCAAAAGAAAGTCCAAGTGGATCAAGGATGACCACTGTTATGAAGGAAAGTCCAACTGGGTTAGGGAGGACCTCATGTTGACAAAGGAAGTCCAAGTGAGTCAAGGAGGCCTACACATTAGCAAGGTAAAGCTCTAATTGTGATTAGACAAGAGGAAAATCTAAGTGGAACAAGGAGGTCCGCATTTGGTCCAAATAGGTCAAAAGGTTGATCGAACACTTGGTGGAGAAGTTCCAATAGGTCACGATTAACCCGAGGTTGGGCAAGGGAACCCTAGACTCAATTAAGGGAATTAGAGTTGGAGCAATCGATTAGGTGATCGATTGGGCCAATGTAAATCAATCATGTAATTGATTGAGAGTCTTTATTTGTAAAACAGAAAAGTGTTGGATCGATTAGGTAATCAATCATGAGCTACGCTAATTGATCCATTGATTAATTGGAATCCTTTTTCTTCGAGAAGAAGAAAGGACTCGGATCGATTGGGTAATCAATCAAGCCCAAACCCAAAAGATCAGGTGATCGATTGGGAGAAGAAGTTCATGAAAAAGAAAGGGTGTAAATCGATTGGGTAATCGATCAAGCCAAACTCAATCGTTTAGGTGATCGATTAAGAGGAGTTTTTTTCATGAAACACAGTAGCTTCCTCATGGGAGAAGCTCGTGAGCGAACAGTGAACTTCGTAATCGATTGGGTGATCGATTAAGAATGCCCATAATTGATTGGTTAATCGATTAAGTGACAAAGAAAAGAGTCGTTGTGAGATTTGGATGGTTGGATGTACTTGGATATGACGTGGCAATCAATTGGGGGTAAGGTCAATCGATTGGAAGCCCTAATCCAGGAGATATAAAGGCGTCAACGAAGATTCAAACGTAACCCTTCTTCTCCACTCTTCACCACCGATACTTGAACTTTGGAAGACAAGTGTTACTGCACTTTCCAACTGATCAAGAGGTGTTTACAAACTACAAGAAAGCAAGCAAGGTTTTCATTTGTATTATGTATTTCTTTTTGTTTGCATTATATTTCTTGTATATGAGTTTGTACGAGGTTTCTCCACCTCCAGAGTGTTTCTGAGGAGTATTTTCATAGTGGAGAGTGTATTCTATGTGGATCTTTGGATTAGTCACTTCGTTGAGATGGATACCAAGTAAATCTGGGTGTTATCATTGCTTTGAGTATTTTCCATTTCAACTCATCATTAAAGAAGCAATTGGAGCTAATCACCCCCCTCTAACTTGTCAGAGTGTCCTAACAATGATCTTTGTCCATACTACACATGGCTCATCATCATCCCTGTCTATACTCTATCATGAATCCTCTATCAGTGGTTGCCTCCGCAACCTCTATGTCGTGTGGTTCAATCATATGTCTATGAGCCACCGATGGCTCCAACTTATCTCTGTCAACCTTTGCTTGTGTCATGAGTCTATGGCTGCCTGGTGTCATCCAAGCCTTATGAAGTCACTTTTAGCAAGTAACCAGTTGTTAACGGATTTGATGTGTCTTTACCGTGAGTCGTTTGCTACGGACTAGATAGACCTTTGTAGTGGATCTATACACCATTGTAGACTTTTTGACAAAGCCCCAGCCATAAATGGATTTGTGATATTCTTATTGCAAGTCATTTGTTGCAGACTAGATAGATTTTTATGATGAATTTATTCCCTCTCTTGGGTTTTTTGGTAAAGCCCCAACTATGGATGAATTTGATGTGTTTTTATCGGAAACTATTTGCTGTGGACTAGATAATTATCAAGCATCTGTATATCTACATGTTGTGGCAAGCTTCCGTGATTGTACTATTAATCTAGTAAAAAATTTATCTTAGAGAATCATTGTTCTAGAATTATTTATTCATCGTCTTAATTCAATCTTAACTATCCAACCTCAAAGGATTGACAACATAGCATATCAATCTTGTTTGATAACTTGGTTCCATGTCAAAGCCCAGGTCATATACTCATGCAGTGCATTCCAAGATATATATGGAAGGTTATATAAAGTTTGTGATACATGCTTATAACACAATAAAAGATGCCAATTTGATTGGAATCATAATCGCCAAATAATGTATAATGTATAAATAGCTATGTTTTTAGGCTCTATCCAAAAGGTCTCATATCAATAGAGATAACTTTCCCTTATAAGTTCATGATACTTTCCATGTGTTTTTAATGTGAAACTTTTTTTGCAACCATTACAATCCAATAATCCCCCCCCCCCCTCAAAGGAAGGACCACCCCCTTAAATCTATCTGCTTGATGTCATCTGATCCTTGACCCACCAGGACTTTCTTGTCCCTCGATCTAACTAACCTACTAGGACTTCCTTGCCTCTTTGTCCACCTAACCTACTAGGTTTTCCTTACCTAGCCACAACTATGACTTATTTGCTTGGTACCTGGTCATCTTGTGGTAAAAGGCGAAATCGCTCGCCCCCAGCGCCCCCAGCGCCCCCGCCGCACCCGACCCAAGGCCATCACGAGGGAGGTAAATCACAGCATCCTGAGTGAGCATGTGGCAGGTGGGGTGAGTTGCACAGGGACCGGGGATTTACGCCCCGACTACCCTGAGTTTCGACCCCGCGACCTCATGTGGTAAGCATCCCACCACATACCAACTCGGATGACCTGTGGGGTCTTGGTACCTGGTGATCTTGATCTATACATGGGAGCCCCTACTTCCTTCATTAAAGGTCAATATTTCACTCACATGGCTCATTGGACCATAGCTCTTATGCTCACTTTCATCGTTAAAGGTCAATATTCCACCCACATGGCTCGATTGGACCATAACTCTTGTGCATAGTCGGCGATTAGTCTTTCTGGCAGTCCAGGCTCTAATACTAATTGTTAATGTCAAGAGGGAAGTGAATTATTCTAAAACAATAAAAATATCCTTTCTTGAAGCTTTTGAATTAAGTAAGACAAATACTTTAAAAGCAAGACTAAATAGCATAAAAATGAAAGAGGTTACCGATTTTTACTTGGTTACAACTGGAGAGGTTGTTAATCTAAGATAAATGAAGCTCACTTAAATTCTCCTTTCACCGTAGGTGGAAAATCTTCTTACAGAAGTTGAAAGCACAAAAAGTGAAAATCAGAATAAGAAAATTTGAGTACAAGTGTTGTGTTCAAATGAAGAAGACCAGGACTTTATTTATAGTCCACTAGTCGAAAATAGCCATTTGCTGACAGACAACACCGGGTGCCTGGACCCGCTCCAGCCGCCCCCAACTATGTGCCTTATCTGCTCACAACAGCTACATAACGATGTGAAGATAAAGTTTTATCACGGTCCGAGCGCCTATACCAACTCTAGGTGACTAGAGTGCTACTGACGTGGACTTATCGATGATCCTCAGCAATGGGCTTCGTTAAGGCGCCTACTCGACACCAAAGTGGTTCGGGCGCCCGGACCAGCTCTGGGCGCCTGGACATGGTCCAGGCGCTCAAACAAAGTCAACGTGGACAAGGTCAACTCCACTTTGACTTTGTTCAGTATTCCGCTCCGATCACTTGGGTGATTTTTTAATCATCCAAAGCTGAGCTCACCAGAACTCAACTCCGACTTTCTCTCCCCGAGCAGTCTTCTGCTCTGGCTTCTCGTTCCTCAGAAGCACCATGCATGTCCTTCTCTCTCCCCCAGCATACTCTTCCACAACTTCTCATCCCTCAGATACACCAAGCCCGTCGACTCGATTCTCGTTCCATCCTTGTTCATCGTGTCTTCCACTCAACTTTTTACGTTTCTAAGTATATGCACACTCAAACACAAGACATCAAATACGTAAAATTTAACTTGACTTGGTTGATCACATAAAAATTAGCACGGGGTACTTATAGTTATGACCAAAAGAATTTAGATATCTCTACATGGTATGATATTATTCACTTTGGGTCTACGCTCTCATGGTTTTATTTTTGGGCTCTACCCAAAAAGTCTTATACCAATAGAGATATCTTTTTCTTATAAGTTCATGATCCTTTCCATGTATTTTCAGTGTAGAACTTTGTTTGCAACCATTGCAACTCAATAAATACACGGTAAGGAAAGTCCAAAAAGGTCGAGAATCAGATTCACAACAAGAGGTAGAAGCCCGATTCGATCGTTCGATTGGATGCAAGGGTGGTAGAGAAGTTTAGATGAATTTAGTCATTAAAATCACCAAATTTAGAGATCAGTCAATTTATACAAAAGTATCAGTCGACTGATACTCAAGAGAGATCCTATTTGGGTTGGAATCTTGGATCAATTTGACTTATTTGAAAAATCAATCGATTGATAATGATCCAGAAGCAAATTGTTTCAACTGGTTGGGAAAATCAGTTGAATCGATTTGATCAAAAGCAAGTAGAAGCAAATCAATTCAATTGATTGGGAAAATCAGTTGAATCGATATGATCCAAAAGCAAGCAGAAGCAAATCTATTTAACTAATTAGGAAAATCAATTGAATCTATTTAATCCAGAAGCAAATCAACTCAACTGATTTGAAAAATCAATCGACTGATATGATCAAACTGGTAAAAAAAAGAGTGTTTCTGTAGGTTTCCACTGTCAAATTCATCAAATTAGTTGATTGATTAGTAAAATTACTTGATTGATTAGTAAAATCAGTTGACTGATAGGCAGAAGTTAGCTTGAACAACAACATTTAAAATGTGATTTCGAAGAGGTTTGAAGGTGTCGGTTCTTGGAGGTTTGAGGGCGAAGTGATGTTGCATTTCTAGACCAATAAGAAGGATTCCAAAGCTATCAACAATGATCAAAGCAAAGTTCTCTTTTTGTAAAGTTGTTTTGCTTTTATTTGTAAGTTATATTTGCTTTTTTTGCTGTATTATCATGAATTTGTTGTAAGAGGCTTCTCCGCCTCCGGAAGATTTTCAAAAAAGAGGAAGTTCTTAGTAGAAGTGGAGAGCTAGGAGTGACCCCTTGGATTAGTCGTCTTAAAGAGATGGATACCAAGTAAAATTCAAGTATTGTGCATGTGAAGTCGATTTTGAATCAAAATTATTGTTGCACATTCAAATGACCAACACAAGATCAAGATAAAATGATTGGAGCTATTCACCCCCTCTAACTCGCTCGGGTCCTAACAAGTGGTATATCAAAGCAAAACAGCTCTTCATCAAACAAACTGTCGGAAGAAGCACAAGCTAGAGGAAGAAGAAGAAATTAAAATTTTGAGCCCTCTAATATCAACAAGTCAAAGGATTGTACACCAAAGGGAGTTCGACTTCAAATGGATCCTTGGGATGAATTTGGATACGACATTTGAGTATCTCCTCCTTTCGAATTAGGAGGCTTCGATCTTTGGAAATCAAGAACGAAATTTTTCCTTATGATGGATATAGAGCAATGGTTTACTCTAATAGAAGGATTTAAAGCTCCTAAAGTCAAAAAGGAAAAACATCTTTGAAAGAGTAAATGGACTATGTCGAAAGTCAAAAGATCTAAGACTCATGATAAGATAATCAAAATTTTGGTTAATTTGTTGCCTAACAATATTTTGTGCAAGATAGGTACATACCAATATGCTAAAGGGCTATGGAGTAAATTGGCCAAGCTCTATAAAAATTCATCATCGACACAAAGTGAAGACGAGCTCAAGGAGGGAGATTCATTGACACTGGAGCATGATGACTTAGAGGTCGAGAGGTACTCAACATCCGAGATGGAAGACAAAGAAACACTCACCTCAAGGATTAAGGGGAGAGCTCATTAACACCGAAACAAAAAGAATCCTCAACTTTTAGAGCCAATAAGGAAGAATAATGTGTCACCTCTTCTAGCGGAAATAGCTCAACTCTCAAAGGTATAACAATTTCAATTGTTAAAAATAAAGATCATATCATTTGCTTCTAGTGTAGGTAAAAAGGACACTACAAGAGCAAGTGTCATAAATTGATGAAGAAAAAGACTAAGTTGACATCCAAGGCGAGGGAGAAGCTAAAGGAGGTGGAACCCTTGATATGCAAAGACAAAGAACATATTATGTGCTTCACATGCCACCAAAGAGGACATTTCCAGAATCAATATCCAAAGGGGAAGCATCAAAATAAAAGCAAGGGAGGAAGCTCAAACTTAGGAGTTTCAAAGGTATCATTTAATAAAGTTATTCCTTCACATCATGATAAAATACATGTTAAAAATAAGTTTTGTGATTTCATAGCGTGTTATTATGAAAATAGAAAGCATGATAATTCTAAGTACAATTATAGATCATATCATACTAGAATAATTCTACCTAAGAATAGAAAGGTAGAAAATTATCCAAGCAAAAACCATAAGAAAATTAGACACATTCCTAGAAATAGAATTATCCAAGGCAACAATGAAAATCAAAACTTGAGGAGGTCGACACTTAATAAGCTAAATAAGCCCTTATAAGATGAAAAATATGTTTAAAGGGTCAAAGAAATAAGATCTAGGCTTAAATAGATGAGAGTCATCGAAGAGCAAGAAAGATTTAGGATACAAACCTAAGTCTAAGGAAAGCATAGCTTCATACCATAAAGTCTCATATAGTTATGAACTAACCCTAGATTTAGGAGTCAAGTCAAAGTTACAAGGAAGGTTGTCCCTAATATTGATCTTAAGGAGACTATGATGACTAAGGCTTCTAAAAAGTCTAAGAGAGTCATTAGGAAGGTACGTATCTAGGGAGGTTGTCCCTAGTGAATACCTAATACACCCAAGGAGCTCCAATAGATATTGGATTCCTAAGAGTATGATCTCTTCATACTAGATGAATATCAGGTGTGTCAACTTAATTAGAAGGATAGTTAATCCAACGATAGTGAAGTTGGCACTTTAGGACATTTTTAAAGTAGTGTGATATCTTGAAAATGAGATTTCTAATATAAATCTTAAGAATGAAGGTTAAATCCTATGTTAAAGAGTTTCTAGTATGCCAATAAGAATTGAAGTCTTAAAATTGATTAAAATTGGCACAATAGGATGGAATCATGAAGTATGCCAAGTGTGGATTTTTGGCACATTCAAGGGAGATAGGGTCTCCTATATCAAATTGTGTATTTGACATAATAATTAATTGATGAAACTTAGATGGAAAATCTATGTATTTACTTTGTACTATAATTATCATGCTTGTGTGCCCTATCACATGTCATAACATCATATTATATATTCATCTTGCCATGAAAAATAATACATGTCAAGTCATACATGCATCATTGAGTTTGTTATATTTCTTTATGATGTTAATCATTTACAGGCATAAACTTTAATTTCTTGAAATTAAGGACAATGGCATTAGTTGACATCCTACGTAGGATGATCAAGTTTAAAATACTTAGTTAGAGATGGATGATCCCTTAGTTTAGGCAAAATATATTTTACATCTCACAAAAATCATAGAGTTAACTTGCATGTGTATTGAGATAAATTAGATACAAGTGAGATGTTAGGATGATGAAATTGATATATCAAAATGAGCTTTAGTTTAATCAAACCGAATGAATTTTGTGTTGCCCAATTATGGGGAAAGCTAATGTGCAAATCATATGCATTTAACCCATAGATCATGGTTGGAAATTGGTTTTGAAAATAATTTCAAAAATACTTTAAAAAACTTTAGTAAAGTCTATTTATTGATAGAAATCACCATTGATTAGATTGATACAAAATAAGAGTAAAACATTAAAGTTTTCAATGGTTTACAACTTTGTACCATTTTTAAAAATAAAATATATTTTCATAGACAACTATTTTTTTCCTGATAGCATTTAAGATAAATAATATTTAGATGAAATTTCATGATTTTTTAAAAATCATAGAATTACTTATGTATTTTTAAAATTCGGTCTGAAAATTAAAAAAATGTAGTTTTTTGAATATCAGTCGAATGGATTCTATGTTTTTGACTAAAATAGATTTTTTTTTTTAAGTCATTTAAGCTCAATATTAGGTATCTTAACTATCTCTAACCCTCTAATATGCTTGAAGAAGCATTCAGATGTGATTTTCTTGGTGCAAATGAGGAAGGGAAGTTAAAAGGAGAAGAATCAGGATTTTAGGGGGAGGTTTAGATTCAAGGTTGAATCTTTTATCTCATGACTTAGATTTTAGAACTTCCTAAAGATTTAGAAATTTCAATTCATTGTTGGTGTAATAATTGAAGTTGTAGCATGCTTTGAAGTAGAGGTTATTCTCAAAGACATGATTTTGATGAGAAACGAGGAAATTTGAAACTTTAAGGAGAATGCAAGAATTTGAGGATGAGTGAACGAATGAAGGATGATGGGTTTATGCTCAAGATTGAGCATTGGAGACAATAAAATGTAGGAACCTTCATTGTGATGTTGAAAGTTTAAGATTAATAGATCTTGAGAAAAGATTTTTAATGTGTGCTGAAGGGGGAGAATATAGGGTTTAAGTTTAAAAAAAAAATATCATTCATGTTTTGTCATGAGAAGAAAGATGAAGAAGAAAAGTTGGGTCAATAAGTTAGTTTAACTTAAACATATTGTCAAGCATTAAAAAGAGAAAAATTATTGGTGTAATCAACCTCAGGTTAAAGTTGACCAAATTGACCAAGCTCGGGTTGATTCAAGTTTAGATTTTATTTTTGATCAATATGTTAGTAAGAAGTCAAGTAAGTCAAGGTGACTGGATACTTGACTAAAAGTAGAAAGTCCAAGTGGATCATGGAGAACCAGACACTTAGTGATTGGAAGTCTAACAAGAAGTTGACAAGAGAAAAGTCCAAGTGGGTCTTGAAGGACCGGACACTTGGTGATCAGAAGTCTAACAAAAAGTTGATAAGAGAAAAATCCAAGTAGATCATGGAGGAGCAGACACTTGGTGATCGAAAGTCCAATGGGAAGTTAGCAAAAGGAAAGTCTAAGTGGGTTATAAAGGACCAGAAACATGGCATGAGAACGAAAGTCCAAGTGGATCATGGAGGACCGAACACTTAGCATGAGATGGAAAGTCCAAGTGGATTATGTAGGATCAAACACTTGTTGATGACAGAAGTCTCAGCAGGTCACGATAGACCGAATGTTGAGCAAAAGAAGTGATCGTAAGTTAAAGTCATCCAGATATTAGGCAATAGAAAATTCTTGCAAGTTGTAAGGTTAGATACAAGGCAAGGTAAATCTAAGAAAGTTGAGTACCAGATTCTTAGAGAGAGGTAGAATTTCGAACCGATCGTTGGATCGGATGCAAGGGTGGCAGAGAAGTTTAGGAGTATTTGTTCATTAGAATGACCAAATTCAGAGATCAGTCGATTAATACTCAATAGAGATCCTATTTGGGTTGGAATCTTGGATTGATTCGACTGGTTGGGAAATTCAATAGATTGATAATGATCCAAAAGGATTAATTCAACTAGTTGGGAAAATTAGTTAAGTCGATTTGATCAGAACTAAGCAAAAGCAAATCCAAATCAGTTGAATCAATTTGATCGAGAAGTAAGCAGAAGCAAATTGATTCAATTGATTAGGAAAATCAATTGAATCAATTTGATCCAGAAGCAAACCAACTCGACTGATTTGGGAAATCAATCGATTGATATGGTTAAATAGGTTTAAAAAAATAGCTATTTTGTAGGTTTCAATGGTTGAATTTATTAGATAAGTCGACTGATTGATAAAAATTAATTGATTAATAGGTAGAAATCAGCCCAAGCAACAACCAAAAAGGTGATTTCGAAGAGGTTTGACAGTGTTGGTTCTTGGAGGTTTAAGGGCAAAGTGTTGTTGTATTTATAGACTAACAAGTGGCATTTTGAAGCTATCAACAATGATCAATGCGAAGTTATCATCTTGTATAGTTGTTTTTCTTTCATTTGCATGTTGTATTTGCTGTTGTTATTGTATTATTGTGAATTTGTTGTAAGAGGCTTCTTTGCTCTGGAAGATTTCTAAGAAAGAGGAAGTTTTAGTGGAAGTGGAGAGAAAGGAGTGGACCCTTGGATTAGTCATCTCAAGGAGATAGATACTAAGTAAAATCTAAGTGTTGTGCATGCGAAGTCGATTTTGAATCAAAGTTTCTGCTGCGCATTCAAATGACAAGCACAAGATCGAGACAAAGGGATTGGAGCTATTCACCCTCCCCCTCCCCCCTCTAGTTGCATGAGTCCAAACAATTATTTGATACCAATTTGGTAGCAATTTAATAATTCCCAATTTGGTAGAAATTTAATAGTTTACAAATATAAAAATAAATAAAGACAATGAAAGCAAACAAGAACCTTTATGTATGGAAAATGTTTCAATATCACCATATATGTTTTACGATCCGAATAATTCTGAAGGTGATCAGCTCAGCCCTACTAAAGTTTTCCATCGACTACCAGGGCTAAATTCGGAAGCACAAATAGAAGTCAACACAATGACCTAGCAATTCTAGTGGTTCAAATGCAAGAGGTGAATTTCTTGCGCTCTCTAGGTTTTGAACCCTGGATGCATGGTGAGCCCCAAGGTATGCTTACCACTGCATCATAGCCATGGGGTAATTATCGAGCATAAATCATTTTTTATTTTAGTTGGCACTAGGTATTCAACTTACGCCAACTAATCCTGGGGGTGATAGACCAGACTCCACGAAAGTTTTTCATTGGTCACCAGGGTAAATTGGGAAGCCCTCACAGCGGGTAACTCATCTGAGCATTCTTAGATCAACCATCCATTAAGAAAAATTCATCTGTTATTTCGTTGAAGCAGCTTGGACTCAATCCTTAGATGTCTAAGAAACTAAGAAGGTGCTCTATGGCTACACCATTGCCCTGGGGGTATAATTATCAAGCATCTATTTTTTTGATAAAAAAAAATAAATATATATTATCAAAATGTGCACAATCATACAAAAGTAACCACGGATCCCCTTATATCATGTCTGACGAACTGTCAGATCTGGAAGAAAAACCATGATAGCATACATGTGCTCACTTGTGTACCATCTCTCGCTCTCTTTGTGACTAATGTTGGCTTCTTGCCCATCCTCCGTATGAGAAACTGAAGATGAGGTATCGATCAACACCACCCATGATTGTTGGGAGATTGTTGATGCAATCATCCCCATTTAAGGCTGATCAGTTTAACTAAACTCAAGTGGAGATAAGCTTAAGTTTTGATATTTGGACAATATATTAAGGGCAACGTGTCTGCACAATATGTGTAAGTACCCTGTGGTAGTTTAGATGTAATCAAACCAAGTCAAGTTAGGTCATGTTATGTTTTAATGTCCTATGTCTAAGTGTGCAGAAACTTAGGAGCATAGAAAGTTGAGTGAAAGACACAGCTAGTGAAAAGGATGGCATAGGAGAGAGTCGATGGGCTCGATGCGTCCAAGAGATGAGGTGCTGCGGAAGAGTATGCTGACGGACAAGAAAGAGGCATACGACGTTTCCTAGGGACGAGAAGCCGGAGCGGAAGGTTTCTCAAGAAGACTGGAAGATTGGTTTGGGTGAGCCCTATTTCGGATGGCCAAAATCATCCAAGCGAGCGGAGTACGCTGGGTCGTTGGTGGACGAGAAGGAAGCACACGACAATTCTAAGGGATGAGAATTAGGAGTCAAAGGTTACTTGAATCCGAAAGATGGGTTCGGGTGAGGTCTATTCCGGATGGCCAAAATCACTAAGCGAGCGGAACCGAAACGGAAGATCTGGACCAAAAAATCAACAGAATGTTGACTTTTGGGTATGGGCTCCTGGACTAGAAATTCTATCATATTGAGACCTAGCTCAATCTATTGTGATGAGGATAAAATTTTATCCACGTCCAGGCACCTGGAACCCTTTCAGGCACCCCGATCAGAGCTATAAATACAGCCCTGATCCTAGAAGCTAAACAACACTGAAAACGATAGAGAAGAACACTTGTAAACGTTTTACCTTTTGTTTAGCTTTGTATTTGAGTACTTTACTGATCTAAGAGGCTTCTTTGCTAGAAGGAGATTTTTTAGTGAGCTTTACTTATCTTGAATTAACAACCATTTAGGTTATAACCAAGTAAACGATCTATCTCTTTTTTTTATTATTAAGTGTCTTTTTATGCAAGTGTTTCTTAATTTAGCTTGCAAAGATGAGAAAGATTTTATTTTTTATTTCAGACTATTCGCCCCCCTCTAGCCAACCGCCAAGGGACCAACAATTGGTATCAGAGCTCAACCACTTCAGAAGAACTAATCACCGACCGAAGCATAAGAAATGGTCAGAGCTACCTGCAAATGTTTGAGGGGGAGTTATTATTCTGAAAATGAAAAATGGAGATATTTTTTTGAACTGGAGATAATACTTTCTATGAAATTTGGTTTTGATGCCCCCAAAAGTAAAGATGGAAAAGAACTTGAGGAGCATTTTTGGACTCAGAAGCAGCATGACAAATTCATAGCAAATGGTAAGGCCAAGTTCCACCTACTGAGTATTATTCCTGCTCAAGAACTCGACAAAATCGATAACTATCAATGCGCAAAAGAACTTGGGAAAAGTTCTTTGAGCTCTACGAACAATCAACAAAAGAAGAATCTGATTCTGCTATGGATACCGACTTGTCTTCAAAAACATCCGGATCTGAGGAGATTACCGAAACAACGCTAATTGCCAAGTACCTACCCGAAGATGACAAAAGCACCGCGGAAATGAGCATCGAAAGCATCGACGAAGGGGGAGCAACATAAGAAGAAAGCTGCTCTACAAGAGGAGCATCAGATTATGAAAATGATAAGGTAAGTCAGGTACAGTTCCTATCTCCTGACCAATTATTTAAATTTATAAAAATACTATCGAAGAGTTCTTACAAATTAAAAATAGAAAATAAAAAATTATTAAAAGAAAATAATGAGTTAAAAGGAACTCTAGCAATGCCTTGTCAATTACAAGATTTCGACAAGATAAAAATTAAAAATGAAAAGTAGAAAATAGAAATAGAAAATTTGAAAAATTTTGCATGCCCACCAACTCAAAATTGTTCAGGACTAAATTAGCACTTTAGATATCACGAGGGTCAAATCAGAAAGATGGCAAGAAAATATATTCCAAGAAAATTTCTAATTAATCCTGTTGGAATGAATCTATATTAGGTTCCAAAATCATGTTTAAATTAAAAATTATTATGCATGCTTTATTTTAATTAAACTTTCTATTGCTTAGAATCTTAAAATTGTCTAACATTTTTTGTATAATTTCAGTTAGAAATTAATTTAATTTCATTACCCATCTAGAGAACATTTTTTTTAAAAAAAATCCCATTATATTATTTTTTCTATGATTTCTTATTCAAAAATCATTTTTTTTGGAGTTATTATTAAATTTATCATCTTTTCTATCCAAGGAAAAATGTTCAAAATTTTACCATTATTGAATTTTATCTAAATTATTTATCATAAGCTTTTGGATATTTCTCTATTGCAAAAATTCTCAATTTTTTTTAAAAAAAATATTCTTTTATAAATTATAAATCAAGATTTTCAAAACTAAAACTTCTTGATTTTTTTTTGGATAATTGTCATTATATCTTATCCCTTATACATTATTTCAAATTTATTTCATATTATTTCCATAAGTGTAACCCTATTTTTAATGTGATCAAAGGGGGAGAACTAGAGGTTAAGTCTAGGGGAGGGTACAATTTTTTGATTTTTTATCATTTTGAATAAATGCAAAATATGTACTTGCAATTCTTATTACTATTTATTTTTAGTTTACCCTAACTTCACTTGGGGTTGTTCACATCAAAAAGGGAAATATTATAAGTACCCCGTGATAGTTTTAATGTGATCAAACCAAGTCAAGTTAGGTGTTGTTATGTTTTGATGCCCTGTGTCTAAGTGTGCAGGAACTTAGGAGCAGAAAGTTGAGCGAAAGACATAGCTAGCAAGAAGGACGGCACGAGAGAGAGCTGACGGGCTCGGTGTATCCGAGGGGCGAGGTGCTACGGAAGAGTACGTTGCGGATGAGAAGGAGGCATGTGGCGTTTCCGAGGGACGAGAACAAGAGCGAAAGGTTGCTTGAGAAGGTTGGAAGATAGGTTCGGGTGAGTCCTATTCCGGATGGTCGAAATCACCCAGGCGAGCAGAGGACGTTGGCGGACGAGAAGGAAGGACGCGGCGATTCCGAGGGATGAGGTGCCGGAAAGGAAGGTTGCTCGAAGGCCGGAAGATGGGTTCGGGTGAGCCCTATTCCGGATGGCTGAAGTCACCCAAGCGAGCGGAACCGGAGCCGAAGACCCGGACCCAAGCAAGCGGAACCGGAGCGGAAGACCCGGACCAAAAAGTCAATAGGATGTTAACTTTTGGGTCCGGGCGCTCAGACCAGAAATTCTATCATATCATGACATGGCATAATCCATTGCGACGAGGATAAAATTCTATCCACGTCCAGGCTCCTAGAACTCTTTCAGGCATTCCGATTAGGGTTATAAATACAGCTTTGATCCTAGAAGCTAAACAACCCTGAAAAAGATAGAGAAGAATACTTATAAACGTTCTACCTTTTGTTTAGCTTTGTATTTGAGTACTTTAACTGTTGTAAGAGGCTTCTCCATCGGATGGAGATTTTTTAGTGAGTTTTACTTAACTTAGATTAACAACCACCTAAATTATAACCAAGTAAACGATCTACCTCTTTCTTTTGATTAAGTTTCTTTTTATGCAAATGTTTCTTTATTTAGCTTGAAAAGACGAGAAAGGTTTTATTTTTTATTTCAGACTATTCACCCCCCTCTAGCCAGCCGCCAATGGATCAACAATATGTTGTTGGACAATATGTGAGAAATGTCAAGTAGGTCAAGGAGGACCGGTACTTGACTGGTAAAGTCCTAATTAGAGGTTAGGTAAGGCAAGTCCTAACTCGATGTTAGACAAAAGAAAGTCCAAGTGGATCAAAGATGACCACTGTTAGGAAGGAAAGTCCAAGTGGGTTAGGAAGGACCTCATGTTGGCAAAGGAAGTCCAAGTGGGTCAAGGAGGACTACACATTAGCAAGGTAAAGCTCTAATTGTGATTAGACAAGAGGAAAATCTAAGTGAAACAAGGAGGTCTGCATTTGGTCCAAATTGGTCAAAAGGTTGATCGAATACTTGGTGAAAAAGTTCCAATAGGTCACGATTGACCCGAGGTTAGGCAAGGGAACCCTAGACTCAATTAAGGGAATTAGAGTTGGAGCAATCGATTAGGTAATCGATTGGGCCAATGTAAATCGATCATGTAATTGATTGAGAGTCTTTATTTGTAAAATAAAAAAGTGTTGGATCGATTAGGTAATCAATCATGAGCTACGCCAATTGATCCACTGATTAATTGGGAACCTTTTTCTCTGAGAAGAAGAAAGGGCTTGGATCGATTGGATAATCAATCAAGTCCAAACCCAATAGATCATGTGATCGATTGGGAGAAGAAGTTCATGGAAAAAGAAAGGGTGTAAATTGATTGGGTAATCGATCAAGCCAAACTCAATCGATTAGGTGATCGATTAAGAGGAGTTTTTTTCATGAAACACAGCAGCTTCCTCATGGGAGAAGCTCGCGAGCGAACAGTGGGCTTCATAATCGATTGGGTGATCGATTAAGAATGCCCATAATTGATTGGTTAATCGATTAAGTGACAAAGAAACGAGTCATTGTGAGATTTGGATGGTTGGATGTACTTGGATATGACGTGGCAATCAATTGGGGGTAAGGTCAATCGATTGGAAGCCCTAATCCGGGAGATATAAAGGCGTCGACGAAGATTCAAACGTAACTCTTCTTCTCCACTCTTCACCACCGATACTTGAGCTTTGGAAGACAAGTGTTACTGCATTTTCCAACCGATCAAGAGGTGTTTACAAACTACAAGAAAGGAAGCAAGGTTTTCATTTGTATTATGTATTTCTTTTTGTTTGCATTGTATTTCTTGTATATGAGCTTGTATGAAGTTTCTCCACCTCCGGAGTGTTTCTGAGAAGGAGTATTTTCATAGTGAAGAGTGTACTCTATGTGGATCCTTGGATTAGTCACTTCATTGAGATAGATACCAAGTAAATCTGAGTGCTAGCATTGCTTCTAGTATTTTCCATTGCAACTCATCATCAAAGAAGCGATTGGAGTTAATCACCCCCTCCCATCTAGCTTTCCGGAGTGTCCTAACAATGATCTTTGTCCATACTGCACATGGTTCATCATCATCTCTGTTTATACTCTGTCATGAATCCTCTATCAGTGGTTGCCTCCGCAACCTCCATGTCGTGTGGTTCAATCATATGTCTATGAGCCACCGATGGCTCCAACTTTTCTCTGTCAACCTTTGCCTGTGTCATGAGTCTATAGCCACTCGGTGTCGTCCAAGCCTTATTAAGTCACTTTTAGCAAGTAATCAGTTGTTAATGGATTTGATGTGTCTTTATCGTGAGCCGTTTGCTACAGACTAGATAGGCCTTTGTGGTGGATCTATACACCATCATAGACTTTTTGACAAAACTCCAACCATAAACGGATTTGTGATGTTCTTACTGCAAGTTATTTGCTACAGACTAGATAGACTTTTATGGTGGATCTATTAACTCTCTTGGGTTTTATGGCAAAGCCGCAATTATAGACGAATTTGATGTGTTTTTATCGCAAGCTATTTGTTGCGGACTAGATAATTATCAAGCATCTATATATCTACATGTTGTGGCAAGCTTCCGTGATTTTACTATTAATCTAGTAAAAAAAGTCTTAGAGAATCATTGCTCTAGTATTATTTATTCATCGTCTTAATTCAATCTTAACTATCCAACCTCAAAGGATTGACAACATAGCATATCAATCTTGTTTGATAACTTGGTTCCATGTCAAAGCCCAGCTCATATACTCATGCAGTGCATTCCAAGATATATATGGAAGGTTATATAAAGTTTGTGATACATGCTTAACACAATAAAAGATGCCAATTTGATTGGAATCATAATCGCCAAATAATGTATAATGTATAAATAGCTAGGTTATTAACTAATTACAGTACTAATTATAAAATATATGACTTGGCAACTAAAGTACCACTTGCAATTCCTCTTTGACCAGTTGATTAATTGCTGAGTGAGCCTTCATAATCATAGAGTATTTATTTTATGCACTATGCCACGAAACACAACCCCATCCCTAACCTTGCTTAAGGGACAAGCCTCATGATGGATGAAACATTGCAACCCCATTACATGATTACCCTAACTTGCTTACTAATACAGTACTACAGATGTTCAGTAAAAAAAGAGATCCAAAAGATGCTTCACAAGCCACCATTACTCACCATCTTCTCCAATTGCCACAATGTCTACATTAACTCGAGTCAATTGAGCTTTGCAAAGTAAAAGTACCATAAAAATGGCAGCATCACGTGGCAGTCATTTAGCTGAGCAGTGAAAACTATAACATGGCCTAACCCTAGCGTGGTTTACAGCTAATAAGGGTGGAAGACATCACTTTGCTCATTTAACTACTCCACCTTGTCTTTCTCTTACATGCTTTAAATGGGTGGATTAGTTTGTTTATGCGCCAGGCATGTTTAAAAAACCTATTTCTGTAGTTTAATTTAGCTGACCACATCATGCATATGCATGGTCTTCCACCCACACCCATGCATTCTTTGTCCACGCCTAGTGAGGTTAGGGTTTGCAGGAGAAGCGTGGATAGATTCGATCAGGGAGTGTGTCCCGAGGCGAGAGGAGAGGAGAGAGCCAAAGAATGATCCTTAAAACAAGGGCTGGCTGCATGGAGCGCCGCTTAGCTTTATTGCCTTTGTGTGTTGCATGGGCCATGCAGTCCTGTGGCTGAAGTGATTCCCACTCACTCACTATCCGTAGCTGTGTCTCCCATTAGTCTACATACTAGTAGTTTTTAATAGAGAGGAGGTACAAACCATGGCGATTGGCGATTTCTTAATGCATAAACTATAAAGAGCGATCGACGAGGGGTTAAACTTAAGTGGAGGGGAGGAGGAATCTACAAAAGGCATGTGGTGTGTGCATTGGGATGTGGGTGAAGGAACGTGAATTGAGTTGAAAGTTGAAAGAGGGGTGAGGAAGTGGGCGGTGGCATGAGCTCATATGGATGACTTTGGAGAGTTTAACTTGATGTTATATATATATAGTTAAGTTTCTGATTTATTTTGCATTAATTATCTGATGTAACTGTCGGTAAGATAATTAGATATTAATGTGTGCAACGCATGTGAAGGCACAGATCAAACGTTGAAAAATTATTTTGTAGAGGTGCGTAGTAAATTAATTAGCAAAGAATGGAATATTAATAAGGATTGATCCAAGGAGAGTTACCCTGCGGTTTTATCTTGGGAAGAAGTTAGAAGATATATTTTGTGGTAGGTGAATGGTGAGTTATATATAGGTTTAGCCGTAAAGGCTTTAATTTATAGAAGAAGTTGAGAGGAATAAATAGTGTTTAGGGAGTTATAATCCAAAGTTATGTGAAGTCATTAATTGGTCGATGATCACATTCCTCGCCGAGATATAGCCACCGGGCACACAAAGCTAGCCTTTGATAATGTGAACATGTGGTGTGGATCTTAGATGAGATGGTCTAGCATGGATGAGAGAATATATATGGGGAAGCGAGGGATCATCATTTTACCTCCTCTTTTTGTTCTTTTATAATTTGTTCTTTATCAATAATGTGGCTAGTTAACCTAGACGCGCCTTTAGTAAGCCCCCCTTGATCTCGTGAATCAATGTGCCAATATCTTTGTCGACACATCTTTGAGCTTGGGGTGGAGAATGATGGAAAAGTTAGTGGGAGGAAGAATTTGGGGAGCCTCTTGGCCAGTCTATGAATGTTTTTGTTGTCCAATAAAATTCTATTGGAATACAATTAAATTAGGTAAAAATTATAAAGGGAAGTCACTTTTTTATTTATTATCAAAAGGACGTACGCCCCATTCTATCCCTGTCCATTTTTGACTTTTTTGGAATTGTTCTTATTTTTGAAATTGTTATAGTATCTACATGTTCGTAGTTGCTATGTAATTTTTGCATCTATGGGTTCATAGTTACTACTTAATTATAGTAGCTTATACGATGATAAAAAAAGAGCCTACTAAGTACGGGTCAAAAGACGAAGATAGCAATCAACGTGGAGGTCAAAATCAAGGAGGTCAATGCCAGAGAACCAATGAGCTCACCGAAAGGGGACTAAGCGAAGCTCTCCTGCAGTGGTCATCGGGCATGAATCGCCCGACCGGCAAAGAGCTGGTCCAAGCAGAACGCCCGTGCAACCAAGATCATCATGCACGTATCACGGAGCAGAGGAGCGTTGGGGCAATCGAAGCGTTAGTCCGGTCCGACAGAAATAAGTTACCGAGTCGAGTCATCGCAGGAAAAAGCAGTCGAGTCTAACCGAGCGGAGGAGTTGTTCCCAGCCGAGCTGTTATCCCACTCGGCCGACTAGAGAGATCATTGACATATCCCTTAATATCTTTCTGGGAGATAGTGTTACTTGTTGGAACCCCAAGGTTGTTTTGGTGTGATCAACAAGTTAAGTTAGGTCCGGTGTGTTTCTAACCTTGTGTCTAAGTGTGCAGGAGCTTAGGAGCACAGGTAGTCAAGTGGAAGACGCAGCTAGCGTGAAGGACGGCAGTCCGAGGGACGAGGTGCTGCGGAAGAGTACACCGGCGGATGAGAAGGAAGCGTGTGGTGGTTCCGAGGGACGAAAGCCGGAGCGGAAGATTGCTCGGGGAGCAAAAGACCCAGTTAGCGAGAAGGACGACATGCGGTGCGTCCGAGGGACGAAAACTACGGATGAGTATGCCGGCGGACGAGAAGGAAACACGCAGCGATTCCGAGGGACGAGAAGCCGAAGGAAAGCCCACTCGAGAAAACCGGAACTTGGGTTTGGGTGAGCCCTATTCCGGATAGCAGAGATCACCCAATCAAGAGGACCCAGACGAAAGTCAACCAGAGTTGACTCAGCATCCGGGGCACCCGAAACTGTTCGGGGCGCCCGGACCAGCCCGGGGCGCCCGGACCAGCCCGGGGCGCCCGAAAGGGTTCTGCCCGGGAGTCATTTTTTGACCGGATCGAGCTTTGACTCGATCTTAATGTTGGGGGATAAAATTTATCCCCCCTAGGGCGCCCGGAACCCTTCCATGCGCCCCGACCAAGGCTATAAATATAGCCTTGGTCCAGAAGCTTTGAATCATCACGAGCATTTCATTTCCAAACACTTGTACGCTTCAGTTGTAGTTAAGCTTCTGTTTCTGCGCTTCAACGTTGTAAGAGGCTTCTCCGCCTGAAGGGATTTTTCAGTGCTTAATCTTCCTTGGATTAACAACCACATCGGTTGTAACCAAGTAAATACTCGTGCCTCGTCTTTTTATGTTTTTTAATTTACCGCATACTTTAATTTACAAGTGTTAGCTTAAAGAGATCGAGGAAGGGTTGTTCTTTTGGTTTTGCAGGATATCTAACAACCCCCTCCTAGCCGGCCACAACGGTCCTACAAGTGGTATCAGTGTCGAGACGCCTCAGAAGGACTAACCGCCGTCTGAAGCAACAAAACGATGGCCGGATCTAGCGACTACCCACCAACATTCAAGGGGAATTTGCCGTTTAGAAACAAAAAATGGAGGTATATTTAAATTTCGATTTTGGTATTTCTTTAATAATGAAATTTGGTTATGAAGAACCGAAGAACGCTTACGGAGAAGAAATCGATAAACGTCTCTGGACCCACAAGCAACGTGAGGAGTTTATGGCAAACACGCAAACTAAATTTCACATTCTAACCGTAATACCAAAAGAAGATCTTGACAGAATCAGAGAATACAAGAACACAAAAGAACTTTGGGAAAAGTTCTTGAAGATCTACGAAGAACCAGCTGAAACCGAATCTGACTCCTTGATGAACACCGAGCCGCCGACAGAACAGTCCGAGAATGAGGAAACTGCCGAGATAGTTGATCTCCATCCCGAGGACACAGAAAGCTCATCCCAGGTGAGCATCAATGAAGGGGGAGAGATATTGGAAGAAAGCAACTCAACAGGGGGAGAATCAACCGCTGACAAGGTAAGTCAGGTATGGTCTTCACCTTCTAAGAAATTGGATAAATTTATTGAAAAATTGCCTGAAAATGAAAAGTTGATTGGAAATTTTTGCGAGTTAAAAATCGAATCATTGAAAGAGTTTTTTGGTTTACCAATAACTTTGAAAGAATTCTGCAAATTAAAAATATTTTCAAAAGAATTCTTCGAACTGCAAAATGTTTCGATGAAAGATTCTTACGAATTACAAAATATTTTGATAAAAGAGTTTTGCAAGTTAGAAATTTTGTCGAAAGACTTTTGTAAATTACAAAATATTTTTTCGAAAGAATTATGCAAATTAGAAATGTTGTCGAAAACGTTCTTCGAATATTTTTTCGAATTACAAATTACTTTCTCGAAAGAGTTTTGCGAATTAAAAACTAAAAAATCATTAAATAATAATGAGTTGAAAGAATTTCGAACAATAGCTTGTCGATTAAAGATTCTTGACAAACTAATAATAGAAATTTACATGATACAATTTTCTACATGTTTAATACTATCTGCTTTAAATCTAAAAAATTGTGATCTAAAAAATAATGAAAGATTAAAATGAAAATTTAGATATGTGGTAGTAACTTGAGAATGAATTCTGCTTAAATAAAAAAAATTATATATATATGTATATATATATAAATCAAAAGTTATTTTTTTTGCCTTAAATTTTTTTACAAAATTTAGAAATTTCTCAAATTTTGAAAAATTATTTAACTTAGAAATTTTTCCTGATATTTTGAGATTACTTTTTGTGAAAATTATTGTAAAATTTTCAAAGTTCTCAAAACTTTATAAATGTTCTTAATGACTTAGAAATTTTTATTGTCTTAGAAAATTTTTCTTGACTTAGAAATATTTTCTAAGAGTCAACCCTTAGATTTTTCTTGCAACCCCAATTTTTTATATGATCAAAGGGGGGGGAAGAAAGAGTATAAAGTCTAGGGGGACGTAGAAAGTGAAAATTAAAATTTTACTTGAAATTTAATTTTTTTCTATCTTGTTGCATATTGTTGCAATAAATTATTTTTCTATTTTTGACCCTAGCTTAACTTGGGTTGATCACATCAAAAAGAGGGAGATTGTTGGAACCCCAAGGTCGTTTTGGTGTGATCAACAAGTTAAGTTAGGTCCTGTGTATTTCTAACCTTGTATCTAAGTGTGCAGGAGCTTAGGAGCACAGGTAGTCGAGTGGAAGACGCAGCTAGCGTGAAGGACGGCAGTCCGAGGGATGAGGTGCTGCGGAAGAGTACACCGGCGGACGAGAAGGAAGCGTGCGGTGGTTCCGAGGGACGAAAGCCGGAGCGGAAGATTGCTCGGAGAGCAAGAGACGCAACTAGCGAGAAGGACGGCACGCGGTGCATCTGAGGGACGAAGACTGTGGATGAGTACGCCGGCGGACGAGAAGGAAACACGCAGCGATTCCGAGGGACGAGAAGCCGGAGGGAAGCCCGCTCGAGAAGACCGGAACTTGGGTTCTTGTGAGCCCTATTCCAGATAGCAGAGATCATCCAATCAAGAGGACCCGGACGAAAGTCAACCAAAGTTGACTCAGCATCCGGGGCGTCCGGAACTGTCCGGGGCGTCCGGAACTGTCCGGGGCGCCCGGACCAGCTTGGGGCGCCCGGAACCCTTCCGGGCGCCCGGGAGTCAGTTTTTGACCGGATCGAGCTTTGACTCGATCTGAACGTTGGGGGATAAAATTTATAACCCCTAGGGCGCCCGGAACCCTTCTAGGCGCCCCGACCAAGGCTATAAATATAGCCTTGGTCCAGAAGCTTTGAATCATCACAAGCATTTCATTTCCTAACACTTGTACGCTTTAGTTGTAGTTAAGCTTCTGTTTCTGCGCTTCAACGTTGTAAGAGGTTTCTCCGCTTGAAGGAGTTTTTCAGTGCTTAATCTTCCTTGGATTAACAACCACATCGGTTGTAACCAAGTAAATACTCGTGCCTCGTCTTTTTATGTTTTTTAATTTACCGCATACTTTAATTTACAAGTGTTAGCTTAAAGAGTTCGAGGAAGGGTTGTTCTTTTGGTTTTGCAGGATATCTAACAACCCCCTCCTAGCCGGCCACAACGGTCCTACATTACTGACACAAGGTATGGTCAACAGGTGGATCGTACGACGGAAGCTTCTACTGTCTTGTCAGGGATATGCATGCCCTGTTAAGGTATGATGTTAGAGGTATTTTCCTGACATATCCTTTCATAAGATAAATTGGAGAATGTGCTCATGCCTCAAGGAACGTGCACATCGTCCGCTTGGGCACTATATATATAAAGAGGGGTCCATGCACCGGCGGAGGTACGCGTTATTCACTATTCACGTCTATGCTCACTGTTGTTCTATTTTCTTCCCTCTTTTCGGTGACTGACTTGAGCATCGGAGGGCCAATACCGGGGACCTCTTCCCTGACTCGGTATTGGAATTTCTTGTGGTGCAGAGCGGAGCGTAGTCCACATCCAGTCAATCTAATAGTCACATTTTTAATTAGCCATCTTTCTGATTTTTCAGACAGGATTAGCAACTATGATTTTGTGACTATTATAATTATACAATTGTAACATGTAGTGATAATCTCGTTGTTATAATATAATGATGACTAATATTAATCAGAAGTAAATTATGTTTGTTATAGGAGCTATCATTCGTAGTTAATATAATATAATATAATGTTTACCATAGTTGGCCAATATTGATTAAAGATGAAGTCTCTATATTAAAAAAGTATAAATTATAGTTGTTATAATACAATATTATTAGTATTGACAAGAGATAAAAGTATCTATATTAAAATAGTTATAAACTATAGCCATTATAAATTGTTTATTTGGGTTGATCAGAGTTAAAATGTTAATGTTGTATCAGTTATGAATTAGTAGCTATTATAACCACGTAAAAAATTAAGAACAGTTTTGAAAATTAAAATGTACTAATATAGACGCCCTTTTAATAATAAATAAAAAAGAAACCTCTTTGGCAATGAGGCTCCCTTTTAATTTTTACCCGTAAATTAGTACGATAGAAAATTCATAAATACAATATAAATAAACGCATAGAGTACCATTAATATTTAATTAATAGATATGTTCTTCTATAAATATTATTTCAATTGAATAATTTCATAAAAATAAGTAATAAAAATATAAGAAAAATAATTATAAAGTAGAATAAGTTTATTTATTCATGTGAAAATATTAAACCAAATAATACTAAATTTGGAGTGGCTGGCTAGACTCTATAGAAATTTTTATTTATTATCCGAGTAAATCAAGAAGTGTTAGTGATGGATGATCTAAAAACTTAATATTTTATGATTGTACGTCCCATTTAAAGCAAAAATCATTACAAATGCAATTATTTGATTGAAAAAGTAAAATGGTAACTGAATGCTTTCTTTTATAAATAATGATGCTGAATTAAAGTATAAATTATTCTAATATATTTAGAGTTCGTTTGGTTAGGGATTATCTTTGATAATTTTGATTATATATTTAGGATGTATTTGGTTCAAGGTTATTATGGATAATCTTGATTATCTATATATGGTTATCCATGATAACCATGTTTGATTCAAGGTTTTTTTAAATTACGAAGTTTTTCTCAATTCCTACACATCATCAAACGTCAAAAATTTAGGCATATCCCCAGGAATCAGAAAACCTCCATCTGCCTTGGTTTTTCCCGATTCCTGAGGTTAAGCAAAAAAATATTCCCAAATTAACCTTTGATTGGAGCGAGCCGAGGTCGTCGATCTGGGCGGTCTCGTATCAACAACAAGGCAGTAGTGTTGAGGAGGTGGAGCAGGAGCGGGCGATGGGAGCTGAGCAGGCAGCGCGCGCGGGCATGACGGCCGGAGGTGGCAACAGGGGCGGGAGAGGGGGGTGGCGGCAGGCGGCGGGAGCTGGACAACAGGGGGCAGGAGAGGGGGTGGCGGCAGGCGACAGGCGACGGGAGCTGGAGCGGGCGACGGGAACGTGAGCGGCGACGTGAGAGGGAGAGCAGGCGGTGTGAGCAGGCATGGCGGCTGGAGGTGGGAGCAGGGGGCGGGAGAGGGGAGTGGCGGCAGGCGGCGGGAGCCGGAGCCAGCGGCGGGAGCAGGAGTAGGCGCGTGAGCGAGAGAGCATGGGACGCGAGAAAGAGGGAGATACAGAGATTTTTTTAACTTTGTTATTTTAATTAAAATCTTATTAAATTCAGATAAATTGAATAGATTTAATTAAAATCTAATTAAATTATCTAAAAATTTCCTAAAATAATAATAAACAATTAAAATGTTATCCAATTTTATTTTTATATATCATTATTAATAATAATATTATCATTATTAAACTAAGGATAATATGATAAAATATCATACTTTATTAAACTAAGGATAATATGGTAAAATATCATACTAGGTTATATACTAAAATCTCCAAACAAACAAAGTTTTATTGCATTATTTAAATTAAACCAAATAACATAAGGTTATGTTTCATTCCTCATAACTAAGGTTATGTGATTAGCTGGTAATCACATAACTAAGGTTATACGTGATAACTTGAACCAAACGCAACCTTAAGGTTATCAATGAAAACCCTGTTTGATTTAGATAATCGATGATTCTCGAGTAATATTCCATGTCCGACACGCCAGCAAAAAAGGCATGCAATCCAGAATCGAAAAACTTAAGAAAACTGAGTTTTATCTTTATTTCAGGGTTATGAAATTTTTTTATCCAAAATACCCTCTAATAAGAGAAAAATATGATTAAAAAAGGAAAACGTAAAGAAAATATATATATATATAAATCTAAAAAAATAAAAAAAATCTTTAAAAAATAAAAAATTTAAAAACTAATAAAAAATAGAAAAAAATAATAAAAATAATAAAAATAATAAAAATGTTAAAAAAAATTAAAAACGAAAAAAAATAAACAATTTTATAAAATTTTAAAAAAAACGCAAAAAAAAAATAAAGAAAACATTAAAAAAATAAAAAAATGTAAAAAAAAAAGTAAAAAATTTGTAAAAAATAAAAAAAAATAAAAAACATAAAAATAAATAAAAATATGAAAAATATAAAAAATATAAAAAAAAACGTAGAGTTTAAATAATAATAATTATAATATTATTATTATTATTATTTATAGTTGGTTTTGTAACTGAGCATAATATAGTAAAATATTAAATTAGGTTATTCATTAAAATCTTCAAACAAATAAAATTTTGTTGCATTACTTAGGTTGAACCAAACAATATTTGGTTATGTTTTATTCTTCATAACTTTAGTTATGTGATTATTTGGTAATCACATAACTAAAATTATACTTGATAAATTGAACCAAACGCATCCTTAGTACTTTTATGAAAAATATTATTGAGCAGTGATCCGGTGGTAAAGGGGGGGGGGGGGGGGGGGTCGTCCGGGCTCGTCCGATAGAAGGTCAAGGTCGTCAACGCCCTGTAGGCGCCCGACCGGGTGAATCACCTCCCCGGTCGGCGAAAAGCCAACCCGGCATCTCGACATCTCGGCTCGACTCGGGTCCGAGCTCCCGATGCCCAGCGAGTGACTAACGCGGCTTAACAACAGGGGATGAAGGCTGAGCGGTTTTCGTCTCGACCGAACGGGAACCATGGCCACCGAGGTTCTACTGCTCGATCGAGCAGCGCCAGGGCCTTCATATGATGGGCTGAGCAGGTGTCCCGCTCAGCCAATCGCAACATTAGCCGAGCGGTTCTTCTGTCCGGCTTGGTATGAGACAAAAGGGGCAGGTGACTCTATCCTCCTCGAGACAAGTGTTGCGACAGGCAGCATGGTAGGTGGCCAGATCAGACAGAGAATCGTACGTCCGAAGTTTCCACTGTCACATCAGGGATATGCTCGCGTTATTCAGGTATGACGTCAGACACGCTTTTCTGACACACTCATTACATGTATGCTTTGAGAAGCATGCATGTCTCCGTAAACGTGTTCGTCCCTTCAAGGAGCCCTATATAAGGACCCCCAGACTCCAACGGAGGTATGCGCTATTCATTACTGTAACTATAGTCCTCGTCATTCTTTTTCGATTTCTTGTCGTCGGAAGCTGACTTGAGCGTCGGAGGGCCGCCGCCGGGAACCCCTTCCCGGCTCGGTTTTGTGCTTGCAGGTTCTTGCCGGAGATCTACGTCACTCAGAGGGCCACACGAAGTCAACAAGAGCGCCACATCCCCAGCGACCATCGACTCAACACTCGGACAGGATCAAATTGACATCATCTGTGGGAATGCACCTGAATCCGAGTCTAGTAGAAGATGGAGGAAGCTGGAAGGCCTCACCCCGTGACGCTCTCTCAAGAGGAGCTCGACGCGCTCATCCTGGCACGGTTGGCAAAAATCATGGAATAGCAGCAGCAAAAGGCATTAGCCGAGCGAATGACGCAGTAAGCAACTTTGGCGTCGGGAGGTCGAGCAGCTCATGAGGAGGTCAGAGTCATCAACGCCCTGTAGGCGCCCGACCGGGTGAATCACCTCCCCGGTCGGCGAAAAGCCAACCCGGCATCTCGACATCTCGGCTCGACTCGGGTCCGAGCTCCCGATGCCCAGCGAGTGACTAACGCGGCTTAACAACAGGGGATGAAGGCTGAGCGGTTTTCGTCTCGACCGAACGGGAACCATGGCCACCGAGGTTCTACTGCTCGATCGAGCAGCGCCAGGGCCTTCATATGATGGGCTGAGCAGGTGTCCCGCTCAGCCAATCGCAACATTAGCCGAGCGGTTCTTCTGTCCGGCTTGGTATGAGACAAAAGGGGCAGGTGACTCTATCCTCCTCGAGACAAGTGTTGCGACAGGCAGCATGGTAGGTGGCCAGATCAGACAGAGAATCGTACGACCGAAGTTTCCACTGTCACATCAGGGATATGCTCGCGTTATTCAGGTATGACGTCAGACACGCTTTTCTGACACACTCATTACATGTATGCTTTGAGAAGCATGCATGTCTCCGTAAACGTGTTCGTCCCTTCAAGGAGCCCTATATAAGGACCCCCAGACTCCAACGGAGGTATGCGCTATTCATTACTGTAACTATAGTCCTCGTCATTCTTTTTCGATTTCTTGTCGTCGGAAGCTGACTTGAGCGTCGGAGGGCCGCCGCCGGGAACCCCTTCCCGGCTCGGTTTTGTGCTTGCAGGTTCTTGCCGGAGATCTACGTCACTCAGAGGGCCACACGAAGTCAACAAGAGCGCCACATCCCCAGCGACCATCGACTCAACACTCGGACAGGATCAAATTGGCATCATCTGTGGGAATGCACCTGAATCCGAGTCTAGTAGAAGATGGAGGAAGCTGGAAGGCCTCACCCCGTGACGCTCTCTCAAGAGGAGCTCGACGCGCTCATCCTGGCACGGTTGGCAAAAATCATGGAATAGCAGCAGCAAAAGGCATTAGCCGAGCGAATGACGCAGTAAGCAACTTTGGCGTCGGGAGGTCGAGCAGCGCATGAGGACCGGCCAGAGTAACTCTCCATATGGGGACAAAACAAAGGCCCGACCAGCACTCAGGCAGAAGCGTCACCCGCCCCGATACCGTTCCATAGGGCCTTGTTCAAGACGCCCTCAAAAATTGCACAAGCTCATCAAGGATCTTCGTCAGATGAAGCTCCAGCTCGGGATACGAGAAAGGGGAAAGCTCCCCGAGCCGATTTGTCACCCGAGCGGATCAACCGTCAATTCTCTGAAGCAATTTTGCAGGATCCGCTACCTAGGCATTATGCTCCTCTGGCGATCGGGGAGTATAATGGATCAACAAACCCGGACGACCACTTGGAAAAGTTCGACAATGCAGCAACTCTTCATCAATACACGGATGGAGTCAAATGCAGGGTCTTCCTTACAACGTATCGGGCTCAGCACAACGCTAGTTCCGGAGGCTGTCGGACGGATCGATCAAAAGCTTCAAGGACTTCCGAACGGCTTTCCTCCACCACTTCGCTAGCAGCCGACGTTATCAGAAGACAAGTGTCAGCCTGTTTTCTATGAAGCAAGGGTCGAGAGAGACCCTTCGAGCCTACATTCAACCCTTTAACCAAGCTGCAATGGACATCCCCACGGTCTCCTCCGAAACCATGATGCCTGCCTTCACCCAAGGGTTTACCGACGGTGACTTCTTCCGTTCGCTCATCAGGAAACCACCTCGCGATTATGATCATATATTGAAGAAGGCGAGCGAGTATATCAATGTGGAGGAGACCCAGGCGGCCCGAAGGAAGGAGGCTCCGACCGAGCCTGCTGGGCCGACCGAGCGGAGGCAGCCGGCTAATCATCAACCACCCAGAGGACCCCGAACCGAAGGGATAAGGCCCCATCAAGAGGCCAGGCCACACGCCGTTCAGCATGTGACTTCCAAGCGACCAAAGCCGAGGGGAAAGGTATGGACTCTCATGTTTTGTTCTTTCCACCAGTCTGCCAGCCACAACATACGAGACTGCCGGAGGTTCGCCTCGGGTGTCTAGCCAACCCCGAGGAACTATCGTCGTCGATCGCCCTTGCCCGAGCAGCGGCATCCAGATACCGGGCGGCGATCGGATAGACAGTCGCCCGATCGGAAGCACCATTGTTCGCCCAGGAGTGGCGATCGACCCCGGGCCTCGCACGAGCAAGCTAGGCCCTCCGCTCGAGAAGAAGAAAACAGGAGCAACGCCGCTAGAGAGGAGATCAACATCATAGCGAGAGGCCCGACCGGCGGGGACTCCAATCGAGCCCGCAAGTCACATGTCCGCCGACTGGAGATCCATGCCATCGGTTGCAGCAAGGAGAGGGCGAGCGGGCCCAATATCAGCTTCGGCCCCAGTGACCTCGAGGAAGTCGAAGTGCCGCACGACGATGCCCTCATCATCTGAGCGGTAATAGCGAATTACGCTATTCATCGCATCTTTATTAACACAGGGAGTTTGGCCAACATCATCTTCAAGAATGCCTTCGACCAACTCCAGATCGGCTGCACCGGGCTACTGCCAATGACAACCCCCCTGTACGGATTCACAGGCAACGAGGTCCAGCCACTCGGTCAAATCAAATTGGTCGTGACGCTCAGAGAGGAGCCCTTTTGGAGGACAAGACTAACCAACTTCATCGTAGTGGAGGCCCTCTCAGCGTACAATGTCATTTTGAGCCGACCGGCCCTCAATGAGTTCTGCGCGGTCATCTCAACTTTTTGCCAGAAGATCAAGTTCCCGGTCGAGGATCGAGTTGGAGAAGTGAAGGGGGACCAGCTGACGGCTCGGCGATGCTACGTCGAGATGATCAAGACGGAAGCTAAGTCTGCCCTGAAGACCCCGCGATTTGAGGTAAACGCCATAACTGAGAAGCCCCCTGCTTTTGTTTATGAAGAAAAGGAAGAAGTGCAGATACATCCTTGCCGACCAGAGGCAACGACTTTCATAGCATCTGATCTGGGAGCCGATCAGAAAGTCGAGTTGATCAGATGCCTCCAGCAGAACCATGATGTCTTCGCGTGGTCAACACACGAGCTACCTGGCATCTCCCCAGCGTCGCGCAGCATGATCTTCATGTCCGCTCAGATGCCCAGCCAGTAAAGCAAAGGAAGAGAATTTTAGTGCCGAACAGAATCAGATTATCCGGGCGGAGGTAGAAAAGCTGTTGGAGGTCGGCCACATACGGGAGGTCCAATTCCCGAGCTGGTTAGCGAACGTGGTACTCATCTCCAAGCCGAACAACAAGTGGAAGGTCTGCATCGACTTTCGGGACTTGAACAAAGCGTGCCCGAATGACTTCTATCTCCTGCCCAGAATCGATCAAATGGTGGACTCAACCGCTGGGTGCGAGCTGATATGCATGCTGGACGCATACCAGGGATACCATCAGGTGCCACTCGCTCAAGAGGATCAGGAGAAGGTGAGCCTCATCACGGCGGACGACACCTTTTGCTACAACGTAATGTCGTTCGGGCTGAAAAATGTGGGAGCTACCTACCAGGGACTCATGAACAGGGTGTTCAGGAGGCAGATCGGCCACAATATGGAGGTATATGTCGACGATATCCTAATTAAATCCCTCCAAGATGCTGATCTTTGTGCAGATATCAAGGAGACCTGTCAGACCCTTCGAACATATGGAATCAAGCTGAATCCCCAGAAGTGTCTGTTCGGCGCAAAGAGCGAGTGTTTCTTGGGATATATAGTCACAGAGCGGGGGATTGAGGCCAACCCCATCAAAGTAAAGGCACTCCAAGATATGCTGCCTCTAAGAAATCTGAAAGAAGCCCAACGTCTTATCGGACGGATAACAACTTTATCGAGGTTCATCTCAAAATTGACCGACCGGAGCTTTCCCTTTTTCAAAATCCTGCGCCGAGCCACAAAGTTTCAATGGGACGAGGAGTGTGATCGGACGTTCGAAGAACTCAAGTCTTATCTTAATTCTTTGCCTATGCTCGCTAAGCCGGTTGCTGGTGAACCCCTAAGGATCTACCTATCCTCGACCGAGCATGTGGTGGGCTCGGCTCTTGTAAGGTCGAACAGCGAGGAGCAGCCTGTATACTTCTTGAGCCATATATTGAAAGACACTGAATCTCGCTACACCGACCTCGAAAAGCTCGCATTCGCGTTAATACTGGCCGCTCGGAGGCTTCGCCCATACTTCCTCGCACACACTATCATTGAGAGGACCAACAGTCCCCTAGGGTGAGTCCTCCTCAACCCGGAAGTGTCCAGACGATTGATCAAGTGGACAATAGAACTTAACGAATTCGACATCCAGTATCAACCTCGAGCTGCTATTAAGGCGCAGTCTTTGGCAGATTTCATCACCGAAGTGTAAAACCCCGAGCCTGAGGCCACATGGCGGATATATGTGGATGGATCATCCACTCGGCAAGGAGGTGGAATTGGAGTACTGCTAGTTTCTCCTCGGGACGAACGAATGCATTTGGTCGTCTGGCTAGACTATCGGGCTACCAATAATGAGTATAAGACCCTCATAGCCGGCTTATAGGTCGTGCGACATGTAGGAGCAGTAAAAGTTTTGATCCACTCAGATTCTCAGCTTACCGCTCAGCAACTTGCCGGAAACTTTGAGATAAGCAACCCAAGGCTCAGACTCTACGCCGAGGCATTTGAGAGGCTAAAGGGCAATTTCAAGGAAGTGATCATACAGAAGATTCCCCGAGCAGAAAATCAAGCTACCGATGATTTAGCCAAGCTCGCCAGTTCCATATCACCAGTCGTCATTCAACAATCGGTCGAACAGGTAGCCCTAGTAGCTCAAGTAGACAGGATGGAAGGGCTCAACTTTCCCCATGACTGGCAGACGGTCATAACGGAATTCTTAAAGTCCGGGGCCACACCCTCTGATCGGGAGGAAGCGTATCTGCTTCGAAGAAGGGCTGGTCGCTTCGTCCTGATTGGAGAACAGCTTTATAAGAAAGCATTCTCCAAGCCTTTACTTAAGTGCGTCGATCCGAAAGATGTCGGCTATATACTACAAGAGGTGCATCAAGGGTCCTACGGAGGACATCCGGGCGACCGCTCATTAGCAAGAAAGGTCCTTTTGGCCAGGTATTTTTGGCCGACACTCCAGAAAGACGCCGCTCGGATAGTCAGCATGTGCCTGTCTTGTCAAAAATACCACAGCTTCTCGCATCGCCCGACGAAAGTGATGAAGTCCTCCACCGTGTCCTGCCCGTTCGACCAATGGGGCATGGACATCGTAGGGCCATTTCCTATGGCACCCGGGGTGCGAAAATTCTTACTGGTGGCGGTTGACTATTTCTCCAAGTGGGTCGAGACCGAGCCGTTAGCGAAGATAACGGAGCAGATGGTCATGAAGTTCATTTGGCAGTATATCATCTGTCGATTCGGCATTCCCCGTCGACTCATTTCGGACAACGGGAGGCAGTTCTCAGGTCAGCAATTGAAGGAATGGTGCGAGGGGTACGACATCCAACAAGCCTTCACCTCCGTGGCATACCCGCAGAGTAATGGGCAAGTCGAGGTAGCGAATCTGGAAATCTTACGGATTCTTCGAGCTTGGCTCGATCATGAAGGGGGAAGCTGGGTGGACGATCTGCCGGGTGTATTGCACAATGCCTAAGGAAGGGACGGGGGTCACCCTGTTCCACTTGGTATATGGAGGAGAAGTCGTCGTTCCTGTCGAAGTCGGAATAGAGTCTAACCGGATTCGACGCTATAGCGAGGACAACGCCGAACGGAGGCAATTGGAGCTAGACCTGGTGGACAAGACGCGAGTCAAGGCAGTCGTCCGGCTGATGGTGTATTGACAAAGAATGAAACAGAACTACAACAGGCGAGTGGTACTCAAATCATTCCAAGTTGGCGACTTCGTTTGGAAGAAAGTCAAGCCAGTCAGTGACGTCACCAAGCTGGAGGCCCCATGGGTTGGGCCATTCAAGGTTGTGGAAAAGCTCCGCTTGGGGGCATATTATCTGGAAGACGAGAACGGGCGGTGATTGGAGAGCGCCCGTGGAGCGCCAAACACCTTCAGTCATACCGAGCTGGATGAAAGGTGAGATAATGTAACTAATATCCTGTACATTTGCATTCCCCTTCGCCTTTTCATTACAGGCTGAAAATCGAAAGTGCAATGTTCGCTGAATTTATCACCGAACGGCCCGGCCTCAAGACCTTACTAGACCGTCGAGCGGCGACGTTAAACCCTAGAGTCAACGCGACGACTATAAAAACTTCGCTCGGAAGACCGTCGAGCGGCGACGTTAAACCCTAGAGTCGACGCGGCGACTATAAAAACCCCGCTCGGAAGACCGTCGAGCGACGACGTTAAACCCCAGAGTCGACGCGGCGACTATAAAAATCCCGCTCGGAAGACCGTTGATCGGCAACGTTAAACCCCAGAGTCGACGCGGCGACTATAAAAACTCCACTCGGAAGACCATCGAGCGGCGACGTTAAAACCCAGAGTCGACGCGGTGACTATAAAAACCCCGCTCGAAAGATCATCGAGCGGCGACGTTAAACCCCAGAGTCAACGCAACGACTATAAAAACCCCGCTCGGAAGACCGTCGAGCGGCGATGTTAAACCTCAGAGTTGACGCGACAACTATAAAAACCTCGCTCAGAAGACTGCTGAGCGGCGACGTTAAATCCCGACCTTAAAAAATCACCTAACAAAGACACTAAAGCTGAAGTCAGGCAGTGATTCCAAACCCTAGAGGTATAATCCTAAGTGAATCTTTCAGTAATATCCTGGACGTCATTGCCGATCGAGACTACGCGACCACATACACATCAAACCGACAGCATATGAAAGAGATAAGATTTCATTCATAGACCTTGCCGAATGGCAGGAAAGCCATTAAGGCTTACAAAAAATAAGGCTTTTACAAAATAGCAGCTCCCTGCTCACTCGATATATTCAAAGGCCTCGTTGGGGATACCCTCAAATAGCTGGACTCGGTTGACATCCCGGTCGGAAAAACCTTCAGAGAGGTGGTCGTTCGTCTTCAGTTGGGCGAGCGTGGCGGTAATGGCCAGCTCGAACGAATGGACGATACGGTCTGTCACCTTCTCCAAAAAGGGCTCCGAGTGGAGGTATTGATGCTTCATGGCGGCAAAGCGAACCGGCTTAGTCTCCTGGTAGGTCTTCAAAGCAACACGTGACGCCAGCAGCTCATCTTTAAGGTGCTTCACGTGGCCTTGTAGTTCAGTCTCCTTGGCCGAGCGGCTCTCCCGCTCAGCAACTAGGGAGTTCTCTGCTGCCTTCATCTTCTCGGCCAATCGCCCGGCTTCCTTGTTCTTCTCTTCTAAGTCGGCGACGACCTGTTGCTTCCTCGTGGAGGCTAACTCTAGCATCCTATCGTAGGTCTTCAATTGAGCCTCGATCTGACTCAGCCTACTGGCCTGTTCGGCCAACTTCTGCTGCTCCTTCATCAGAAGTTGTTGGGCCTTCTCCAACTCTGCCTTCAGCCGAGCGGGTGATGGCCCCCGTGAGGAAGAGCCTTCTCCCGAAAGTTTGAGCTTCTTCAGCTCATCCTCCACCTGTGTTAGTCGCTGGCACATGGCGATGCTTTCCACCCAGTACTACAAAAATGAATATTAGTGCCAATCGGAGGTAAGTTATAATCAAAAGTACTAACCCCGGTGGGCATCTCCAGGTGACTGTCGGCCAGCACGCCCGGGGGTTTCATGGCCGCTCGAGCCCTCGCCTCCTCCCATACACGACCGAGCCGACCCCGAATGTAGACTTGATATTGGGGAGATTAAGCCTAATCGCCTGGCGAGCGAAGATCCTCAGTCGGCAGACGAAGGGTGGCGGTGACGAATCATCTCCCACCCGGCGTTGATTGGGCAGAGGCAGAAGGACCGGAAGACTGGGTGCGACGAACGGGATGAATGGATGAGCGAGTTATCCTCCTCCTAGCCGGAGGAAGGGAGGTAAGTGGTGTTAGGATCTCTTCGTACGGCTAGAGAGGGGGTGTGAATAGCCGACCCCAATTCACTCGCGTTTCTTTCTACAATCTAGGGTTAGCGCAGCGGAAACTAAATGCAGAAAGAAAACAGGAAAAGAAATCAAACCTCAACGCAAGGATGTAACGAGGTTCGGAGATGATACTCCTACTCCTCGGCGTGTCCGTAAGGTGGACGAGCCCTATCAATCCGTCGGTGGATGAGTCCCCGGAGAACCGGCTAATATCAACTCCTTGTGGGTGGAGAAACCTCGCCACAATCACTTGCAACAGCAAGCTAAGAGTACAAGAGAATACAAGAAGTAAATACAATGAATATAACAATACAAGCTTGCCTTCTTGTCGTCGACTGAAGTCCTGGAAGCAACAACTTCACGGACGAATGCCAACAAGCAACTCAGCAGCAGCTGATCCAGTCGTGGAATGAAGCTCACGCGAAGCTTGCGAAGAAGAGCTCAACAAAGCTCAAGCACCAGAACAGCAGCTCTGTAGCAGAAAAGAAGAAGAAGAAGAAGTGCGGCGCACCTCGACCCCTTTATACTGCGAAGAAGGCGGTGAAGAAACTGGCGTTGCGCAGCAGCTAGAACCTGATCGATCTGCGGGACCGTCGGGAAGAGTGAATCGTTCTTGATCGATGCGTGGACCGATCGAGCTCTATCTGATCGGTCCCGGACCGATCCCAGCTCTCGGCTCTCGTGAGAGACCGATCGCTTTTCGTCTCCGATCGGTCGTGGAGCCGATCGGGCATACACTGATCGGTCCTGGACCGATCAGACTTTCTTCGCTTCGATCGTTGCACGATCGGTGCGTGGATCGATCGGGAACTCCACATGATACTCGGTGGAATCGATCGGTCACGGCCGATCGAGGAAACTCAGTATCCTGGATAGGTCTGCGAGACCGATCAACTCCCTAGGTTTAGAGTGCCCTCTCTAACCTAGTTCGGAGAAACGAGCCACCGAGCCCTCTCCGACTCCATATGCCAAGCTTTACTCACTTGGACTTCTCAACACCGATGTCAGATCACCCTTGATCCATCTGGATTTTCCTGCCCAGCTTCACTCACGGGACTTTCTCCTGCCTTCACCAGGATTTCCACACCGCCTAACATCCCATTTAGGACTTTCTGCCATCTTCACGACCGGACTTTCCAACTGCCTAACATCCCAGTTAGGACTTTCCCACTGCCTGGCTTCACTCACCAGGACTTTCCAACTGCCTAACATCCCAGTTAGGACTTTTCCTCGTGCCAAGCTCCCTGCTTGGACTTCTCCGGTGCCAAGTCTCCATACTTGGACTTTTCCAGTGCCAAGTCTCCATACTTGGACTTTTCCAGTGCCAAGCTCCCTGCTTGGACTTTTCGCGTGCCAAGCTCCCATACTTGGACTTTTCCAGTGCCAAGCTCCCTGCTTGGACTTTTCGCGTGCCAAGCTCCCATACTTGGACTTTTCCAGTGCCAAGCTCCCTGCTTGGACTTTTCGCGTGCCAAGCTCCCTGCTTGGACTTTTCCAGTGCCAAGTCTCCATACTTAGACTTTTCAGGTCAACCAGGTCAACCTTGACCTAGGGTTGCACCAATAATCTCCCAACCATCTATTCTTGTCTCACATCAAGAATAGAACTCTCTCACGAGTGTCAAACATCAACATGCAACTCAACTAGGTCAACCTCGACCTAAGGTTGCACCGACAATCTTCCCAAGTCAAACATCAAAATACAATTCGAGTCAAGTCACCTTGAGTCGGGTCAACCAGGTCAACCTTGACCTAAGGTTGCACCAACAATCTCCCCCTTTTTGATGTTTGACAAAACCCATAATCAAGTTAGGTTAACCCGATAACCTAACTTAGGTTTTCCAACCATCTTCCAATGTCCAATGTTCTTTCCTTGAACATTCTCTGGACATTCTCCCCTTAGGTTAACCCGATAACCTAACTTGGGTTCTCAATAATTCTCCTTTTTGACACACATCAAAAAGAATTCCAATGTTCTTCATCGATCATTCCTTGACATTCTTCCCCTAGCTTAGGTTAACTTGATAGCCTAACTTGGGTTTTCAATAACTCTCAATGAACACTCTCCCTTTCACACATCAAAAAGAAAAAGGAGGGTATCAAGAGTTTCTTCCTAATGAAAGTCCCATACCTTTCATTGAAACTCTTAATTTCCCCCTTGATACTAAACTCAACAATCAAGTTAGTGATAATCCCATATCACTAATCCTCAAAAGTCTTAAGGAGTAAAAACTCCCCCTAAAAGTCAACTCCCCCTTGACAATTAGGTAAAACTCCCCCTAAAGGTCAACTCCCCCTTTGACCATTGCGCCAACAATGTCTTTGAGAGTTTCAAACCTTTAGAAATCCAAAACACCACTTCCATAACTGAAATTTCAGACAACAGCTGAAAAATCAGAAATTCGGCACGCCCTGATCGGTCCCCAGACCGATCAGCCCTTCACCAGATCGCACTCGTGCTACTGGAACTCACTGGATCGGTCTGCAGACCGATCCACAATACTCTGGATCGGTCCGCAGACCGATCAGATCTTCCCTGGACCGATCCAGCCACTGAAATCAGAACTTCTGATTTCCCCTTCCGGAAAATCAGAAACTCCTAATAAATTCAAGAAAATTTCAAAAATTACGAAACTTTGAGGATACATTCCTCATATCATACACTATCATGGAAAAATAGTTTTCTATGAAAATAACTTCCATTTTTCAATCTTGATACAAAGTTCAAAAACTTTGAAATAGTTCAAGTTTAACTCAACTTTGTATCACAATGTTCAATGATGAATGCAATCACTAGGAAAGCTTCATCAAGGTTTTTCAAATCAATTTTGAAATGATTTTAAACCCTTTAATTTAGGATCATAATCTTAGGACTATATGTACATGAGTTGTACACAAGTTTTCCCTATGATCCTCCATTTCTTGAATTAGACTCATCTAGGTACAAGAACTATGCACCTTGATCCTAATTCATGATCCTAATATCTCACACACATCTAAAGTGTATCAAACACATCCATGGCAATTTTGATGTGAGATATGGGTTTAGGTATCTTAGACTAAGGTCTCATGCATTTTCTAAACACAAATTTGATCTCAATATCAAAATGTGTTTTTCATCCTTAAATCAATTCAATTGATTATTAATACAAGAAATGATGACATGGCATAAAATGATATCATACATAATAACATGTGCCAATGTCATGATGTCATGGCATAAAGTATGAAACTTAAATAAATCATGACATATAAATAACCTAAGCATTATCATGACATTTTAAATGATCATAAAATAAATATGATGTCATGACATGACATATGACAAACAATATATGGCAAATAGCACATAAAGGTATAGAAAATACCTAATTCTAGCCTTAGTTGCCATTTTTGATAATTTTGACCATTTTGCCATAATTTCAATATTCCTAAGTGTAATAGACCTAAAATCATATCCTCAAGACTTTTAGATCACTATGTGCCAACTAGATTGATTCTAGAAAATTCCTCAAATGTGGTTGGCACATTCTAATCACCTTAGGAATAATATTCACTTTCATTTTCAAGGCTTGATGGCACCTTGAAAATTCCTAAAGTGCCACCTTTTGCCATGATTAGGTTAACTACCTATTCAAGTAAGGTTGGCACACCCTAACTCATCTAGCGTGATGAAATCACGCTCCTAGGAACCCAATACCTATTGGAGCTCATTGGGTTCACTAAGTATTCACTAGGGATGACTTCCCTAGCAACCCTTCTAATGACCCTCCTAGGCTTTGAAGCCTTGGTCATTTGAGACTCATCAAGATCAACTCTAGGGGTGACTCCCCTTGTGACCTTGGTGATGGTCTTCCTAGCCTTAGACTTTGTTCCATAATCGAATGGAACATTATGATAAGTGGGCTTGACCACTTGGGACTTAGGTTTGTGACCCAAACCTTTCTTGTCCTTGGACATTGGTTTTTGACCCTTAAACCCTAGAGTCAAATCCCCAAGAGCCTTTTCTAGAGAGTCAAGTCTTGATCTCAAGACTTGATTTTCTTTCTCTAATACCTCAAGTTTTAATTTATCATTTTTCTTTGAGGTATTCCTAGGCATATGTCTAGATGATTTAGGATTTCTACCTAGATTTTCCTTAGCCTTAGATGAGTTAATTCTAGGGTTGACTTTCCTAGTGTTATCCTTATCTAGGCTCACATGTTTGGCACCTAAGCATGTGTATCGATTTCTATAATTAACATGCTTATCATTCTTGACAATAGCAATAAGGCTACTAGCATGCATCCTACTAGAATTGCAAGAATGTGCCTTAGAGATTACCTTAGGGTTTGCCCTAGCTCCCCCTATACATGTGCTCGATCTCTTGTCCTTGTGAGATTGCCTCCCTCTCGGACATTGGCTCCGATAATGTCCCCTTCGCTTGCATTGGAAGCACACCACGTGCTCCCCTTGCGTGTTGAGACTCCGGCTTCCTTGACCTTTGGTGCCGGTGGAGTCTTTCTAACCCTCTTTGGACATTTACTCTTGTAATGTCCATACTCCCTACAGCACATTATGTGTAATTTATTTGAAATTGAAATGCTTGAGTTACCTAGGGTTGAGGTGGGATGTATGCTTTCTTCTTCATCCCTTCCGGAGATAGAAGCTTCTTCCTCTTGCTCCATTCTTGAAGAAGAACTCTCCTCCTCTTCTTCCTTAGATGTTGAGTAGCCCTCAACTTCTAATTCCTCTTCTCCATGATGTGAGCTACTTGGCTCACTTGACTCCTCTTCATGGCTTGAAGTGGAGTTCCCCTCATGGAACTTAGCCAAGTTGTTCCACAACTCCTTGGCATTGTTGTATCCATCTATCCTACACAATATATCGTTAAGTAATGAGAATTCAAATATTTTCATTACCTCGTCGTTGATTGTGGATTGGTGGATTTGCTCCTTCGTCCACTTCTTCTTCTCAAGAGGTTTTCCTTCTTTATCCATCGGAAGAGTGAAACCTAATTGTACACAAGTCCAATTTTCAATGTTAGTCATAAGGAAATACTTCATCCTTACCTTCCAATACGCGAAGTCGTCGCGATCGTAGAAGGGTGGAATGGTGATGTCTTCTCCGAGTTGATCCATCTCTAGCTTGTGCTCCCTTGGGTGTTAATCCGGCGAAGAGCGACCTTGCTCTGATACCACTTGTTAGGATCTCTTCGTACGGCTAGAGAGGGGGTGTGAATAGCCGACCCCAATTCACTCGCGTTTCTTTCTACAATCTAGGGTTAGCGCAGCGGAAACTAAATGCAGAAAGAAAACAGGAGAAGAAATCAAACCTCAACGCAAGGATGTAACGAGGTTCGGAGATGATACTCCTACTCATCGGCGAGTCCGTAAGGTGGACGAGCCCTATCAATCCGTCGGTGGATGAGTCCCCGGAGAACCAGCTAATATCAACTCCTTGTGGGTGGAGAAACCTCGCCACAATCACTTGCAACAGCAAGCTAAGAGTACAAGAGAATACAAGAAGTAAATACAATGAATGTAACAATACAAGCTTGCCTTCTTGTCGTCGACTGAAGTCCTGGAAGCAACAACTTCACGGACGAATGCCAACAAGCAACTCAGCAGCAGTTGATCCAGTCGTGGAATGAAGCTCACGCGAAGCTTGCGAAGAAGAGCTCAACAAAGCTCAAGCACCAGAACAGCAGCTCTGTAGCAGAAAAGAAGAGGAAGAAGAAGAAGTGCAGCAGCAACCCTCGACCCCTTTATACCTGCGAAGAAGACAGTGAAGAAACTGGCGGCGCAGCTAGAACCTGATCGGATGCGCAGGCCGTCGGGGAAAAGTGAATCGTTCTTGATCGATGCGTGGACCGGGCTCTATCTGATCGGTCCCCAGACGATCCAATCTCCGCTCTGTGAGAGAGATCGCTTCGTCTCCGATCGGTCGTGGAGACCGATCGGGCCATCCTGATCGGTCCTGGACCGATCGGGAACTCTTTCTTCCCGATCGTTGCACGATCGGTGCGTGGATCGATCGGAACTCCTGATATCTTGGTGGAATCGATCGGTCACCGACCGATCGAGAAACACTCTTGAGTATCCTTTGGATAGGTCTGCAGACCGATCCAACTCCTAGGTTTAGAGTGCCCTCTCTAACCTAGTTCGGAGAAACGAGCTACCGAGCCCTCTCCGACTCCATATGCCAAGCTTTACTCACTTGGACTTCTCAACACCGGATCCCATCACCCTTGATCCATCTGGATTTTCCCTTGCACTGGTTTCACTCACCGGGACTTTCCTCTAGCTTCACTCACCGGGATTTCCACACCTAACATCCAGTTAGGACTTTCCCCTTGCTGGCTTCGGACGGGACTTTGCCTAACATCGGATAGGACTTTCCCACGCTTCACTCACGGGACTTTCCAACGGCCTAACATCCCAGTTAGGACTTTTCCTCGTGCCAAGCTCCCTGCTTGGACTTCTCCGGTGCCAAGTCTCCATACTTGGACTTTTCCAGTGCCAAGTCTCCATACTTGGACTTTTCCAGTGCCAAGCTCCCTGCTTAGACTTTTCACGTGCCAAGCTCCCATACTTGGACTTTTCCAGTGCCAAGCTCCCTGCTTGGACTTTTCGCGTGCCAAGCTCCCTGCTTGGACTTTTCCAGTGCCAAGTCTCCATACTTGGACTTTTCAGGTCAACCAGGTCAACCTTGACCTAGGGTTGCACCAATAATCTCCCAACCATCTATTCTTGTCTCACATCAAGAATAGAACTCTCTCACGAGTGTCAAACATCAACATGCAACTCAACTAGGTCAACCTCGACCTAAGGTTGCACCGACAATCTTCCCAAGTCAAACATCAAAATACAACTCGAGTCAAGTCACCTTGAGTCGGGTCAACCAGGTCAACCTTGACCTAAGGTTGCACCAACAAGTGGCTGCATGGGGAATGGCTCCTGCAGCTCGGCCACAGACGGGGTCCGATCGGTGGAGGTAGCCTCCACTATTGTGGGGGCTGTAGATGGGACGCCTCTCGCAGAAGTTTGCACAACGGACGTGGCGGACCGGGAGGGCACGTCGGCCCGGCGCCTCTTGCGAGAGAGCAGAACTTCATCGCCCGAGGATCCTGATCCCTCGGTGGGAGTGACGGGAGGCACCTCTGGGGCCACTCCTGGGTCAGTAGTCCCTCCTGTTAGGATCCTTCGTACGGCTAGAGAGGGGGGTGTGAATAGCCGACCCCAAATCGCTCGCGTTTCTTCCTACACTTCGTTAGCGCAGCGGAAAAATAAACTAGAAACGAAAGGAAGAATATCAAACCTTAACACAGCGATGTACGAGGTTCGGAGATGATACTCCTACTCCTCGGCGTGTCCGTAAGGTGGACGAGCCCTGTCAAACCGTCGGTGGATGAATCCCCGGAAACCCGGCTAAAATATACTCCTTCTGGGTGGAGAAACCTCGCCACAAAATCTTGCAACAGCAAGCAAAGAGTACACGAGATACAACAAGAAATACAAGACAATATGAATGCAACAACACTAGCTTGCCTTCTTGTTGTCGACTGAAGTCCCAGATGAAGCAACAACTTCACGGACGGATGCCAACAAGCAACTCAGCAGCAGCTGATCCAGTCGTGGAATGAAGCTCACGCGAAGCTTCGAAGAAGAGCTCAACAAAGCTCAAGCACCAGCAGCACTCCAAGAGAAGAAGAGGAAGAAGTAGTGTTGCGGCAGCTCTCGACCCCTTTATACATGAAGAAGGCGGTGAAGAAACTGGCGGTTGCTACGCGGCGGCTAGGGTCGTCAGCGATCGGTGGCTGATCGGTCAATCTCGATCGGTCTTGGGACGATCGGTACTATGCTGATCGGTCCCGGACCGATCAGAGCTCGACAGAACTAGTGATACGTGCCGATAGTCTCGATCGGTCGTGGACCGATCGGAGTGTATGGATCGGTCCACGGACCGATCCCTCCTTCTCTTTGCCTTCGTTGGCTTTACGATCGGTGCGGGCACCGTCGAAGAACCTCGATAAGCCATCGATCGTTATCGATCGGTCACGCCGATCAGATACCAACAGATTGGATCGATCCGATCGATCCGAGCTTGAGTTTGCCCAAACCAGTTCCAGTCTTCCAAACCAATATCCGGTCAACCTTGACCTATTGGTATCTCATGCTTAGCATCGGTCACTCTCTTGACCTGCTAAGACTCCCTACCAAGTGTCCGGTCAATCCCTTTGACCCACTTGGATTTTTCTCTTCGTGTCAAGTATCCGGTCACTCCCTTGACCTACTTGACCTTCTCAACACCGGATGTCCGATCACCCTTGATCCATCTGGATTTTCCTTCCGGCTTCACTCACGGGACTTTCACCTAGCTTCACTCACTAGGGTTTTACGGCTTCACTCACCAGTCAATTCTTGACTTCACTCACCGGGACTTTCCAATTGCTGGCTTCACTCATCGGACTTTCTAATGCCCGGCTTCACTCACGGGACTTTCCCACTGCCTGGCTTCACTCACCGGGACTTTCACAGCTTCACTCACTAGGATTTTCACGGCTTCACTCACGGGACTTTCCACACCTGCCCTAACATCCGTTAGGACTTTCCCACAGCTTCACTCACGGGACTTTCCACTGCCTAACATCCCAGTTAGGACTTTCCCACTCCCTGGCTTCACTCACTTTTTCCCTTGCCTAACCCCAGTTAGGACTTTCCCACTTGCCAAGCTCCTGCTTGGACTTTTCCGAGTCCGAGCTCCTGCTTGGACTTTTCGATGCCAAGTCTCCATACTTGGACTTTTCGCGTGCCAAGCTCCCGCTTGGACTTTTCCCATGCCAAGTCTCCATACTTGGACTTTTCAGTCCAAGGTCAATCCTTGACCTAGGGTTGGACCAATAAACTCCCAACCATCTATTCTTGTCTCACATCAAGAATAGAACTCTCTCACCAGTGTCAAACATCAACATGCAACTCAACTAGGTCAACCTCGACCTAAGGTTGCACCGACAATCTTCCCAAGTCAAACATCAAAATACAACTCGAGTCAAGTCACCTCGAGTCGGGTCAACCAGGTCGACCTTGACCTAAGGTTGCACCAACAATCTCCCCTTTTGATGTTTGACAAAACCCATAATCAAGTTAGGTTAACCCGATAACCTAACTTAGGTTTTCAACCATCTTCCAATGTCAATGTTCTTTCCTTGAACATTCTCGGTTAACCCGATAACCTAAATTGGGTAACCTAAACTCGATAATTCTCCCCTTTGACACACATCAAAAGAATATGTTCTTTCTCGAACATTCCTTGACATTCTTCCCTAGCTTAGGTTAACCCGATAACCTAACTTGGGTTCTCCAATAATTCTCCAATGAACACTCTCCCTTTTGACACACATCAAAAGAAAGAAGGGTATCAAGGTCAAGAGTTTCTTCCAATGAAAGTCCCATACCTTTCATTGAAACTCTTAATTTCCTTGATACTAAACTCAACAATCAACTTAGTGATAATCCCATATCACTAAACCTCAAAAATCTTAAGGAGTAAAACTCCCCTAAAAGTCAACTCCCCTTGACTAATAGGTAAAACTCTCCCTAAAGGTCAACTCCCCTTGACCATTGCACCAACAATGTCTTGGAGAGTTTCAAACCTTTAGAAACCCGAAACTCAACTCCCACAGCTGAAATTTCAGACCACAGTCGAAATTCAGCAAATTCAGCACACCTGATCGGTCACCGGACCGATCAGGACCCCTCTGGATCGGTCCCCAGACCGATCCAGCCTTCCCTGGATCGGTCCAGTGACCGATCCAGCCTTGGATCAGGCGGTTTCTGATTTCTTCGCTCCCGAAATTCAGAAACTCACAACAAATTCCAGAAAATTCGAAAAATTGTGAAATTTTGAGGATACATTCCTCATACCATATTCTATCAAGGAAAAATAGTTTTCTATGAAAATAGTTTCTATTTTTCAATCTTGATACAAAGTTCAAAAACTTTGAAATAGTTCAAAGTTTAACTCAACTTTGTATCACAATGTTCAATGATGAATGCTATCACTAGGAAAGCTTCATCAAGATTTTTCAAATCAATTTTAAAATACTTTTAAAACCATTTGAATTTAGGACCATAATCTTAGGGCTAGATGTACATGACTTGTACACAAGCTTTCCCTATGATCCTTAATTTCTTGAATTAGGGTCATCTAGGTATAATGACAATGCACCTTGATCCTAACTCATGATCCTAATATCTCACACACATCTAAGGTGTATCAAACCACATTCAAGTCAATTTGATGTGAGATATGGGTTAAGGTCAACTTAGGCTAAGTTCTCATGCATTTTCTAAACACCAATTTGATCTCAATATCAAATTATATGTTTGTCCTCAAATCAATTTCATTGATTATAATGCAAGAGATGATGACATGGCATATAATGATATCATAAGTAAAAACATGTGCCAATGTCATGATGTCATGGCATAAAGTTTGAAAACTTAAATAAAGCATGACATATAAACTAGCCTAAGCATTATCATGACATTTCAAATGATAATAAAATGAATATGATGTCATGGCATGGCATATGGCAACCAATCATGGCAAGTTAGCACAAATAAAATACCTAAATTCCCTATCTAAGTATCCTTAGCCTTAGCTAACTTAAAATCTAACCCTAGATTGCCCATATATCCCTAAGAGAAAACCAAAATCCCAATTATGGTATTTCTCTAGGTTTTCTTAAATTGTGCCAAATAAGATTAAAATCGATATTTTTCAAATATGGCACAATTTACTCTTCAAGGAGTAAATAATAATTCTTTTTCATTTTCAAAGGTTATCAAAACCTTGAAAATGCTCCTTGAGTGTCAATTTCCTCAAAGTTGGGTCAACTACCCTTCTAATTGGAGTTGACACTCTCTAACCCATCTATGGGATAGAGAAGATACTCCTAGGAACCCAATACCTATTAGAGCTCATTGGGTTCACTAAATATTCACTAGGGATGACTTCCCTAGCAACCCTCCTAATGACCCTCTTAGGCTTTGAAGCCTTGGTCATTTGGGACTCATCAAGATCAACTCTAGGGGTGACTCCCCTTGTGACCTTGGTGATGGTCTTCCTAGCCCTAGGTTTTGTTCCATAATCGAATGGAACACTATGATAAGTGGGCTTGACCACTTGGGACTTAGGTTTGTGACCCAAACCTTTCTTGTCCTTGGACTTGGGTTTTTGACTCTTAAACCCTAGAGATGACTTCTCCATGTTTTTAAGAGCCTTTTCTAAATTATCAAGTCTTGACCTCAAGACTTGATTTTCCCTCTCTAATACCTCAAGTGTTAATTTGTCATTTTCTCTTGAGATATTCCTAGGCATGTGTCTAGTCTTCTTGGGATTTCTACCTAGGTTTTCCTTAACTTTAGAAGCGTTAATCCTAGGGTTGGTATTTCTAGAATTATCCTTATCTAGACTCACATGTTTAGCTCCTAAGCACATGTATTGATTCCTAAGGTTATCATGCTTACTATTATTAACAATAGCAATAAGGCTACTAGCATGTGTCTTATTATTATTGCAAGAATGTGCCTTTGAGATTACCTTAGGGTTTGCCTTAGCTCCCCCTATCAATGTGCTCGTCTTCTTGTCCTTGTGAGGTTGCCTCCCCCTCGGACATTGACTCCTATAGTGTCCCCTTCGCTTGCATTGGAAGCACACCACGTGCTCCTTGCTCTTGCGTATCGGGACTCTGGCTTCCTTGATCTTTAGCGCCGGTGGAGTCTTTCTAACCCTCTTTGGACATTTACTCTTGTAATGTCCAAATTCCCTACACTCAAAGCATAATATATGCAATTTACTAGAACTTAAATTGCTTGAGTTACCTAGGGTTGAGGTGGGATGAACGCTTTCTTCTTCATCCCTTCCGGAGGTAGAAGCTTCTTCCTCTTGCTCCATTCTTGAAGAAGAACTCTCCTCCTCTTCTTCTTTAGATGTTGAGTGGCCCTCAACTTCTAAATCCATTCCTCCATGAAATGAGCTCCTTGGCTCACTTGACTCCTCTTCATGACTTGAAGTGGAGTTCTCCTCATGGAGCTTTGCCAAGTTATTCCACAACTCCTTGGCATCGTTATATCCACCTATCCTACACAAAACATCATTAGGTAAAGAAAATTCAATGATTTTCGTTACCTCATCGTTGATGGTTGATTGGTGGATTTGCTCCTTCGTCCACCTCTTCTTCTTGAGAGGTTTTCCTTCTTCATCCTCCAGAGGAGTGAAACCTACTTGCACACACCTCCAATTCTCAAGATTAGTCATAAGAAAATATTTCATTCTTACCTTCCAAAACGCGAAGTCGTCGCGATCGTAGAAGGGTGGAATCGTGATGTCTTCTCCGAGTTGATCCATCTCTAGCTTTGCTCCCACGGGTGTTGATCCGATGAAGAGCGACCTTGCTCTGATACCACTTGTTAGGATCCTTCGTACGGCTAGAGAGGGGGGTGTGAATAGCCGACCCCAAATCGCTCGCGTTTCTTCCTACACTTCGTTAGCGCAGCGGAAAAATAAACTAGAAACGAAAGGAAGAATATCAAACCTTAACACAGCGATGTACGAGGTTCGGAGATGATACTCCTACTCCTCGGCGTGTCCGTAAGGTGGACGAGCCCTGTCAATCCGTCGGTGGATGAATCCCCGGAAACCCGGCTAAAATATACTCCTTCTGGGTGGAGAAACCTCGCCACAAAATATTGCAACAGCAACCAAAGAGTACACGAGATACAACAAGAAATACAAGATAATATGAATGCAACAACACTAGCTTGCCTTCTCGTTGTCGACTGAAGTCCCAGATGAAGCAACAACTTCACGGACGGATGCCAACAAGCAACTCGGCGGCAGCTGATCCAATCGTGGAATGAAGCTCACGCGAAGCTTGCGAAGAAGAGCTCAACAAAGCTCAAGCACCAGAACAGCAGCTCTCGAGAGAAGAAGAGGAAGAAGTAGTGTTGCGGCGGCTCTCGACCCTTTATACCGTGAAGAAGGCGGTGAAGAAACTGGCGTTGCTACGCGGCGGCAGTGCGTGACGATCGGTGAAGCCTGATCGGTCAATCTCTGATCGGTCTTGGGGACCGATCGGTACCTGTCTGATCGGTCCCGGACCGATCGACACTCTTGAAGAACTCGGCCAAGTTCTCGATCGTCTCTGATCGGTGCGTGGACCGATCAGAGTGCATGGATCGGTCACGCCGATCCTCCTTCTCTTTGCCTTACATTGGCTTTCGATCGGTGTGCGGCCGATCGAAGAACCTCGATAAGCCAGCGATCATTATCGATCGGTCACGGACGATCGATACCAACGTATTCTTTGGATCGATCGAGCTTGGGTTTTGCCCAAACCAAGTTCCAAGTCTTCCAAACCAATATCCGGTCAACCTTGACCTATTGGTATCTCATGCTTAGCATCACTCTCTTGACCTGCTAAGACTCCCTACCAAGTGTCTGGTCAATCCCTTTGACCCACTTGGACTTTTCTCTTCGTGTCAAGTATCCGGTCACTCCCTTGACCTACTTGACCTTCTCAACACCAGATGTCCGATCACCCTTGATCCATCTGGATTTTTCCTTGCCCGGCTTCACTCACCAGGACTTTCACCTAGCTTCACTCACTAGGGTTTTTACCTGGCTTCACTCACCAGGATTTCCAATCTGCCCGGCTTCACTCACCAGGACTTTCCAATTGCCTGGCTTCACTCATCAGGACTTTCTAACTGCCTGGCTTCACTCACCAGGACTTTCCCACTGCCTGGCTTCACTCACCAGGACTTCCACTTTCACCTAGCTTCACTCACTAGGATTTTCACCTGGCTTCACTCACCAGGACTTTCCACACTGCCTAACATCCCAGTTAGGACTTTCCCACTGCCTGGCTTCACTCACCAGGACTTTCCACACTGCCTAACATCCCAGTTAGGACTTTCCCACTGCCTGGCTTCACTCACTAGGACTTTCCACACTGCCTAACATCCCAGTTAGGACTTTCCCACTTGCCAAGCTCCCTGCTTGGACTTTTCCCGTGCCAAGCTCCCTGCTTGGACTTTTCCAGTGCCAAGTCTCCATACTTGGACTTTTCGCGTGCCAAGCTCCCTGCTTGGACTTTTCCCGTGCCAAGTCTCCATACTTGGACTTTTCAGGTCAACCAGGTCAATCCTTGACCTAGGGTTGGACCAATAAACTCCCAACCATCTATTCTTGTCTCACATCAAGAATAGAACTCTCTCACGAGTGTCAAACATCAACATGCAACTCAACTAGGTCAACCTTGACCTAAGGTTGCACCAACACCTCCCACGCTTGGCGTCTGTTCGGCAGTCCCCTCGCCCACAGTTCCAATTTCTTCAGCTGTGCCCTCCTGTGAGCCGACAGGGGTCAAGCCGAGCCGTTCCAGCTCCTTAGCTGCAGTTGCCTCTATCTCAGCCTGCTTGGCCTTCATTATACCGGCAGCTCGGGCTCGCATTATAATATCAGCTGCAAAATAAAAACAGAATCAATTAGACTCAAAGGAAGAAGGTTTAAAAAATTGTTTACCTAGGCTGCTCGGAAGCTTCACTCGGCTCGGAATCAAACTGAAGATGTACATTACTCCCTCTGGAAGCAATTTGTGGATATTGAACTTCAGACCGGCCAACATGTTAGTGGTGTGGAGATAATATGGCTGGGTCTTATACCTCTTCAGTTCGGGCGGAGGTGGCAGAGCGGTCTACCATTGAGTGCGGAAGTATGACCGCTCGGGGAGTCTGATGTAAAAGAAATACTCCTTCCAGTGCTTGTTGGAGGAAGGCATCCTATCAAAAAACACTAAGCCGATCCGGGATTGGAAGAGATATGTGCCCAGCTCAGATTGTTTGGAATAGTAAAAGTAGTGGAAGACCCGAGAGGTCGGTGGGATGTTGTGCACTCGGAACAACACCACCACGCCGCACAGCAGGCGAAAAGAATTAGGGGCGAGCTGGGCGAGCGGGATTCGGAAAAAATTGCAAACTTCAGTTATAAATGGAGGGATTGGGAACCGAAGACCGGCCACGAACTGGTCTCGAAAGAAACAAATAGTGTCGGTCGGCGGGTTGTGTGACCGATCGATTGGTCCGGCCAGGACAAGCTCGTGGTCCGACGGAAGGTCAAAGGCATTTATGAGATGTGTCGCGTCGCCGGCATCAAACCTGGTCTCCATGGTGGTGTACCAGGGACTAGGGGCCACGTCGACCAGCTGGGAGGAACTGGCCATAGTCGGAAAACAAAGAGGCGGAAGAATTTGCTAAGAGAGTTGACGGAAGAATAAGGTAGGATCGACAAGTGTTTCACTAAACAGAATAAAGGAATGTTGAAGGACGATGAAGGCCAAAAGAAAAGAAACGGAAGTTAGAGCTTACAAGAAAATGAAGCACGATGGGAGAAAGCTGGGAGTCATCGGAGCACTGGGAGCAAGCAAAGTCGCCAGAGCAAACGAGGGAGAAGCGGAAACAGAGCGCCGAGGAAGCTGCGACACCAAAGCTTTATAAAGATGGGCACGGCTGAGCATAGTCGTCCGATCTAGCGCACAAGGATCGAAGTGCACATCTGACCATTGAATTCAAATTGCCAAACGTCACATCAGCAGCTGTCACCTCGGACGTGCGGCGACTGCACCAGCGACACGTGGCGTCCCCCCACAGGTCAATATTTAATGGGCGCGTGCCCGGCCTTAATGGAAGAGATCTGTACATATCATGAGGGGATTCGGACGATGTCAGCAATAGCCGACCGCCCCGCACCCCCTCGACAGCGGTGAGGAAAAGTATCAAAAAATGACAAGTACAAAAGCACGAAGCACCGACCGGGAGAAAAAGACCTATCCTACGGGAACCGGCGGGATCCAGCTCATCTGTTGGCCGACCGGCCAATTCCTCACCAGGCTACTTATCTAGTAAGTCAGACTTTCAGCTTCCTTCGACTAGACTTGAGGGGAAGACATGTGATTCGGTGGTAAAGGGGGTGTCGTCCGGGCCCGTCCGGCAGAAGGTCAAGGTGGTCAACGCCCTGTAGGTGCCCGACCGAGCGAATCACCTCCCCGGTCGGCGGAAAGCCGACCCGGCATCTCGACATCTCGGCTTGACTCGGGTCCGAGCTCCCGACGCTCTGCGAGTGACAACAGGGGATGAAGGCTGAGCGGTTTTCGTCTCGACCGAACGGGAACCATGGCCACAGAGGTTCTCCGGTTCGGTCGATCAACGCCAAGGCCTTCGTATGATGGGCTGAGCAGGTGTCCCACTCGGCCAATCGCAATGTTAGCCGAGCGGTTCTTCCGTTCGGCTTGGTATGAGACAAAAGGGGCAGGTGACTCTATCCTCCTCGAGACAAGTGTCGCCGACAGGCAGCATGGTAGGCGGCCGGATCAGACAGAGAATCGTACGATCGAAGTTTCCACTGTCACGTCAGGGATATGCTCACGTTATTGAGGTATGGCGTCAGACACGCTTTTTTGACACACTCATTACAGGTATACTTTGAGAAGCGTGCACGCGCCTTCAGGGAGCCCTATATAAGGACCCCCAGACTCCAACGGAGGTATGCGCTATTCATTACTGTAGCCATAGTCCTCGTCATTCTCTTTCGATTTCTTGTCGTCGGGAGCTGATTTGAGCGTCGAAGGGACGCCGCCGGGAACCCCTTACCGGCTCGATTTTGTGCTTGCAGGTTCTCGCCGGAGATCTACATCACTCAGAGGGCCACACGGAGTCAACAAGAGCGCCACATCCCCAGCGACCATCGACTCAGCACTCGGACAGGATCAAGCAGTATGACAATTTTATTGTTGCAATATGATGGCATAAGTGTGGGTTGATTTGAACCTTACAAAGATTTAAAGATATTATCTCCAAGAGCATGGTACTTTCCCTTTGTATTAGAGAAAAGACAATAGACTATTTTTTGTTAGTCGATGATATAAAAGAACGGTAAATTAGAGAAAAATCTCCAATCATAATTTTAACTTTGCATGCAGTCTCCAATCACAAAAAACTTTGTCTTCACTCTTTGCATGTAAAATTTTATTTGTTGAGTATAATTCCTCTTAAAGTTAGCACTTCACACTAGAATTGAGTATATTTTCTATTAATTTGAGTACGATTTTTTCCCTGCTTTAATATAATTCCTCCTAAATTCAATATCATTTAAAGAAAATCTAGAATATTTTTCATTCAATTGAGTGTCATTTAAAGAAAATCTAGTATATTTTCCATCCAATTGAGGTGGAAAAAGAATCGTGCTCAATTTAATAAAAAAATACTAAAATGAATATAATTCCTCTTAAAGTCAGTACTTTATACTAGAATCGAGTATATTTTTTATTAAAATTACCCCTCATATTTTTTAGGTACAAATAGTATAAAAACGAGTATAATTTATGTTAAATTCTGTACTTTAAACTAGAATCGAGTATATTTTTTATTAAATTGAGCATGACTTTTTTCCTACTTAATATAATTCCTCTTAAATTCAACATTATTTAAAGAAAATCTAATATATTTTTCATCCAATTGAGTACCATTTAAAAAAATTAATATATTTTTCATTAATTGAGGTGGAAAAAGAATCGTGCTCAATTTGATAGAAAATATACTAAATTCTAGTTTAATGTACTAAATTTAAGAGGAATTATATTCATTTTTAGACTTTTATACTTAAAAATATCAAGGACAATTAGGTAAATATTTTTTATTAGGGAGTGGAAACAAAGATTTTTACCACTAAGGACTACATATAAAATTTTGTTTGTCAATGGGGACTACGTACAAATTCTCCCAAAGAACTCTAAGAAAGGAACAATTTTCAATAGTAAATTATCGATCAATATAAGTAACGTTGTCCAATCAACGATAAAATTAATAAATATGTAGTTGAGTGATTTGAGGGAAAATCAAGAACATTGCTAAATTTTTTATGAACCAGTCACCTTTAAAATTATTCGATACAAAAAAAATTGAATATCTGAATTACCAAAGGGAAAAAAACATTACTTATTACATACATATCCTAAACTTAAAATGTTGTCCCAATGTACACTTGGAAGAGATAATACAAAATTATGAAAAATGAATAAATAAATATGGCATTCTACTAATTATTTGTAAAGTGTGATATGAGAAAGAAATTTTCCATCTTTGAATAGTAATCTTAGATTTTTTTTTCTCTCAATTGAAACATTGTAAGTTTATTATCACAAATGTCAATACTAAATATTACTTGATTTTTTTCTAATTGTATTTATCTTATTTGATGTGTTGATTATTCATTTATTTTGCAGAGAATGAATATGAGTTTTTAATTTTAATATTTTATATGCAACATACTAAATTATAAATATCCAACTCATTAATCTGGCTAGCTATTTGTTACCTCTTTAGTTTTAAATTTATGAAAAAAATAATGGAAGGACCTCACTATAACTTAAATTATTGCTTCAATTTATGACTTATATTTTTTAAATGTCTTTACTATTTATTAGTTTTAAAAAAAAATCTAAGATTTCATTAACATCAAAATGTCTTTCAAACTTTCCATTTTGATGTTAAAGGTATTTCGATATTAAATAGTGAGTATTTTGATAAATAAATAGAAATTTAGAAATAGTAAATGTTGGTTGCATTTTAAAATATTTCATAAAATCCCTCTCCTTTTTGGTTTTACGGGTTTTATTCGTCCCAACTAGAATGAGTATTCGATTAAAATTAAATTGAACTGGATTAAATTAATTAAATCAATTTTTTTTAGAATAAACTGAATGGATCGGATTTTTTAAAAAATGAACAAAATGAATCAATAAAATATTGATTAATTCGGTAGAAAATTGAATTAACCAATTAACTATTTTTTTTTATTTATTTTAATAAAATTCAATTTAAATTTTAAAAAATAGGGTATAAAAATTTGATTAATTTGGTTTAACTAAATTAAAAAATTTAAAATTGAAACTAAATCAAATTAACTAATTTTTTTAAGAAAAAAATTAAATTTCTAAACAAACATAACCGAATTTTAAAATTCAATTGGTTTGATCAATTAATCAAACTTTTACTCACTCCTAGTATATATATAGAGAAAAATATATATAAAGAGAGAGAGTATGTGTCTGCACATCTTTATGTGAGATCCGGTGACATTCAATGTGGACGATTTGACGTGATCAAAATTTAATTTCTTAATTCGTCTCTCATCTGCATGCAATAACTCTCTTCTCACTTCTTTTTGTAAAAAAGGTGAAATTCGTCATCCTAACACCCCTACAACTAAGGGGATCCATAAACTTTGTTTGGGGTGAGAGCATAATTCATATAAAATCATAAAAGTATAAGTAAAAGACGAATAAAAAAGTTAAAAATATTATCATCATTTGAAATGTAACTTATAATTGACTTTTATTTTTTTATAATAATTTATAATATAATCATTTGATAAACTAAAATATAAATGATATTTTGATGGTATATATATATATATATATATATATATATATATACCATCAAAATATCATTTAATAATTGATCACTCATTCTATTGTAAAATAGATTCTTCACAATCTTTATAGTTTAAAACACTCAAAATAGATGAAACTTAAAAGCACCAAACTAACAATTAACATATAAAGAACAATAAATAAATATGATATATGCTTCCAAAATGTTAAAATCGAAAGGTTAGATAGGAAAATATGATACCTTCATAAATCATAAGATTAAGGAGATGAATAAATTTTTTCTTGAGAAAAGGATTGGAAAGGGAGTTTGGTGTCTTTTTGTTTTGTTTTTAAAATATTTTATTAATTAAAATTTTAAAAGTATATTAGTAATTTTTTTTAAAAAAAAAAATGGGAGCCTCTATGACCCACCCCTGGCCCTTTTGTGGGTTTGTCCATACCCATGACTACCCCACATTATTGAGAGAGAAAAAAATTAGAAAATTGAAATTAGTTATCACATAGAAGGGTAATTCCTTGATCTTTGTATCATCGCTCTCCTTTGATTGCATACGGGGTGATACTGGTTTCTACGAACCAATACAATGGTGATGTTGAAACAACTAAATCAGTACCAAGGTGGTGATGATTTGTAAAAACCAGCATCAAGTTGGTGCTGACACCACTAAACTAGCACCATCCACCTTGTTGCTGGTTTGTAGAAACCAACACCATATTGGTGCTGATTTCTATTTTAGTGTTAGTCTTTAAAGACCAACTCCAATGTATTGATGTTGATGTTGGTCTTTAGCATCACATGATGCTGGTTTGTAGAAATCAACACTTGGTCTGTAAAAATCAACATCACATTGGTGTTAGTTTCTACCAGCCAACATCATGGTGATGATGTTATTTTAGCTGTGCTAACACTAAGGTGGTATTGATTTATAAAAATCAACACCCTACAAATCAGCACCAAGGTATGGTGCTGATTTTTACAAACCAACATCAAGATGGATGATGGTGTCAACACTATCTTGGTGCTGGTTTGTAGAAATCAATATCATCTTATATGCAATTAAATGAGAGAAAAGAGAATTGTTGCATGTAAATAACAGAAATTAAAAAAAAAAAATTGACTATATTAGATTGTTAGTGCTGGACATTAGTCGCTTATATAAAAGTGTGCCGATTTTATCTATATATATATATATATATATATATATATATATATATATATATATATATATATATATAAAAGTAATTAGGTGTTAAAAATGGTTTATATTTATATCTGAATACACTTCCAATATCATGTATATATTAATTTATACACACTTATAATTTGTTCATAATTCAACAGTAAAAAATAAAAACTACTATCACTTACTTCCCATACCAGATGGATCAAAGAAAATAAAACAAGATATCTATTTATAGTCACAAATCCAAAGTATTCGTATGCAGACGGACATCTTCTACATCATGTATAGTTAATCTCTCATCTGCCATACATGGATATTTAAAAACTAAATGTTCCAGTTTTTCCAACCTACTTAATTGACGTGACGACAGGTGCACGAGTCTCCCTCCCCGAATAACTCGACCAGACAGACCGGACACCCATCGAATCCCGGTTCATCCCACGCACTCGGTTCACTTAAAAAATAAACAGATCCCAACTCAATGCAATAAACTGTCGACTAATGCTCTAAAACCCACACCCCACTGTCATTTCACCCACTCCCGATTTATTACTTGTCTGCAGTGTCATTACGAAAACAAGGCCCCCGCCCGAAGTCCCAGGCGTAGCCAACGGATTAGTCCCGCAAATAACAATATAAACCCTATACAGCAAGCAGCTTGCGGTGACCATTTACTTTTCTCGCTGCTCACTTTTCTTTTTAAATCTCTCTGTCTCTCGCATAATTAATTATAAAGACTTGGCTGCTGCTGCGTGCGTCAAGATGCTCCGTGTCTGGCTGAAGCAGAGGGCTGTGCGAGCGCCATGGACGGGATCCATTCTGGCTGGCAACGAGCTCGCTCGAGTCAAGCTCGATTTTGATCCTCTGTTTTGATCGGCAGCTTAAAATAGGGAAGGAGAGAGAGAGGAAAGGAAAAGAGAGGGAGAGACCCAATGCAAAATAAGAGTGAGACAGCAGAAACTCACCGGGGGGAGAGCGAGCGAGTTGGGATTTGAAGCCGAGGAGGTTTTGAGGATGCCGAGGTCGAGGCAGCAGAACCACCTCCGCCTCCTCCTCCTCCTCCTCCTCCAGCGCAGCCGTCTGCTGCTTCTTCCACGCTTCTACTTCCTTCTAATGCTATTCTCATTGCCGTCTCTGGTTCCAGCTAACCAGGAAGTCGCTGCGCTTTACCAGTGGATCAACTCCTCTGCAGCCGCGCTGCCGGACTGGAACCCGGCCCATGCCACGCCCTGCAAGTGGAGCCATGTCACCTGCAACGCCGCAGGCTCTGTGTCGGCCGTCGCTATCCAGTCGCTTTCCCTGGCCATCTCCCTCCCTGCTGGCCTCTGCGCCGCGCTCCCCAGCCTCGCCGCCTTTGTTGTCTCCGACGCCAACCTCACCGGCGCCATCCCGCCTGACTTCGGCGACTGCTCCTTCCTCGCTGTGCTAGACCTCAGCTCCAACTCCCTCTCCGGCGGCATCCCTGCGGCCCTCGGCCGCCTTCCTTCGCTCTCCTCTCTCATACTCAACTCCAATCAGCTCTCTGGTTCCATCCCGGATGACCTCGGAGCTGCAGCGGAGCTACGTCACCTCATACTGTTCGACAACCGGCTATCCGGCCCCATCCCAGTCGCCCTTGGCAATCTCTCACTCCTCGAGACGTTCCGCGCCGGCGGCAACCGCGACCTCTCCGGGCCGATTCCTGACTCCCTCTCTCTCTGCGCCAACCTCACCGTCCTCGGCCTCGCGGACACCAAGGTCTCTGGCCCCATTCCGGCCACGTTCGGACGGCTCGCCAACCTCCAAACCTTGTCCATATACACTACCATGCTATCCGGCTCCATCCCGCCGGAGCTCGGGAACTGCTCTTCCCTCGTCAACCTCTATCTCTACGAGAACTCGCTCTCCGGACCATTGCCGGCGACGATAGGACGGTTGTCGAAGCTCGAGCGGCTTCTCCTATGGCAGAACGCGCTCTCCGGCCGCATCCCGGATGAGTTCGGTGGCCTGGCTTCCTTGCAGACCATCGACATTTCCATCAACTCCATCTCAGGCGCCATCCCTACGTCTTTGGGTGCGCTCACCAACCTGGAGGAGCTCATGCTGAGCGACAACAACATCTCCGGCTCGATCCCGCCTTCACTCGCCAACCTCACTTCGCTCACGCAGCTGCAACTCGACACCAACCAGATCTCCGGTCTTATCCCCGCCGGTCTGTCGGCGCTCAAGTCGCTCACCGTCTTCTTTGCCTGGGAGAACCAGCTGGAGGGCGCCATTCCCCCCTCCTTCGCCTCGCTCTCCAACCTCCAGGCGCTTGACTTTTCACACAACCATTTGACTGGACCCATCCCTCCCGGCCTCTTCCTCCTACCCAACCTCACCAAACTCCTGCTGCTCTCCAACGACATCTCCGGCCCGATACCAGCGGAGATTGGCCAGTGCGCCTCCCTAATCCGGCTCCGCCTCGGCAGCAACCGCATTGCTGGCTCCATCCCGGTGGAGATTGGCGGGCTCATGAACCTAGACTTCCTCGACCTCTCCGGCAACCGCCTCACGGGCACTATTCCGGCCTCCATAGGCAACTGCTCTCAGCTCCAGATGGCCGACCTCAGCAACAACACGCTCTCCGGCGCCATCCCTGATTCATTGTCTTTGATCACCAGGCTGCAGGTGCTCGACCTCTCGCTAAACCAGCTCACAGGGCAAATTCCCGGTAACTTCGGGAAGCTGGCTTCCATGAGCAAGCTCATGCTTTGTGGCAATTCACTCTCCGGCGCGATACCTCCTTCGCTAGGCCAATGCTCCAATCTCGAATTCATTGACCTTAGCAGCAATCAGCTCTCTGGCGGCATCCCTGCCGAGATCTGCCTCATTGAAGGTCTTGACATTGCCCTTAACCTGAGCAGGAATGTGCTTACCGGATCAATCCCAGAGAAGATTTCGGCGCTCAGCAAACTCTCGCTGCTCGACCTCTCCTACAATATGCTGGACGGAAGTCTGACTTCGCTTGCTGGGCTAGAGAACTTGGTGACGCTGAACGTCTCCAACAACAACTTCACCGGCTACCTCCCCGATACCAAGCTCTTCCGCCAACTCTCTGCTTCCGACCTCGCCGGCAATCAAGGCCTCTGCACACACGGCGGAGACGTGTGCTTCGTGACGCTGGACGCCAATGGCCGGCCGATTATTAAGGCTGAAGCTGAGAGCAGAAGGATGCACCAGTTGAAGTTGGCGATAGCCTTGCTCGTCACTGCCACAGTGGCGATGGTGGTTGGGATGATTGGAGTAATACGGGCGAAGAGAATTGGAGGCGGGAAGGGCGACGACGACGACTCGGAGATGGGCGGGGAGATGTCTTGGCCGTGGCAATTCACCCCCTTTCAAAAGCTCAACTTTTCCGTCGAACAGGTTGTGCGCAGTCTGGTGGACGCAAATGTTATCGGAAAAGGCTACTCCGGAGTGGTCTACCGCGTTCAAATGGACAACGGAGAGGCGATCGCCGTGAAGAAGCTCTGGCCGACTAGTGCCTCCTCGATGGGGAAGATGACGGCCAAGGAAGACTGCAACAGCAGCAGAGTACGAGACTCGTTCTCAGCGGAGGTGAGGACGCTGGGTTCAATCCGGCACAAGAACATCGTAAGGTTCCTCGGGTGCTGCTGGAACAAGAACACCAGGCTGCTAATGTACGATTACGTGGCCAACGGCAGCCTCGGGGAGCTGCTCCACGAACGCAGTGGCTTCTCGCTGGAGTGGGACTTGAGGTATCAGATCATCCTGGGGGCGGCGCAAGGCCTCGCCTACCTCCACCATGACTGCGTACCACCGATCGCTCACAGAGACATTAAGGCCAACAACATCCTGATCGGGCTCGACTTCGAGGCCTACATTGCTGATTTCGGACTCGCGAAGCTCGTCGAGGATGGAGACCTTGCTCGGTCTTCCAACACCGTCGCTGGCTCCTATGGCTACATTGCTCCTGGTTCGTATCGACATCAAACTTTAATGTCTCTCTACCAAGTATCACTGCAATTTACATGATCTGGGATGTGCATTTGTAGAGTACGGTTACATGATGAAGATAACTGAAAAGAGCGACGTCTACAGCTTTGGCGTGGTCGTGCTGGAGGTGCTGACGGGAAAGCAACCGATCGATCCGACGATCCCTGACGGGCTTCACGTGGTGGACTGGGTGCGGAGGAAGAAGGGGAGCGTAGAGGTGATCGACCCAGTCCTGAGAGGCCGGCCGGACCCAGAGGTGCAGGAAATGCTGCAGGTGCTCGGTGTGGCACTGCTGTGCGTCAACGTTTCGCCGGACGAGCGGCCGACGATGAAGGACGTGGCGGCTATGATTAAGGAGATCCGACACGAGAGGGAGGAATACGCCAAGGTTGACTTCCTCCTTAAGGGGTCGACAGCTCCGGCGGCGGCGGTGCATGCCACGACGTCGACCTCGACTAGTACAGTGTTGTGCCACCAGGGTCAGAGCAACGGCAATAACAGTAGTTTCTCTGGGTCCAGCATCTGCTCTGCCGCCAGGGCGAAGTTCCCCTCGCAGTGAACACGTTCCAGTTCTCGTTTCCTTTTTCCTTTTTTTTTTGTTCAATCACCTGTAATTTGCTGCGTTTCTATCTTGCGCTCTACAAAGCACGAACTTTCGGCCGGCAATCTGGGATGTAAAGAACAGGATAATTATTTATTTTGGTTCGTAGTGTAGTTATAACTACTACGCCAAGAGAAAAGGGCTTTGAATAAAAGTGATGCTAGTTAATAATCTTGCATTTCACACCTCTCTGCAAAGAAGCCAAGCCTCCCAAGCAAATGTACAGTGTCTTCTCCTTGGCCGGGTCGGCTAAACCTGTAATCAGCCATGGTCCGTTCAGAATGCTTTTACCTGAGTAAAGTGAACACATATGGCAGATAATGTTGTAACATAACGGGTATTTGACAAGAAATGAAGTAATCAAAGCCGTAGTTGCACGTCCAATAACCATAAACAGGTAGCCATGGCTAAGCTTCAAGCGTTTGAATTCAAACGTTCGTCCATCCATTAAAAAGTTTGGACCACAAATAATTAATAAAACAACAGGCTAATGTAATGTCAAGAGATGCAGAATTTTCATATAACACAAACCTGAAATTAAGCAGTAGGACACTACTTTGGGGACCACAATCAATTAACGACATAGAGAGCTCTAAGAAATGGGTCAATATCACTTAACTCAATCCCGACGAAAGAATAGAAAACGTCAGTGTAAAACAGAAAAGTCCTTGATTCCTTCAACAGGGAGAAATTTAGATATAACAAGACAAATATGTTTATATCGTCTAGTTTATAGTATTAAATTCTCAGAAATATATATTGTGCTCCAGGAATGCTGCAACTAATTTAGCTTCTTTAACCCAAAAGCATATGTCAAGCATCATATAATATAACTTACCCAGCCAAAAAAAGTTCTGACACTAATACAGCATGACAATCTATATACGACGACATAACCCATGCAAAGCAGTTGCATAGTATTCCGAAAGAACAGTAGTTCTATCACAGTAAATGCTGACACACGGATTATACAAGAACAAAAGCATCGCACTCATTTAATACATAGCTGGTGGACGTGCTCTAAGAAACGGACTCTACCTTCTGTGCCTCCAATGCTTGGAATATGTCAGTTCGAGTCACCATTCCTGGTTTATCAAATCAAGTTTATACTAGTGATACATACATGGCTGCATGATATGAAGATGGATATTCATGATAACATTATAATTAGTTTGCGACTCTTACCTATAACTCTCTTTTCCACATCTAAAATAGGTACCCTGTGGACCTTCATCTTGAGCATTAAGGCTGCAGCATCTGCACGAATTTTATAGGAAAGAGCTCTTATCCAAACTAGATAAAAAAAGACATGTATATTAGGAAGAGAAGTCATTGGCAAAGAAGTTTACCTAGGACTGTATTGTCAGGTGTGAGTGTGATCGCAGGAGAAGACATGACTTCTCCCACCTTGGATTTCAGCTGCTAAGCAATAATTATATGTCACAAAGCAAAGAATTACCAGCAATAAAAATGGAATGAGCATGGAAAAGCTTCTTATGATATTTTATTTTAAGGTTATGATATGGTAGTAGTTATTTCAAGTTTGTGATTTGAAACCCAAGCCCACACAATTTTCTACATTATAGATACATAAGGTAACTTATGAGTTTATGTTGTCTTAATGAATACATAATATACTCAAAAAGTCAAAAAAAAAAAAAAAACTGAATTGAATGACTTTTCAATTTTATTGACTTATGTTTAAAGTACCAAGCAAAGTAGTTAAGGTTTATAGTATTAAAACTCATTTGGATTAATCTCAGCAAACTTACAGGTGTGTCAAACATTGACATTACATGATCCAAGACCCAAGCTCCAATATTGTACAAGATCTTTAACCTTGGTTGTGGTCATAACTCAATATTCAATCACAAATTTCTTAATAATTCTGATCCTTTTTCAACAACTACTAATGCTATAAACTAGACTCTATTGTCAAGTGACTAATACAAGTCTCCTTTGATGCCCAACAACTAGCACTACCATCAAGAGTGAAAATTCATTGAATGTGGATTTACTGTCACTAGCACCTATTATCCAGTTAACATCACTAGAATAGTGTAAAGATAAATCTTAAGTTTTTCTTAAAATAATCATGAACTATATCTTTCCATTAATCATTGTTTGAACTTCGGTTTCTTGTATATTTTATTAGCTTGCATGGTGCAAAATCTATATCTAACCTGATATTATACTTATGCAATTGTTGTACTAGAACTCTAGCAACTTTTATTGGCAACATTAAGACTATTTACTTCCTTAATTCCTAAGTAATTATGTTTAAGAAACAGATTCAGACAATGAATTTAGTTTTTTTTAAAAAAAACATTATTGTTTCTTTCAACTTTAATCCATAGGACAATGCCCACTTCTCCAAGATCTTTCATTTTAAAGCCCAAAGTTTAAATATTTTGTGATTTTTAAAACTCCAAATATAATTCTTACACCATCATCTTTGGTGAACTTGGAATATGCATTTGTGACACTACTATGAATTAAGTTATTCATTAAAACTGTATTGTCAAATTCTTCATCTCATTGTTTCTAAGCCTGAGTTAACTGCTAAAGAGATTTTAGCAGTTTGCAAACTTTTGTCTCATTTATAGCAAAAAAAAACCTTTTGCTTGATACATAACTTCCTCACTAAGATCTTCATTAAAAAAAAAAAAGAAGTTTTTACATGCATTTGATGTAGATGCCAATAATATATTGAAACTAAAACTGTAAGTGTTTCAGGTGGATGTGATTTTTACCCAGCAATGGGGAATATTTATCAAAATAATTGACACCAACCATTGGGATAAATCCTTTGACAACTAATCTTGTCTTAAAGGCTTGATATGATGCATTTGTATCATACTTTCTCCTAAACACCCATTTGTACTCTAATAGGTTTACACTCAAAGAATCCAGATGCTATTGGACACTAGACAATCCATTTCATCATTAATAACTTCTTTCTAAAAAGTTGCATTTCTAGAAGGTATCGCTTCATCATTGGTCCTAGGATTATTTCCATATTTCATAAAATAATTTTTTTATAAAATACTTTATCTCTATTTCCTTCAATAAGAAAAATTAGGCAATGTGGAGAAATAAAATCAAAATACAATCTTATTTGCTTCTGATTCTTTGATATATTCTACATTCAACAAATTTTGAGCCATTTCATTATTTACTATGTAATTAGAAATTGAAGAAATAGATGAATCTATGCTTGAAATTTGAGTACATTGGGAGAAAAACTATCTCAAAAAATTTAAAGCTAATAAATTTAACAATGACATTAGAAGTTAAAAAAAAATGACATTAGAAGTTTGAGCATTACCAACAAAGGTAAATTTTATTCCTCCAATACCAAGTTTACTTTTACGATGATCAAAATGGTGATACAATCACACTTAAGAAAAATTTCAAACGTGTCATAGTTAACAAAGAAATATTTAATTATTTTAGATAGCATATGATTATGAATATGATACACGGTGGGCAATGCCTCACCTCTGTATGGGATAAATTTGAATTTAAAAGCATAGCATTAGCCATATCAACTAATTTTCTAAATTTTCTTTTCTTTGCTAAGCAATTTTGTTAAGGAGTATGAGAAGAAGACCCTTGGTGGATAATTTCATTTATTTCAAAAAAATAATTAAATTATTATGAAAAATATTCTTCTCCTTTGTCGCCATGAAGAACTTTGATTTTCTTTTCCTTTTGATTTTGATTTTTCAGAATTGACTTAATCTCTTTAAACTTAGTTTAGTAGGACATGATAACATAGATGAAACTATAAAAATCATAAATAAAAAGGTTATACAATCCATGGTTTTGAAACTCTAGTCTAGGGGTCACCTAGGCAGTTTTGACCCCTCTGCTTTGCCTAGGAAATGAGTGATCTGCATTAATCGGTCAATTCAAAAAATTGGCCTGGATAATACAAATTGGTCTGGGAGATCCACTTTGGCAGTCTGACAAGTTCAGTAAAAGTAAAAAAATATATATTTTTAAAAATTTTGGTTCACTTAACAGTTATTATTTAACCTTAATTTCTATCCCACTTTCAAGTTTCAAGTTTAGCTACACTACTCCTTTATCCACCAGAACCCAATGCCTTTTCAAATTGGAATTGGAATTTCTGACAATCTTCAGTTTTAATTTGCCTTCTCCACTCTAAATATGTTTCTCTAATTTCTTAAGCAATTTATATTCCTCTATTAGTGATTTATTTCTTGATGGCTGACTTTTTCACTAGTGGTTTCACTGATTTTTTTAGATGTTCACTAATTTATCACTTATTTTTAATGATTATTTCTCTATTTTATGTTTTGTGCGTTTTATTGATTTTCACTCAATTTCCTGATTTTTTTATTCTATGTTATATCATTTTAATAATATAATGTTGATTGTCTTGGCCCACCAACTATTTGTTAGGGGGTTGATCAACTACCTAGCATCTAATTGCTCCTTGGTACATCGATAAAATATCTCTTCCCACCATTTCAAAATATTAATCAATTCAACAAAACAAAATGCAAAAGTTTTAATATAAGAGCATTGCATTCAACCTAATACAAAAAAACTTGCAGGTCATTTTTTAGGAATACAAATTTCACATTTATCATGAAATTGTTGGCTGTCAGAAATTAATTACATTTTGACATCAATTGTTAAGAATAAAAATCTAAATACCCTAACATGGTATGCCACAAAAATCATGGTTTTAAAAAGCAGACTAGCTACTCGCCTAGGTGCTTTTAACCATGGGTTGCTTCACCTAGGTTGTAAGCAATACCTAGTATGCAGGTGTTTTAAAAGTAGCCTAGGCTGTCCTGCAGATTTCGGATAAAAATATATTTTTTTTAAAGTTTTCTGATCTAATTTGCTACCCAAGACTTCACCTTCACATTAGCCTATTATTTTCAACTGCGGTAGAGTCCCTCTTCACTCTTCATGCACAATTTCAGCCATTTTCTAATCATTTTTAGGCTACTCTCTGACCTAGAAATTGAGAACAAATGAGATCAAGAGGATAATCAAGGGTAAGCAAAGAAGCAAAATGATGATCACAGGCTTCAATTGCCACCAAGAAGGCCATATTTCAAGACCAATTTCCTTAAGTTAAAGAAGATAAAATCATTAAAAGCAAATTAAGCAATATGGAATGATACATTATCGTCCAATAAAGAGTCACAATCAAGGACATGTAACTACTTGACTCTAATAACAGTTCATGATTAAGTAGTGAGCTCCAATGATGAGGAGAACACTAGCATAAATCAAGAGGAAGCAACAAGCAACGGTGAAAGTGTTAATGAGGTATCTTTCCCAAAGTAGATAAATTATTCAGTGTTCTTTCTATCTTGTCTAAATATTTGGTTAAGGTTAGTGATGAGATCCTGGGGAAGACGAAGATGCAGCCATGCAAACAAAGGAGGAGACTCAAACAAAAACCACCAACTAGGAGACCCTTTACACATCCTGGAGATCAATCATGAGGGCCGAAGCTAAGATTATGAAGGAAGCACTCAATAGACTAATCGAAGAAAGTCAAGGCTCAAGTCACTCGAGTTGGACTGGAGTTGTTGCAGCAAATGACAAACCATGTGGCCCGATTAGCTTAATCCGGGTTCCTATTAGGTTAACTAGATAATTAAGAATCCAACTGAATGTAATGGGCTTCAACCTCACTTGGTCTTTTAGGGGGTTTCTTTTACGCAAGGGCAACATCTTGTCCTAGAAAAGGGGGAGTGTTTGGCCAAAGAAGAGGCTAGTTGAGTGATGTATTAGTGAGACTCTCACTTTGTTGGTTCTTGAACGGAATTTTGAACTTATCAACGCAATCCTTGTGGCGTTTATTGGCTCATTAACCTTCGTTTGTCACTGGTTGTGGCACCTTCTACCCTATCAATGTGGTTCCCGCTTCCAAACTAATTGTGGGTCGTCGGTTCCTTGTAGTTTTCTTTTGATTCAGCAGCAATTCCAGGATTATTTTCTCAATGTGAGATCCTGAAACCTTTATTCTCTGGAGCAGCAATTCCAGGATTATTTTCTCAATGTGAGATCCTGAAACCTTTATTCTCTGGGGCATAGCAGTTAAGAACACTTAAGAAGCAATTTAAAACCTTAAGGCCTAAACTAGTTTACCAACTTTAATAAGGCTAATGATCAAATCTTAAGTTAAAAAACTTGAAGCTAAAAATGGACAATTAAAATCAAGTTGAAGAGGAGCCTTGGCATAATAGTAAAATTATTGTCATGTCACATAGAGGTCACGAGTTCGAGTTTCGGAAATAATTTCTTGCAAAACAAGGTAAGGCTGCGTGACCCTTCCTGGGACCCACATCAGTAAGAGCTTCATGTACCAAACTGCCCTTTGAAGGATGAGGAAAGCCCTAAAAAGATTTACTAATGACTCTAGATATGTTGACATGATTGAAGTTACTTAAAGAGTGAATTAAAGTCGGACTAGAAATAAGTCAATCTGTAAGGAAAAGACTTACTCCTATTGATTTCCTATCAAGTAAAAAAAAACTTCATGCATAGAAATGTCACTAAAGAAATTAGATCCATAAACATAGCACAAAAGTGAATTTCTAAAGAGCACCTAATGAACCCAATAGTACTCGACTTGTTAAAGAACCCAACTTGTTTGAGTACCAAAATCTAATATCGTATCTTTTTAAATTGGTTTAGGATAGAATGATAATTAAGAGAAGAACGGTTAGTTCCTCATTTGTGAGTTGGTGCATCAACTAGATAACTCTCATGCTAAGTGTTATTTATGATACAAACATGGATTGGGGTGTCGACCCATGCCGCCCGAAACGGTAATTTTTACCATTTTGGTACAAGTCAACATTTTTACCATTTTGGCATGAGTCAACATTGATACTAGTTCGACACTAGCACTAGCGCCACGACGGGGGTGAGCGAGGTCGCCACAACCACGTGGCGGCTTTGTGGAGGCCTTTGTGAGGTCGTTTGGCCGCAGCCTCACCTTGCTGTGGCATCACGTGGTCGTGGCATCATGTGGTTGCGACCATTCGTTTCCTTTTTTTAAATTGAGATCGTGATTAGTTTTTTTTTCTTTTTCTTTTTAATTTTCTTTCAGGTTTTTTTTTAAAATCATTTTAGGATATTTATAGGATTTAGAGTTTATGATTTAGGACAGATAATTTTTTCTCTCTTGCATTATTTTTTTATCAATCAAAGTTTTTTCTTCCAATAATTTCTTTCTCTCTTTAATTAGTTTCTTTTCCTCCTTCATCCATTTACAAAACAAACAACAATGACTAAGAATTGTTATATAGACTAAGAAAAAAATCCCTTTATGCCTTGTTTACCCCGAAGCACGGATTAAAAGGACAGACTCCAGGAGAATCAAGACACTCTCATTGGTTTATATAACAAAAAAAATAATCAATGGGCGGATCTCAAAGTCATCTGTTAATAATTTTTTATCCTTTTTTCGTCCATCCGAAATTGGACGGGACAACCTTTCCATCCCTTTTCCCTACTGGATTATCCTAAACAAAAAATCAATAGCCTGCGCGAGTTCGCCTTGAACATCGTGGCCATCACAAGAGGCGAGGTCGTGATCAGCCTCTCCGCACCCATCATGAGAGGTGGGTTGTGATTGGCCTCTTTGTGGCTGTCACCAGAGGCGAGGCTGCAACCATCCTCCCTGTGAACTCATGGCAAGGCCACGATCGTCGCAAGAGGCGAGGCCACAATCGGCCTCTCCACAGTCATCTGGAGTTCACAACACAAACTCAACTTCTAGCAGGTTAACAACATCGGCTACACCAGCTACATCAACTCCGACAACAACATGATCACCGCCCACGAGTGATTGGGCATGGGCATTTTCTCGACCTCCACCGGAGAGCTCCGCCACCGTTTATGCATCAACCACTACAACCAAGTCAACCTTCACCACCGGTGCCCATCATGGCCTTGTCGTAAGCTCACGACGAGGCCACAATTGGCCTCTCTCCGACCATGGCGAGTGGCGAGACGACGCTAGTTCATTGTCGCCATGAGCTCATGGTGAATTACAACCTCTCCGTGGCCGTCGTGAGTTCACGGCGTCGCAACTACCATCTTGAGCTCGAGTGGTAGGTCATGGGCCACTAAAGGATTCCTTTCCCTCCATCCTTTGTTGTTTCTTCTTGTTTCTTCCTTTTCCTTCGCCTTTCTCTTCCTTTCCCCTAAGGATAGTTTTCCACAGTTGATTCCTTTCCATTCTTCCTCCACGCTTCGGAATAAGCAAAGCATTAAGGATGGTGAAAATGAATTATTAGAAAAAGCATCTATAACAATCAAACACTAACAAAAAATATTTCTAATTAATATATTTTATATTTTAAAAGGAAGTGAACTTATCGATACTGCACGATACAATATCTAAACCATATCGTTGTGATCATAAATCGAAACTCAGACATGACTCAAAATTTTAAATGTTGGATACATATATATAATATTCTTAGGTGGATCACAGCGGCAAATAAGTAGAAGAAGAAAAAGCACTGCTGACAACTTTAGTTTTATTTGGTTCGGAGCTTTTGACAACTCCTACTCCAAGGCTTATATTCGTTGAGTGTTTAATTTGAGTAATTCACTATCAATCCGAAATATTACAAAAGCATGTACAACAGATTTAAAATTAAAGTAGTACAACTGAAAGTTATACCGACAACAATGGTGTTAAAATTGAGAGCTTCTGGTTGTCGGAATAGCGTTGCAACTTCGTTGGATCGTCTTTGGAGCAGCGCACAGGAGAAAGATTGTGAAGATGAGTTATTTTTCATGGTCTGCTCGTGAAGTCCTTTTATGGGATGTTGAAGGCGCCTTCAACCTCATTGAAGGCGCCTCCATCTCGGATCCTTATCCCCGAATCCGCGAAGTCGATAAGTCCTGCCTTCTGCGAACTTTATCCCTTTGAAGGCGCCTTCAAAGCCCATGGAAGGCGCCTTCCATCCGGTATCCAAGGCGCCTTCAGGCGCTTCAAAGGCGACTTTAGGCGCTTCAAAGGCGCCTTCGAGCCTCTTTCGCGCGGGCCTTCGGCCAAAGCAGCCGAGGCCAAGGTTTAAAATTTCGACCCGTGCCGAGGTTTCAGTCCCAGACCGGAACGATACGGTTTCGGTATCGTATCGTGTCGTGCCGATACAGTTTCGGTATTTTTTATTTATATATATATAGTAATTATTAGATAAATATATTTATTATGTATAATTTAAAAATAAGCTATATATTGATTTTATATAAGTTCTCCATTATTAAACAACTTAATATTGTTATAAAAAATAATTAAATATAATTTTTTAAAAAAAAACAATTGATGTATAAATAACTCTAATTAAAATTGATACATCATAATATAATATGTTAAATAGAAGCAATGATTCTTGTAATATTTTACTTAGATAACCTTTATAGTTCTCCAATGTCCAAATTAAATAATCATAATTATATAAATTAATACAAAATACTATTTTATATATAATAATCATATAAATTAACTATTTATTTATTTAATTAATTAATAGTTTAGATAATATATATTTAAAATAAAAAAAAATTAGAATATCAATTAAATATTAAAACAGTAAAAAAATATAAATTAATTTAAAAAATATATAAGAATAAAAATTTGATTTATTAGACTTTTTGAATTTTTTTAGAATTTTTAAAATAATAAAAACAATTTCAGAATATTATTTAATAAAATTTCTTATTTTAAAAAAAATTAAATATTTTTTTATATTTTATTAGGATAATTTAATTAGGGTTTATGAAAACCTCTTTAAAATATCATAATTAAGTGGGAATGAGAATTGTTTGATTTATTTAAATTGCAAAATGAATTTTGCACAGTACGCACGCCGAAACCGCGACTCGCCCACGCTCGCGACCCCGCAACCCCTCCGACGCCTCGCGGACGCCTCCGACGGCGCCAGAGGCGTCCCGTGACACCTCCGACGGCGCCGGAGGCGTCCAGCGACACCTCTGGCGGCACCGGAGGCTTCACGTCGCGACGCCTCAGTCGCCTCCGATGCTTTTGGCGCCCCTCGACGCTTCCGGCTGCACGGGAAGATTCTGGCGACGCTGTCCATGTTGCCGCACGACGACGAGCGACGCACGACGCGACGAAATCTTCCCTAGTTCGGTGCCGGTTTCGGTGCACGGGCGGAACGGTAAGTTTCGCCCGTTCCACCCGGCACATAATGAAATTTGGGACCATGGCCGAGGCGCCTCCAACAGGCCTAGAGGCACCTCGGACACTATTCATCCGTGTTTTTCTTTGTGCATCTCACTTCCTGCAAGACATATTAGTCCAAATACAAAGTATACCTGCAAGACAAAGTTAGCACCATAAAATATGAATAATACATTATTCGACAGCCCCCAGACTGTCCGGTTCTAACTTTTGAATTTCCTGAAAACCCTAGGTCGAACTGACGCTCAACGGGGAACGTGTCATCACCTACTCCTCTCAGGAGAAATTACCTTTTTCCAGACCAATCCTCCAGACCGACTGGACTTTTGCTTAGCGTCCGAAACTTCAGGACTTCATGCTGAACATCCACTCCACGATCCCTCCAGACTTTCACCTAGTCCGCGACCCCCTGAATTTTCACCTAGAGTCCTCGACTCTAGGATTTCGCCCAAAGTCCTCAACCCGCCAAGACTTTGCCCATTCACCCGGACTAGGATTTCGTTGCCTAACCGCAGCTAGGACTTTCCATAACCTAGGGTTACCATCCCCTAGGGTTTTCCACTTGCTTAGAATCTACTAGGACTTTTGCCTAAGAACATTTAGAACTTTCCTGCAAGCTCATTCACACTTGTTAGACAATAAATAACCTTAATTTTGAACCCTTTGCCATTATCAAAATACAGATTCGATCGTCTAGTGCTCCATGCACCAACAATCTCCCCCTTTTTAATTATGGCAACATACTTTAAAGTTAAATAAAAACAAAAAACAAAAAACATTTGAAAGGATAAAGTAGAATAAATACCAAGTAAATTACAAGTAGCATTTTTCAAAGTAAAAAATAAAATATTACTCATTCCCCCTTAAGTATTACTTTTTCTCAAAATAAGATTTTTTTTACTTTACTTTTAACACCTTTCTCCCCCTTTGATATATATCAAAAAACTATTAAATAGAAAGAAAAGTTGAAAAAACTTTAAATTTGAGAAGTTCACTTTTTAATCTTTTCCTTTAAGCTCCCTCTAAAAGTAGCACTTTACTTTTCTTTTCAAAAAAATATATTTAGCTTTCAAAGAGTTTCTTAGAGAAACTTACTAGATATTTAGCTTTGAAAAGAATGTCTTGGAAAAATACTTAGGTAAATACTTAGCTTTGAAAGGGATGTCTTTGAAAAATACTTAGCTTTGAAAAGATTTTCTCTTTTTTAAAAAAACTTAGCTTTGAAAAAGATGCCTTTGAAAAATACATAGCCTTGAAAAGATTTTTTTTTTTAAACTTATCTAAATATTTAGTTTTGAAAAGATTTTCTTTTAAAAAAATTTTAGCTAAATACTTACGATTGAAAAGATTTTCTTTTTAAAAAAACTTAGTTTTGAAAAGATTTTTTTTTAAAAAAAAACTTAGTTTTTCAAAAATGGTTTAAACTTTCTTTTCAAAAATAGTTAAACCTTAAAAAAACTTAACTTCCTTTTTCAAAAATACTTTGACCCTTTTTTTATTTTTTATTTTTTTTAAAAAATTAACTTTGAAATTTTAAAAAAATAGTAAAGAGATATTTAATTTTGATATTGAAAAATAGTAATCAATTAAAAAAATACTTTAACTTTGAAAAGATTTTAACAAAAAATGTTTAACTTAACTCCTTTCACTCTCCCTTAATTAATGACTTAAATTTTTTTTTAAGTAAATTAACTAAGCTTGAGGGTCTTGGAGTCCAAGCATAAAAAAAAATAATTATCTATTTTTCTGATTTTTCATCTCACCCTTTCTAAATTATCAAACATGTTAAACTTATGAGTTTGTGTGAGATAGAGTTACTCTTAACTTTGATGTTAATTTTAAGTTTGAGAATTGAAAATATTTAAGTTTGACTTTTGAATTTAAGATTGAAAAATATTTAAGTTTGGATTTCAAAAATATTTAAGTTTGGATTCAAAAATATTTAAGTTTTAAATTTAAAATATTTAAGTTTGAATTTCAAAAATATTTAATTTTGAATTTTAAAATATTTAAGTTTTAAAATTAAAATTCAGAGATTAATTATGATTTAAAAATTAATTAACGTTTGAAAATAATTATGATTTTAAAAATTAATTGTGATTTGAAAATTAATTACCATTTGAAAAAAATTAATATGAATAATTAAATTTGAAGATTAAATTTTAAAATTAATTGAAATTAATTAAAATTTTGAAATTAATTAAGGTTTTACAATTAATTAATATTAATTAGGATTTTAAAATTAATTAAGATTTTGAAATTGGTTTTGAATTTGATTGGTTTGAATTAGGTTAGACTAATTCTCAATTTAAACCTAAATCCATCTCACCCTTTCTAGATTTTTCAATCAGGGAACCTTATGGGTTTTGTGAGATGGTTAATTTTATCTTCAATTTAAATTCAAAATCTAAGGATTGATTTACATTTGAATTAGACTAAGGTTTAACAGTTAGTCAATTAAATATTCATTTCAATAATTGGCTTCCAGGCTATGGTGAGGCACTAGACCTTCTTGGGTATTGAATCATCAACCACTTCTAGACAAAGTCTTTTAAAGAAATTGAATATTTAATTTTCTTTCTGAGAATCCTAGCTCTAACTAGTCAAGTGTGAATCAAGCCTAAGTCCTTATCTACCCTAATCTAAGCATGTATAATAAAAACAGTAAAGCAAACATCCAACAAGTCTATCTAATGATAAAAATGATTTTTTTATTGGCTCCCCTGGATCATAGCCTCGATAAGGTCTATCAAGGTAGTGGATTTGATCCTTGGAGATCCAATATTGATCAAATCCAACTTGATTAATCAGGTTAGACTTAGGAACTCATGCTTGGACTAAGTTTCTATTTGATCGATTTACAAGAAACAAGTAAGATCTAAATTTATATTTAGCCTTATACCTAAGTCCGGATCGACTGTATACGGCTCTTTGTTTTCTAAAAATCAGATCAAGATTCTTGGAACCCAAGGTGAACCGTTCCAATGTATCCTTCAGTTCCTTGACTTGACTTTTCAGGCTGGAATTCTCTTTCTCAAGTTGTTGGACTTGAGTTAAAGTTCCAACCTGAACAGATTCAGTCAAGGAGCTTAGATTAGTCACTTCCTTAAGGGTTGTTACCTCCTTTTAGAGTGACTTGACCTAGATATTAAATTTGGCCAATTTCCTTAATAAATATGAAGTTAAATTTTGTAAATCATTGACTTGAGTACCAGCATCAGAGAACTTACAATTTTATTTGACCCTTCGAAAACAAATACAGATCTGCGACTTCTTTCGAACTCTGTTTCTGATTCGGCTTCAGCTTCATATTCGGAATCGGTTGCGACAACATATGCTTGTGCTGGTATAGCAACGAAGCTTGCTTGATCGTGTTCTTCGTCCGAGTCTTCCGAGGATTCAGACCACGTTGCTTTCAAGGACTTCCTTCTTCTTTGCTTCTGGCTTGGACGTTCAGGCTTGATATGCCCCTTCTTGTTGCAACCGTAACAAGTGACTTCAGACTTCGCCTTCGTGTTTAATTGAGTCACCTTCTTCTTTTTATACATTTTTCGTACCAGTTTCACGAGCTCAACAGTAATTTCATCGTCTTCTTCCAAGTCGGATTCGTCTTCGGACTCGGGTTCGGTTCGACGCTTAATTTTTGATTCCCTCGTTCTGTTTGTACTTGTGACCAAAGCAATACCTTTATCGACTGGCAGTGCATTAGTCTGTTTGTGATGTTCAAATTTAGAAAATAATTCATCTAATCTAATTAAGGAAAGACCTTTAGATACCTTATAACCATCTACCATTGATGTCCACAAGGCCTTCCTAGGAAAGGTATTTAGCGCATACCTGATGACGTCGTGATTTTCCACCTTTTGACCAATTGCGTGGAGACTGTTGAGAAGGTCTTGGATGCATGCGTGTAGTTGGCTCACCGTCTCCCCCTCCTGTATTTTTATATTATACAATTTATTTAGAATCAAATCTCTTTTACTTACCTTAGTATCGGAGGTCCCTTCATGCAGTTCGATTAGCTTCTCCCATAAGTCTTTGGCGCTTATAAATGGGCCAACTCGGTTCAACTCTTCTTTGGTTAGTCCGCATTATAGGGCTCGAGTCGCCTTTGCATTAGCCTCGATCTTTTTCATCAAGTGTGTGTCCCAGTTTTCGCATGACACAAGTGCTCCGGTGGCGTCGACTAGTAGAGAGAAGCCCGTTTGGATGATGATCCACATTTCTACCTCAGTCTTCAGATAGTAGTACTTCATTCGACCCTTCTAGTGGCCGAAATCTTCGTCGGAGAATAGTGGTGGGCGAGCAGTAACCTTCTTGGTATGCCATTTGAGGGGATCTTGCAATAAAAATGAAAGAGCAAAGAGTACCAAGACTTAGTCTTGGATTAGTAGTACGGAATGAAAAGAGATTGTATAACACGAGTGGTGTTTGCACGGGCTTCGAGACACGAAAAACTCGATTGCGAAAAAGAAATCTAATCAGAGGGGGTGATGATACCAATTTCAAGGAAAAAATAAAATAATATTAAAAAAATAAAAAAAAATTAAAATGTCAAATTTTGTCAAACATGATATTTTTTAAATTCTTACTAATGGTAAAAAAATGAAAGTAAATTTTAAAAAAAAAATAGAGGGAAAAATTGAAAGGCGTAATAATATTTTTTAAACAAAAACGATATATAATTTTCTTTTTCAAAAAGGAACCCCTGCTCGATTGATGGTTTCACCAATTCAGAGCGGTCTTGCTCTGATACCAATTGTAGGATCAAAATGTGCTAGAAGGGTGAATAACACTCGTGACTTTTTCACACTTTTCGTAAAAACTATCGGAGATAAACTCAGCGGAAAATAAGTAGAAGAAGAAAAAGTACTGCTGACACTTTTGATTTTACTTGGTTCGGAGCACGACTCCTACTCCAAGGCCTACACTTGTTGAGTGTTTACTTTGGGCAATTCATTATCAATCCGAAATATTACAAAACTGGGTACAACATATTTATGATTAAAGTAGTACAACTAAAAGTTATACCGACAATAACGGTGTTAAAATTAAGAGCTTCTGGTTGTCGGAGTAACGTTACGACTTCGTTGGATCGTTTTTGGAGCAGCACATAAGAGAAAGATCACGAAGATGAGTTGTTTTTCATGCTCTGCTCGTGAAGTCCTTTGATGGGATGTTGAAGGCGTCTTCAACCCCATTAGAGGCGCCTCCATCTCGGATCCTTATCCCTGAATCCGCGGAGTCGATAAGTCCCGCCTTCTGCGAACTTTATCCCTTCAAAGGCGCCTTCAAGCCCATGGAAGGTGCCTTCCATCCGGTATCCAAGGCGCCTTCAAGCGCTTTGAAGGCGCCTCCGAACCTCTTCTGCGCGAGCCTTCGGCCAAAGTAGCCGAGGCGCCTCCAACGCGGCTGCTGATGCCTCCAACAGCCTTGGAGGCACCTCGGACACTGTTCATCCGAGCTTTTCTTTGTGCATCTCACTTCCTACAAGACATATTAGTCCAAATACAAAGTATATCCTGCAAGACAAAGTTAGCACAATAAAATATGAATAATAAATTATTCGACAGCCTCCAGATTATCCGGTTCTAACTTTTGAATTTCCTGAAAACCTTAGGTCGAACTGACGCCTACTGTTCCCTCAACGAGGAACGCGTCCTCACCTACTCCTCTAAGGAGAAATTGCCTTTTTCTAGACCGGTACTCCAGACCAACTGGACTTTTGCTTAACGTCCGAGACCTCAGGACTTCATGTTGAACGTCCACTTCACGACCCCTCCAGGCTTTCACCTGGTTCGCGACCCTAGAATTTTCACCTAGAGTCCTCGACTCTAGGATTTCACCCAAAGTCCTCGACTCGCCAAGACTTCGTCCTGTCCCCCGGACTAGGATTTCGTTGCCTAACCGTAGCTAAGACTTTTCATAACCTAAGATTACCACCCCCTAGGACCTAAGGTTACCTCCCGCTAGGATTTTCCACCTACCTAGAACCCACTAGAACTTTTGCCTAAGAACACTTAGGACTTTCCTGCAAGCTCATTCACACTTGTTAGACAACAAGTAACCTTAACTTTGAACCCTTTACCATTATCAAAACATAAGTTCGATCGTCTGATGCTCCTTGCACTAACATTAAGTTGATTTCTAAATGCTTGATATCATAGTTTAAAATCTCATGTTGTACCGATCGGTATGGGTAGAATTTACCGTCCACCAACCTACATGGCACCATCACCGGCTCGATCGCATGAGGGTCTTTTTTTTTCAATTTTTAATGGTTAGTTTTTTTCCCCACTTAATTATTTCTTCTTCCTCCCCGTATTTTAACTTTTATTTATTTCCCCCTTAAACACATGAAAAAAAAAATTCTTTTTACCTTTCTCCTTATATTAATTATTTTTCGTATTCCTTTCTCCCTTAAAGGCTTAAATACACAAAAAAAAAACTTCCTTAAACTATTGAAATAAATTAAATTCAATTTAATTTAAATCTACTTGATCATAATCATCATCCAAACTTTAGTTAAACCTAAGTTATCTTTTACTCGATCTTAATTTTTAAAATATTAATTTAACCAAATTGTAAGCATTTATAACAATCAAATATTATAATAATATTTTTTAATTAATATATTTTATATTTAAAAAATACTTACGACACCGAAACCATATCATCCTAATCACAACATTTAAAAAAGTACTAAAACCGTATCAATATAGCACGATACGATACCAAAATCATATTGTTCTGATCATTAACCGAAACTCCAACATGACTCAAAATTTTAAACCATGCTTGATATTATATGTTTATATGATGATCAAATAATTTGATATCTTATCACATATCTTAATATACGCTTGACACACACCTTAATATCACTAAAATTATGCAATCATTATTTCTGTCCACCCATGTTTTACACATGTAATTCACTTATATTTATGCCAATAAATTAAGAGGTGACAATTTTGTGTAGAATGATCATATACATCAGTAGTCACTTACATATTTAACATTTGTAATCCTACCCCATTGTGCTAAAATCATGCAATGCAATATTTTTATAGAAAAAAATATATTTTCTTTAAATTCAGAGAAATAAAATGTACTTTCATGTCAATTTTTATGATTTTTGAATTTATATTTGTTTTTTTATGAATTTGCAAAATTTGACACCTAGAACTTTTAAAATTCCAATCAACAGGATCAGAGAATTAGTCGAGGATTAGAATATCAGTTGACTGAAGCAATTTACAGTTTACTATAAATCTGTTTTAGTCGACAGAAATTGAAAAGCCAGCACAATAATTAGTTTTTAATACCTTTAATGAGTGTTTTATACCTTTATTCATTGATTACATTGTTCAATATCATGATACCATGCTTAAGCATATTTTTGATACCAATAAGAAAAAAAGGCAGTCCGGTGCATGAAATTCCCACCAATGAGGGGTCAAGAGAAGGGTATATTGTACGCAACCTTATTTTTTTTATTTGTGTATGTTTCATTTATCACATGCTTATAAATTTTTTAATAATAAAAAAAGACATCTCGGTGCACGAAGCTCCCACCAATGTGGGGTCCCAGGAAAGAGTCTATTGTATACGGTCTTACCATGACATCTAGGTCACATGGTAGCAACTTTACTGTTGCACCAAGGCTCCCCTTTGCTTACAAATTTTTTAATGTATGACAAAAATAAAGCAATGTGAAGATCAAAGTTAATAATCTTCCCCAAACAAAATATAATGAGCATGCCAAAGATAGCTCAACTCAAGGACATGGGTTTTTGTGCATGCAAGGGGAGGGAGAGCTAAGGTTGAAGGGAGCATTAAGTTTCTAATTGTCTTGATGCATTTTTATGCTTATTGTTGTCCTTAAGATAAATGAATTGTTAAATATCATAGAGAAGGAGATTGTTAAAAAACACTTCCTCCCTTATACTTCGGTTAAATCACTTTGTTTTGATTGTTAATACGACTTAAGTCTGTATTTGATGTTGGTGTATGAAGTGTGTTGGCTTAATTGTGCCAAATGGATTACATTGAAGAGAAAATAGTTCGCATTGAGTGAATGTTGAGCTCAAGGACAAGTAGCTAAATCAAGCAAACGCTTAGAGAACTTAAGGGCAGGTAGCTCAAATCGAAGGAATGCTAGGATGACTTGAGAGTATGTAGTTGGATAAGGATAAGCTTAAACGACTGAAGGCAAGTAACCCGGATCAAGGAGGTGCTTAAACAACTCAAGTGTAGCTAGCCCTGACCGATGAAGAGCTTAGAAGACTCAATGGCAAGTAGCCAGATTGAGAAGGCACCCTAACAACTTGAAAGTTGGTAGCCAAGATTGAGGAGCTAAAAATCAAAGACATGTAATCTTTGTATTGTGATTATGTGAATGCAATCTTGACTTTATTTTTGAAGTGTAAAATGCATTGATGTTGTGATTGCCTAGGTAGTAGGTGAGATATCTAAAGCTTAGTTGTTAAAGCTTTATGACTTTAGGATGTACTCAAATTGTGTTTGTCAATCATCTCGAGCCTTAGACCTTATGAAGGATTACAACTGGTTGTAAGCAGAAGTGACTATCTAGTTGTGGTAGTTGATTGGAGTTTCCATTTGAATAGTCAAGGGTTGGCAATTCTACTGGATGCAGGGTTTTAGCAAGCAAAATGTTTCTACTTAAGCAATAGTTGATATAAGAAATTTCAATCAACAAGAAGATTATTACAATCAAGTAAAGATATAGTTGTTAGAGTCTAATATTTATATTTGGGTACTAAAATTTTAGTCAACTAGAGGCATCTAATTAAATGAGCATTGGGGCCAAAGTTATATTAACTCATGAAGAGATTTTGGGCACTAATAACATCGAACTACCATCCCATTTGCTATAGTCTAGCAAAATCAAGTAGCTATACGAATTCAAGAGGATGAGCAAGATTAAAGGGCTTAAACTCTCAAATCTTATGTAGCTCACCAACCACTTGGGCAATCACAATATCAATACATTTACATAATAAAAACAAATCTTACAATAAATTGATGTAATCACAATACAAGGTTCACATATCTTCGATCTTGAGCTCCTTGGTTCAATCTACCAACCCTCAAGTCACCCAAGTACATCTTTGATTGAGGCTACCTATCTTCGAGTCCTCTAAGCTCTTCCTCAATTAGGGATACTTGCTCTTAAGTTGTTCAAGCACCCTCTTGATACAGTTTACCTACCTTAAGTCCTTTATGCTCCTCGATCCAAACTATCTGCCTTTAAGTAGTCTGAACATATCCTCAATTCAAGCTACTTGCCATTGAGTTCTCTAAGCTCCTTAATATAGGCTAACTACCCTCGAGTCCTCTAAGTGTCTCCTCAATCAGAGTTACTTGGCTTTAAACTTTACATCCACTTGATTTGAGCTACCTATCCTTGAGTTTAATCCATTAGCACAACTAAGCATGCACACCTGATGCACCACCATCAATTACACATCCAACTTAAGTTGTATTATCAAACCATCATAATAACATGATGTAATCCGACCATGAGGAATTGTCTTCCCAACACCTAATGCTTTATTTCTATTGGATGGAGCAGTATTAGCAATAATTCTTGTTTGACAAGGAGAATCATCCTTCAAAAGAGTGTTCTTCCCATGATGAACTTTTATAAAAGGTATTATGTTGATTGTTTGCTTGCAAGTGTGTCCATGAAGTTAAAGTATCCATTTTATGAGTAATTGGGTGACCTTAGGAACCTATAATAAACTTGGTTATACCTATGTGCATGATGTGTTGCCTTAGAATTAAAGTGTGGATATATATTTTTTTAGGGTTTGCTAGTGTAGGTGAGATGTTCATAAATATTATGAGTGATATACCCATTAGAGGATATAGAAAGATACGCGAGAAGTTTATACAAAATCTAAGGGAAGAGGTTGTGGATAAATTGTGAGTCAAGTGTATACCCTTGTTTAGTTAAAAAAACTAGACGGCATAGGTTTGAGCTTAAGTGATCAAGGTACTAGTTGGTTAGAACCTTAACTTGATGGCCACACTATTTAACTTTTGGTTACTTTACTTGTATTGCTTCATCTATATCTTAGATCCTTTATGAGATCATGACTATATGTGATGCGTTTCCTTATAGTTGTTATGCTTATTTAGTAGTAATTGCTTACAGGTGATATTCTCATTCAATGGTGCATGTTTGCACAATATTATTATTACATATTACATGATCTATACAAGACATTTATTGTAATAAGGAGAACCTATCCTATACTTATTTCATGTGATGCATGAAATAGATAACGTAAAAGTGGTTATATGCATCTTAGGCTCATTAGAGAAGATTTTAACAAGTTATTACTGAGTGCCCTATGAGCATTGATCATGAGGCATGTAACTGTTAGGGTCGTTGATGTCTAACTAAGAACATGTGCCTTTAAAGACATTAGAGGACGTATGACGGGTATTGTCATGGATGTCTAAGGAATCATGTTATTTCAAGGATGTAATGGGGTGCACCACGTTTAGGGTTATCTGTGCCAAATTGTAGATCATGTGCTCCGGCAATATTGGGGTGTGTGATTTTTTATATCTAACTTGTAACCAGAATGAACTTAGAGATGTTGTAGATCTACCATGGTTAGATGCCTGCTAACTGTAGATCGCATAATTGGAGTAATCATGGGTCCATAATCATTAAGTTCGTTGGTTTTAGTAAGGGAACACAGAGTTTTAACTTTATATTGAAGAGCCATTTGTGTGATCCACCCAAATTTATGTGTAGAGCATAAACCTATACATGTGAGATGGCACAGAGCTTCATACGAGAGTGCTGTATTCAAGTAGAGACAGCACTTAAGCTGACAAATATAGAATAGATGGAAAAAAAAAACAGTTGAGACTATCCAAATGATGCATTTTAAAAGAAAAAGGATCAGTAATCACGTCAAGGGTCCATGAAAAGGGGAACTAGGAGTAAGGAAGTGTCCAGTTCATCTTTTTGGCATAAATTTGCTATTATTCTGCTAATGACTAAGCCCAGCTTATCAAAGTGATTCGTTAAATTAGTGAACCGCAGTATTTTAGCAAATAATTTAACTTGAATTACTCGGTTTCAACAGATAGCAGCTACGATAAGTCTAAAAAAATATGAGAAATCTTGACGAATCTTGACTTTGATCAAAGAGAGAGAATCAGCAAGAGTTATGTTGATAAAACCTTAATGTTGAGCAGCAGGTAGAGAATACTTGTGGAGGAGAGTACAAAAGCTAATACACAAACCCCATTAGGTGCTCTGGCTTTGTCCTTCTTAGAGATGACACCGATGCACCTAAGTTCGTCGTCGACCACAGGAAGCCCCGACACGAATTCGAAATTGTGTTCGATCTCTTCCAGAGCCTGCTCCGGCCTCGCCTTCCGGATCTGCGTTGACATCACCGTTGCTAGCTTCGCCGACGGCTTCGTCTGCTCACAAGGACGATGTCAACACCATGGACCAAAACGAAGAAAAGATTATAGGAGACAGACCTCATCACTGATGATCTGGGTTTCGAGGTAGGCGCGCAGGTCATCGTAGCTAAGGAGGGAGAAGTTCTCCGGCCACTCCCCAGATATGACGCCCTCGGGGTTCTCCCCAAGGGGCGGGCGGAGGTCGTCGGAAAAGGAAGCGGAGGCGGAGGGCGCCAAGGTCCGCTTGTGCCCGACACCGCCACTCCCGGAGCGAAGAGGCCTTCTGAAGCCACTACTCACAGTTAAAGCGGAAGCAGAGGAGAAGAAAGATTTGGAGGAGGAAGATGGGGATTTTAGGACGGAGCGGAAGAAAAGGGTTCCATGGAAAGCACTCCCGCACGCCATAGCTGATCGCTATCGTTTGCAATGCACTCGGAGCGTCGAAATCCAGAAAGGCAGTTACATCGGCCAATGCCGGTAACCCTACGCCGGGGATCGATGGGACGTTGACAGGGTGGTGTAAATCGCAGACTCCTCCGGTCGCAGCTGAGTGTGAAACGCTAGAGGTCGAATCGCCCGGGAAGTCCCACGGGCGAGTGGACAAGTGGCGCTCGCTGGCGTTTGAAAGCCTCGGTGATGGGTCCTTGGTAGCTGTCGCAGGTAGATGCGATCGACACCATCGTTATCCACCTTCAGCTCTATTGACTACGTTCGCATGGGACCAATTTAATTTGCGTGACGACAATAATAATATTAAGATTGCAAAATATATTGCCGGTCAATATAAAAGGGTAAAAAAAAATAAAAATTATTATTATTATTTAATTTTATAAAAGAAATATTATATATAAAGTATTTGTATACAACGAACTGTTTATAAACTTTATCAGCATTATTTAATTTTATTATATATAAAGTGATTTTTATATAATGTTTTAGTCAAGATTTTTTATATCTTATAGTATTTAATCCGATATTGTAATTATGATAGATGTTTTTTATTTTAAAAGGTAAGGAGTATTTTTTTTATTTTTTTTGACAATTTAAATAATTAAAGCTGATTTTTTAACTTTTACTCAATATAAAAAAGAATAAAAGCCACCCCATTTTTTAAAATCATAAAAGGTACAATTTCACGGGAATGTCAAAGGATGCAGTAGCCCTCGACTTGTAAAAACATCCACAAAATATCATTCACCTCCTGCATCTTTTTAAATAAAAAAATTATGATTAATTAGATTAGATAATGTTGAGTATGGGATATCAATTTGGTTATATGAAAAATTTTCATCGATTATCAAGATAAATTGAAAAGTATTGAACAACTCATAAGTTTAACATCCCTAAATTATAAATTATATCTTCGTTCAAATAACCCTGGAGCTTGTACACCTTTCTAAAATTAAGTATAGAGAAATTATAATCTCCAAGTTAATTATCTTGTAGAGATTCAATCGCTACAAGTATAGAAAGCAGATCTTTTGGATCACTTTTTTATGATTTAAGGGATGTGTCACTCGTATTTACGGTCGGATCGTGGTCGCGATCCGACCGTAATTGGTTGCGATCCCTTCCTGAGTTCACCGTCCCCACCAGGTTATAGTTTGGTTCGGAGCGGGCAGTCGGAGGTCGCCCGAAGGCCTCCGGTGGTGGATAAGTGGCCAGGTTATTAGGCGCCGAGTGAGGGTGTCCTCCGGGCGACCTCCGGCCGTCTACTCCGAACCAAACTATAATTTGATGGGGACGATGAACCCAAGAAGGGATCACAACTAATTACGATCGGATCGGGACCATGATCCGACCACAAATACCAATAATATTTCCTGGATCATAAAAACATGGTCTAGGAAATCTTGCCTCACAAGTATAGCGATTTGCTACATTCACTTTCGTTCATACAGATGTAACTGAATTGATATTCAAATTATAAATTTACATAATCAAAACTAAGATTTAAATCTCCTAAGGTTCATTATCTTAGGAAAATAGTTCCTGGAGGTGCTCGGTGACCATTATAGCCTTTTACATCAAAATTCACTCAAATAGGGTTTAGAATAATATTATTGCTCATCAACATCTAATGATTGAAATTTTGATAGTAAACTTTTGAGATGTTATTCTAGTGTATGTTAGTTTATTAAATAAGAATCATCACTTTATATTTCAGAATTGATGTCAATGTATGAATGTTTACATTTTTTATATTATTTGTAGGTTTATTTATGTTCTATGCGCACGTACAAGTGAATTTATTTTTTTAACAACTAATGGAATGTTTGTAAGATTGGAACATTGATATGAAATTGTGCATTATTATAGTTGATAATTGCTCCAATGATACACCAATAGACTTGATTTAGAGAAGTTGTCAATTTATTTTTTATTTTGGGTAGCTCAGGTATCTAATTTTTATGATTCGATTAATTTTAGAGGTGATCGATTCGATCCTATAAAAATTTTCTACCGACCATTAGGATAAATATAATCTAAAAATTACAGATGAGTTCTGACATATTACCTAGGATCATGAGTGGTTCGAGCATCGCGGGTGTTCCAGACAATATACTGTGGATAGTCAAACCACTAGTCAACGAATCTACTATCGTATGTTACTCCTCAAAGATCATTAGGGTAAATGAAGAAAGGACTTCTATCCGCGAGGGGCACCAACTGATGTTGACAAAGTCACAGTGAGTTGGAAGAAAGTGGGGCCATCGAAGATATCTCTTGATCCCGTCCGGAAGCTGAGTCGGATGAAGGTGGGACGCGCTGTCGCTGTTGTTGACGGAAAGTCGCTGCGAAGCCTGGACGATCTGGCAACCGCCGGAAAAGCTTACACGAGCGGATAACCGGGGGGTGGTGACGAAGCAAGGGTCCTGTACACCCCGACGAGCCCACGAGTCGTTAGAGACTAGAAACTAGGGAAAAAGTCCCGGGGTCAGGCCCTCCGATGCTCAAGTCAGATACTTTTTCCCCAGAAAATACAGAGAAAGGACGAAAAGTAAGAGACGAGTATGAAATGATGAGTGAACGTACTTGTGTAAGGACGAAGCCTCCCTTTTTATACTGCTGTGGACATTTCTGGAGTCTGGCAAGTGTCAGGGAATGTCAGGTGTCAGACTTTGTCCGGAGGTGAATGACACGTGGTGTCCTCCTATAGGTCTGGGAAGGAGTCAGCGGGCGGTGAACATCAGACCGTTGGTATATTCTCTGACAGGCGGTGATTATTCCCTGACAGGTTGTTACGATTCCCTGACTCGCTTATCGTGTAGTGCCTGCTTTCCTTGACCTGTTAATCTTGGACTGGGTCTTCGTACTCGCTCACCCCGACCTGTGGGTACTGACTTGCCTTGTGAGCCACTGCCCCGCCTTGCCTTGTATAGCGACCTGTATGCTTTAGTCTTGTTCTGATTATTCTGCCTCCAGACCTGTATGCCTCAATTTACTTCCGCTTATCTTGAGTCTTGAACTGTGTACGTCTGTTGCGACCTGTATGCCTTGGTATGCATTTCCTGACATGTACATCCTTACTTGTAAATCTCTGTGTGATCCGATTCATAAGTCCTGACCTGTATCCTTGGCTAGTACATCTCGACCTGTACGTTTTTGTCTATGTACTCCATGCCATAAGTCCTGACTTGTATCCTTGGCTGGTACATCCTGACCTGTAGCTTTTGTCTATGTGCTCCATGCAGTAAGGCCATAAATCCTGACCTGTATTCTTGGCTAGTAAAGTACATCATGACCTGTACGCTTTTGTCCGGATATCCAATGTCGTAAGGCTATAAGTCCTAACATGTATCCTTGGCTAGTATATCCTGACCTGTACGCTTTTGTCTATGTACTCCATGTCGTAAGGCCCTAAGTCTTGACCTGTATCCTTGACTAGTAAAGTACATCCCGACCTGTACGCTTTTGTCCGGATATCCACTGTCATAAGGCTATAAGTCCTAACCTATATCCTTAGCTAGTACATACCGACCTGTACACTTTTGTTCGGATATCCAGTGACATAAGGCTATAAGTCCTGACCTGTATCCTTGGCTAGTACATCCCGACCTGTACGATTTTGTCCGGATATCCAGTGTCATAAGACTATAAGTCCTGACCTGTATCCTTGGCTCGTATATTCCAACTTGTACGCGTTGATCTATATATCCTAAGCCATAAGGCTATAGGTCCTGACCTGTATCCTTGGTTGGCACATCCGACCTACGATCCTGGCCTCTAAGTTCTTGACCCGTGGGTCTAGCCCTGGGATCCCATTCGTGCCTGACCCAACCCATCTTGTAACTGGGCCCTTTGAACTATACGCAGACCGGATTCTTGACCTCCCCGTAGATCATACTCTTGACCCCCACGCAGACCTGACTTCTGACCGCCACGCAAGCTTGACTTATGACCGACGTGTGAGCTTGACTTTTGACCATCCCACGGGCTTGACTTCTGACCACATTATCTCTCCGACCCCACGATCATGCACCGTATCATCTCTCGAGTTATAAAAGGATGTCACTGTGCATTACAGGGAGAACCAAATCGTTCGAATAACCAACGGGGAGTAGAGGAACACAAGAGAGAGAAACCCGGAGTGCCATGGCTCGTTTACTCTAACGCGCTCAAGTCAGTCTCCGATAGGAGAGGAGGAATGCAAACAATAGTAAATGTGTGTATGTATTTGTATGTAAAAGTATATATGCACCTTGGTCCATTGGGGAGAGACTTTTTATAGCACGGAATGGAATATGAGTCGAGGCGTCCGAACGACGAGGTCGATCGGAGATGAGCTAGGCGCTGAGCTAGGAGTAAGAGGCAGAGCGAGAGGTTGATTGGGGCTGGTTAGGAGCGCTAAGTCGGAAGTAGATGAAACTCCTCTTAGGCTTAGGCCATTTAAAAGTTAAGTGATTGAAAGCAAAGAGAATATACTAAATTAAGCACTAGTGTGAGAGATATTTTGAAACTGCTTTAAGATGGATATTTATTGGTATTTATAGTTGTACGTAGATGGGAGGTTATCTAACTATGATCTATAATTGCAATGGAAGCATGCCCAAGTATGACTCAAGATTGTAAAGACAAGTTGATTTAGGATCGATCCAAGAAGACCTCTCGAATTTTAAAATGTCATAATTTTTTACTTGGGTATCAAAATGAGGCGTTGTTTTAAAATCATTTATGGTATTTTCGAAGGCTCGGACATCTAGTTTGCTATTTTTGATAATTTTTTAACTTTTTTAGATTTAGGGTATTGTTGATAATTTTATCTATTATGAGTCAGGGTTTCTCTATGTAAATATCTGTTTAGCGGTTTAAAAAATTATCCTCTACTATTGAATAAAATTTTCTTTTTTGGAAAGCCTTGAGGATGACGATTTCTTTTCTTATTTTTGTTAGAATTTGAGGGATGTCCTAAGACAATCGCCTTACGATTTTTTTTTTATTTATTTGATAAATATAGATTCACTATTTGAGTGCATATTATATGTTTGATTGTCTTAAATTCATTTATTGAATGCCCGTAATATAATTCATAGTATGAGATAATTTGTGATTGGATCGTAACTAGTGATTATCTCTACATGCATAATTATGAATATATTGAAATTTCCTTAGTCGTCGAATTGATGCATTCAGAAATCATCAATTCTATAAGACTAGCACGGATTATACTCTTTGGTTCGGTCAAGCAGTTGTTTTCTCACTGGCTGGAGACATTGGGATGTCGATAGTTAAACGTGGATGCTGGTTATGGTAACTAGTTCATTGGAGTGACTCGTTGTAAGACTTCATATGATTCTCTACATATATATATAGATATGTCTGTGAAGTTATTACTGTAGCACGAGTGCAAGCTTCCTTCGACTTAAGGTATACAAGTCATCTTGTTCATGGAGACTTATACTTAAACATCTTAAGCAAGCATCTCATTGAGATGTGGACCCGGGATGATTGGGTATAAGTTGAAATATCCGAAGGTGTTTAGATAGCCCATAGAGGATTTACCGCTCCTTGCGAGGAGATATATATTCTATAACCACTCGTTAGGATTATTAGTCAAAGTCTTTGACTAAAGCATCACATGTTAAGAGTGTGAGACTCTTGTACACATGTACGAGTAATTTAAATCCGAAAAACGAGGAAGTATTACTTGAGCTAGGTGTGACATAGTCAGCCTAATGGGGACAAGATACATAGACCATGTCCTGAACCAAGTGGGTATAAGACGAGTTAAAGGAACGAGGCAGGATTCACTATAGCTGCTGAAGGGTTTAGAATTAATTCTAAGATCAACTATGATTTTCTGACTAATTAGGGATCATGATGCACTACTAGGTGTCACTCATGATCGTTCTATAATTAAGTAGTTAATTATGGATGACCAAGATAAACTGGGAACCTATTGTGTCACACGCACTAATGAGTCTCTAAAAGATGTAAAACAAGTTAAAGAATATGATTCTTAGATCAAGAGATAAATGTTTGGTTGGACCATACATAAGACAAATATGAAAATATTTGTCATAATGGAAGCGTGGATGGACCACATCTCTTATGGAAGAGTTGGATCATATTTGATTTAATCATGAATTAGTTATGAACCAACTTGGTTTAGTTATGAACCAAACCAATAGGTTAATGGGCTAATTTTTTATTAAAGGATAATGAATTGGATTTGGGCTTTCTAATCCAACTCATTAATGAGGGCTATATAGTGATATGGTTGAGAGAAAATTATACACATGAGATCATTATTAGCTTGTAAGGTTTTTGAAAAACCTTAACCCAATTTCTCTTTTCCTCTCCCCCTCCCCTCTCTCTTTGCCACCGCCAACAAGGGGAAGCCCTTCCCCTTATTGTCGTGACCATCACAAGGAAGAAATCTCTTCCTTGTGTGCTTCTCTTTCTCTTCCTCTTGATCCCTCTTCTTTGCTCATAGCTAGTAACTTCTGAAGGAGAGGCTTATACTCAAAGAGTTGTTTTGAAAAACTCGGCATGGATACGAATAGAGGCGAGGTTCGACAATGTCGCTACGGTTGATGTTGTTCTCATTGCAAGTTATCCGTAAGGTATACCTAGTATAAATTTACTTTCCGTAAAAATTTAATTATGCGATCATGTTTAACATGTTATATTCTTGTATGCGTGTGGTGCGTGTGATGTAATAATTTAGGAATTATTATTGTTTTATTTTCCGCTGCGCATGTTTACGAAACGTGTTTTAACACACATTGCATTGGACATATCCTAATAATTTTCTCCACAAATCTTCCTTCTCATTAGACCGCAGGATAATCATTATCCCGCTCGATGTCACAAGTGACATGGGAGATTGTATCAAGTATGATCTAAAGTGTCAAGAGTATATAGTTAATGAAAGATAGAAACATCTAGACATCTAGCCATAAATATAATGTCAAGAGTAGATGAGATGGAATTAGGAGGCCACATTCAGGAGTGGTCATGTGGGTAGTGTTAATAACTTATGCCCACTGTGGGGCATTCATCAATGTTAGTAACTTATGCCCACTATGGGGCATTCATACAGGTAAATAACTTATGCCCACTATAGGGCATTTATATGAAGGTTAGTAACCCCTAATGTTAGTAACCATTATTCTTATCTTATCCTATAAATTCATACTTTTTGTATGAAGTATGGAAGTGAGAAAAGAAAGAAAAGGGAAGGGAGTCTAAGAAAGAAGAGAGTTATAGTCTCTATCTTATTGAAAAGAATAAAAGAAATGAAACGAGCTATTTATCCCCCTTGTATCTCATACCTGTCCTAACACTCGACATCTCGTTGGTAATGGAAAGTTCCAATGAGTCATGGATGACTCTAGGATTGGGCAAATAAACTTGGGTTCAAAGTTTAGGGTTGGGTAATCAATTAGTCAAAGTCCAATCAATTAGGCTAATTGATTGGGAGCTTTTTCACGAGAGCACTGTGTTGGTTGCTACTCGGAAAACCTAGAGGTTTCACTGTACAAAAATTTTGTACAAAGGTCTGAACCTTTTCCTAGCTACTATGTGTTCTTTTAAATTAAATTTTGGATCGCCTGCGGAACTTAACACGTTTGATCCAAAACTTAATCTATTTGTTCTTTTAGGTTTTGACTTGGATCTCCTGCGGAACTTAACACGTTCGACCCAAATCACCTTAAGTTATTAATTCCATTAAATATTAATTTTCATAATTGGTTCCCAGTACTGACGTGGCGAGGCACATGACCTTCTTGGATATGGGAGCAACCACCACCGACTAGACAAAACCTTTTATAGAAATTTAATATTTAATTTCCTAAAATAATTTTAGGTTAACCGAAAAGAACAATCAAATCACAAGGGAAAATAAAATAAAAGAACACAACTTCAAAAAACATATTCGAAATACTAGAACGTAAGCCTCTTGTATTTGGTATTATTTCCAAAAATAACTAGTATGATGCGGAAAGAAAAATTACTAGTTATACCTTGTAGAAAAACCTCTTGATCTTCTACCGTATTCCTCTTCTAACCTCGGACGTTGTGTGGGAAACGATCTTCCGAGATGAGAAACCACCAAGCACCTTCTTCTCCTCCTAGCTAGGTTCGGCCAAAACAATAAAGCTTCACCAAGGAAGAAGAAAAACACCAACCAAGCTCCAAGAGATGCAAGCTTTCTCTCCTTCTTCTTCTTCTTCTCCAAGTAGTATCCGGCCTCCACAAGAGCTCCAAGCAATAGAGAGTTTCGGCCACCACAAAGAGGAAGAGGAGAAGAGATGATGGCCGGCCACAACACCAAGGAAAAGAGGAAGAGAAATAATAGAGGTTCATATGATGAAGGCACCCCCACCCCTTCTTTTATATTCCTTGGCCTTGACAAATTAGGAAATTTAATTACAATAAAATTTCCTTAATTTCTTTGACATGATTTAATTGAGAAAAAATAAAATAAAATTTCCCAATTAGATCAATATTGGCCGGCCACATTAAGAGAAATAAATTTAGATAAGTTTTAATCAACAAATTAAAACTTCCTAACAAATTCCGGAAATTTTAAAAAAAAATCTCTTCAAAAAATCTCTTCATGGTTGATAAAAAGAAATTTCTATAATTTTAATTTTACAACATGTGAATAATTTTTAAAGAGAAAATAAAATATCTCACCAATCTACAAATAAGGAAAGAGATCTAATCTCTTTCTTTAATCTTTTGTAGATCCTTTTCAAGAGAGATATTTTAATTTTAATTCTCTTTAATAAATTATATCTTCCACATAATAAAAATTAAAATTAAAAATCTTTTTTAATTTAATTATGGCCGGCCCTACTAGCTTTGGTTCAAGCTAGGGCCGGCCACCCTAAACCCATGCTTAGGCCGGCCCTAGCTTGGTTCCCAAGCTAGCTTGGCCGACCCCCTTTAGGTGGGTATAGAAGGTGGGTATAGGTAGGTATAGTACTCTATAAATAAGAGGCTACGATAGAGACCGAGAGGAGGAATTGGTTTTGGTCTCCCGATAAAATTAAGCATCCCGTGTTCGCCCCGAACACACAACTTAATTTTATCAATAATAATTCATTCCACTAGAGAACTATTATTGAACTACCGCACCAATCCCAAATTATATTTTTGGGCTCCTTCTTATTATGAGTGTATTAGTCTCCCTGTGTTTAAGATGTCGAATGTCCACTAATTAAGTGAGTTACTGACAACTCATTTAATCAATATCTTAATCCAAGAATAGTACCACTCAACCTTATCGTCATGTCGGACTAAGTCCACCTACAGGGTTTAACATGACAATCTTTATGAGCTCATCTTGAGGACATTATTAACCTAGATTACTAGGACACAGTTTCCTTCTATAATCAACAACACACACTATAAGTAATATCATTTCCCAACTTATCGAGCTTATTGATTCATCGAACTAAATCTCACCCATTGATAAATTAAAGAAATAAATATCAAATATATGTGCTTGTTATTATATCAGGATTAAGAGCACACACTTCCATAATAACTGAGGTATTTGTTCTTTTATAAAGTCAGTATAAAAGAAACGACCTCAAATGGTCCTACTCAATACACTCTAAGTGTACTAGTGTAATTATATAGTCAAGATAAACTAATTCCTAATTATACTATGACCTTCCAATGGTTTGTTCCTTTCCATTTTGGTCATGAGCTACTGTTTATAATTTATAAGGTATTGATAACATCATCTTCTGTATGTGACACCACATACTATGTTATCTACAATATAAATTAATTGAACAACTACAACAAATGTAGATGATTTGACCAAATGTGATTCTTTATTCGAAATAAATGTTTACAAAAGCTTAGGCTTTCAGTATACACTCTAACACACAGTGAGAGCCGGAATCGATGAGTCAATTGATTGAGCTTAGGCCAATCAATTGAGGCAATCAATTGGAGTGTTTTCACAAGAGCACAATGAGGGTTTGAATCGATTGGCCAATTGATTAAACTTAAGACAATTGATTGAGGCAATCGATTGGAGTATTTTTGCGAAGAACAAAAAGTTTCTAAATCTATTAGGTCAATCAATTAGAAGCTATTAATCGATTGGTATGACGTATCAATCGATTGGCTGGGCGAAAAAGAGTCATTATATAGGTTTTGAGTAGTCAATCTTATAATTTGAAAATTGATTGGGGTCAGACCAATAGATTAGAAGGTATTTTCTAGCCGGAGAGAAATCTTAGAAAAGGGAGTTTCACAATATTTTGAAGTCGTCAGTTCTTGAGAAGTTTAAGGCGAAGTGTTGTTATATTTCTAACAAGAGGCATTTCTAAGCAACAAGATAGTAAGCTAAGTAAGATTTCATTATTGTAAAAATCATTTTCAATTGTCTTTATATTTGCCTTTGCTCCTCTTGTTGTATTCTTGTGTCCAATTTTATACGAGACTTCTTCATCTCCGGATTATTTTTGAGAAGGAGGTTTTCATAGTGTATACTGTGTGTGAGGAGTGGACCTTTGATTAATCACCTCAAGAGATAAATACCAAATAAATTCAAATATTAACATTATAAAATTATTAAATTTTTGCTACAAATAAAGTTCACAGAAATGAAACGAACAATTTATCCCCTTTAACTCATACCTATCCTAACACTGGCATTCCGTCGGTACTGATTAAAACTCATCACGGAAATAGGCAAGTAGGCTCCATCAAAAAAAAAATTTTTTGAAAGCCTTAATGTGTGAATTGGGCATCAAGTTGTAGATTAAAATAAAACATATTATTTCTATTTTAATTTGTTAATGGGTAAAATCTTACTAAATACCTTTTTTATATATAGAGACGTAAATATTTCACTATTTTATATGAAATTTGCAAGTAGAAGTAGAATCGATCGTATACTAGCATTGTCTTTAACTTTTATATTATTAGTATAAACTACCAATTAATTATGTTTTATCATTGTTAATTACTATGTTAACTTTTAGTATGCATTCTTATTTGTTGGGAAATTAAACTTCACTAGGGAGGGGTGGTATTGTCATTATTAACTACTATATGTAGGATTATATGTACGTAAGAGAGGAGGTGAATCATATGATTTTTTTTTAAAAAAAAATTCTAATTTTTAAACCGAGTACACAGTGGAAAAACAGTTAAGCACAAAAGAATGAGACAAGACACACAATTTATTTGGTTTAGAGTGTTTGATGACTCCTACTCCAAAACTCAAGCTCTTTGGATCTTTCCAATGGGTAATCCATTAAATTTGAATCTCGAATACAACATACAAGGGTAAATGTAATACCCTACACTTTCCTATGCAAATATAATAATAACCATGCACAATAATAGATTTGTTACCAACACAAAGATGTCGAAATGGATGTGCTTGTGTGTTAGTGTCGATCTACCGGCAACAGTTGGATGTAGTCATCTAGCGGTAAGGTAGCAGCGCGATGTAGCAGTATGAAGTCGAATTGTGTAGTAAATATGTAGTTAAGCCTCTGCTCGAAGTCCTCTTTTAAAATGTGTTAGAGGCGCCTCCAAGGGTTCGGGGGCCTCCAATAGCACTTATCCGATCCGCAACCTCCGGTCTTTATCTGCACGAGGGTGTCTCTATCAGACTTGAGGCACCTCTAATATGCTCCAATGTGCCTCTAATGCATTCCGAGGTGTCTCCCCATAATGAAACTCTATCCTCAAACTTTATCTATACGAGGGCGCCTCCATCCTATTCAGAGCGCCTCCATTCAGCTCCAAGGCACCTCTCTGCAGCTCCGAGGTGCCTCCCCACAACTCTGAGGTGTCTCAAAAACTGTTCATCTGAGGTTAATTTTTGCATTTTAGCTCATGTAAAGTATGTTAATCCAAATAATAAAGATACTCTACAAAACAGAGTTCACACATGAATAAAATAAATAAATTTATGGCTTAGATTCTGTCTTACGAAGACCAGGATTTATTCATGGTTTCAACTTAGACTTCCAAAATAGATATAAGTTGAACCAGTACCTATAGCCTTACTAGGCTCGTTTTCACTGGATCACTCTCCTCAAGTGCTTAACACTTGATCCACCAGGAATTCATGTCAGATGCCCCATCAGGACTTCAACCAGTTGTCAGGTCCTGTAGACCCAATTGGCCTTCCTGCTAGATATCAACCTATCTGGTCTTCTTGTGTCAGCTATCATGTCTTCCAGATCTAACTGGACTTCAGCTTAGTGTCAAGTTCCATCAAATCTTTCAGTCCTACACACTTGGTAAACGGGTTAGAAAATAAGTCTAACTTTAACCTTTGTTATACATCAAAATTTATTTTTGATTATTAATGCAAACTGTACAAACACTATGTTCCTACTTGAGATCGTCAACAGATGAACCATCGATAAGCTGTCGTCTATGGTAATGGAGTCGTCGCACGCTAAGAGGAGAACGAACCGAAAGGGAATTCCATCGAGCCCACTAGAAAGAGAGAAAGTGAGGGTTAGAATATAGGCCAGGGTGCTTTGGCTTAGCCACTCCGACATTCAAGTCAAGTTTTCGACGAAGGAAAATGGAGAAGAAGAATAGTGAAGTGGTTGCAAATATAAGTGTATGCGTATATTCTTTTGTGCATACCTCCATCTGGAGGAGTGGACTATTTTTATATTACAATCATCTAATACCTCTTTCTTCTAAGTATTAATTGATAATGGGCTATCTGTGATAATCTGGTAAGAAAAGTGTCATATCATATCTAAGGCCATGTGTTGTGGAAGACCATGTTTTACAAGTTATCACACACCAAGTGCACCATGTTGTTTCACAAGCTCTGACAACCTACATGAGGCATCTCGTGTTATTGGCTGATGGGGCTGGAGGATTTGATTATATTAGGTCATAAGATGTCAAACTAACATAATTGTGCCGAATATAGGCCTGTTCAACCGGTCGATTAACTGATTTACCGGTTTATCGGTTCCGGTTAATTCCGATTTATCATGGTTTATTTAAAACCGGTTAATCGACCGGTATCTTACCGGTTCTACAGGTTTCGGTTGAACCGGTTCCAGTCGGTTAACCGATTCCAACCGAGAACCGGTAAAAACTATTGGACTTGGATAAGTTGATTTAGTGAAGTGGGTTATTGGGCTTTTTTTTACAAACTAATTAATTAAAGGCCCAACTAAAAATTCTCTAAAGAAATTATATTCTTATCGATCAGCAACAGAACAAATGTTTAGGCCGAGCTGAAAAATATAAATCATGCTCTTTAGTATATGTAACATACTCTCACGAAGAAATCTTCCAAATTGTCACTGATAGTAGGCGGCCAACATCTTCTAGGTGCTAGTTCCCACAAGTCAGAATTGCATACAGAAGTTGCGGTTGCATACTAAGAATCATATCATGTTAGCCTTTAATGAGATAAGCCTTTGAAATTTTAGTAGATACTAGTAGTTTATTCTAGAACCTATTGCACTGCCGCAACGTGCATTTTCCTTCCCAGGTATTAGTTGTTGCTCAAGACTAGGTCACTTTGGCACCAAATCCAACTCTTATAAACATTTCTAATGGGAAGAATTACTCGTCCAGATATCTATAATATAAAGCAAAACAACTAATAGGAAAACTTGGCTTCCTACCTTCTTCTCAATTATGTTTAAGCTTTGAAATCAATGCCCAACTGTCAACTGATAATATCCATGTGTTATTATCATCAGATTAATCCATGATGAACCTTGCCATCAAATTGATGTACGTTTCAGTGCAAATATGATTGTCAACCTTTGAATAAGTAAAAGAAATTCGCAGGCTACTTGTTGTTCCCAGTTGTAAAAAAAAATCCAAAACCGGGAATCAACCAGTAAATCGGTTAAAATCGGTTAACCGGTAAACCAAAACCGGTAAGCTATCGGTTCTGGTCCGATTTTCGATTTGCTGATTTTTTTTTTGCACAGCCTTAGCCGAATAGGCCCGAGCATCAGGTCAATAATAGTTGACCCGAACATGGCAATGTGTCAGGTCAATGGAGTTGAGCTAAGTGGGATCGTCGGAATCCTAATTATGCAAAATGGCAGGCACAGAATGTTGGGTTGGCATACCAAAGGGAGATGACTAGAGCATCGAGTCAATGGAGACTAGCCGAGTGACGTTGGCCTGTCAGATTATGGAGCTGATCCACTACAAGAATATATGCTTTTAATGACATTTAAAAGTCATCATATACTATTTATACCGACACTTTTAATATAGTGACATTAAGTCAAAATGTCCTCGATGGAGTCTTATGACATTTCCTAGTGTCATTATAGCATAAAAATAATCACACCATTAATGTCATGAATAATTGTTATAGTGACAAAAAAAAAATGTCACTATAAGATTTGTAATGACATTTATACATGCCTTTAGTAATGATGACAAATTTATATGTCCTTTAAAATCATTTAACAGGACAACTATAAGTGTCTTGTATTTTATTTATAGTGACAATAAAAAATGTCCTTAATGATAGTTTATAAGGTTAATTTAAAATGCCTCATTGTATAATTTGTAATGACATTTACAAATGCCTTCTATACTAGTCTATAATGTCTTCTATACTAATCTATAAGGACATTAAAAATTATCATTAATAGTTATTTATGATGACTTTTTAAAAAGTCTCCAATGGATTTGATGCTCTATTGTGACATAAAAAAATTCCATATATTATGAAAGATGTCATCTATTTTCAATATTTTCATGATATAATATTCAGGAACATAACAAATTAACATAAATACAAATAAAATGGTTTTAAAATGAAATTAAAATGTTAATCAATAATTATCATTAATTTCCTAATCCATAAGGATAATAAATTTGTCACGTCAAAAAATATCTATATAACAACTACAAATGTACCCAATGTATTTAGTTTAAGAACTAGCAAAAAATTAAATCTCATAAAGCAAAACGTAACCAAACTTGTGGTGCATATTCATTCTTCAACCATCACATCTTAAACAAAATCTAATATTTTTGTCACCTACAATAAAAATTCATATATTTGTGTAAATAAAATAAAAAAACATAAAATAAAGAGATTAAAATTTAATTTGAACTAGCGAATATTTACCAAATGATAAACTGAGAAAGCTCCACAGCATCAAATATAATTAGTTTAAAAAGACACTAACATTTACCTTACTATTGTGCCACAAAACTCCAAATACACCTAGTAGAAGTCTTCTTCATTAACTGTCAACTACAAATATAATTGATATTGGTTTTAAAAAGTGTCATAACATGACGGGCATATACAATAAATAGTAGTTAATTAAAAAGTTACATATCATACCAGATGACAAGGCCAAGCTATCATTCCTCTAAGTGCATCCTCAAACTTTTCTAAAAGATCATATGACCTAATCAAACTCTCTTCCCATTCTAGAACAACTAGAACTTGCATTTCACATCAATTTGGTCCCAACGCCTATCTTCCTACTTCAGTATTTGGATCCATGCTACGAACAACTTCTTTTGCCATAATTTTCATTAAATCAAATAGACTTTTTATCAAGACAGAACAATCAATCTAACAATGCAAAAAGAGAAGGTTATGATGAAAACAAATATGATATACCATCAACAACAACAATTATGCTAAATAAGATTATACATCATTACTCAATCTAACTGAATTCTCAACTTCTCATAATAAGCAGCAATACACTAGATGATAATAAATAAAGTACTAACTCAATATAATAATAAAGTAATAAAACTAGATAAAGACTTTACCCTTAGAGATAAACTAACTGGATCATAAAGTAATGGCCTACTAGATGATGTGTTTTGTATACTGTTGTAATTTGAACCAAGGTTTTGGTTTGGTTGATTGCAAATCTTTGATTCTGACATTGCAATATGTTGGCCTTCCTTTCTAACTTGCTCATCCATTTTTTCCAATTTTGTGTTTTGCTCCATCACTATTCGATTGCATGTACTACGGCTTGGACCTTCTCCTCATAAATCATATGAGTTAACACCATCATCAAACATACGTACTCGGCCTGGTCTATCTGGTCCAATGATTTGAGTAAATATGTCTGTCACGCCCCGGAGGAGTCCCTGTCCAAAGAAATTTCGGCAACATCTCCTCTGTACAGGTGACAATCTGAAACTTTTCTACATCCATAGTCATACACGGCCAACACGGCCGGAACATATGTATATAACAACAAATAAATAAGCAAACAATTACACCATCTATGCAGTTAAATAGTAAACTAAAACAAATGATAAGTAAACATCTCAAATCATCCTACTCAACTACACTCATAAAGCACAAAACTGATATCCTATTCAACTACACTCATAAAGCATAAAAACTCAACGACGCGAATAAAGTCAACTTACCTCTTTTGTCGTCCAGGTAGGCATGTAGAAGATCATATCGAATAAAAATTCATCGACAAGTAAAAATCCATACAAGATCCAAAGTATCAAAATAGAACATGTCTAAACATGGTCTAATAAAGAAAAACCAAAAGACCAACAAACACCCTCTTGGACTGCAGGAGACTAGCAACTGGAACTCTTCGAACAGCATCAACCTGAAAATAGCAACGGAGGAGGGTGTGAGTCAAACACTCAGCGGGTAACAACTGATATGCATAATAAAGAAAATAACAACCAGCACTAATCATGCGTACAGTCTCCTGTACAAGAAGGATAAATGCAACTGAAACAAGCAGGAGAAAATTGTACTAACCAGGACCAGGGTATAAGTATAACAGGGTTGTCAGACCGAGAGGTATCAAAATCCTGTATGCATGTCAACCATATGCATCCATCCAAATGCAATATATAAGTGCAGTAAACACAATCAGAAAATGCATAAATGCATATGATGTCAATGACATGGTCACCCCTGAAGCTAGTCAGTCATCTCACACACAATGGTGAGACCAAGTGGGTAGGGCTGTGACAACCGTGCACTCTGCCATCACTGCTCTTGATGAGTGACCGAGTGGACAGGATGCTGTCGGAGTACACCTATCCTCCTACCCCAAATCATAAATGGGGGAGCTCAATGCTCTCCTCTCCCAGTACACAATGACGGGGAGGAATTTCTGCCGGCTACCACGTTGCGTCGCACTACCCATGAGCGGACCAACGGAGCCAAACAAAGTCCAACCGTCTGCCAGCTACCACGCTGCTACACTAAACCAGCGGAGCCTAACAGAGCAGAACTGTCTGCCGGCTACCACGCTGAGTCACCGGACCAGCGAAGCCAAACAACAGAACTGCCACACACCTGCCTGATATACCACTAACCCATGAGTGTTGGTGTGTGCAGATCCATGTAACTGGCGATGTGCTCAACAATAATGGAGTAGACTATCGCACAGCATGTAATCATGCAAGATGGTGCATGACACTAAGCATGGAAATATCCTGAACCTATCCATAGATATAAAATGTGTACCCTAACATCAATGGATCAATATGAAGATCTAAGGTACATAGGTTAGATAAGGTATCAAAAACCCTAGGTCCTGAACATAACAAATAACATAGATGTATCACTACCCCTATAAGCATGTATAATCAGTTAGGTACTAACATGAAGTGCATAACAAGTAAACAAACAAGCATGTAACAGATTAGGTAGTGACCAACCGAAACATATAAGAAATGCAATCATTGCTATTTGTTAAAAATATTACTATGCATATCAAATGACATAAAGTCAAAGTACCCGCCTCCAATAAGAAAGGTCCAATCGGTCCAAATCCGACGTTGAGATACTCGTCTCGCGTCAAAATCCTGGGTCACCAATAAATATACATTTTTATTTAGCTACGCCTCAAATGAATAGCTAAATAAAATCCTTAAGAATAATTTAGGGCAAAACCCTAAACCATATTACCATCATCCTTTCTACAAGAATTAATCTATACATGATCGTCTAACTACAAAATATATCAAATTCCTTCCCTTTACCTCAATTCACAGTTGTGATTGTTGATCCACAGCAGGGAGCGTTGCTGCTAACCACAAGATGGGATGCTAAACGGAATAGCTGTCAGAACCAAAACCCTCCACAGAGCCCAACCTCCTTGTTGGACGAAGTAACTGCTGCTGGAAACCCTCCACACTACCCGGATCACAAGAAAACCCACAGCAGTCCTATGCTTCCTCTAATCAAGAAAAATAGATCATCATAAAGGAAAGCAATTCATCAAGATTTTTGAATCTACAGAATTCCCAACCAAAACTGAACCTCATCGTGGATTGATCAAGGGCAGAGGGCACTAGGGTAGCGGCGTCGGCACTGTGCAGAGGTGCGACAGCGAGGGACAGAACTAGGGCACGGTCCTTTGCTACTTGAGCACAGCAAGATCGGCAATGTCACGAGCTCCGGGAGGAAGAAGCTTGGTTGCCGAAGGGATAGGATCGGGTGTCAGTCAGAGGAGAAGAAACTCCGGGATGCTCGGGACGACCACCGGCTGAACTTCAAGAGGTGCTTCGACCATCGGCGTAGGAGGAATCGGTGTCGGCAGTGGAAGGGATTCGACTAGGGCACGCGAGTTCGGCCGCACTGGGTTGGCACTAGAAAAGAAGAGAGGGGCTCGGGCAGGAAGAAGAGGAAGAGAGCTTGAAGAAGATCGGCTCAGGGACGAGGAGTGGCTTTGTACTCGAGGGGAGAAAGGAACCGATGAGGAGCAGTTCGGCTTCGGGAGGTTAGGGCAAATGGGCGTCGAGCGCGCGGGAGAGAAAGAAACGGCAAGGAAGAGGAAAATAAAGAAAAGGGAATTTATAAAAATAAACATTTCCTCGTTTAATTGGGTAGTCTAAATAGGCTTTTCCGGGCCCCGTTTTTATCCCCGTAAACTCATCCATACGAGCTCCGAAAAATTCCCGAAATTTTTTTAAAAATTACGAAAAATTTTCTTATTATTATTCGCTCTTTTTCGATATTTTACAATGTCATTTTGACCAACTTGATCATCCTCATCTTCAAGAAGTTGATTTTCTAATTCTTTCATTGCAGCCTTTACCAAAAAATCAAAAGTTATAATTTATACATAGTCATGATGAAAACAAATATCTTTGAAAGTAATATAGTTGAAGTTTATAATGCAACTTACCAATTTTTCCACCACAATGTTGCTTGAGGGGCTTCCATTTGCACGAGTGAAGCAAGCATGAAATAATTCGACTCGTGATGGAGGTCGTCCATTTACCTTTCTCTAAAATTATAATTGTTAAAAGTTTGTAGATTCTAATGCATATACAATTATAAGATTAATAATAAGTAAGACAGGCTGTCAGAATGGTAGACCTAAGCCGAATAATGAAGCTTTTCATCTCGATTTATCTAAACCAAATGACAAACCTTCTCACCTCGGCCGACCCAAACAAAGGTGATCGGGTTGACCCATCTAGACTTTAACCTCCATCTCAACAGGACTATTGATCTTCTCAGCACACGTGACTTTTGATACTCCCCTATCGTAATAGTTAACTTCTAGTATATGTTTTTTGTCAACTTTTCCAAATATTATGTTTGCTAAGTTTACAAGACATTATTATTTACTTATTAGTAATATATTATGTTCCTAAAAAAATAGATCCATTACCTTAATCACCCCTAGTACCAACTCCACGAATATGAAGGGAGGTAAATATAGGTATATAGACGTTAGTTGCATGATGAAATAAATCTCAGATCATCAATTCTTAAGAATTGATGTCTAATCATTACATCAAAAATATCATGCGTCCATCATCTATATTACATATTGAGAATTGATCTCTAGTCATTATGTTCCTAATATTTTTTAATTAAACTCAAAAGAACCATAAAAGTTAAACAATATTAAAATTATTTAATAATGGTGTAAAGTTGATTGAATTCGTTTTTAGTTGATTGATCAATTCAATGATAGTTATTAAATACCTCTAATAAAAATTAAAAAGTATGATAACGATGGTGGGAAAAAAAAATATCTTGACCATTGAGATATGTATGGTTGATATATAGTCGAGAGACCTTAATTAATTAATATCGCTTCGACTTTATTGAGAGGGAGATTTCAAAAATTTTAATAAGTGCGTTTTTATCATGAATCGCTGTTGAAAAAATAATCTCATAATAAAATTTTTTTATCATTAAAACACTTTAGGAATATTCCGTGGCTGGAATTAAAACACCGAATGGACCATTCGATTTTAGGCGGCTGCTTCTATCGAGGATTACGTCAATCGAGCCTGACCTTGGGAACATCGCTCCTGCGGCCGGTCAACGCCGTCTGTCGGCGGCGGCGGCGGCGGCTCGGAAGAACTCGGATAAACCTCTCAGCGACGACCCGAGTCCTTCCATCCACGCCGCTTTCATCAATTCTCGAACCTCCTCCACCCTCCTCCTCATCTCCCCTCCAATCTCTCCCCCGCACATCACCTCCTTTACCATCCTCTCCACCGCTACCCTGTCTGCCATGGAGTTCTCCATGTTCCCCCTCCCCACCTCCACGCACACCCCCAGCTCCTTCTCCAGCATATTCGCGTTGAAAAACTGATCCGCCGTCAGCGGCCACGCCAACATCGGGACGCCTCGGTTCAAGCTCTCAAGCACGGAGTTCCACCCGCAGTGGCTCAAGAACGCGCCGGTGGCCGGGTGAGATAAGATCTCCATCTGCGGCGCCCATCCGTGCACCAGCAGACTCCTCCCCTGCTCCTGCATCCGCTCCTCGAACTTCTCCGGCAGCCACTCTGCTTTGAACTCGCTCTTCACGTCCGATCCAACTGGCGGCCGGATGACCCACACGAAACGAACCCCGCTCGCCTCCAAACCAGTCGCCAGCTCCATCATCTGTGACGCTGTAATCGTGTTCTGCGAACCGAACGAGATGTACAAAACGGACGCCGGCGGTTGCGAATCGAGCCATTGGATGATCTGCTCGCCGCCGCCGCTTGAAATGGAGGGAAAAACAGAGGATAGCAGGGGACCAATCGGCCAAATGGAGCAGGGAAGCATTTGGCGCATCATCTGCAGCCCTGTGCGCTCCACCTCTTCGACGGTGTTGATGAGCAGAGCATCGGTTTCCGAAAAACGAGATATCTGCTCGCGGAAGAAGACCGTCCAGGGACTGGCATCGTCGGCGAGCAGTTGGTGCTTCGGGATCTGCGAGCGGTGGATGAGGACGTCGGGGAAGTCGGGAAGCGGAAACAGATCACCGCAGTCGGCGCGTCTATGGGGCAAATGTTTCCACATCGACGAGAAGACAACGGTGCCGTAAGCACTGCCGGTGACGAATATGGAGTGGAAAGATCCAAAGCGGCGGGCGGTATCGATGGTCCACGTTAAGAAGATGTCCGACACTATGTAGCGCGGAGGGCGGCCGTCTTGCTCCGAAATGTCGGAGATGATTTGCTCGAAGGCGGATCGGAGAGACTTGGAAGCTTCGAAGAGGGTGACGATTTGGAAGAAGGGGAGTTCGGCTGTGTTGTCGGCGGTTGGAGGGAGGCCGTGTTCTTCGGGAGAGAAGGGGAGGGAGCGAAGTCGGATGGAAGACGGTATGGCGGCGCCGGCACGGGATTTAGTGAGGGTTTGTATGTTGTAAGGGGTGTTGACGAGGGTGACGGCGAGGTTGGGGTGGCGGCTGGAAAGGAGGCCGGCGAGGGCGAGGAAAGGGGTGATGTGACCTTGAGCCATGAAGGGGAAGAGAACTACGTGTTCAGACTTGGCTTCCTCCTCCATTGGTGGAGCTTGCACTCTTTCTCGTGGCTCTTTCTTGTGGCTCTTTCTCCTCCATTGGAGATGCCTTTATATTAAGAATTACCTAACTGATTTTTAGAATTTCTTTCGCTATCAAATTAGTATAGAATTTGCATAGAACATGAGAATTTACAATTTATAATTATTTTTTTATTAAATTAACTTTTCCTATAAAAAAAAAAGTTGACAACACATGCTTGAAAGTGAAATGAAGGAGACTTTATTGAAAGTTTATTAAGGTGGTCATGACTTAAATTACAGAATCAATGCTGGATCATGGATGGAGCTCTGGATTTCGTTCAGACCAATAACTAATCCGACCTTTTTTATCACCGGAATAAAAAATAAGAAAAGTGTTTTTCTGAAGAAAAAAATAAAATCCATCTTTCTATCTGATTATCTATTATAAAATAATGATAAACGGATTGAAAAAATCCATCGACTTTTTTTAGATTTATATATATAACTAAATTTCGATCGTAGAGTGAGAATAGAAACTTTAAAATTGATTTGCGTTTGTCTTTTAATTATGTATTTACACATTCCTCTACGACTGCACGACCGCATAGGTGAAGAATATACAATCGTCACATTAGCCGTCTCTTAAGCTAGGAGGGAGGAGATAAAACGGAGAAGCTCAAATGCTTGGACGGAAAACCCTCTATAAACTGAGTTTTAAAGCCTCTATGACCCTTTTCAGAGATTTACAATGACAAAATAAGCCCAGGTGATCTACCCGGGTTGATCCCATACTATGGGAAATCACTATAGACGCCAACGTCGACGCCCCCAGGTTACTCTGTATTTTTTTTCTTTTTCCGGCCCATGGTAAATTTGAGCTTATCCCCTATGAACTCTGTGAGCCCTGAACTACAGTCCAAGTAGGGTTGAATGTGATTTGGCCCATGTTCATGTATCAAACTGCCCTTTATTACTATAATAATTATGGAGGAGGAATAAATGGTGTTGCTATCATAATGGGATATTAGAGCATCTCTAATATAGTACAAGGTTTTTTAAGATGTTTATAAACTCAAAAGTCAAATGAAAAAGTTATAACCATTATGGGCGTGAAGTTTGAGGTTTTTATTATAAGAACAATAGTGAAATTTTAAATATGTTTTTCTTTAAAATTAATAATATGGTCAAGACCAAAGATATGTAATTTGATAATATAGCATCCACAAAAAATTTATAAGAATATTTATTTAATAATAGAGAGCAATAGATTTTTATATTTTGATGTAATATACAGGTTAAAAAATAAATTTATTTAGAATTCTACTGATGAAAATGGTCCTTAATTGCATTGCTGAACTACCCTTTATTACCATAATAACTGTGGAGGAGGGAGGAATAAATGAATAATGAATCGAGTAATGTTGAACTTGGAACATTTGATGTAGTCTTATGAAAATTTTCACTAAGTGTTAAGATAAATTGAGAAGATCTCACGGAGGATGGCTAAAAGCCTAGTATTCTATGATTATGCATCCCATTTGAAAAAAAAATTCCTACAAATATTTTGTAACTAAGAATTGAACAACAAAATACTAAGTGACAAGCGCCCTTTTGCACATATTCGTGGTGACCCTGATAGTGAATACATCTTCATACAAGACCGTGTACAACACTTGTAGTTTAAAATCAAATAAAAATATATAAAAAGTATTTTGGGAAGGCATTTCTGAATTTTTCCCTTCTTAATTTTGAGCTAAAAATATTTATGATTTTGTAAACACTAAACCACTTTAAATCCATATCTGGGCTGAACATGGGCTTGCCCACCCAAGGTTCTATGATGACCTAGAATTAACCTCTTAAATTTCCTTCAAAGCTATACTAAAATAAAATTGGAGGAGATGCATCTCTTGGTAGGGATACGTGAGGAAAATGTAACCTATTTAAAACATTTGGAAGCTAAGTTAAGCTCCATTATAGTTTAGTCTTCTTAAAAACAAAAAACAAAATTTGAGATTATTTTTTATTAGTGAATTATTTCGATTTCAATAACTGATTTTTTAGATTATCTTTCGCTATCAAAATTAGTATAGGAGTTGCATACAACGTGAGAATTTACAAAATTAATTTATAATTAAATTAACTTTTTCTAGAAAACATAATGTATTTTTTACCCGCGACGAAAAAACTTTCATGATTTAGTTCCCGTGGCGGACACAGAGAGGTTGGGGGAGGCTAAAAGGGAGGTTGAGGGAGCCTTTAGCCTCTCCCAACCTGGTCGTTGCAATGGTTGCAGTAGTCATCGCCCCATACTACTATTGTAGGGGTTACTTTTGTAACCCTCAGGCGTCAATAGTAGTCCATGATTAGTTCACCGTAGCAAAGGTCGTACAGTTCATTCTCCGATATCTTTACTGTCAAAGAATTAAGGTTGCATTGTGCACTGTAACTCAAGGCTACCAAAGAAGAAGACTGTCACGATGCAACTCAACCTCTAGTTTTTTTTCCGATCTATTTTACTTAAACAAAATTTAAAAAACATCGTTTAGTATTTAACCGTTCAAAAAAAATATTTGTACAATTCAATCCACCGATTTTTTTTTCTGTTTCGTTGTTACTTTAGTTCTATGGCTGTAATTTATTAGTTCAAATGGCGATAATAGAATCAATGCTAGAAGGAGCTCTGGGTTCATTCAGAATAATAGCTACTCCGAGGAGTGTTATTGTACTCTCAAGTCTTCATAAGCTATCTATATAGATATAAAAGTTAATCTTTATTTACTGTATTTCTTCACAGGGTATTTGAAGATGAAAAATATAACTAAGGTGGTGTTTGTTTATTTTTTAAGGAATAATAAGAATCAAAGTATTATGGAATAGGAATAAATATGAATATGATATCACTCTTAAAAATAATATTTATAGTTGAATATTTTCTATCGAAATAAAGTAAAATTTCCTTCTTACTCTTAGAGGAAAATAAGAAAAATATATATATGAGAAAGTTGAATGTGAGAAAAAAAATATAATAAGAGAGAAAATGCGATGGAAGAAAATGAAGAGAGAGAAAGTGTGATGAGAAAAAAATAAGAAAAAAATAATATGATGGGAGAGATCATGATGAGAGAGGATGAGGAGAGCGAAAAATATGATGAGAGAGAAATTATAATGGGAGAGAATGAAGAGAGAGAGTGTGTACAAAGAAAAAGTGTGATGAGAGAAAGTGTAATGAGAAAAAAAATGAGGAACGAAATTGTGATGGGAGATAAAACTATTGGATACGATTTTACAAACCAAAATCTTGGTGTCATCCATCGTTGAAAGTCAAGTTTGACTTCAAAATCGAAATCTACGTTTCGCATAAATAAATATGGACTATTAATTTGCTCAAAACAGATTACGGTGAATGAAAAATTAATTGTTCAAAGATGTGCTCAAATTAACATTAAGGAAAAAAGATGGGGTTTTAGTCCCACATCGTTAACCCGCGAGAGCCAGCGTTTCCTTATATTTATTGCTGTGTTAATGTTGTTAATTAATACAAAAGCACAGGTACTCTCTACCCTTAGGCGAGCAAGTGCTTGCACCTGCGAGCCCGCCACCCGCGCAATGGTCGCTTTGTTGGCGCACTTTGCATCGTCGCGAGGAGCTTTAATTTATGCTCCACGTGGCGGTGATGTGGCATATCGGGTGACGAGGCAGTGCCTATGTGGCACATGACTGTGTAGAGAGCAATGGCTGGATTGGATGAACATGGTGACCGTCAGATCAAAGATGAGGATAGATCACAAGTAGATGCAATCTAGAGCGTCGGATTCTAATCTGGCCTTGAAGAGGAATGTTTGATCTGAAGCGTCGGATTAAATGTTGTAATCTGACGGCTGAGATCAAGATGAGATCTGAAGAGTTATAACTCTTCAGATCAAGGGACGAGATCATATCAGAATCTGAAGAGTTATATCTCTTTAGATCTGATGGTTGAGATCAAAGGACATTTAAAGGGTTATACCCTTTCAAAATGAAGGATCCAAATTAGTCCAAACCAAGGATTACTTACCTCTTCACCCAATATAAATATATCTCTCTCCTTCTTGGAAATCATTCATTGAAAAAGCATTTGTATTCAAACCATTCGTCCATCTCTTGCATAAGAAGAGTCCAAAAAGCCTACGAGAAGGTTCGTCGGTCTCGAAATTTGAAGTGCTACTATTTCAAGACGTCATCGTTGTATCTTGCGAACGAATTGCTGCTATCCGTGAGCATCGTAACGGAGCAATATCGTTTTACGGAGATAATGTCAAACACTAGCCTCGACGACAACTCAGTTTGCTTCCTCCCGACAGCAATCTCCCGGAAGTCCCGACAGTCGACTAAAATCGACTATGTCAAATACCAAGGTGAAAATCTAGAGGTTCGAGGACCTCACAATCATAAAACGATATCGGCAAACTGATTTGGTCGGGATCAACTATGTACCAACCGCCATCCCTCATGCTGAGAAGCCTGAGAAATTCAACGGAGCTGATTTCAAAAGATGACAGCAGAAGATGCTGTTTTCCTTAACCACGCTGAACCTTGTACGATTTCTGCGTGAAGACCCACCAGCCGCTACGGAAGATAATTTCGGTAGTAAGACTTCTCGAGATGCATGGTCACATGGCGACTTCCTATGCCGCAATTACGTTCTTAACGCGCTGGACAATGCGTTATATAACGTATATTGCATGATAGAGACGGCCAAATCTCTGTGGGAATCGCTAGAGAAGAAATACAAAACCGAAAACGTCGGACTGAAGAAATTCATCGTCGGCCGATTTTTGGATTTCAAAATGGTGTATTCCAAAAGTGTCACGTCTCAAGTCCAAGGCACGCAACTGATAATGCATGATCTGGACGCTGAAGGAATGTCGCTGAACGAGTCATTCAAGGTTGTTACGGTAATCGAGAAACTCCCTCCGTCATGGAAGGATTATAAATTACCTAAAGCACAAGCAAAAGGAGATGGGACTTGAAGACCTTATCCTGTGGTTGTGAATAGAGGAGGATAATAAAAAATTATCCGACTCTAGAGGAATGAAGTGGACAGTCGATGAGATGTCCAACCTGATGGAACCAAAAGCCAAGAAGCCGAAACAACTGAAACAGAAGGCTCAAGGCAAGAAGTTCAAGGGCACGTGCTATAACTGTGGAAAGTCAGGACACATGTCCAAGGACTGCAGATGCCCGAAGAAGACAACCAAGAGTCAGAAGAATGTTGCGAACCAGGTCGCAACTTCTGCTGATATAGATCTCAGCACCATGGATCTCGCTGCGGTCGTGTTTGAAGCCAAATGGTGGACAACCCGAAGCAGTGGTGGATCGATACTGGAGCAACCCGCCACGTCTGTTCTGACAAGGCCATATTCTCCAAGTACACCTCGATAAGTGGAAGAAAGCTCTATATGGGCAACTCCATGACATCCCCGATTGTTGGACTCGAAAAAAGTAGTTCTAAAAATGACGTCTGGGAAGGAGCTAACTCTCATTGATGTGCTCCATGTTCCTGACATCAAGAAGAACTTAGTTTCTGGATCGGCACTTGTTAAAGCCGGATTCAAACTAGTGTTCCAATCCAATAACTTTGTACTTACGAAGAACGGTGTCTTCGTAGGAAAGGGATATTTGGAACAAAATTTGTTCAAGATGATTGTAATGACTGTACACCGTGATTTTGATGATAATAAAATAAAAGCTTCCAGCTATGTTATTAAGTGTTTCAATTTATGGCATGATTAGCTTGGGTATGTCAATAATAATACTCTAAAATATCTCGTCAAAATAAATTTATTACTAAATATCGATGTTGATGAAACACACAAATGTGAAGTGTGTGTGGAAGTGAAAATGACGAGAATACCTTTTCATTCAGTGGAAAAGTCGACGACTCCTCTAGAATTAGTACATAGTGATCTATGTGACTTAAAATTCGTGCAAACTAGAGGAGGTAAAAAGTACTTCATTACTTTTATCGATGACTGCACGAGGTTCTGTTATATCTTTCTTTTAAAAAGTAAAGACGAAGCCCTAGAAGCTTTCCGAACATATAAAACGGAAGTTGAGAATCAACTTGATAAACAAATTAAAATAATTCGTAGCGATAGAGAAGGAGAATATGGTGCACTGTTTGATGAATTCTGTTCAAAATTTGGAATTATCCATCAGATAATGACGCCTTACTCACCTCAATCGAATGGTGTTGCCGAACGTAAAAATCGGACATTGAAGGAGATGATGAATGTTTTGTTGATAAATTCAGACTTATTCCAGAACTTGTGGGGGGAAGCCATTTTATCAACAAACCACATTTTCAACAAAATCCCTTATAAGAAAAACGATAAAACACCATATGAACTATGAAAAGGCCGTGAGCCATCGTACAAATACTTGAAAATGTGGGGGGGTGCTTAGCAAAGGTCGAAATACCTAAGTCAAAGCAAGTTAAGATCGGACCTAAAACGTTCGATGCGATATTTGTTGGATTTGCTCAAAACAGTAGTGCACATCGTTTCATAGTTCATAAGTCAGACATTCCTGATATTCATGTGGATACAACTTTGAAGACGTGTTCCCAAATAAGAAGGGAAACGTTCAAAGTAATGACAACAGAAGTTCTAACAAAGATGATGTTCCAGAACTTAGTTGTCAGAAAAGGGCTATTAACAATCAAAGCGAAGAGTCACGTCGGAGCAAACGGACTAGAGTTGAGAAATTGTTCGGGCCAGATTTCATGACGTTTATGTCGGAAATGGACCCAAGAACATTTAGCGAAGCTCTCTCTGGTCCCGACGCTCCACTGTGGAAGGAAGCTGTCAATAATGAAATCGAGTCCATCATGAATAATCATACTTGGGAATTAGTAGACCTTCCTTCTGATACTAAACCATTAAGTTGTAAATGGATACTAAAATGCAAGTATAAAGCTGATGGATTGATTGACAAGTATAAGGCCAGACTTGTAGCCAAAGGGTACAAGCAAAAGGAAGGCCTTGATTACTTCGATACCTACTCATCGGTGACAAGAATTACGTCCATACGAGTGTTGATAGTCATTGCAGCATTGTATGACCTTGAAATACACCAAATGGATGTTAAGATTACGTTCTTAAATGGTGAGTTGGAAGAAGAAATTTACATGGAGAAACTCGAGGGGTTCATAGCTCCTGGAAATGAGGGAAATGTGTGTCAACTTGTTAAGTCGTTGTACGGACTTAAACAAGCGCCAAAAAATGGCACGAAAAATTTGACAAAATAATGCTGTCAAATAAATTCAGAATAAATGAATGTAATAAATGCATTTATGTCAAAAGCACACCTGAAAGTTATGTAGTCATCTGTCTATACGTAGACGACATGCTCATAATGGGAAATAATCATGATGTAATCATGAGTACTAAGAAAATGTTGACAAATAATTTCGATATGAAAGATATAGGTCTAGCAGATATCATATTGGGAATTAAAATTCTCAGGACATCCGATGGGATAGTTTTAACACAATCCCATTATGTAGAGTCAGTATTGAAAAGATTCAATGCATACAATCTTTCTATTTTAAAAACTCCTATGGATCTAAGTCAACACTTAGCGAAAAATCATCTATATCGCAATTATAATATTCTTGGATAATTGGTAGTTTGATGTATCTCACAAAATGCACACGTCTGGATATTACCTGTGTGGTCAACAAACTGAGTCATTTTACGAGAAATCCAAACGACACCCATTGGAAAGCACTGATGCGAGTTCTTAGATATTTAAAATATACTATGAACTACGGATTACATTACAGAAAGTATCCCGCAGTCTTGGAGGGATATTGTGATACTAATTGGATATCAGATACAAAAGACTCCAAATCCACTAGTGGATATGTATTCACGATCGGTGGGGGAGCAGTATCTTGGAAATCCACTAAAAAGACGTGCATAGCTCGGTCAACAATGGAATCAGAGTTTATAGCACTTGACAAAGAAGCTGAATGGCTAGGGAATTTCATGGAAGATGTTCCGAGCTGGACAAAATCTGTGTCTGCCGTACTTATCCACTATGATAGTCAATCAGCAATTGGAAGGGCACAGAGTAGTACGTATAATGGTAAGTCACGACATATACATCGTCAACATAATATCATTAGGCAATTGATCTCGAACGGAGTGATTACAATCGACTATGTCAAATCTAAGAATAATTTGGTAGATCCCCTTATGAAGGGGCTAAGTCGAGATCAAGTATACTACTCATCAAGAGGAATGAGATTAAAAATCTACAACTAAAAACGACTGTAACGGTAACCCAACCTTGTTGACTGGAGATCCCAAAATCTTGGTTCAATGGGACAACGAAGTTACAGAAGTTGTGCAACAACACAAGAGAAATGATTATCTCTACTATCCCAATCCTAGGATGATTTGGTGCTGTCCTACCACATGTAGTGAGGATAAACTTATGCTTTTAATGACTTTTATACCTTATAAAGGTGGAGTATGGTGGGATACTCTTAATAGAAGTGTCACCTATGTGAGTGTGAAGACAGACCGCTTCAATGAAACACTCATAAATCCAAGATGGTGTCCATGGCCGAAACGGAACCAATCATGAGAACCAAAAGTGGGTAGGATAAGTCTCTATGTGGGTGCTATTGTCTTAGTATACACTAATAGCTGAGCAGTTCAAGACATCACGTTCACTGTGCAGCCTAGTATGCTCGATAACATTCCACTACGGAAGGTTCAAAGTCATAAGCTACCTTTCCCAATGCATTGACTTATCGATTGGACTCTTGTAAAGTGTTAGCATGCATACATGCACTACATGCATTAATTTTCATTCATGTGGGGGATTATTGGATATAATTTTGCAAACTAAAATCTTGGTGTCATCGATCGTTGAAAGTCAAGTTTGACTTCATAATTGAAATCTACGTTTCACGTAGATAAATCTGAACTATTAATTTGCTCAAACCCGATTACGGGTGAATGAGAAATTAATTGTTCAAAGATGTGCTCAAATTAATATTAAGGAAAAAGATGGGGTTTTAGTCTCACATCGTTAACCGTTGAGAGTCAGCGTTTCCTTATATGTGTTGTTGTGTTAATGTTGTTAATACAAAAGCATAGGTGCTCTTTACCCTTGGGCGAGCAGGTGCTCTTTACCCTTGGGCGAGCAGGTGCTCGCCACCCGCCATGCGCGCAATGGGTGCTTTGTTGGCGCACTTTGCATCGTCGCGAGGAGCTTTAATTTATGCTCCACATGGCGGTGATGTGGCATGTCGGGTGACGAGGCAGTCCTATGTGGCACGTGACTGTGTAGAGAGCAATGACTGGATTGAGCGAACAGATGGTGATCGTCGGATCAAACATGAGGACAGATCGTAAGTAGATGCGATCTGGAGCGTTGGATTCTAATCTGGCCTTGAAGATGAAGGCTTGATCTGAAGTGTCGGATTAAATGTTGTAATCTGACGGCTGAGATCAAGATGAAATATGAAGAGTTACGAGATCATATCAGAATCTGAAGAGTTTTATCTTTTCAGATCTGATGGTTGTGATTAAAAGCCATCTGAAGAGTTATATCTCTTCAGATCTGATGGCTGAGATCAAAAGACCTTTAAAGGGTTATACCCTTTCAAAATGAATGTTCTAAATCAGTCCAAACCAAGGGTTACTTACCTCTTCACCCAATATAAATAGATCCCTCTCCTTCTTGGAAATCATTCATTCAAAAAGCATTTGCATTCAAACCATTCGTCCATCTCTTGCATAAGAAGAGTCCAACAAGCCTACGAGAAGGTTCGTCGATCTCGAAATTTGAAGTGCTACTATTTCAAGACGTCGTCGTTGTATTTTAGGAACGAATTGCTGCTATCCGTGAGCATCGTAGCGGAGCAATATCGTTTTACGGAGATAGTGTCGAACACTAGCCTCGACGATAACTCAGTTTGCTTCCTCCCTACAGCAATCTCCCGGAAGTCCCGACAGTCGACTAAAATCGACTATGTCAAATACCGAGGAGCAAATCCAGAGGTTCGAGGACCTCATAAAAACATATGGCAAAAGGTGAAATCGCTCGCCCCCAGCGCTCCCGCCGCACCCGACCCCAAGCCATCACGAGGGAGGTAAATCACGGCAGCCGAGTGGGCAAGTGGTGGGTGGGGTGAGGTGCACAGGATCCGGGGATTTACGCCCCGACAGCCCCGTGGTTCGACCCCACGTTCTCATGTGGCAAACGAACCACCACTTACCAACTCGGATGACTATGATGAGAAAGGTTAAGGAGAGAAAAAGTATGGTGGGAGAGAATGAAAAGAAAGAAAGTGTGATAAGAGAAAATGAGGAGAGAGAGTGTATGATGGGAGTGATTTAAGAGAAAAAAATATGATGAGAGAGAAAGTGTGTTGATATAATGAGAAAAAAAAGTATAGTGAGAGAAAATAAGGAGAGGGAATGTGATATGAAGGAAAAATTGAATAAATATATTAAGCATATTTTATCCAAAACTTAATTTTTATTCCTAAATTTGACAATAAATCAATTCTTTTATTCTCAATGCCTATATCAAATGTCACCTAATTAAATTTCAATCATACCGTAAAAGTGTTTATGATTTTGTAAACACTAAACCACTTTAAATCCATATCTGGGCTGAACATGGGCTTGCCCACCCAACGTAGCTATGATGACCTAGAATTAATCTTTTAAATTCCCTTCAAAACTATAATAAAATAAATATGGAGGAGATGTTTCTCTTTGAAAAGATACGTGAGGAAAATGTAACCTATTTAAAACAATTTGGAAGCAAAGTTAATCGCGATTATAGTTTAGTTTTATTATAGGTCCATCTTGTAAAAAAAAAGAGTTTATATATATATATTTAAAATGTTCATGAAGAATGTCCACTAACAAAATTTATGAATTATGTACATCAAAATTGTTTTTATTAAATTTTATAGACAAAGAAGATCTCAAAACAATTAAAGAAGCTTGTAATACCAAGTTCAATCAACTAAATAAACTTAAAAATAAATGTAAAAAAATTAAACAAATAAGTAAGTTTGAATTGAGAGGTTTATAACATCTAAACAAATTAAGTTCAAGTGAAACTTAAATTAAACTTAAATTTATAAAAAGAAATCAAGTAAACTTGAACACCCAGCATAATTTAACTTTATCTTATCAAATAAATTTATAGCTTAATTTACCTTGTTTATAGCCCTACTTATACAATCCTCAAACCTAAATTAGTGTCATATTCGTTTTGGACATTTGGAATAAAAAACATTATTAATTTTAAGAGAACAAAATCAAACTAATCTTATACGCCAAAATGGGCCAAAATGAGCCCAAATAGATCTTATTATTGGGCCAAACCTTTGATGGATTCACACCCTCTGGACTTTCTACTCAACATCTAACTCTATTCGCTAGATTCGAATACCATTTAAAAAATTTATTAAAATTAATATATTCTTAATTAATAATAATTTATGGCGTTATAAATGACTCCTTATGAGCGAATTTGATTTTCATTTTTTTTTTCTTTACAGTCTCACGTAACTAATTGAGAGAGATAAGAAGCCTTGCCATGCTCTTGAGGAGTCTTACGTAATTTAACTCACTCCCCAATTAACTGACTTTTTAAATTATCATAATTTATTTTCTTCGTATTAATCTTGGAGTGGACTGACAAAGGTACTAGGAGGAATACTTTACCTTTTGCCACGTTAGGAGTCTCACATAATTGAGAGAGGAAAAGAAGGTTTAGTCGCCTTGAAAGTTAGCATTCACAATGTATAATGTATTAATTATGATAAATACATAATCAAGTAATATTTAAAATTTTTATATTTTCTGCACCTATGATGATTTATAAAATTTAGATTCAGTTATTTAAGATAATATTTATAATTTATTCACAAATTCAATTATTTATAAATAATGGATAGTTAATGATTGATAATAAAAAAGAATTGAAAAGAATTTGTTTTATGAGAGTATATTAAAAAGAAAGTCAGCACGATTTTAGTAATTGAGATCTTTTAAAGGGTTTATAAGGTTTAGTTGTACAATCACACTAATAAGAAAATGATTTCATTCAATAAGTTAAGCTTGGTTCAACCTTTATCTATCTCAATTTTTTTTCTTATGGGTGGCTCAATTAATAAATATATAAGATAATGCCTAACTGGTTGGGGTTAAAATTTGATAGGAGATTTCATGATCTCTACAAACCTCTATTTATGCACTTGTTAATTTAGAGTTCAATATTGTTAGACAGTTTTGAGAGGACCGCTAACACTGTGGTATTCCCTTTTTTTTTTATCAATCTCAATTTTAATTGAAACTAAAGATTAATTTATTAATTAAAGTTAGCTAACAATTATAGAAAATTTTAATATTCTCTCATAATATTAATTAATATTTTTTTATTCTATAATAAAGTAATAGTATTATACTTAAGTGAAAATTTTAAATAAATTTTAACTGAAGGAACAATCATTTTACAATAATTTGATCCCATAAATTTATTCACATAAACTAAACTATCATATATCTCTTTTACATTAATGTTCTATTATTTTTTTTTAAAAAAATCTCTTTAATATTTTATCTTTAAAATTTTCCTAGCATCATTCATTTTTTTAATTTATATGTATGCTCCACCGAGCCGACTTTTAACCCCATGACCTAACGTGATAATACCTCATATTTTAATCAGCGCATCACCCTATCACCCTAAGGGACCAATATTAGTTTAATAAGGAAATTTGCAAAAAGGGGTATCAAGCTCGCCACACATTTGATCAGATCAATTCAGTGTGAATACAATTGTTCATAGAAAAAAAAAACCAGCTTCCGGCTATGATTCCCAGCACTGCAAGCAACCTTCTTAATCGCATCATATTCATAAGCCTATTGCAGTCGGTGTACAATAAAAGTTTGCAAAGACATTCCAGATCAATATAGCTCAGATGTGAAGATATTGAAAAGTACCAGCTAAACTTTCGATAGGCATCTCATCGACACTACTCTTACGCCGATCCATAATCAATTTATTTATATATAAGCAAGCTGTAGATAAACAATGTTCATGGGCTTCAGGATTCCTCCACAGCTTAAGTCAACCTGACTAGTTTAAGAATTCAAGCACCATCCACATCAAACCTGAATTGGAGATGGCCTGGTGAGGATAAAAGCCCTGATAGAAGGGGAAAAAAAAATCATTTAATCACACTTCCACAGATTCCATTTGTCATTAGATTGTCTCTCAGAGAAGCAATCAGATGGCTCCTTGTTCTGATGCCTATTTTGCTAAATAATATCACCTTCTGCTACTGTTTAAATCATACAGGTAGGTAATAACTATTGCTCTCTTCAACACCAATGCAGAGAAGAAGAAACATGAGCAGAAGACAAGCTACTCAAATGTCAGAGAATATAGTGATTGGTGCAAACATAGAAAGCAAAGCACTGTAAGATTCTTTCTCACATGATGATGACCAAAACATTAATCGACAGAGGATACGAGGAAGACAAGGCATCAGCTCAAACATGAAACTTTTACATAGCTAATGCCTCACTAAGCAAATCTTCGAGCATCTCTACACTTACTTCTTTAGTGATTTCCTCTACTTCTATCATAGCTGTTTTATCCCAACAGTTTCCTCCCACCTCTTTTCTCAATGTTCTATCCACCACAAGGATACTGTTAGTCTCGGCAGACATATTGGCTTGGTTGCCAGAAAACCAAGCCCTTATGGTGGCCCATACCACCTCTGCCAAGGAGCATGCATGAGCATTTATTTGTGCCTCACTGCACAATCTGTTGTGTAGCTGGATGCTCATTAACGTATTGCAACTGAGTTCCAATAGTGCTGAATTAACAGAATCAAATAGGAGCCTCAGGTTAGACCTTTTTCCCATGTTCTTGGATCCCTTTTCTCGCCCATCAATGAAGTTGTCTAGTAACACTGGATCCAATGGACTATCAAGAGAATGCCATCCTGTAAATATCATATCCCAGTCCTCGAATCCAGCATAAGATAGCAATTTCTGAACGGATGCAAAGTATTCTCGGTCAGCATCTTCTGTCGTGGGGAAAGTATGGAGACTTGAAGGCTGGGGGTACAACATTTCCAATTGTGTATCATCCCAAGATAAAGAACGTGCAACTGACTCTATAGGTGATGACCTAGAAAGTGCTGAAAAAAAAGAGATAGGGGAATGCTTCAGCAAGTGGAAATCAAAGTTTATTGGGGATGCAAGGTAATTCATACCTGTTTCTCTAACATTATTTCAGATGATTGGCTCAAATTCTCAATCGCATCATCTTCAAATGGAGCATCTAAAATTGAAGTAGGGCTAGGCTGGTCCAGATTGTTGATGAAATTTTGTTGTGGAATGAATTGCTTTCGTTGTTCACTAGATTTGCCACAAGTCTTTCCTTGTTGAAGTGTCAGCAAGGCCTGGAGAATACAAAATATATCACTTAAAATAAACTAGAAAGAAGACATCAAAAGGAAATAAGTGTGTACAAGCTAAGTAGGCAATGGGTGTTTATACTCATAAAAACAGCATGCATAGCCAAATCAATCAATCATGTGAGATTAGGAGATAAAACACTTCAGAGTGAATTGACCTTCACAGACACATTTGTGATTGACATTGGAGATGCTGAAACTATGGATTGTTCCTCATCATTTGCTCGATTGTCAGAGGCCAAACAACTCTCAGTTGATTTTGGCATAACATAAGTTCGCACTGTTTCCATGTCAGCACATTGGTTCCCCACCAAGACAGACGAAACAGCTCTTTCTCTATTAGCTTTCTTGCTCCTTGAAAAGAAAAAACCAGACACTTTCCCACGAAAAGACAATTTCCCATGCTTGGCTCTGGACACCTCTAACACTGTGGATTTGCTGATAGGAGAGATTGAATCTTCAGTTTTCAACCCAACATCATTATAAGCTGAAGATGAGACTGGGACAGACTTTGACTTCAATAGATTCCTAGGAGAACTCTCACCTGAATTGACTGTCCTACCCACTGACAAGCAGAATGTTGGTGGTCTCATTTCATCTTCTTCAGCACAGGATATGCTGCTTGAGACAGTAGATCTACGCGCACATTCCTCCCTCTTTACCTCAGAATAGAGAGCATTTCACCCAAAGTTGTTGTATTCCTAGGGAAATGTAATTGCGCTTCCTTCATCTCATTTGATGCCATTAATGCCCACCTTTCTGAAAGTTGTTTCTTTGCTTCTCTAATCACTGATGACTCAGGTAAATCTGAAACCTTGTTGAATGAAGAGGGAGAATAAGGACTTCCGAATCTATCCAACGACTGTGGTGATGTTTGAGTCACTATATCCATCTCAGAGTCACTAAATCCATCATCTTCTTCATTGTAATCAATTTCTAATAGATTGAATGAACTCCCTTCTTTATGTCCATTTGAAAACACAGAAGACAACAAAGCTTCATCCCTCCTATGTCCAATTAAAGCTTTTTGCATCTGTCGAGCACTTCTGTCGACCATGTATCCTGATCGCAAGGCTTCAGTCTCTGCTTGGTCACCATAACGGTTTTGCCTTACTTGATACTCAGGTGATATGGATGGATTGGGTAGTTTGGTGGTCTTTCTTGCACTAGGCTTCAAGACCACTATCCTGGTTGGCTGGGAGAACATTTCAGACATTATATTGAGACTAGAGTAAGAGTAATTTTTTTTACCACATTCATTCTTATCATTTTCTAGATATTCCTGTTCCTTGACCATTTTTTCAAACTTTGCTTCAACATTTTTTGATGACTTCAATACTGTAATGGGCTTTGTCTGAAGTGATGCAGGAAAAGGAAGATTGCTTATGTGCTTTGTGAATAGGGAATTGGGTTCTTGAAGAAATTTGAGAAATAAATCTCTGTTTGAACTGAGAACATCCAGAGCATCCTGAAATTCTTTAGAGTGAAGAAGCTTCCCGTCAGTAGCCAAACGCTTTGCCTCCACGAACTTTTCTCGGACAAGCAACATTTTTATCTCATTCTGGTTTCCTTCACTTCTTCCCCTCTTTTGAGTTGATTTCTTCCAGATTTTGCATGCATGTTCTTTTTCCTTCTTCTGATCGTCAGATTGATGTGTCTCAGAAGGAACTGCCCCATTGATAAATATATCTTGCTGATGGCAACCTCTATGTGCTGCAAAATAAGCTTGATGAAGGCATTCTTGGAACTTATTTTGGTTAGCTGCTGGGCATGGCTGAGCTGTTAGATCATCATCAAGGCCCATCAGTCGGGCAACAACAGTGGGTGGTTTCCGCTCAGACTTCACATCTTTTGACATCTCTTGAGCTATCAGAATCTTCACTGGTGTTCCAGACATCTTGCATGAAAAATTCTGTTTTGGATCATTGGTTATCTGAATCCACTATGGATCTCAATTCACAAGATCAGACAAAGTGCATGCTGCATTATCAATGATAAATTGTCACGTTCTTACCTGTTTGTCAATTATGTTAGTTTGATATGGAGTGGCAGCCTTTTCAACATCATGTTTGTTTCGACAAACTATAGAACCTATACAATAACCATATAGAATCAACAAAAGAAGAATAATGCTTATAGTTAGGTTTCAGCATTAACTTAAGGGTAAAATAGCTACATTAGAAGAATATAGAGAAAGCAAGAAATGCACCAATTAAATGGTAACAATTTTCAAAGAAAAAGGATTATGGTCATGAAAACACAACTATTAGCAAAGTGTCTCAACTAGCATCTCTACCTTAAGCATGAAAGACAAAATCTTATCATTCAGAAATATACTGCATTTGCATCATGACAAATTACTGTTGGAAAAAAAATTGTATAGCAAAGATCACTTATGTGTTTATTATCAGCAAATTATGCTTTGAAATAATAGCTTTACAGATATATCTAGAACACTGATAAAGAGATCAATTATATTGTTGTCACACAAATCAAATCTCTAAATTAACATCACAAAGAACTTTAACCATTGTTGATTCAGAAATGCACGAAGAGTCTAAACAAATACCATCTCTGTGCACTTTTTTAGTTAACATCTTGGTCCCGGTCATTCTGTCACTCTAGTCAAATATGTCGATGATCCTTCCTATATACATCCAGAGAATGGCCTTCCAAACTTCTGCATCTTAGCATTATGAAACCCACTCATCTTAACAGCTGGAAAATTAGATTTAGAGAAAGGTTATAAATTAGCAAAAGTTCACCATCCTCAATTATTTTCTCAGGTTCAGTACTTCCACACCACTTACCATAATTAAAAACGACGAGATCTTCCTGTGAAAACTAGCTCCACTTCAGACTTCATGCTTGATGCTACAAAAAAAAAAAAACAACAGATTGAGGAGCGCCAGATTACTGGGGCAAAAGGTACACGTTTGTAACTTTGGTTTTCATTCTTAGATTACTACCGCGGAGTAGGATTCTTCACATCAATGACTTAAGACGAGTAAAAAAGTCATTCAAATTGTACATCATAAAAGACGGCCTTTTGAGCTTACTAGTAAGACAAATAAACGGTAACAAATATGCTGACAGATGACGAGAGAAAGATGACTTTGAAGTCGCATCATAGAAAGAGGCAGACTAATCACATGAATCGAAAGTGAGGAATTCGATGGCCAAGTGTTAAAGCGATCAGGAAAGTGAAATGACCAAGGAGCAAAGGGTACAGGAAGACCAAAGAAAAAGGAATCATACGATAGGTAAGCAAAAGCGACATGACTTTCATAGGAATCTCAGTTTAAAAAATCATAATGCAAGAGAGAGACGGTCTCCTTAAGGACTCACTGTAGAAAGGCTGCGCTTTTTTGAAATTCGAGAGATATAACAACAAAGAAAAAGGGGGAATACTCAATTTTTTTGGGTCAAACAAGATAGTCTTGAATTAGCACCACAAAGCCCCAAATCGAAGCTCAAATCTCAAAAAAAATCCTTATGAAAATTAAAAGATGCATAAAAAAGGACCGATCCAAGCCGAGAACGTTGGACACCAAGAAAACCGAATCAGGAAACAAAGTTACAAGGATGCCGTCAGATTTCCCCGAAACTCTGTACTAGACCGAGAATAAAGGAAACCCAACTGACCAAAGCTGCAATCAGCTACAGAAAAAGATCGACCAAGCTCCCGGAGTCGAGATCGGGCAACAGAAAATGCAATGAGGAAAAAAAAGCACCTGAAGACAAAGGCTAGGAATCTAACGCAGATAGAAAAGGTATATCAATTTTTTCATCCATTTGAATATATTTCCTTGTCGCCTGCTTTGTTTCTCGTCGGAACGGGTCGCCGCCGAAGGCAACACCAACGCGTTGGCACCGAGATCCTCCATCTCTGCGCCAGCTGCCGCAGATCTCGCCGCTGGTTGATCCCCTGGGAATCAAGAGAGAGGCTTTGCAATTGCAATGGCAGTTGGGAAGACGACTGTTCTCAGTAGTGAAGACGAACGGGGGATTTTATCCAATTTTGCAATGAAATTTAATAATATTTAAACCGCCAGAAAAGAAACGTAGGTTTTATTATTATTATTATTATTATTATTATATTTTTTTTTCCTAAAAGACGGCTCGACCAGAATGAGATGATTTCACTTTTTATCATCCCAATAAATTTAATTATTTTTTTAAAGGAATTAAACTATTATTTAAAGTCCAACAATAAATTATTTGGCTGTCATGGGTGTCTTTGGACGGCATGACAATGTTTAACTTATTAATATTCATATAATAAAAATTATGAATTATTTGTAAATAATATTTATGAATACTTTTTTAAATTAAAATTATGACTAAAATAGCTTTCAAAACTAATAGATAAGATTATAATATCTAACTACTTAATTAAATAAATTTGAAAATATAAAAAAAATAATCAAATAAGAATTCAATTAGGGGTGTAAATGAACTAAGCACTCATGAGTTATTTGAAATTCAATTCACTACAAAAATTTCAAGGCTTATCGACAGAAATATCCGTCGGTATTCCGTCGGTACGACCTTGTCCTGACGGATTTCTGACAGAAAACAATAGATTGCGAGAATATGCGTCGGAACCTTTTTTCCCGACGAAAATAAAACTTCTGGCGGTATATTACCGACGGAAATATAATCCTGTCGGCAAATCCCGCTGGACAGATGTCGCCAACTTTTCCGACGGAATAATTAATTCCGTCGGTATTTTGTATCGTAATTTGCTGGCGGAAATGCGTTTTCCGTCGGAAATTGCCGACGAAAATGCGATTTTCGTTGGAAATTGCTGACGGAAATGCGATTTCCGTCAGCAAATTACGATACAAAATACCGATAGAATACATATTCCGTCGGTATTTCGTCAGAAAATCAAAAAAACAGACACCATCCAATTGTATTCTCATTGAACCGTGTATACAAATTATATATCCATATAAAACCATCACAATCGATGGTATTTCATACATATAAACATCATATTATACAATTCATACACACAATCATATTTTACACATACTAACAATTCATACAATCACAGTTTACAAATCCTAACAATCCATATGTAGATACAAACAAATTAATACAATCCATACATATAGAAACAAACACTCCATACATATAAAAACATATAGAAACAAATACAATATAAACAAAGCATCCATATATGGATCACAATATTTTCATGCTCAAATATATAAATCCATATCATGATAACAAATACTCCAAAAACAACTAATAGTGTAAAATCCTGTAGAAAATAAAATATAATAAATTATGATGAGATTGATGTATAATTTGAAATATTACATATATGTATAATGTATTTTACATTTAAAAAATAAATACCTAGATAGAAAGAAGATGATGATGATGATGATGATGATCGTGCTGAATATGTACACCCTGACGCCTGAAACATATAATAATGTAATATTTAGAAATAAGTAGAGTAGAACAAAACAATCAAATATATTTTGCATGTAACTTGTATGATAAATAAAGATTTAAATAGTAGTTGAACAAACCTCAAAACATGCTAATCACCACGGTCTGATGGGTCTTGAGTCTCCTGTGACTCAAGACCATGTGACATCTGGGTACGGGCGAAATTTGCCACGATCGCTTGCATACGGGCAAAGAGAGTATCCTACTCGGCTCTCCTTTACTCCTCATCGGTCCTCCTCCTCTCCTCAGCAGCTCTCCACTGGTCCATAGAAGTCATCCTCTCATCCATTGACTTCAGTTGAGTGCGCAGTTCTTCATTTTCGCGTCTTAATGACTGCACCTCACTAGAAGAAGAGGAATTAGCATGACCCCTAAGAGTCCTCAAACGATCAAATGCCACTTTGGCCTGGGAGCCAAGGCGTAGAGGGTGGAGTTTTTTTTGTCTTTCCACCGATAACATCATAATATATCTCATTTAGCGCGTCGGCGGATAAAAACTGTGGCTCCTCCCCCTCTGATGGTGGCTGAGAGGCCTGAGCCATTCTTTCTGTCATTTGCTCCTGTGTTCAAAATTATAATATTGATCAATATTTAATTTGATAACAATTATTAAAGTTAATCAAAATAGAAATGCATAAACAAATGTAATAAAGTTAATAATATTACGTGTAGGGCCCGCGATCGAGAATTCGCCTAAAAGGGTGATCAACAGGTAAAAATTTCCAGTGATTGTCAAACTAATATACTTTCCTACTACAAGGTAATGAAAAGACATCAGAATCTGTCATGCAGTGTGGACAAGCTAATTTACCCACCGTGCTCCATCCTGACAACATTGAATATGCTGGAAAATCACTGATCGTCCATAATAATGCAGCATATAATCTAAAATTAGTTTTACTTACAACATCATAAGTCACCGACCCTACATTCCATAAATCATTTAATTCTGTAATTAGCGGTTGTCAGAAAACATCTATCTTATTTTTGGGATTGGTTGGACCAGGAATACGCACAGTAAGGAACATAAATTCATCTTTCATGCACATCCAGGGTGGTAAATTGTATAGTGTTAATATAACTGGTCAGGATGAATATTGCTGCCCCGATTGACCAAATGATTGAAATCTATCAGCGGAAAGTCTCAATCTCACATTACATGGTTCCATTGCAAACGAGGGAAATACAGTATCAAGATATTTCCATGCAGAGGAATCATAAGGATGACACATAATTCCTCCTTCATGCTCATGTTCATGATGCCACATCATGTGACAAGCTGTAACGACAAATGCATACACGCGTTGAAGTCTAGTAGTTAAAGGAAAGTAATACATCACTTTCCAAGCAATATTTTTCTTCTTCTTCCCTGGTATGCGAGTACGATTCTTATAACGAGGGTGAATACAGATTTTGCTTTCACTCAGTTCGCTATCTTCATTCCAAAATATCATACAGTTATTTACACAACAATCAATCTTCTCTACAGGCAAACTTAAACATCTAACCAATTTCTTGGTACTATAAAAACTATCTGTCATTATGTTGTCAGTAAGAAACAACTCTGACATCAATTGACATATATCATCATAACATCTTTCAGAAAAATGATGTTCTACTTTCATATTCAATAACCTTGCAATAGCTGATAATTGCGAGTGACCTGAGATAATGTCTTCCCACACTTCTCTTTCACTAGCCTTTAACATTTCATATAACTACTGATATTCAGGTGCTGGTCTTTCATTTATATTGGAATAATCAACTATGACATTCATTGCATCATGAACCATTGATTGTATTCCAATATCATAAGTTGATGAGTCATGCACAGTAATAGTTGTGCCAGATGATGAACCACCGGAAGGCCCAATTGGTTCATACAAATAAGGTTCTCCGTGACAGTATCAATTGTAGTAATTTGACACAAAACCATTCCTGCATATATGTATTTTTACAGTATCTTCATCATGGAAAGCTCTATTTTGATATTTTTTATGATTGCACGAACACTTTAATTCGGCACCATTCATACATTCTGGATGACTTTTAGCAAAGTTGACAAATTCTTCAACTTCAGCAATAAAATCATCTCTAATAAATCCTTTTTCTAATCGATTATACATCCAAGCTTTGTTCATAGACATTATCACCTAATGCGAATACAATTTAAAATATTATTAAAGAAGCATCCCTTACACGAGCAATCTAAAGCGTGCCGATAATTATGTAAGTCAATCAATTAACATGTTTAATACTCACATTATTAAAATCAAGATGTTTACTATCTAAAGCATAAATTTACACAACTATAACAATTACCATAAAGCATATATAACAATAACCATAAAATATATATGCACTATTAACCAAGCAAATATGTAAATGTAATGTTTAAGAAAAAAAAATACCTGAAGATAGTAGGCTAATAGGAACAGAGCAGCAGATACAGTTACCTATAAAATATAAATTAAAAAATAAGTAAAATTATACTACAATAAGTAAACAAGACAGTAGGCTAATGTCGGAGACGCGGCCAGCCGCGTGTTGGCGGTCGGAGATGCGGCCAACCGCATGCTGGCGCCCGAAGACGGCTCCAGCCGCGTGCTGACGGCCGGAAACACGGCCAGCCGCGTGCTGGCGGCCAGAGACGTCGTCATGTCAACGAGGAAGAAGTTTACCCGGAGAAAATCGAGAGAATTGTCTGTCGCCGCCGCCGCCGGAGAGAGTACACGCGCGCGCGAGAGAAAAGAAAGGGAGATTATCAACGGAATTTGATTCCTGTTGGTAATCCCCGACGAATTTCATATTCCGTCGGAGGTTACCGAAGGAAATCAAATTCCGTCGGTAACCCTCGGTTTTTTCCTAGGTTTTTTTTTGTTAGAAACAAGGTTTTTACCGACGGAAATAAAATTTCGTCGGTAAACCTGACTTTTTCCGACGGAATTGAATTTCCATCAGTAAGTTTAATAACTAGCAACGGAATAATATTCCGTCGGTAAATTCCGTCAGTAAACCAGGAAATTTTTGTAGTGATTCGATAAAATTAGGTCGTTTGAGCTCATTTAATGAGGCTCGTTAAGATAAACAAATCAAGTTCAAGCTTCACAATATTCGAATCGTTAGCTCGTGAACATGTTCATTAAACTCATGAATCAACTTTTAAATAAAAAATAAAAATTTTGATATTGAATTTATAGATTTTACATTCTATTTATGAAATATATAGAAATATATATTAAATTTATTTATTAGAATAAAATTATAAATTTTAATAGAATATTATAATTTTCTCTAAATATATAATTTAGTTTTTAATAAATATTTAAATTTATAATTTATATTTATTAACCTCATTAAGGCTCGATAAAAGTTCAAATAAACTTGTGAGTCATGAATATATTCGTTAAATAAAGCTCGAGTTCGACTTGATTATAAATAAGTCAAACTCACACATTTAAAAGTTCGGCTCAGCTCGGCTCTGCTCGGCTCTATTACACCCTTAAATTTAAGTTGAATAATATCTAAATGAACACATTTGAATTAAATTTTAATTAATTTAAGTTAAAAGAATAAATTTGAACCATCATTTTAACAATTTAATTATGTTTTGAATTTGGATGAATTAATTAGGTTAGATAAAAACCCTCAAAATTAATTAGGTTAAAATAGCCAAATATATTAAAATGTTTTCTTGAAAGGGTCTATAACCCTTGAAAACAAACGATGATTTTAAAATTATTGAGACATTTTAAAATAAGCCATAAATTTTGATGGGGAAAACTTAAAATTTTTCTAGACGATAAAACTTTGAAGCGATGGTAGAACCTCAAAATGAGTTCCAGGAATCCTTCAATCTGATTTCATAAATCTTCAAAAAATGGACATCCAAAAGTAGCTTAAAATTTTTATAAACTCATCAATTTTAAATGATTGAACTTAATGAGATGATTTGTGTGTTTTTTAACTATACTTTTGTTCATTTTTATAAAAAGTAAAAAAAAGAAAATTTTCTTTAGTTTTATAATATTACTTTTATATAAAATATGTTAATGGAATTAGAATCAAATTTATATGATGAAATCAACGCTAGAGAAGGGAGATAGGGGGAGGTGAATACTATTACTAATTTTTTAAATAAATAGATAGAATTTAAAATAAATTGAAGCAATCAGAGTAAAGTAAGCATAGCAGAAATAAATTAATCCTAAACGGATTCAATAAGACAAAGACCATAATAAAATGCAATGGATTTAGTTAATAATTTAAGTATACAAGTTTATCAACCAAACAAAAATATAGACATTTAGTAATTATAAAATATGATTATTATTTCTAATTTCTCCTAGGTGATGAAATCTTACAAAATAAAAATATAAAATGTTTAAGCGCAACAAAACAAATAAGATAACAACAAAATAAATATAAATGTTACTCTAAATGTTACCGATCAGAAATAAAGTGAAGTCTCAATATGTCACAGCATAGAAGGTGAAAGATCACTCATAGTAAGAGAACAATAGTGAATTTTGTGTAGATAAGTTGTTTTGAAACTTTGTTTCGAAACTCCTTATACAAGACTTCTCCAGTTGCTTGAAACCTTCTCGACCGCCTATAGAGATATTCATGTGGCTGCAACTTCTATTCGTAAGGTAATATTAATGAAACTCTTTGGTCGCCTGGGCAGGGGTCAAACTTCATCTTGATCGCCTTGTTCAGATTATTGATAAAGTCATCTCTCGGTTGCCTAGAAGCTACTCCAGTCACCTGGAAGCTGCTCCAGTAGCCTGTACACTCCATTCGCTTGGACCCCATACGGTTACTTGTGTTGGAGTGTATACTGAAAGCCTAAGCTTTGTAAACATTCATTATGAATAAAGAATCACATTTGGTCTAATTATCTACATTTGTTTGTAGTTGTTCATTTAATTTATATTGTAGATAACATAGTATGTGGTGTCACATACAGAAGATGATGTTATTAGTACCTTATAAATTATAAACAGTAGCTCACGACCAGAATGGAAAGGAACAAACCATTAGAAGGTCGTAGTGTAATTAGGTATTAGTTTATCTTGACTATATAATTACACTACTACACTCAGAGTGTATTGAGTAGGACCATTTGAGGTCGTTTCTTTATACTGACTTTATAAAGGAACAAAGACCTCGGTTATTATGGAAGTGTGTGCTCTTAATCCTAATATAATAACAAGCACATATATTTGATATTTATTTCTTTAATTTATCAATGGGTGAGATTTAGTTCGATGAATCAATAAGCCCGATAAATTGGGAAATGATATCACTTATAGTGTGTTGTTGATTATAGAAGGAAACGTGTCCTAGAGATACTAGGTTGATAATGTCCCCAAGAGGAGCTCATAAGGATTGTCATGTTAAACCCTCGCGGTGGACTTAGTCCGACATGACGATAAGGTTGAGTGGTACTACTCTTGGACTTAGACATTAATTAAATGAGTTGTCGAACTCACTTAATTAGTGGACATTCGATATCTTAAACACAGGAGACTAACACACTCATAATAAGAAGGAGCCCAAAATGTAATTTGGGATTGGTGCGGTAGTTCAATGATAGTTCTCTAGTGGAATGAATTATCATTGATAAAATTAAGTTGTGTGTTCGGCAACACGGATGCTTAATTTTATCGGGAGACCAAAACCAATTCCTCCTCTTGGTCCCTATCGTAGCCTCTTATTTATAGAGTTCTATACCCACCTATACCCACCTTCTATACCCACCCAATAGGGCCGGCCAAGCTGGCTTGGGATCAAGCTAGGGCCGGCCTAGGTATGAATTTGGGTGGCCCTAGCTTGAACCCAAGCTAGTAGGGCCGGCCAAAATAAATTAAAAAAGAAATTTAATTTTAAATTTTATTATTATGTGGAAGATATATTTTAAAGAGAATTAAAATTAAAATATCTCTCTTGTAAAAGATCTACAAAAGATTAAAGAAAGAGATTAGATCTCTTTCCTTATTTGTAGATTGGAGAGATGTTTTATTTTTTCTTTAAAAATTATTCACATGTTGATAAAATTAAAATTATAGAAATTTCCTTTTATCAACCATGAAGAGATTTTAAAGAGAAATTTTATTTTTTAAAATTTCCGGAAACAAATTAGGAAGTTTTAATTGTTGATTAAAACTTGTCCTCTTTTGTTATCCAATGATGGCCGGCCACTTGAAATTAATTGGGAAAATTTTATTTTATTTCTCTCAATTAAATCATGTCAAGGAAATTAAGGAAAATTTATTGTAATTAAATTTCCTAATTTGCCTAGGCCAAGGAATATAAAAGAAGGGGTGAGGGTGCCTTCACAAGACACAACATCTATTATTCCTCTCCCTCTTTTGTTCCTTGGTGTGGCCGGCCAACCTCTCCCTCTCTTCCTCTTGTGGTGGCCGAACCTCTCCCTCTCTATTGGAGCTATTGTGGTGGCCGGATACTACTCGGAGAAGAAGAAGAAGAAGGAGAGAAAGCTAGCATCTCTTGGAGCTTGGTTAGTATTTTGTTTTTCTTCCTTGGTGAAGCTTCCTCTTTGTTGGCCGAACCTAGCTAGGAGGAGAAGAAGGTGATTGGTGGTTTCTCTTCTCGGAAGATCGTTGCCCACACAACGTCCGAGGTTAGAAGAGGAATACGGTAGAAGATCAAGAGGTTTTTTTTCTACAAGGTATAACTAGTAAATTTTATTTCCGCATCATGCTAGTTATTTATGAAAATAATACCAAGTACAAGAGGCTTACGTTCTAGAATTTCGAATATGTTTTTTCGAAGTTGTGTTCTTTTGTTTCTTTCTTTTCCTTGTGATTTGATTGTTCTCTTTGGTTAACCTAAAGTTATTTTAGGAAATTAAATATTAGCTTTCTATTAAAGGTTTTGTCTAGTCGGTGGTGGTTGCTCCCATATCCAAGAAGGTCATGTGCCTCGCCACGTCAGTACTGGGAACCTTTTATGGAAATTAATATTTAATGGAATTAATAACTTAAGGAGACTTGGGTCGAACGTGTTAAGTTCCGCAGGAGATCCAAGTCAAAACCTAAAAGAACAAATAGATTAAGTTTTGGATCAAACGTGTTAAGTTCCGCAGGCGATCCAAAATTTAATTTAAAAGAACACATGATAGCTAGGAAAAGGTTCAGATCTTTGTACAAAATTTTTGCAGGAACCTATAGGTTTTCCGAGTAGCAACCAACAATTGGTATCGAGCTAGGGTTTGCCTCCGTGTATTTGGTATTTAGTTTAATTATGCACATGTCATACATAATTTAGGCGGAGTTAATAGTAGGATGTGCTAACTCTATGGATGCAGGATCCAACTATTATGGCTTTTAGTTATTATGTGTGTGATTGGACCCTGGACATGTCAAGGGCATTTATATGTGTGCATGATTGTATTAAAATACAGAGCAGATGTATTTAATTTTATTAGGATTTTATATTTTGATCTAGATACATGTACATTCCTTTTATGGAATATAGGATCAAAATGTAAATTCTATTTATGTCGCGGATCGAATCTTGCAAAGCGTGGAACCTTCTAAGGACCAGAGGCGCAGCGGAACTAGGAGCAAGATGGATGCGACAGTTAGACCCGGTGGCGGTGGCCAAATATGGCAGCAGCTTCGGATGACAACACACGGAAGACAATTAAAGATAAAAGCCATAATAGTTGAAAATTAGATTTTCTATTTATTACTTTTATATTGTGCTGTGTGTGTATGTTAGTTTACAAGTTTAGTAGGCTAGCATAGTTAAAATTCCTCATTTATAAATAACTAAGTGGGAGAGGGATTTTTAAGTAAATCCCATGGTCTCCATTACTGGTTTGTAAGTGATGTAAACAAGCTTGCGCGTTGGCTCTGAGTGCCTTCCTCCATAACGGATGAGCTTGTTTGCGGATCACTAGAACAGACTTCCATTTTTGGATGACTATAGGAAGTTAATTAAGAGCGTGTGATCTTCCCCAATGGAAGGGGCATAATCTTATTAATGGACTTAGTGTCAAGTAATGGTGTACACTTAGACACATCTAATAGTATCCTCCCCAACGGAGTCACTGCTATTATTTGTGTGACCAAATAATACCAACTATTAATTTTATTTGTCAAAAAGTTAGGTTGACAAGATAATAAAATTAATGGGTTAAAACCCTCCTTTTACAAATGTTGAAATTGTATACGTCCACACTAACGTGGCATACAAAATTCACGGTGTTATGAGGTGTTGGTTAATTTAAAATAGTATTGTTTGAGGAATCAATATTATTCTAAATTTAGAGTTCTGACCAAAAGTTATTTGTGATCTTAGGATGACTTTCAACCCACTGTCCATCATACTTCAACAAAATAGACTTACTGGACCAAATTACATAGATTGGAAAAGAAACCTGGATATTGTTCTGACTGCTGAAAGCTATAAATTTGTACTGACTGAACCTTGTCCTGATGCACCCACTGGTGAATCTACCCAAGAGGAGATTGAATATCATAAGAGATGGGTAAAGGCAGATGAGATGGCGCGGTGTTACATTTTGGCTTCAATGTCAAATGTATTGCAACATCAGCATAAAGATTTACCAACAGCTTATGATATTATGAACAATCTCAAGGAACTCTTTGGTCATCAGGATAGGGCTTCTAGGCAAGAAGCCATGAGAAAGATAATGACTGCCACCATGCAAGAGGGTACTCCTGTAAGGGATCATATCCTAAAGATGATGGCTTATCTGAACGAGATACAGATCCTTGGAGGAGAAATTGATGGGGAAACCCAGATCGATATGATTCTCCAAACGCTACCTAGAAGTTTTGAGCAGTTCCGCCTGAACTATAATATGAATAAAAGGATTTATTCATTAGGGGAACTACTGACAGAACTTCAAGCAGCAGAAGGATTATTTCGTCACAATTCTCAAATTCACTTTGCTGAAAATGGTTCTACTTCTAAACCGAGAGGAAAGAAGAAGAAGAAACAAGCTGGCTCAGCAAAGAAAGTGAATAAATCTCAGAGTACGGGATTTAAAGCTGGAGTGAAGAAGCCGAAGGGCAAATGCTTCATCTGCAAGCAGGCAGGACATTGGAAGGCGGACTGTCCTCGTAGGAACCAAAACAAAGGTATATCTCATGCTCTAGTTGTTGAAACATGTTTAGCGGTGTTATCTACCAGCACCTGGTGTGTAGATATGGGAGCCATGCGATCATGAATTCCTTGCAGGGGTTCCAGGAAACCCGACGACTATCTGAAGGGGAGATTACTGTCTACATGGGCAATGCTACTAAGGTGGCAGCTGTTGCAGTGGGAGACGTCTACTTATCTTTTAGTAGAAATAGAAATTTGGTTTTAAGAAATTGTCTTTATGTACCCAGTTTTAGAAAGAATTTAATTTCAGTTTCTAAACTGTTTTTAGATGGATATTCAGTTTCTTTCAGTAACGATGTAGTTATTAAAAGAAATAAAGTGATTATCTGTTCTGGTGCATTAGTTGGCAATTTGTATATTTTAAATCTAAATTCTTCCACAAAGCAAAACATGGAAATTTATAATTCATCTTCTAATTCTAATAAGAGAAAAGAACCTTCAGAAATGAACCAAGCATATCTTTGGCATCTAAGGCTTGGTCATATTAACTTAAGTAGGATTCAGAGGCTTATAGCCGATGGACTTTTAAGTTCATTAGAGTTGGAAAATTTTCCAACTTGTGAATCTTGCTTAGAAGGTAAAATGACCAAGAGGCCATTCAAGGCCAAGGGGTATAGAGCCAAAGAAGTGTTAGAATTGGTTCACTCTGATTTGTGTGGTCCTATGTCTGTCCAGGCAAGAGGAGGTTTTGAATATTTTGTCTCTTTTATAGATGATTATTCAAGATATGGATATATTTACCTAATGCGCCGCAAGTCCGAGTGCTTTGATAAGTTCAAAGAATACAAGGCTGATGTGGAAAAATGATTAGGTAAAAGTATCAAGACACTACGATCTGATCGTGGTGGCGAATACCTCTTAGGAGAGTTTAGGAATTACTTATCAGAGGTCGGGATTCAATCCCAATTGTCTGCACCTGGAACACCCCAACAGAATGGTGTAGCAGAACGAAGGAATAGGACTCTTATGGAGATGGTTAGATCAATGATGAGTTATTCAGAATTACCAAATTCGTTTTGGGGATATGCTCTGGAAACAGCGTACGTTCTGAACTTAGTACCTTCTAAATCAGTTTCTTCTACTCCCATAGAATTGTGGAATGGGCGAAAACCCAGTCTAAGACATATTCGGATTTGGGGTAGTCCAGCACATGTGCTGAAACCAGATGCTGATAAGTTAGAATCTCGTACAGAAGTTCGTGTGTTTGTGGGATATCCCAAAGGAACGAAAGGAGGTTTATTTTATAGTCCTAAAGACCAGAAGGTCATTGTTAGCACCAATGCCCAGTTTTTAGAAGAAGACTATATAATGGATCACAAGCCCAGTAGTAAAATTGTTTTAGAAGAACTTAGAGAGGACACGTCTACTTCAGTACCAACAGTACAAGATGAAGTACCACAAGAGACTGCAACACGTGTCACACATGATACACAACCACAGACAGTGTCTCGTCGTAGTGGGAGGGTTGTGAGGCAGCCTGAGAGATTCATGTTTTTGGGAGAGTCTTCGGACTTGATCCCGGGTAAACATGAACCTGATCCCCGGACATATGATGAAGCAATCCAAGATATAGATGCAACATCTTGGCAAAAGGCGATGAATTCTGAAATAGAGTCTATGTACTCTAATAAGGTCTGGGAGCTTGTAGAACCACCTGATTTTGTAAAAGTCGTTGGATGCAAGTGGATCTACAAAAGAAAAAGAGGGACAGACGAGAAGGTAGAAACCTTCAAAGCTAGGCTTGTTGCGAAAGGGTACACTCAAAAAGAGGGAATCGATTATGAGGAGACCTTTTCACCAGTAGCTATGCTTAAGTCTATCCGGATACTCTTATCCATTACTGCTCATATGGATTATGAGATTTGGCAAATGGATATTAAGACAGCTTTCCTTAATGGAAGTCTTGAAGAGAACATCCATATGAAGCAACCAGAAGGGTTCATTGAAAAAGGCAAAGAGCATCTAGTGTGTAAGCTCAATCGGTCCATTTATGGACTGAAGTAAGCTTCAAGGTCTTGGAACATCCGGTTTAATGAAGTAATCCAGTCATATGGATTTATTCAGTGTCCGAATGAGTTTTGTGTATATAAGAAGTGTAACGGAAACGTGGTGGTATTTCTTGTATTATACGTACATGATATTTTGTTAATTGGCAACAATGTCAAGGTATTATCAGACGTAAGGGTATGGTTGTCCAAACAATTTGATATGAAGGACTTAGGAGAGTGTGCACACATTCTTGGGATCAAAGTTATAAGGGATCGCAAGAAAAGAATGTTGTGTCTGTCCCAAGTTTCATATATAGATACAATCCTTGCTCGTTTTAGCATGCAGGATTCCAAGAAAGGTTTCTTACCTTTTAGACATGGAGTAGCTTTATCTAAAGAGATGTCTCCAAAGACATCAAAAGAGATAGAGGACATGAAAGCAGTTCCTTATGCTTCGGCTGTAGGAAGCCTAATGTATGCAATGTTATGTACGAGACCGAATATCTGCTTTGCATGGTCAGCAGATATCGAGTAACCTGGACAAGGACATTGAATGCGGTAAAGCATATATTAAAGTACCGAGAAGGACTAGAGATTATATGCTAGTTTACCAAGCGTATGATCATGCTCCTGGGTTACAGTTGATTTCCAATCGATAGGGATAAAGAAGTCTACATCGGGCTATATGTTTACTTTAGGAGGTGGAGCCATTTCATGGAGGAGTGTTAGCAAAGCGTTTGGACTCAACCATGGAAGCTGAGTAGCAGCCTCTAAGTCAGCTAAAGAAGCGGTATGGCTCAGAACTTTCTAATGGACTTAGATGTGATTCTGGTTTGCCCAAAATCATCACAATTTATTGTGATAATAGTGATTGCAAACTCGAAGGAACCACGAGCCCATAAGGCAAGTAAACATATAGAGCGCAAGTACCACCTGATACGAGATATCGTGAAGCGAGGAGAAGTTGTCATCGCCAAGATTACATCAGCGGATAACCTGGCAGATCCTTTCACTAAGGCCCTTCCGGCGAAAGCTTTCGATCGGCATGTGGAGGGAATGGGAATCAGATGTATGGTAGAAGATATGGCAGCTTAGTCATTAGTATAAGTGGGAGATTGTTGGAGTGTATACTGAAAGCCTAAGCTTTGTAAACATTCATTATGAATAAAGAATCACATTTGGTCTAATTATCTACATTTGTTTGTAGTTGTTCATTTAATTTATATTTTAGATAACATAGTATGTGGTGTCACATATAGAAGATGATGTTATCAGTACCTTATAAATTATAAACAGTAGCTCACGACCAGAATGGAAAGGAACAAACCATTAGAAGGTCGTAGTGTAATTAGGTATTAGTTTATCTTGACTATATAATTACACTAGTACACTCAGAGTGTATTGAGTAGGACCATTTGAGGTCGTTTCTTTATACTGACTTTATAAAGGAACAAAGACCTCGATTATTATGGAAGTGTGTGCTCTTAATCCTAATATAATAACAAGCACATATATTTGATATTTATTTCTTTAATTTATCAATGGGTGAGATTTAGTTCGATGAATCAATAAGCCCGATAAATTGGGAAATGATATCACTTATAGTGTGTGTTGTTGATTATAGAAGGAAACTGTGTCCTAGAGATACTAGGTTGATAATGTCCCCAAGAGGAGCTCATAAGGATTGTCATGTTAAACCCTGCAGGTGGACTTAGTCCGACATGACGATAAGGTTGAGTGGTACTACTCTTGGACTTAGACATTAATTAAATGAGTTGTCAGTAACTCACTTAATTAGTGGACATTCGATATCTTAAACACAGGGAGACTAACACACTCATAATAAGAAGGAGCCCAAAAATGTAATTTGGGATTGGTGCGGTAGTTCAATGATAGTTCTCTAGTGGAATGAATTATCATTGATAAAATTAAGTTGTGTGTTCGGGGCGAACACGGGATGCTTAATTTTATCGGGAGACCAAAACCAATTCCTCCTCTTGGTCCCTATCGTAGCCTCTTATTTATAGAGTTCTATACCCACCTATACCCACCTTCTATACCCACCCAATGGGGGCCGGCCAAGCTAGCTTGGGAACAAGCTAGGGCCGGCCTAGGTATGAGATTGGGTGGCCGGCCCTAGCTTGAACCCAAGCTAGTAGGGCCGGCCAAAATAAATTAAAAAGAAATTTAATTTTAATTTTTATTATTATGTGGAAGATATATTTTAAAGAGAATTAAAATTAAAATATCTCTCTTGTAAAAGATCTACAAAAGATTAAAGAAAGAGATTAGATCTCTTTCCTTATTTGTAGATTGGAGAGATGTTTTATTTTTTTCTTTAAAAATTATTCACATGTTGATAAAATTAAAATTATAGAAATTTCCTTTTATCAACCATGAAGAGATTTTAAAGAGAAATTTTATTTTTTAAAATTTCCGGAAACAAATTAGGAAGTTTTAATTGTTGATTAAAACTTGTCCTCTTTTGTTTTCCAATGATATGGCCGGCCACTTGAAATTAATTGGGGAAATTTTATTTTATTTCTCTCAATTAAATCATGTCAAGGAAATTAAGGAAAATTTATTGTAATTAAATTTCCTAATTTGCCTAGGCCAAGGAATATAAAAGAAGGGGTGAGGGTGCCTTCACAAGACACAACATCTATTATTCCTCTCCCTCTTTTGTTCCTTGGTGTGGCCGGCCAACCTCTCCCTCTCTTCCTCTTGTGGTGGCCGAACCCTACCCTTCTATTGGAGCTATTGTGGTGGCCGGATACTACTCGGAGAAGAAGAAGAAGAAGGAGAGAAAGCTAGCATCTCTTGGAGCTTGGTTAGTATTTTGTTTTTCTTCCTTGGTGAAGCTTCCTCTTTGTTGGCCGAACCTAGCTAGGAGGAGAAGAAGGTGTTTGGTGGTTTCTCTTCTCGGAAGATCGTTGCCCACACAACGTCCGAGGTTAGAAGAGGAATACGGTAGAATATCAAGAGGTTTTTTTTCTACAAGGTATAACTAGTAAATTTTATTTCCGCATCATGCTAGTTATTTATGAAAATAATACCAAATACAAGAGGCTTACGTTCTAGAATTTCGAATATGTTTTTTCGAAGTTGTGTTCTTTTGTTTCTTTCTTTTCCTTGTGATTTGATTGTTCTCTTTGGTTAACCTAAAGTTATTTTAGGAAATTAAATATTAGCTTTCTATTAAAGGTTTTGTCTAGTCGGTGGTGGTTGCTCCCATATCCAAGAAGGCCATGTGCCTCGCCACGTCAGTACTGGGAACCTTTTATGGAAATTAATATTTAATGGAATTAATAACTTAAGGAGACTTGGGTCGAACGTGTTAAGTTCCGCAGGAGATCCAAGTCAAAACCTAAAAGAACAAATAGATTAAGTTTTGGATCAAACGTGTTAAGTTCCGCAGGCGATCCAAAATTTAATTTAAAAGAACACATGGTAGCTAGGAAAAGGTTCAAATCTTTGTACAAAATTTTTGTACAGTGGAACCTATAGGTTTTCCGAGTAGCAACCAACAACTTGGACCTCTGAAATCCCTTCATTGAGAATTAACACCAGCTAGTCACCCCCGGACTCCATCTGATTGCCTAGAACCGTTGAATATGCTTCCCTATAATGGTTACACATAATGAGTATGATATAGAGTGTGAAGTTACTCACACTTAATTGACTACAATAACCTGTTTAGTTCAGTTTTACCAAGAAATTAGCTTCTAGCTAATTCCACACACTTGGATTGTGGTAAGCAATCAGTTTCCACCTGATTCCACACACTTGTACTTGATTCACTTAGCCTTCAGCTTGAAATTTATCTACCAAGCCTTAATCACTTAAATTTGATTCACCTAGTATCCAACTATAGGACTTTATTTCTTGGTCTCAACCAAGACTTAGCTCACGTCGGATTCCAATCAGAACTTTAGTCACTCCCTAGTTCACAATTAGGATTTTAAAACCTATCAAGTATCTTGCACCTCTAAATTTGACACAACTAGTTAGATCAGAATTAATCTAACTTTAACTTTAGTCATATATATATATATATATATATATATATATATATTTTCATATATCGGATACATGAGTTGAGGACTTTATATAAAGCATAGTCTTTAGCTCGAAGTTTTCCATATCGAAAATTAAAAAGGGTTGAATGCCAACTACCACCAAAGAAGTATTCATAAATTAGACTTAATGTAATATGAGAGGAAGAACTAGGAAAAGGTAGTCTCAAAGTCGGAAAACAATCGATTGTGGAGGAGGATGGATGAAACTCAAGTTGATTCATGATCAAATCAGGTGTAAAAGAAATATCAACACCTCTAACTCGAGATGTATATGAAAGATCATTGATTCTAGTTAAGTTGTAGAATTCATAGCATAAATCGAGGTTAATAGTAAGGTTACAATATACAAGTTTAGATAGACCAAAGTAGTTTACGATATCAATAATCTCTGGACAATAGTCCCAACAGCATTGTCGACTTAGAAATTTAGGAGGCATAAGAATATAGATAGTTTGTTCATACCCATGCCTAAGACCCTCCGAAGAAGATCTAGTCATTGGAATAGTGTGCTGAGATGTTGACTTGAGTTGTTTGACATCTTGTTCTAGGCATTGTGATTTGAGAAGAAGAAAAGCTTGTTGTTGAAGTCGAACTTGAAGATTGGTCTTGAACTCAAACTAGAATACTAATCTCTTTTAAAAGAAAAATTTTGGATGAACATTTAGTGGCTATTCGAGGTTGGTTATATAAAGGGTATATGAGCGACCGGAGGGGTATATGATTGACCGTATATGAATTTTTATCGGAATTGGTTAATTCCGTTAGAGATTTCTTCGATAATATATACAAATTTATTTCATAGTCGCTCATAACCTGTCTAAGTGATGGATAAGTAAAAATTGTCAACTTTTTTTTTGGGTCTTGTTTATCTAGCTAAGTTCTTCCATCCTATGTTAGCACCATAAGTTAAATTTCAAAAATAAGTTAATATGCAGTGAAAAAGTGACATTTTATGAGAGAAAAAATATACAAGTTTTTATCAAAATAAAATTTTCAAAATCTATTTCGAAATGTTAACTTTGATCTTGAGCTTTGACTATCTATGGGATATGAACTTTCAATCGGTTGGTTAAGTTAGATAAGAGTCTTTAGTTCAATCTTATGAAAACTGAGTCGTTAACATGTGATAATTTTTTAACTTAATCAATTTAAAAGTTTTTAACCCCAATTCATATTGATGTATTGATATAAGCATTTGAAATTTAGATAATGTAACCCTAAGTATCTCATACTATTTTATATTTCACAAATACAATAAAGTTATACCTTAGGTGCTTGTAAGATGTTGGCTGCCTAGATCTATAAGTGCACGCTATCTATGGTAAGGCATAGGCTAGATCCATTTTGCAACAAGAAAAATAGTAATACTTTAATTTTGAAAGAATATGATATATATATGAAGAAAATATGATAATGATGCAAGTATGGTGCATATATGATGCAAATATAATAATGATCCAAATAGGATTTGAAAAATAAGTTATGGGCATAGTCTGAATTAATCCTAGTCTAACCGCTCAAAAAATTAGCTCCCCCTAAGTTTTGAGCTCTAACATATTTTAATCTAGCAATTGGGTTAACATAAGAAACATTAGGGTGTATCACATGAATATGTTGTTTTGGAACCCAATAGCCTTTGTTTTCTACTTGATTAATTATATAAGATTTTGGAACCCAAGCCATCTTAATTTTAGCATGTCTTTTGACTAAGGTAAAGTAAAAAACATGATTTTGATTTGAGATAAATCTGAGTCCAGTTTGATTTTAATTTTTAGTAATTGGATTTGTTACCTCGTCAATTGACTCATCTGAGTCGCTAACCTGAATTAAATCTGATGTTGAATTGTACTCTAACTTTGATTCTAAACATGAATTTTCCTGGATTGTTGTTAGTGCTAGTAGATTGACATGGTTTGAGTCCGATTCAGATTTAGATGATGACTCATCCCAAGTTTCTTTTCAAGAAAATCTTCTTTTTCATCTTCTTTTCAAGTTCATTCTCTTTCCCTTTTAATAATGGGTAGTCAGCTCTAAAGTGTCCTTTCTTCTTGCATTTGAAGCATCAAACATTTGCCAGACCCTTGTTTGAAATCTCTTTCTTTAGGAATCTTTGAGTGAACTTCCTCCATCGGATTATCCTTTTAACTGTGTGACTTCTGAAGAAAGATCATCTTCATCAGATGTTGATTCATGCTCAGATTTTGACTTAGTTTCTTTCTTGGGTTTGGATTTTTCTTTAATCAAAGCTATACCCTTCTCTCTTTTTTTTTATCAAGATTAGTTTATTCATGATATTCAAAATCACAAAATAATTCATCTAATTTAATAATAGACAAGTCCTTAGCTACTTTGTACTCATCAATCATAGATGCTCACAAGGTGGTCCATGGAAATACCTTAAGTGCATACCTGATCAAGTCGCAATTGTGTACCTATTCATCAATTGCATGGATATCATTTATTATCCCTTTAAAGCGGCTGTGTAGATGATTTATTGTTTCAACATTTTTTCATTTAGATGTTTTGAAGTTGGCTTAATAATAAGTCCTTTTTAGCATTTCTTGAGTAAGCTGAACCTTCATGTAGTTCAATTAGTTTCTCCGAGAATTGTTTATTTCTATTGTATGGGCCAACTTTGGTAACATGTTCCTATGTGAGTCCGCATTGCAATGTAGTTGTGGCTCTAGCATTGGCTTGAGCCATTTTCTTATCGTTGTTTGACCAGTTTTCAAAAGGAACTGGTGTGCCATCTGGAGTTATAGGTAGCTTAAAGCCCATCTTGATCATAAGATAATTTTCCATATATATTATTCATTAGATAGTATTTCATTCTATATTTCCAATTGGCGAAATTGTCGCCATTGGAAAGCAACGGAAGGGTTGTGTTGAATCCTTCCTATAAAGACATATATGCAAACAAGTATTTGTTCAAGTTGTATTAAGGCTTAGATAGGATATAAGTTTGGTTTGGGTTTGGTATGGTTGTAATTAGAGTTTGGATTTTGGTAAGAGCTAGGCTTGGATTATTAAATGATTTGATTTGTTTGTCCCTAATTCTAAGCATAATGTTCAATCTTTGTTAGATTCAAGTTTTGTTTTGAGCAAATTTAGCAAGGGTTTCTGAAATTAGTTTTTTGGTCATGGAGAGGCAAAGACCTTCTTGATTATCGGAGCAATGACTACTTCCTTAAACAAAGCCTTTTTAAGAAACCAGATCTAAATCAACTTTAATAACAATGCCTTGGTCTAATTGGTATAGAGTGAAGCGAGATAACTTCTGCTAGTTCCACTTGACTAGATGCATCAAGTAAGGAAGCCTAGCCTAGACATAGATTTCACTAATCTTTCCTAGTTTCTATCAGCTCAACCTACTCTAATACCAAATTATAGGATCGAACTTGACATTGGAGTGAGGGGTGGATAGCATTATGAATTTTATGAGCTGATAACTTAACTATTATAATAGATAAATAGAATAATAGCACAACAAAAATAAAATATTAATCTAGCATTTATCAATTAAGCATAGTTAGATAAAGTAATAGTAAATGACACATAGCAAATTAAAAAAATAATTCTTATTTCTAATTTCTCTTAGGTGGAGAAATATTACTAAAGAAGAATCTAAAAAATTAAAGTACAGTATCATAGAGGAAACACTAAAAATAAATAGAAATATTTCTCTAGGTGTTGTCGATCTGAAGTGAAGCAGCGTGTCACAGCATAGAAGGTGAAAGAACACTCAAAGCACGAGAATAAGAGAAAATTATCTATAGATGTATTGTTTTGCTTCTCTGCCTCAAAACACCTTATATAAGACTCTCCTAGTCGCCTAGAGCCTTCTCGGTCGGCTATATAGGTGCTAACATGGCTACAACTTTTATTTGATAGATAACGTTAATTTAGCTTCTTGGTCGACTAGATCCTTCTCAGTTGCTTGCAGAGGGGGCAAATCTCATCTTGACCCAACTCCCTCAGGTTGCTAATAACTTCTCTTCCCAGTCGCCTGAAAGCACTCCTGGTCACCTGTACGTGCTTGTTGTCTGGACCCAACTCCGATCGCTTGGACACTCCGACTACACTCGTCGACACCAGTTAATCGCCCTGGATGTCCAAAAGTCTAAAACCATCCAATGCTTTCTTATAGTTGTTACGCGTAATGAGTACGATATAGAATATAAGGTTACTCACACTTGACTAGATTAACCCGTCTAATTTAGTTTTGCTAAGTAATTAGCCTTCAGGTGATTCCACTTGGACTTGTGCCAAGCAATCAGACCTCTGACCCCACTTGGACTTGTTTGTGAAGACATCAGACCTTTGATCTTCTTGGACTTGTCTTGTCAAGTTATTAGACCTTTGACCTACTTGGATTTTTCAATTGCCAAGCTACCATACTTCTGACGTGCTTGTACTTTGTCCACTGCCAAGCTATTAGACCTCTGACAAGCTTGGACTTTGTCCACTGTTGAGCCATCAGACCTCTAACGTGCTTGGACTTTTCCACTGCTTGGCTTACAACCAGGACTTAGCTTCTACAATTGTCTAGCTTCACTCACTAGAACTTTTTCACTTGTTTAGATTTACACACTAGGATTTTTCACCTTGTCAAGTTATTGATGATGTAATTAACCTTTAGGATTTTGATGTTTGACAATGTACCTAAGTCTGGTCAGTTTGACCAAGGGTTGATCCAAACAGGTATTGATGTTTGGAAGAGAGAAGTCTAGTTAAGACTAGATGACTAGCAAGAGTAAGTCATAACCAAAGGATAGGTAGGTGAGAAGTCTACTGAGTGACTAGTCCTAACTGGAGGTTAGGCAAGTGGAAGTTTTAGTGAGTGAAGTTAGACACTAGTGAGTGAAGGCAGGTAGTGGAAGTCCTAGTGAGTGAAGTCGGACCCTAGTGAGTGAAGCTAGGTAGTGGAAGTCCTGGTGAGTGAAGTCGAACCTGGTGAGTGAAGCTAGGTAGTGGAAGTCTTGGTGAATGAAGTTGGATCCTAATAACTGAAGTTAGGTGGTGGAAGTCATGGTGAGTGAAGCTAGACAATAGAAGTCCTAATAAGTGAAGCTAGGCAATCCTAAGGTGAGGTGACCCTAGGTAATATGTGATCAACTAGTTTTCGGTCGACCAGACCAACAAATTATTAATAATATTAATACTATTTTTCTTTACCATTTTATATCTATTATGCTAACTCAGTATTGCAGACAAGTCTTAGTAGATCAACTTGGTCAGATACTAAGTAAGATCAGGGAAAGTTTAAACATATATGAAAGACTAGATGTTTGGTAGGTAAATGGAGGTAAGTTACTGGAGGAGAGTAACTTAGTGAGGACGCATCCTGGTTGAGAGGATAGTAGGCATTGGTCTAATTTAGGTCCATTTTAGAAATATAAATTTAAACTCTAACTAGATTGTAGTATAGAGGACAAGGTCTAAGTCATAAATTAATCATATTATCGTTGTGCTAATCTTGTTTTGTAAGGTAAATATTTCTATGTTAGATTAACACATTTTGTAGGGCAAAGGGAGCACAAAAGGCCTTGGGTGAAGAGTCACTACAAGAAAAAAGCTAATAGACAACGCATTAAAAGCATTGTCTTTGTGCCTGAAAAGGCATTGTTAAAGGCACTGTTGTTAAAAGTCTGCGCAACGACAACGCTTTTAAAGCATTGTCGTTTGTAGCGAAGACAACGCTTTTAAAGCGTTGTCGTTTGTAGCGAAGACAACGCTTTAAAAGCGTTGTGTATTTTTTGCAAAAACATCATCTTTGCAACGCTTTAAAAGTGTTGTTGTTTTTGGCAAAGACAACACTTGTGCAACGCTTTAAAAGCGTTGTCTTTTTAAAATAAAAATTAAAAAAATCTATTTACAAAATCATTTTTTATATTTATAAAACTATTAATTTTCTTTTACCATGTCTAGATTTGAATTTGACATATAAAATAACATTAATTAGCTCAACTAATGATTTCAAACTCGTACCAAAACAATAGAATTCAATTACAAAGTATTAGTATTTACAGGAGAATTCAACTATACACAAGGACTAAATAGTTCTGTTTTAAAGTAGATAGTGACATTCAAATTTAAAACAAAAAAAGTACAAAATAGCTAGTCGTCCTCGAAGACAACGATCTACATGCTTACTTCTATTAGATATACTGATCAAAAAGGATTGTCGGCTTGAGACTGGGACAAAACACCTACCATTGTGTATCTACCACAGAAAATAATACCATCAGTATTATGCAAAAGAAATTTTCACTCTTAAAGTTGAAAACAAAGGTTACAGTTCACACCATATAGCAATGAGAAAATTTGGATTGAGAAAGACAGAAGAAAGAAATGGATCTTTGGCAGGTAAATTAGTGCACAAGAAAAAAGGCAACCAAAGCCACACATGATTCTATACATAGAACCTAGAATGATATCTTGGATTGGTTTTATATTTTACTAGCTACATTTCTTTAACATACATATTAACGCTATAAATCACATAGATATATTCTTCTCACATTACTGAAATTCCTTCTCATTGTCAAATGCTTGACAAGATAATAAGTAGTCCTCGTCTATTGAAAAAGCAACAGTAAGATACATCTACAGACTATATTATTTGTCATTCATTGTATATCTCAGGATTAGGACACTAAAAAAATGTTGATTACGTTTACATAAAAACCTTCATCTCAGGCTTTTTGACCTACCTTTTTAGTTTAACATATTCCTATTTTTTTCAGACCACAGTTACAGGAATTCCATCTTAAACTGAACGAGAATAATTCATGAGATAAATAAGTTATATATATCAGTATATTATTAACATCCATTTAATGTAGGTTTCTTTTCCAGTTAAGCACTCCTATAAATTTCTGATATTTGTTTCAAAACTTCAAGAATGCACTGCACTGACTTAATGTTATAGTTCTGTCTTGAAACTTTATGAGAAATTATGTATCAACCTTCCACTAGTCCACCTGGACAATAAAGGATGATATTGGCTATTGACTATTCATGTTTCCAAATTTAGAATTCCTTCACAGATACTTAATAAAACTTTCAACAATCAGTTAAACAAAATAGATGAATTAATTACAGAACAGAGCCTTGCCACAATACTACAGTGTAAAAGAGCTCGACAAAATAATCTGTGATTTTAGAGGAAAGAAATTATATATTTGTGGCTTTTAAAAGGTTAAAACATAATTTCACGAAACAAATAAAGTCAAAATGCGAAAACATGGCATTTACCTGTTGAGAACTTCGGCAGCCTTTGCCCACACAAAAAGGATGGAGATCAAGAGAAGCAAAACATTTGAGACAAGCGACAGAAGGGTATATCCAGCTACCTCAAAGATGATCCAAGACGCAAGTACACCAATGAGAATTCCCACGGTTACATTCTTCTTCCTCCAGAGGATCACATCAGCAACTATCAGGCACAATTACAGTGAGTCACTGATCAGGACACAAGCATTTTTTAATTCGACTCCCAATTCTCATTTTGTTTCTCTCCATGTAACCCTAATCGAAGTAAATATATCACAACTAGATTTGCCAATACTAGAAAGAAGGGAAAAAAATGGATCGGGAAACTAATAAAGGTGCACCAAAATCGATGAGAAAACTTCCATCGAGTAGACTCTCACAGCTGAAGAAATCGCATAACACTCGACGATCGGACTGTCAGAATTGAAGCATGCGACGTGGGAGATGAAACATCCAAACTCCGACTAACATAGAATCAAGAAAGAGAATTGAAAAAAAAATTTGCATTCTCGGTGGACTTACTCATTCCGCCGCCGAGGATCTAGTGAAGGGATCGCTGCTTGCCCGAGGATGGCGGAGAGGATTCCTGTGCGGATTGATCTTGGACGGCGATCATCTCTTGTTCCGTTCGAAGAAGTTAAAAGCGACGGAGGGCATCATGCTTCGCAGTTTTGGGTGGTGCATGGCGTACAGGTGAGGTGGATGCTCGGAGTCGTCGTCGGTGCTTGCTGCTGTCGCCGCTGGAATCAAGAAGAAGGGTGGGCTATGGAGGTCCGGTCGACGACAGTGAAGAGAAGAAAGAGCTGCCGGCCGGTGGTGAGGAAGAAGAGACGACCGGCGGTGGGAGGTCGCGTGCCCTAGCCGCGCGAGAGGAGATGTCGCGAACAGAAAGGAATCACCAGCATTGTGTCGTCGCATGGGTAAAAGGAAACGAAGTTTTCTCCTCTTTTAATCTGGGCCGCCCATATTATGATGAAGATGGATGAAGATCCAGCCGTCAGATCTTGAGATAAGCGGTCTAGATCACTTAAGATTGAGATGATAACTTGACAGTAGACAACGCTTTTTAAAAATCGTTGTCGTAGATACTAAAAAAAAGATTAATAGACAACGTTTTTTACGAACCATTGTCTTTGACCCATAAAAATCACTAATAGACAACAGTTTTTAGAAAAGCGTTGTCTATTAATAAGAAAATAATGAAATAGACAACGCTTTTCACTAAAAGCATTGTTAAAAAAAAAATAGACAACGCTTTTTAAAAAAAGCGTTGTCGTTTAAGTGTTGTAGAATCCTAATTTTCTTGTAGTGAGTACTCAAGGCGCATTCGGGAGCGTGGAAGGTGCTTCAGTACTGTTCATGAAAGGTGCCTTCTAGGAGATAAAATTAGCAGGATGCGGAAGCTATGATCTCTGGAGCGAAGGGGATAGAAGTTGCTACTAGAGGAACCTCCAAGGTGGCTGAAGGCACCTTCCACGAACTATATATGTGCTCTTCGAGTAGCACAGTACACATACTTCAATTACGATCTTCTATGCATCCTTTTAGCCTTTCAACTACTTCGGCTTCCTGCTGGCTTGCTACGGCTCTGCTACGCCCGACTGCCACTAAGAAGCTATCTAACACTGAGCGTAAGCTAACTATCTTCGAAAGTGTTGGGTAACGAGTTTCAATACTATACTTAATTATTACAAAAGGAAAAGTATAGTGTCTTACACTTTCTCCTATTCTTTTTGTACTCGATCTCCTCTTCCGACGGTTCCGAAAGAGGTTATTAGTAGATTATCTATCAATAGGTCCACAAGACTTGGGTCTTGGAGTAAGAGTCGCTGAAGGTTCTGAACCAAGTAAAACCAAACTTGTCCTTTTATTTGCTATTTTTTCAAAATCACATGATTTACACCCCCCCTTCTCACGTGCGTCTCAATCCAACAATTTCCTACACCTGCATACTTGACACCAAGTTGTTAGATTACTAACAAGCCTAATTTTAACCTTAATCATATATCAAAACCTTGGGTTAACATTGTGCTTTCGACACCAACAAAAGTCCAATAAGAAGGGCCAACAACAAAAGGGAAAGAAGACCAAAATCGATGGTGAGTCCATGGGGAAATGCTTTCACTACAAACAAAAGGGTCATTGGAAGAGAAACTACTTCGAATTCCTAGCTCTATAAAACCAAGGTAATCATGAGTTATCTTTATTTTGTCTTGCTTAGTGGTTGATTCAACTGATACTTGGATAGTAGATTATGGAGCCACTAATCATGTTTTTAATATATTGCAAGGGTTCCAAGTTAACTAAGGAACTCAATGAAGGAGAGCATACTCTAAGGATTGGCATAGGAGCAGTTGTATCTATAAGAGCTACTAGAAATGTTTATCTCTATTTTTCAAATAAGAAACATTTGATTTTAAGATATTGTTATTATGTCCTAGATATTACTAGAAATTTGATTTCTATCTCTTTATTATTTAAACAAGGATATTATATCTATTTCTCACAAATGATAGTTGATATTACCTTGAGTAAAGCCACTATATGTAAAGGACATCTAAGTAATGGTTCATATGTCTTACAACTTATTGATAGCTCATTGCATCACACTACATCTAACAAACACATAAAGTTGTCTCCCACTAATGAGACTTATTTATGGCATTTAAGACTTGGTTGAATCAACCTCGATCAGATTCAAAGACTAGATAGGAATGATCCTTTAAGTGAGTTAAAGATAGAAGATTAGAATCCCTACATATATGTGAATCATGTTTGGAAGGAAAAAGGACTAAGAGATTCTTTAAATCTAAAAGAATGAGAAGGGTAAAAGAAGTCTTGGAATTAGTGCACTCTGATGTATGTTAACCAATTAGCGTTCCTGCTAAAGGTGGATATGATTATGTTTATCTAATGACTCATAAATTTGAAGATTTTGGAAAGTTCAAAGAATTCAGAAGTAAAGCAAAAAAATAATTAGGTAAGAGCATTAAAACACTTTGATCAAATCGAGATGGGGACTATATATCTAATGAATTTAAAATATATCTTTGAGAGAATGATATTTTATCCAACTGAGCTCACCAAACACTTTCTAATAAAATGGTAACTCAAAAGGGAGAAACAGGATATTGTTGGACATGGTCAGATCTATGCTTGACTTTTTCTACTCTCAATACATCCTTTTGGGGATATGCTTTACAAATTGCAATATACTTGTTGAATATGATTTCTTCTAAATCTATCTCTAAGACACCCTTGGAGTTGTGGAATGGACGCAAGCCCAATCTAAGACATGTCCAGATATGGGATGCCCTACATATATACTTAAGGGAAAGATATATAAGATAGAATCAAAATAAGAGTAATGTATCTTTATAGGGTGTCCAAAAGGAACGAGAGGATATTACTTCTATAGTCCTCAAGATAAAAAGGTATTTGTAAGTACAAATGTAATTTTTTTTAGAGGACAAATATATAGAAGAACGTGAATTAAAAAAATAAGATTCTTTTGAAAGAGAATCCTAGTTCATAAGTTTGCACTAAACAAACTCAATTTAAATTCACATTTTTACCAATCGATTGTTGGTCCTATTAGGAAAACAATAGAGGTTCCGCCTGATGTATCCACTAATTGCTGACAATTGAGATGGTGAAGGATTATGGCTCCATTGTTCAATAGCTTCCATGTATTGAAATGAACATGACAATAAGTGAAAGAGCAATAATTAATTCCAATCAACCAAATCCTCCACAACTTAAATGCAGTCGGAAAGTTGTTCATCGACCCTCCAAGTGCTTGTATTATGTAGAGTCCTTTGAGACAATATCTATTGAGCAAGAGATGGATCTCATTTAGTATAAAGAAGCTATGGAGGATATAGATGCTGACCATTAGAGAAGTGCTATGGACTCATAAATGAATCCATGTACATTAACTCTTTTAAGATCTTGTATATATGGCTGATGGGATGAAACTCATTGGATGTAAGTAGATCTACAAAAGAAAGAGAGGAATAGAGACCTTTAAAGCTAGATTGGTCGCAAAAGATTATACCCAACGAGAAGGAATCAATTATGATGAAACCTTCTCTCCTGTGGCTATGCTAAAGTCTATTCGGATCCTCTTATCTATTGCAATTAATTTTTATTATAAAGTATGACAAATGCATGCCAAGACTATCTTTCTTTATGAAAATCTTGATGAAAGCATCTATATGATACAATCAGATGGTTTCATTCAAAAGGATCGAGAGCATAAGGTATGCAAATTGAAAAGGTCCACTTATGGGCTTAAAGAAACATCTAGGTCTTGGAACATCATATTTGATCAAGCTATAAAGACTTATGGCTTGATTAGAATCTAGATGAACCTTGTGTCTATAAGAAAATTAATGACAAAAGTTAGGTTTTCTTGTGTTATATGTGGATGATACTCTACTCATTGAAATGACATAGGAGAGTTAACATCCACTAAACACTAGTTGGTTCAATAGTTTGATATAAAATATTTGAGAGAAACAAACTATGTTCTAGGTATCCAAATCCTTCGGGATAGGAAGAACATGAGGATTGCATTATTCTAAGTTTCGTACATTGATAAGATACTGGTGAAATTTTCTATGTAAGATTCAAAGAAGCGTTAGACACTTTTCAGACATGGAGTTTACTTGTCACAAGAGCAAAGTCCCAAGACTTCAAGTGAAGTAAGTAGAATACATGAAACGAGTTCCTTATGCATCAACTATAGGAAGCTTAATGTATGCTATATTATGTACTCGTCCAGATATTTGTTGTATTATTGGGATAGTCAGTAGATATCAGTTGAATCTAGGGCAAGAGTACTGGACTGCAGTAAAACATATTCTCAAGTATCTTTGCACAACTAGAGGATATATGCTAATTTATTCAGCTCCATATTTGGTTCAAGCCCAAAGAATATACTGATTCTGATTTTCAATATGATAGATGCTCTCATAAATCTACATCAGGGTCAGTATTCACACTAGGTGGTGGTGTCATCATTTGGAGGAGTATCAAACAATCTTATATTACTGATTCCATAATAGAGACAGAATATGTGGCATCTTGTGAAGCAACAAAAGAAGTCGTATAGATGAAAAAGTTTTTGCTAAGCCTTGAGATTACTCCTTTTGAATTAGAGGTCTATCACTACTTTGTACTGTGATAATAGTGGAAAAGTGGCAAATACAAAAGAGCCTAGAAACAATCAACGTATATTAAACGAAAGTATCACCTAATTAGGGATATCATTCAACAAGAAGACGTGACAATGTTTAAGATAACATCTGTAGAAAATCCTATTGATCCTTTCACTAAAAGTTTACCAATTGTGAGTTTTGAGAGACATATTCAAAATATGGATATATTAGATATGTCTCATTTACTCTAGCACTAGTTGGAAAACTTAAATAATATTGTTTTGAGCATTGCATCTATCCATGAATTATATAAGACTATAAATTGAGTGTTTAAGTTGTTATATATAAAAAGATTTGATTTATAATTAAATCCAAAGAATCATTATGTATGATTAGTAAATAAACACGGATAGTTTATTTTGACAAGATTATCTCAATTTTATTATGTCTATCTTTGACTTAATAATAAAATTGGAATACATTTTAATGTGTTCGGTTAGATCGTGTAAAATTAGAATTGTGATTTGATCACACCAATCTAATTTTACTTGATTATCGTAAATAATACCTTAATCCTTAGCGGATAATGGATTTTAATTACAAACTTGAAGTTCTTTGAAACACCAATGGGTGAGATCAAACTATTGGTTAATATCTCAATGTTTTGGGAATTAAAGTGAAATAACAAAGAACATGTATTCACAATATGGAATCTGTCCCCTAATTAATACGTATGATTATAACTCACAATTTATTCTGATAGACCGTAAAACCTGAGCTAATTAATTCAATTTAAATTATTGAATTAATGATGTGATGAGATCACATTGGACAATCCAACAGAAGATGAAAGTTAGTATTGTGAGTATCTAATAAGCGCAATTTGGTTATGGTACCATATTTAGATATTCTAGATTAATCAATAAGAGGATATATTTATTGATTATAAACTTATGTAATTTCAATTGGATTAAGAGTGTAATCTAATTATTTTAATGGAATAGAATTATATTAATAAATTATCTTGACTAATTAAGAATTAATTAAGATAAAAATAATTTATTGGAGCTTAATTTAATTAGATGTCATCAGCTCTCTTTAATCGTTCAAGTGAGATTTGGATAATTATAAGAGTTATAATTTATTATTGTAGTAGAAAATAAAAATATATATATATATATATATATATATATATATATATATATATATATATATATATATATATATATATATATTTGATTAGTATTGGCATATGTATTGTACACGTGGCATGATAGTGACAACAAGAAATTATAACCTAGATATGATAAGATTTAATAAAGCCCAACTAGAATAAGAAGATATAGACAAATAATTATGTTTATATATACAAGGGTAATCTCGATTCTTTGTTCATTCCATTAAATTAATTCATGTTAACATGCAAAATATCAAGATCTTGTAATGAGATGTTCGAATTATAGAAAATTAATTTTGTAATTAAACATTCTAATCTTGACCTAACAATTCATATCATAGCTAAGTTTTTGATATTGTTACGTATTTCGAATTGATTTATGCATGTGTTAGTTAAAAGTGGTGTTAGGAATGTATGATTACGTGGATGGATGATGAATAATTTATGATCCTAGAATTTTTATGGTGTAATTAATGTTTCATTTTAAGTTTGTAACCAAGTGAGTGGATTAGGACTACATAATTTTTCCTTGTTAACTTGTTTATTTTAAATTCTTTTGGAAGCACTTGTGTAGGTATATTTTGTATGTATATGAAAACGGAGGACCAAAATGCTTCTTCTTCTAATCATGGGCATGACATGTTAACACCATAAGATTTGAGATTCGAGATAAATGTCTCTCTTATATGTTAGTCATTATTCCAAAGACTAGTAATCTTCCGTGATTTATCTCCTCCGTATTGCCCTGGGACAGATTAACGGGGGCGTTAGAGACGAGCATATTCACCTTTTGCCATTATGGATGGTGATATGATATCTGCTATAATAAGATAGTTGTCTAATCGTAGCTGTCTATTTTAGGATAAATAATTCAATATGATATTTTTTTAGGATGTACATGTCCTTTAATTTGAATTTTATTTTTTTATTTAAATTTTATTTATTGGTAAAAAAATAAAATTTTATAATATTTATAGTTATTTTTTATCAATGGTAACTTATCAAATTGCATCTTCAAGTTTCAAAATTCCCAAAAAGTGACCACATACTTCTTTCTCGGATGGATCCTCTGACCCCTTTTTCTAATATGCTCTTGGACCAAAAAAAAATGATTGGTGGAGGATAATAATCTTTACCTGTTAAATAGATAGGGACTATTACTCTCCACCAATACAAAGATTGAATCAAAGTATCTCATATCTTTTCTCAAACTATCTTTCGCATGAAAAAAAAAAAAAATTATTTGACCGCCACAATGATCGACCATGACCTTTGGCCAACTTGATTTTGTGGCTAGAGCCGACCTCTAGCTTGGTCGCGAGGTCAGGGTAGGTGTCATCTTGGTCGTGCAACCTTGACCTAGCCATGCAACCAACTTGATAGGGATAGTGACCATAGGCTGATCTAAGCCTGGTCTATTTGAGCTATAAGCCAGATAAGCCAGCCCAAATTTTGAATTTACGTTAGCGGTGGCGGTGCTGTTGATAATTCTAAACGCATGAATTAAAATGATTTAATACGGTAAAGACTTACAGCGATCTCCCGCAGATCTGCAATCGACGACGACAATACTCGCTGTCGGAAAAATGATCACAGGATCAAAAAGCTCTCCACAATTCCACGAACCAAATCCCACCATCTCAGATGTTCTCCTTCCCTTGTCTTCATTTTTTTTTTTGATGAAAAGGTAAATATATATCATCAAAATGCACAATCATACAAAAGTGATCCTAGAACCCCTTATGTCATGTCTGACAAATTGCCAAATCTGGAAGGGGATCTGTGGTCATGTACATGTGCTCACTCGTGTACCATCTATCCATGTCTCCTCTGCACAGATGGGATACAATCTCGTCCTCAGTACCAGATATTAAAGCTGAGGTATCATCCAGCACTGCCTGCTATCTCTGTCTAGCTGCTCATGTGTCTGCATCATCACTGTCCACGCTATGTGCTGCGTCCAGGAGTTAGGTGCCCCACACCTCCTCCATACCTCTCGCATCTCCCATGCGTCCTTGAGTCTCTAATGACTCCAAGTCATCTCGATCCATCTCCTCCTGTGTCATAGGCCAAGGCCCCATGATGTCATTTTGAGCAAGTGACCAGCTATCAACGGATTTGGCGCGCCTTTACCGCGAGTCGTTTGCTACGGGCTAGATAGGTCTTTATGGTGGACCTATGCACCCTCTTGGGCTTTTTGGCAAAGCCCCAGCCATAAATGGATTTGGTATTGTCCTTACCGTGAGCTGTTTAATGCGGACTAGATAGGCCTTTATGGTGGACCTATTCATCCTCCTGGGCTTTTTGGCAAAGCCCCAACCATAAACGGATTTGACATGTCTTTACCGCTAGTCGTTTGCTGCGAACTAGATAGATCTTTCTAAGGTGGGTCTATGCACCTGTACATCACTCTCATCTCCTATATGCCCTCTCCACATACAGTCCTCATGCTCTACTACATGACTCCACCCGCTGTGGTCGCTCCTCACATATATTGCCCTTAGCCCATAAGGTAACCCACATGCAGTCCTCACACTCTACTGCATGACTCCATCCGCCGTGGTGTCACCACGTTGCTCACCTCCTCTCACACTCAGACTGTAGCACCATCTATAGCTCTATCCATGGCATCCGTGTGCTCCTGCAAGTGTCCAGCATCCCCTCAGCATCCTGTTCCAGTCGCCATCAGTGTACCTCTCCAGTCAGCTGCTAGAGGGCGTCTCTGTATCTAGGCCATCTGCCGGTGGGTGTATCCGAAAGGAGGTATCCTTCGCCATGGTGGTGTCATGGAGTGCCGATGCCCATGGTCCTCCATGTGTAGTCTCGGTCGCCACTAGCTCCTGATCAGGGACAACATTTTTTTTACCGAGGCAGTACTTGGTATGACAAAATGTCAGCTGGAGTAGTGCCCCAGTTCTATCTCTATAACAGGGTATATGCATGGCCGACATACCTGAGTGACTAAGCTAGAGTAGGCCAAGATGGCCCAAAGGGTGGAGACCACTCCTCAAAAACTCTTATGCAATTACAACATGAGACTAACTACTCTCTAATGGGTCTGTTGGTATTCTATCTACATGTGTAGTGACTATGTCCGCAAGATGCATGCCCTCACCAAGTGTTCTAAGGAGCTACACTCAAAACGGTACCAAAATGCATGCTCTCTCTAATCTAATCTACATGAATACTATAATGTATGCCCCCACATGGGGTCAATCTATGCATGTATGTATGCTCAATGATGCCCAAATACCTGATCTGCTAGTACCCCAAGCGTCCTGAAGACATGTATCTGTATCTTCCTGAAGACCAACTCGCCATCAAATCTCTTCCCCTCAAACATGATGTGATTCCTTGCCATCCATATGTGGTGTACCATCACTGACATGGCAAGGTGATGAGTTCTAGCTAAGGTGGAGGTCCCCTGGTATTGTCACCTAAATGTCCTCAACATGCACTGGTAGGTGACCATCTCAGGGCACATCTGTAACCAACCTCTGATTCATCCCCACAGCTGTTGGACTGGCTGACATCTGAAGAACACATGGTCCATCGTCTCCTCATCATGCATACAAAAGGTGCAAAGTCTATCCTTCAAGTAGTCCTGTCCAGCACACACCAGTAGTCTCCCATGTGCCATAAGCCAGACCATGAAGGCATGGCTTGGCTGGAGATCCCTCTACCATACTGTAGCCGCCCAGGGCTTCCTAGCTCTCGTGTCTCTGAAATGATCATATGCTATCCTAACACCGCCCCCCTCCTGCGACTGAACCAAGAAGAGAGAATTTGTCCTGCTACCTCTAGGCTGGCTGCTGTGCTGAGGATGCTGTCCCAGATATGTACCAACTGCTTGATTAGTGGGGAGTCTGTATGCCTACTCTGCCACCCCAATACCCTCACCTGCTGTAAGTATGTGTGATATACCCAGCGTATCCATAGTGTGTCTTACTTGTCCTGTACATGCCATAGAACCTTTGCCAGAAGCACCTAGTTCCATGCTCGTAAATCCCTCAAGCCAAGAACACCTTCCCGCTTGGGCCTCACTAGCTCTGACCATGCAATGGGGGATCTCTTGGACGTCCACATGAAAGATATGCAAATGATGTAGATGAGGTCAATAACCCCCTGGGGTAGTGGTAAGACTGACATCCAATAGCACTCCACCCCCTGTAGGACTGATGATATAAGCTGTGCTTTCCCGGCATAAGATAATGTGGATTTCAGCCATGAACCGATCCTACAAGTGAGTGAGTCCAGGAGTGTGCTATAATATGAAATCTTTAGTTTCTGGGAGGCTATGGGAATCCCCAAGTATTTGAAGGGCATCTCCCCTAATTGAAAACCTGTGATGGTGAGCAGCTGATCTCGTATTGGTCTATCCCTGCCATGTAAATGCTGAACTTAGCTAAGTTGGCTGTGAGACCGGCTATCTCGGCAAACTGTGATAAGCTCTCAACTAGCTGTGTCACTGATGGGACATCCCCCTGGAGAGTAGTAATAGGTCATCTACATATATCAAATGTGTTGTCCTCAGAGGTTCACATTTGGGGTGGAAATGAAAATCGAACCTGATAGTGCGTCGTGCTAGTGACCGGGATAGATACCCCATGCACAGTCCAAATAGGTAAGGGGAGAGGGGGCCCCCCTGTCTGAGTCCTCTACCACCTCTGAAGAACCCATGCATGATGCCGTTAATCACTATAGAGAAAGAAGTGGTGGTGATGCATTCTCTGATCCATGCGATATAGACAGCTAGGAACTGTAATACTACTAATACATCCTGCAAGAAATCCCAGTGCACTGAGTCAAAAGCCTTATGGAGATCCACTTTTAATGTACATCTCGGTGATATGCGTTTTCTGGTGTAGTTCCTTAGGAGCTCTTGTGCCAAGTGGATATTATCTATGATAACACGACCTTTGACAAACGCGGTCTGCGCAGGATGTAGGAGATGATCTGAGACCTCTGCCAGTTTGCTAGCCAAGAGCTTGGAGATCACTTTATAGAACACTGTGCAGCAGGAAATGGGTCTATAATCTTGCACCTTATTTGCATGAGCTATTTTTGGGACTAGGGCAATCACAGTGTGGTTCCATAATTTTAGGAGTTGCCCAGTAGTGAAGAACTCCAGCACAACTGAGGTGAAATCATCCTTTACTGTATCCCATGCTTGCTTGAAATTTTTTGAGTTGTATCCATCTGGGCCCGGTGCCTTAAGGTCTCCAATACTGAAAAGAGCACTCTTGACCTCCTCTGTAGTTGGGAGCCTTGCCAACTGAGACTGATGGTCTGATGTCAACACTCTCCCAAACTGCATACACTCAGCATGAAAAGAAGCACAGACTACTTGAGTCCCTAGCTGCTCCTGATAGTGTCTTACAAATGCTTGAGCAACTTCCTGAGGACTGATGGTAGTCACCCCATCATCTTGTTCAATAGCCAATATTTCTCTTCTTTTGTTGTTTCTTTTGACTAATGAGTGGAAGAAGGGGGTGTTTCTATCAACTTGCTTAAAATATGTGTGTTTTGGCCTTTGTTGGTAGAAAAGATATTTGGCCTGTGCTAGGAGGTCAGCGCTTGGAAGGGGGATAAAGTTTTATCCCCTTCGTAATGGATCGCGGTCAAATGCAATCCGATCAAAATCGGGTTCCGGGAACCCGGAATGGGTCCAGGCGCTCGGACCACTAAAGTAAACTTAGTTGACTTTTGGTCCGGGCCCTCTGCTCCGGTGCTGCTCGCCTCGGTCCGGGTCTTCCGCTCCAGCTCCGCTCGCTTGAGTGATTTCAGCCATCCGGAGTAGGGCTCACCCGAACCCAACTTCCGGCCTTGTCAACCAACCTTCCGCTCTGACTTCTCGTCCCTCGGAAATGCCACGCGCCTCCTTCTCGTCTGCCCGCGTGCTCTTCCGCAGTACCTTGACCCTCGGACGCACCGAGCCCATTGACTCTCTCCCGTGCCATCCTTCTCGCTAGCTGCAACTTTTATTCGACTCCCTATGCTCCTAAGCTCCTACACACTTAGATACAAGGTTAAAACACCACAGAACCTAACTTAACTTGTTGATCACATCAAAACAATCATTGGGTTCCAACAATCTCCTCCTTTTTGATGTGAGCAACCCAAGTTAAGATAAGATAAACAAATGTAAAGATAAAACAAATAATATTGCAATAAAGTACAAAAAAATAAAAAATTGATCTACTTTCCCCTAGACTTAACTTTTTCCTTCTCCCCCTTTGATCACATAAAAAATAAGGTTCTAAAAAAAAAAATCTAAGGGTTTTAAAAAACTTAGTAAAGATTTGAAAATTATTGATATCATCAAAAATTTGTAATAACTTTAGAAAAAACCAAAATATTTTTTGAGAACTTTTCTAAGCAAAAAAAAAAAAAAAAAAATTAAAACAAGAAAATTTTCTAAGTAAAAAATTCTACGGTTAAAAGGAATTTCAAGTAATTTTCAAAAAAAATGTTTGAAAAAACTTTTTAAAGTATTATTTAATTTCAATTTTAATGCTTTATCAGTAAGTTACTTAAACATTTTATTTCAATATTTTGGCTTCCAAGCAGTGGCGAGATACTAGGCCTTCTTGGTTATTGGAGCAACAATCACTTTCTTAGACAAAGTCTCATAAAGAAATTTAACGTTTAATTTTTCTCGCTGAAAGCGCTAAGTTTAATTTAGAGTTTAGGTTAAACAAGACTTTGGAACCCAATATAGGTTCTAGCCAACTGGATTAACTAAGAATTTCTTAGGGACATACTTCTTTGAAATATTCCTAATTTATCCCTTGTGATATCTAAAATACCAAGTTAGATTGTTGTCTTTTCTAAAATTTGTATTTTGTGAACATGATTTTTTAAGTTATCTACTTGTATTTTTAAATTATTATTTTTTAATTTTAATTTGTTTAATTCTTCTAATGGGCAAGATTTAGCAAGAATTACTTTTACATTTTTAATCTCTTTTTCTAACTTACAGCAATCCTTAGTTAATAATTTAACAAACTTAAATAATTTATCGGGAGGAAGGGATCATACTTGACTTACCTTGTCGATCTCGTTATCCATGTCTCCCCCTGAACAGCTGCTTTCTTCCGACGTAGCTCTCCCATCATCGATGCTCATTACAGACGAGCTTGAATCGTAGTCCTCGTCTTCATGACTTGCCATTAATGCAAGTCCGGAGAAGGCCTCGACTTTTGATTCGGACGATGTATCGTCCCACGTCACCTTCAGAGTCTTGTGCTCATTCTTCAGATAGGCTTCTTTCCTTTGTTCTTGTCTTTGTTCCTTAGCTTTGGGGCAGTTGTCTTTGACGTGCCCTTCTCCGTTGCAGTGGTAGCATCGGATCGTCCTTTTCTTTCTACCCTGGGGATGGTTAGTTTTTCTAGATTTACATAATTTTTTAAATCATCTTACCATCATAACCATTTCTTCATCGTCGAGAGAGGATTCTGACTCTTATTCGTCTCTCGATGTGTTTAGGGTGACATTGTGCTTCGGCTCCTTCGTACCTGCACATCTCGATTTATGCACTTCAAACGTGGAAAATAATTCTTCTAAGGAAATAGATTCTAAGTCCTTAGAGATATAAAAGACATCTACTAGTGATGCCCATTTAGTATTTCTAGGAAATGAATTGAGTGCGTACCTTAGCGAATTTCGGTTACTTACCTTTTCTTCGAGATTCGACAGTCCGGTGATAAGCTCCTTAATTCTTGAGTGCAGATGCGCAACTATTTCGTCTTCTTCAAATCTCAGGCTGGTGAGATGGTTACGAAGTAAATCCTATCTTGCGAGCTTGGCTTCGGGCATCCCTTCATGCAACTCAAGGAAATTTTCCCACAATTCCTTTGCTGAGTCGTAGTTGCCGATCCGGTTGACTTCTTGTGGTGGAAGGATGCTCAGCAAATGGAATTCTGCTTTGTCGTTTGCCACGTAGTCGACCTGCTCTTTTTTCGTCCACTGGTATTTTTCTTTGCCCTCCGGTACTACAAAACCGAATTCCATAATTAAAACTAAATCAAAGTCAGTTTTGAAAAATACCTGCATTCGCTTTTTCCAGCTGGCGAACTCTCCCTCGAACTTTGGTGGGTATATGCTCGGTCCAGCCATTTGTTCGGTGCTTCGATCGGCGGTTAGTCCTCTTGAAGCGTCCTGGCTCTGATACCACTTGTTGGGACCGTTGTGCCGACTAGAAGGGGGGTTGAATAGCCCTGCACAAATTAAAAGCAAAACCCTTCTCGGATTTTTAAAATAATACTTACATATAATTAAAGAAAGAACTAAAAGATAGAGGCACAGGAATTTTTACTTGGTTACAACCGGGGAGATTGTTAATCCAAGGAATGAATCACACTAGTATCTCCTTCAGGTGGAGAAGCCTCTTATAGTACTGACGGACAAAAAATAAGAAACTTAACTAAACAAGAGAAGTGCACAAGTGTAGAATATGAAATTGCTCGTTGAATTGAATGAATTGAAAAACTTCTAGACCAAGACTGTATTTATAGCATTGGTCGGGGCACCTGGAGGGTTTCAGGTGCTTGGAAGGGGGATAAACTCTTATCCCCTTCGCAACGGCTCACGGTCAAACACAATCTGATCAAAATTAGGTTCCGAGCGCTCGGAATCGCTCCGGGTGCCCGGACTGGTTAGGGCGCCCAGACCACTAAAGTCAACTTAGTTAACTTTTGGTTCGGGCCCTCTGCTCCGGTGCTACTCACTTCGGTCTGGGTCTTCCGCTCTGGCTCCAATCGCTTGGGTGATTTCAGCCATTCAGAATAGGGCTCACCCGAACCCAATTTCCGGCCTTCTCGAGCAACCTTCCACTTCGGCTTCTTGTCTGTCAGAAATGCTGCGCGCTTCCTTCTCATCCGCCCGCATACTCTTTCGCAGCACCTTGTCCCTCGGATGCACCGAGCCCGTCGGCTCTCTCCCGTGCCGTCCTTCTCGCTAGCTGCGTCTTTTGCTCGACTTTTTGTGCTCCTAAACTCCTGCACACTTAAACACAAGGTTAAAAACACCACATGACCTAACTTAACTTTTTTGATCACATCAAAATAACCTTGTGGTTTCAACATAAAGTTACCTGCTATGACTGCAATAAAAAGGGATACTACAAGCCAGAATGTCCAAACCAAAAGCAAAGAAGAAGGAATGCTTTGAAAGTAACATGGTTCGAATCCTCAGAAGACTCCGACGAAGAACACGAGCAAGCGAGCTTCCTTAAGGAAGTGAATCAGAGCTGAATCAGAATCCAAATCTGGCTCAAAAGATGATTCCACTATAAGTTTGTCAATAATTAGATTACAAAATTTAGTTTCTTACTTGTCTAGAAAACTAGCAAAATCTAACATCTAGATCAAGTCACTCCAAAAGGAGGTAACAGTCCTTAAGGAAGTGACTAACCTAAGCTCCTTGACCGAATATGTTCAAGCTAGAACTTCAACTCAAGTCCAACAACTCGAGGAAGAAAATTTCAACTTGAAAAGTCTAGTCAAGGAACTTAGGAACTCGTTGGAATGGTTCACTTTGGGTTTCAAGAATTTTGATTTGATCCTTGGAAAACAAAGGTCATATACTACCGATCTGGACTCAAATATAAGGCCAAACGTAGATTCAAATCATGCTTATCCTTAGTGAATCGATTAAATAGAAACTTAGTCTAAGCATGGGTCCCCAAGTCTAACTTGGTTAATCAAGTTAGAATTGATCAATATTAGATCCCCAAGGATCAAATCCATTACCTTGATAGACCTTATCGAGACTATAATCCAGGGGGAGTCAATAAAAAGATAATTTTGATTATTAAATAGACTTGTTTGATATTTGTTTTACCCCTTTCCTTATTTATACTTAGATTAGGGAAGATAAAGACTTAGACTTGATCGACACTTATTTAGTTAGAACAAGGATTCTCAGAAAGGAAATTAAATATTTAATTTTTTAAAAGGCACTGTCTAGAAATGGTTATTGCTCAAATACCTAAGAAGGTTTAGTGTCTCGTCACAGTCTGGAAGTTAATTATTAAAATGGATACTTAATTGGCTAACTATTAAACCTTAGTCTAACTTATATATAAATCAATCCTTAGATTTTAATTTAAATTGAAGATAAAATTAGTCAACTTACAAAATAAATAAGATTCCCTGATTAATAATCTAAAAAAGGGGTAAAATAGTTTTAGGTTTAAAATTAGTTAATTAAAGCTTAAACCTAACTTAATCTTTAAATCAAAGCAAATATAATTTAAATTAATCAAACTTAACCTAAACTTAATCAATCTTAAACTGAATCAAATTAAACTTAATTTAATCTTCAAAAATTAATTTTTAAATTTTAATTAATTTCAAAATCTTACTTATTTTCAAATGTTAATTAATTTTAAAATTGTAATTAATTTTAAATTTTAATTAATTTCAAAATTTTACTATTTTCAAATATTAATTGTTTTTAAATCTTAATTAAAAGTTTTAAAATTTAAAATTTAAAATTTAATTATTCAAATTTAAATATTTTAAAATATAAACTCAAATATTCTAAAATTCAAACTAAATATATTTAAAAATCAAAATATTTCAAAATTCAAACTTAATTTTTTTTAAAATTCAAAACTTAATTATTCTAAAAATTTAAACTTAATTTTTTTTTTAAAAAAACTTAAATATTTTTAAATTCAAACTTAAATATTTTGAAATTGAAACTTAAATACTCAAAACTTAAATATTTTCTAAAATTCTAAAATAATATTCTCAAACTTAAAAATTAATTTAAAAAAATTAATTTCATCTCACACAAACTCATAAGTTTAATATGTTTGAAAACTTTGAAAGGGTTAGATGGAAAATCAGGAAAATAGATAATTACTTTTATATATTTTTTTAAAACTTGTATTTTGCATGCTTGAACTCTAGGGTCATTATCATTAATCAAGGTATTAATTAAATTATTTAAGCTCACTTATCCCCTACAAATTACTTAAACTTATTAAGAGGGAGAGAAATAGAGAGATAATTTTTTTTTAAAAAAATAAGCATTTTCAAAAGTTATGATGTTTTTTAAAAGAAGATTTATAAGTTAAGCTCTTTTAAAATCAATTACTTCTTGAGAATTATAAAGAAATCCTTTTCAGGAGCTAAGTATTTAGCTAAGTCTTTTTTTCAAAGAAACTCTTTTTAAAGCTAAGTGTTTAGCTACATATTTCTCAAAGAAATCCTTTTCAAAGCCAAGAATTTAGCTAACTTTTTACCCAAAGAAAGTCTTTTTAAAGCTAAGTGTTTACCTAAGTTTTTCTTTCCAAGGGAACTCTTTTTAAAACTAAGTGTTTAGCTAGGTATTTTTCAAAGAAATCTTTTTCAAAGAAAAGTATTTAGCTAAGTTTTTTTTAAAAAGAAACTCTTTAAAGATAAATACATTTTTCAAAAGAAAGTTAAGTGCTACTTTCAAGGGGAGCTTAAATGAACAAGATTAAAAAGTTAACTTTTTAAATTTAAAGTTTTTTTAACAACTTTTTTCTCTACTTAGTAGTTTTTTTTTTTTGGATATATGTCAAAAGGGGAGAAAGATATTAAAAGTAAAATAAAAAAGCTTTATTTTGAGAAAAAGTAATACTTAAGAGGGAGTGAGTAATATTTTATTTTTGCAACTTGAAAGGTAATACTTAAGCTTTATTTTCAACTTAAAACTTGAAAATTTACTTGTTATTTGTTTTACATGCCTTATTATTTTTGTATATTTTTACTTAACTTTGAACTATATTACCATAAATCAAAAAGTGGAAGATTGTTAGTACAGGAAGCACCAACTAATCAAACTTGTGTTTTGATATTGGCAAAGCTTCAAAGTTAAGCTGTGTTGTTATTCTAACAAGTTGAACTAAGTATGCAGGAAAGTCCTAAGTGCTCTTAGGCAAAGAAAAGTCCTAGTTACGGTTAGGCAGGTGGAAAGTACTAGCTGCAGTTAGACAATGAAGTCTTGATCTAGGGGACTAGGCAAAGTCTTGGTGGGTTAAGGAGTTTTGATGAAATTCTAGGGTCAAGGACGTTAGGTAAATGATGTGCGTAGATTATATATACTTATTTAGCATGTTTTGACGCACATTCACATATTTTACGCATGCTTTGTCTGTGCACATTCATACTCTTAGTCTTATTTTCAGCATAATTACTTCTCTTTGTTCAGAGATTTGCTCTTGTGTATTTTCTGTTGACAGGAGTCAAATTTGGAGAGGAAACGATGTTCGCGGTCGAGCCAGTCAACAACCGAAGGAAAACAACACTGGTAATATGACCTACAAGACCATGTCAAAGAAGCAAAGAGGAAAATGACCTTGGTCGTGTGGTGCACACAGGTCGTGTGGCTTCACCAGAGGAGGAGCATAACATGGCCGTGTGAGAGCCACACGACCGTGTCACCCAACAGCATCACCAGAACAGGGCCGTGTAGATCCACACGCCCGTGCGACACTTCCAGAGAGCAAGCAGAGATTGGTCGTGTGTTCCACATGGCCGTGCAGGATTTCCAGATACCAAGAATGGCCAGGCCGTGTGAGCCACACGGCCGTGTAGGCCATCCAGAGCCAAAGTAGAACACGACCGTGTAGATCCACACAGCTGTGTCACCTTGGCTGAGAGGAGAATGTAAGAGGTCATGTGAGAGCCACATGGCCGTGTCACGGGCCATGTGGTGCCCGTGCCCCAACTATATAAAAGGGGGTTTCTTCCCCTTTCAAAGGGGGGAAGGCTCTCCCTTTGGGGAGATCCAATTTGGAGTTGTTCTTCGTCCGTGATCCGTCGATCCGAGGCCATCTCCTTCTCCACATCGACTCTGGTAGCTACAGATTGGTTCTGAAAATCACTCATCGATACTAGATAAGCTTTTCTATTCTCTTTTCTCCGGATTGGGATTGAAATGCTTGTAATCTTCTTGTCTTCGGATCTTTACCTTTTTGCTATGGAGTAGATCCATTGTTCTAGGAATAAGGGAGTATTTGTGGTGTGATTTGATGTAAAATCTCATGGATATGCCAATTTCCTATCTAGATGATGTTAGCATGTGTTGTATCTATTTGATCTTATGTGGATTCATGTGTTTGGACCTAATTACCATGTTTGATTGAATGTTTATGATGCTTGTGGATCCCGTAGAGAGATGCCCTAGATCGTATGACCGAGGGATGCTCGTGATAGGCAGTCCTACTAACGGACGTCTGGGGTGTCTTCTTAAAGATGAAGCAAGGCTCTACAAGGAGGTGGGATGGTTGAATGTACTTAATACCTACATCATTACATGGATTGAGTAGTGATGTGTTTATGTGTTGTATGATTGAGGGATACTCATGACAGGCAGTCCTGCTAACGGACTTCATAGGGATCATATCTATTTATTCAGTTGTGGTGTAAATCAAGATCCCTTGCCGATTGTCTTCTGCAGGAGAAATTTGGCAACTTCCTATAAATGCATGTTAATTGAGGATATGAATTGGTGAACCATATTACATCAATAAATATCACAATAAAACTGAACTCCTAGAACACTCATAAAAACCAAGTATGTTTCTATTTCTAGTTGCTTTACTAGTACATTCACTACCTTTGTCAATTGTTTAGCTAATTCGTCATGAGACATCTCTAGTGCTTATAACCAGTCCCTGTGGGATTGATAATCTTTTATTACTGACGATGAGACCGTGTACTTGTGATTACGTAACAAGTTTTTAGCGTCGTTGCCGGGGACTGTGCTTATAACATTAAAGATAATCATTTGAGTAAGACTAAACATTCTTTTTTTTCTTCCTATTACTAACTTGTAACTAGTTTTAGAAATTCTATTTTTTATGCAAATTTTATATTACATTTCCTTATTTCTTCTTTCTGCAACTTTTCTTTCTGCAATTCATATTTGGCATTTTACATTTTCAGTACTTCAATTTAGTTTTTATCTTTTAACTAAAAGAAAAACTTCTGTGATAAAAAAATATTTGGAATCTTGTTCTTGTATGCGTAGATCTAACTTTTCAGGAGATCTATTACCTTTTGATCCTGAGATTGATAGAACTTTTCATAGAAGAAAAATCTTGCAAAGACACAAGTAGAACAAGAACATTCAATCATGGCAAACAAATCATTGAAGGATTACGCATCACCATATGCATGATGTAAAATACCAAAAATAGGCGAATATTAATAAAGGAATTTTCCGGAATTTTTGGACATTTTTCGGGAAATTTTCGGAATTCGTACAGATAAGTTCACGGGGATAAAAACGGGGCCCGGAAAATCCTGTTTAGGTTACCCTGTTTTAATGAGGAAAAATTTTATTTTTAATTTCCTTTTCTTTTTCTTTATATTTTCTTTATTCCTCGCCGTTCTCTTTTCTCCTCGTGCCGACGACGACGCCTCTGCCCTAGCCACCTCGCGCCGCCACCACTGCCAACGCCGACCCTCTCCTTGCTGCCACTCTAGGTCACGGATTGGTGGGGTTTTTGTGCTTTGAGGGGTGTTTCTAATTTCCGGCAGCCACCTTCTAGCGGTAAACAACCCTATTGAGCAGCAACTCTTGGATTCCAGCAGCGAGGTTGATTTGGATTTCTAGGTTGTGGAACTTGAGGTAAGGCTTAGGGTTTGTTTTTGTATTCAATTCTGTGATCTGGTTCTTATCCCTGCCGTGTGCAGCACTTGGGTTGTGTGGAAGGTTATGCTAACTAAGGGTGGTAGTCTCTAATTTTAGATTCAATTCGACGGTGGTGTATCTGGTTTCCGCGGCTGCCCTGTCCCGACAACAACTACTTGTTGTGGATCAATAGAGGAGACTTTGGTGTTGAGGTAAGATATTTAATTAGGTTGGATTAGGTATGAGTTAGATTTTTGTAATTGGTTGCATATGTATAATTGGAATTGGTCTGATAGTATGATTAGGGTTAAGGTAAATTAACCCTAGTTAATTGTTGGATTTATGTTAGCTTCTCGTGGATTTGATTTAGCTATTTTATCTATATGAAATTAGCTAAACCTGGAAACTATAAATATTACAGGACCTTGACGCGAGACGAGTATCTCGGAGTCAGATTGGACCTTTCTATTTTCGTAGGCGGGTACTTTTGACTTTTTATCTTTGATATGCTTAGTAATGAAATTAACATGTTGCATTAATTATGTCCTTTATTTGTTTCGGTTAATCACTACCCAAATCTTGGTACATGCTTGATTGATTGATTGGTTTGCATCTTATGTATATTTTACCTGTTTATACATGCTTATAGGGGTAGTGATATACCATGCTTTACCATGTTCAGGACCTAGGTTTTATACCTTCTGTGTACCTTTGATTCGATATGATTCTTTGACCTAGGGTGCACTTTTCTAGATATATGGATTAGGTCAGGATGTTTTTATGGTTATTGCCATGCACCATATGCATGATTGCATGCTGTGCGATAGTCCGCTCCATTATTGTTGAGCACATCGCCAGTTACATGGATCTGCACACACCACCACTCATGGGTTAGTGGTCGATTCAGGCAGAGTGTGTTGCAGCAGGGACTCTGTTAGGCACCGTTGGTCCGCTCATGGGTAGTGTGACACAACGTGTTATCCGGCAGGGATTCCTCCCCGTCATCGTGTACCGGGAGTTGAGAGCATTGCGCTCCCCCATTTATGATTTGGGGTAGGAGGATAGGTGTACTCCGACAGCATCCCGTCCACTCGGTCACTCTTCAGGAGTAGTGACGACAGAGTGTACGGTTGTCACAGCCCTACCCACTCGGCCTCACTATTGTGTGAGACGATCGACTGGCGTCAGGGGTGACCAGGACGCATCATTGGCATCATATGCATGATGCATTTATTGATTGTGTTTGTGTTTGCTGCATTTATATGCTGCATATTGTTTGGATACCTATGTTTGACATGCATACAGGATTTCTATCCCACTCGATACTCAGGACCTGGTTAGTACAGTATTCTCCTGTTTACTTCAGATGCATTTTTATTTTTCTTATCAGGAGACTGTACGCATGATTAGTGCTAGGTGTTGTTTCTTTACTTTGCATATCAATTGTACCTGCTGAGTGTTGGACTCACCCCGCCTCCATTGTTGTTATTTTCAGGTTGATGCTGTCCGGAGGGAGTTCCAGTCGCTAGTCCCCACTGCACGTAGTGCTGGTCCCTGCAGACCTCGAGGATATGTTTGATTTTCTTTGGTTTCTTTTCTGTTCTAGACTGTTTTGAACATGATATGTTTTGGATTATTCTGCTTATGGATATTGTATGGATTTTATTATTGCGATGAATTTGGATTTTATTCTACTACATGCCTGCCTGGATGGCAGAAGAGGTGAGTTCGTCGGATTTGAGCTTTACGAGTGTAGTGGAGTAGGGTGGATTTCGAGTCAGAGTATTATTATTACTGCTTTGTTTGATATATATAACTGCGTGGATGTTTGTGTGGTTGTGTTATATTTATTATTATTATTCCAGCCGCATGTGACTGAGGTATGGAGATATGTAGAAAGTTTCAGATTGTCCGCCGTACAGGGGAGATGCTGCCGAAATTTCTTCGGACGGGGACTCCTTTGGGGCGTGACAATTTAGTGGTATCAGAGCACAGTTTTACGATCTTTTGTTTCGTATTTTGGATTTTCGGGATTTATTTGATACCAATTTATTTGGTATCAGAGCGGGTTATGATACCTGCTTTTGGTGTTCTGGAGATTTATCGGATACCTGTTGTTGGTATTCTGGATATTTGGGTTAGCCAGGTTTGCGAGTCAAACTGGGCATTATCGGATTTTCGATATGGTTATGTTTCGGATTTCCGTTTCGGATTTATTTGGATTTCCGGCGATATGTACGTTCGGAATTTTGAGGTCAAATTGGGGACTGGACAGCGATGGAACATCTCCAGACGGCAAATAGGTATGTTTGTATTTTATGTTTGTTATATTGGTATTGATATCTGTAATTTAATTTAACAGATATGAGACGATCTACTCGTATTGCTGCGAGACGTGGTGCTGGACGACCACGGGATCTCTGGATATGCCAGAGATGCCCACTGTTAGTGAGCCTGTCAGTCAGGGACAGACTCAGGATGCAGCGGGAGCATCGGGCTCTCAAATCCCGATAGCTCCTGTAGAGATACCTACTTTGGCCACACCGACGGTATCCACTCCTACCGTATTTACGGTACCATCAGGTGTACCATTGGCGTACCCGACATTTGCTCCAGAGCAGCCTACGACGTACTCGACACCAGTGGCACCTGTGCCCCCAGTGCCTACAGTAGCAGCAGCTGCACCATATCCGGTACCATTACCTACCGTACCTCCAGCTGCCACCACTTTTGTTCCCCAGGCAGTACCACCGACGGCTTATGCTCCGGTATATACAGCAGCACCGGGAGTTCCTCCTCCGATTTATTCCGCGGTACCACCTGTAGTATCAGCTCCAGTGTTTCCGCCAGTTCCTGCAGCCGTCCCGACACAGCTCACTGATATTGTCGCTGCACGAGCTAGGATTCCAGCACTGGCTGAGTCGATGAAGACTCGTTTCACTCTTTTCCGCGGAGATCTCGATCCGAGTATGGCTCTGTCATGGATAGAGACTATGGAGCAGACTTTCTTCTATATGGCTTGCTCCGAGTGGGAGAAAGCAGAGCTGGCTGCTTACCATTTACGGGATGAAGCTAATGCCTGGTGGGTTACTCAGCGTTCTATTATTGGTGAGCGCAACGTCACATGGACCAGGTTCAGAGAGGCTTTTGAGAGCCGTTTCTTTCCACTGTCCTATCAGATGGCTCGCCGACAGGATTTTATGAGTCTGAGGCAGAATAATCGCTCAGTGACCGAGTATAATACTGAATTCCTCCGGTTGGCTCAGTTTTGTCCAGAGTTAGTTGCGGAGGACAGAACTCGCATGATGCAGTTTATACAGGGATTGGATGGTTATCTGCATGTACAGCTTGCCGGATTAGGGATTTCATCTTACTCTGATGCATTGAATCGAGCTTTGATGATAGAGTTAGCTCGGCAGACAGCATATCCGGACAGGAAAAGAAAGCATACGGGTCAGACATCAGGGCAGGTCCAGCAGACACAGGCGACAGGACAGCCTCAGAGTAGTCACAGACGGTCAGGTCAGGGTACTTCTGGGGCGTCTCGTAGGCCTCAGAAATCAGGGCGGTCTTCTTCAGGACGTTCCCGGTTTTCTCAGCAGAACCGGCAACCACCTTCCGGTGATACTCATTGTTTCAGATGTGGATCCAGAGATCACCTCACCCCAGCTTGCTCTCTGGGACAGTCAGTTTGCTTTTATTGCAAACTGCCGGGGCACCAGAGCCGAGATTGTCAGCTGAAGGCTCAGCACACGGCTTCCGGAGGGTCAGGTCAGAGGGGACAGTCTAGTCAGTCAGGGGCATATCGAGGAGGGCAGAAAACCCGCAGCATTTGGCATGCTTGGACAGGAGTACTCCAGTGCTTCTGTAGCACCCAGAGTTTTGCTCCAGGACCTTATTATCCGACTCAGGGGCAGTATCAGACTCAGTCCCAGCCAGCTGCACAGTATCAGTCACCATCCTCTCAGTCTTATCTGGCACATAGTCCAACAGCGCCTCAGTGGCAGGATTCTGCCCAGCCGCAGCAGCCGCTGGCAGTGTTACCACCTCCTCCTCCGCCAGAGACTGGTCGTGTTCATGCGATTACCAGAGAGGATGCACAGCGGGCCGACGGATCAGTTTTCCGCGGTAGGATTTCCATTTATGCATTTACTGCTGATATTTTGATTGATACTGGTAGTTCGCACTCTTTTATATCCCGTACCTTTATGCGGGAGATTGGTAGATTACCTATTGTTAGATTACAGCGGTTGACCGTCTCCCTACCGTCCGGTGATACTTTAGACATCACCCAAGAGGTCAGAGGTTGCCCGTTAGACTTTGGCAACATGACACTTACGGTAGATCTTCTAGTATTGGAGATGGTCAAGTTTGATATCATACTAGGCATGGATTGACTGTCAGTTTATCATGCTACCGTTGATTGTTAGACGAGGGTGGCCACCTTCCAGCCTCCGAACCAACCCTCGTGGAGTTTCACTGGCATTAGAGACGACGATATCTCGATTATTTCGGCGATTCAGGCGCAGAAGTTGCTGTCTCACGGCTGTCATGGTTTTCTATTATCTCTGATTAGTACTGGAGACAGCAGCAGTTCGCAGCTCTCCGACATTTCTGTAGTCCGAGAGTATCCAGATGTATTCCCTGAGGAGCTTCCTAGTTTGCCTCCCAGAAGGCCAGTGGAGTTCACTATTGAGCTGATTCCGGGAACCTCACCGACATCGAAGGCTCCGTATCGTATGGCACCGAAAGAGTTGAACGAGTTGAAGGTTCAACTCCAGGAGCTTTTGGATAGGGGATTCATTTGCCCTAGTGTTTCCCCATGGGGTTCTCTGGTATTATTTGTCAAGAAAAAGGACGGCATCATGAGGTTATGTATTGACTACAGGCAGCTGAATTCAGTGACCGTCAGAAATAAATATCCATTACCACGGATTGAGGATTTGTTTGATCAGCTCAGAGGTACTTCAGTGTATTCTAAGATTGATCTGCGATCCGGATATCATCAGTTGAGAGTCAGAGATTCTGATATCCAGAAGACAACTTTCCGTACCAAATACGGTCATTATGAGTTTTTGGTAATGCCATTTGGGCTTACCAATGCTCCAGCGGTGTTTATGGACTTGATGAACCGCATCTTTCTGGAGTATCTGGATCAGTTTGTTATCGTTTTCATTGATGACATATTGGTCTACTCTCGTTCCGAGGAGGAGCATGCACAGCATCTTCGCACAGTCTTGGAGATTCTTCGACGACATCAGCTGTACGCAAAGTTCAGCAAGTGTGCATTCTGGCTATCCTCAGTTGGTTTTCTGGGACACGTGGTTTCTAGCAGAGGTATTTCAGTTGATCCTCAGAAGATCGAGGCTGTCACCGGTTGGGAGCAGCCGAAGTCAGTTCAGGAGGGATTGGCCGGATATTACCGACGTTTTGTCGAGGGCTTCTCGCGTATTGCTATGCCATTGACACATCTTACCCGGAAAGGCGTGAAGTTCATATGGTCCGAGGATTGCGAGACCCGTTTTCAAGAGCTGAAGCGGAGATTAGTGTCGGCTCCAGTTTTGATTTTACCTTCTGGAGAGGACGGATTTGTACTTTACACCGATGCATCTCTTCAGGGTTTGGGCGCTGTTCTGATGCAGCACGGCAGAGTAGTCTCTTATGCTTCTCGTCAGGTGAAGGAGCATGAGAAGAATTACCCAGTTCATGACTGGAGTTAGCTGCCATCATCTTTGCTTTCAAGCTATGGCGACATCATTTATACGGTATCACATTTGAGATTCTCACCGATCATAAGAGTCTCAAATACATTTTCACTTCGAAGGAGCTTAATCTCTGACAGAGGAGATGGATGGAGTTCCTGAAGGACTATGATTGTACCATTAGCTACCACGGGAAAGCTAATGTGGTTGCAGATGCACTCAGCCAGAAGTCCAGAGGGACTTTGGCTTGCCACCGATCACGGACTTGATTCAGAGTTTCTCTGAGTTAGATCTTGAGGAGCAGGGACCGACAGAGCAGGGTATTCTTGTTACCATAGTTGCTCAGTCGTCGATCAGGACGAGGATCCGAGAGGCACAGGCCAGTGATCAGCATTTGCAGTTTATTGGCAGTCAGATAGCTCCGGGGCAGCAGACCGAGTTTACACGAGACGAGGAGGGTATTATATATTTCCGAGGCAGATTATGCGTACCTCAGTCTCATCCGGTCTTACAGGAGCTACTTCAGGAGGCACACCGTTCTCGATTTGCGATCCATCCAGGCGGGACCCGTATGTATCGAGACTTGAGGCGTTCCTATTGGTGGAACGACATGAAGAAAGACATCGCGGATTTCGTAGCTAGGTGTCTTGTTTGTCAGTAGGTGAAGGCTGAGCACCAGAGACCTGCAGGATTACTTCAGCGGATTCCTATTCCTGAGTGGAAGTGGGATCACATTACCATGGACTTTGTGGTAGGATTGCCGAGGACACGACGAGGCCATGACGCGATTTGGGTAATCGTAGATCGATTAACCAAATCCGCGCACTTCTTAGCGATTCGGAGGACTTATTCCCTGGATCGATTGGTAGATCTGTATTGCCGAGAGATTATCAGACTACATGGTGTTCCATTGAGTATCATTTCGGATAGAGATCCACGGTTCACGTCTCGTTTCTGGCAGAGTCTGCAGCAGGCCTTGGGCACGCAGCTTCGGTTCAGTACAGCTTTCCATCCACAGACAGATGGATAGTCAGAGCGGACCATTCAGACTTTAGAGGACCTGCTGAGGTCATGTGTTATGGATTTCGGAGGCAGTTGGGAGGACCATCTGCCGTTAGTAGAGTTTGCCTATAACAACAGTTTTCATTCGGCTATCCAGATGACACCGTTTGAGGCGTTGTATGGTAGACCTTGTCGGACACCCGTCCTCTGGGATGAGGTTGGAGAGGCCCAGTTGTTGGGACCTCAGAGAGTTCAACAGGATGCAGAGTTGGTCCGTACTATCAGACGGAGGATGTCAGAGGCGCAGGACCGCCAGAAGAGTTATGCTGATCGGAGACGCAGACCACTGGAGTTCTCTGTTGGCGACCATGTGTTTCTGCGAGTTTCACCCACGAAAGGGGTGAAGAGATTTGGCCTCAGAGGTAAGTTAGCTCCGCGGTACATTGGTCCTTTCGAGATCTTGGAGAGGATCGGAGCGGTAGCTTACCGATTGGCACTACCACCGTCCCTGTCAGGCGTTCACGTATCGATGCTGAGGAGATACGTGCCAGATCCGACACATGTGCTGGCATATATTCCAGTTCCAGTTCAGCCTGACATTACATATGAGGAGGTTCCGGTACGGATTCTCGATCGGAAAGAGCGTCAGTTGCAGAACAAGACTATCCGGCTGGTTAAAGTCGGATGGCAGCATCATTCGGACGAGGAGGCTACTTAGGAGCTCGAGGATACTATCCGAGCTCGATATTCCCATCTTTTTACTTGAGATATGTGATTCAGTTTACCGTTCAGCATTTATACTTCCTGTTTATTGTTAGTACTTGCTGATGGTAGATAACGAAATTTGGGGACCAAATTTTTATAAGTGGGGGAGAATGTAAAATACCGAAAATAGGCGAATATAAATAAAGGAATTTTCCGGAATTTTTGGCCATTTTTCGGGAATTTTTCGGAATTCGTACGGATAAGTTCACGGGGATAAAAACGGGGCCCGGAAAAGCCTGTTTAGGTTACCCTGTTTTAATGAGGAAAAATTTTATTTTTAATTTCCTTTTCTTTTTCTTTATATTTTCTTTATTCCTCGCCGTTCTCTTTTCTCCTCGTGCCGAAGCCGACGCCGACGCCGACGCCTCTGCCCTAGCCACCTCGCGCCGCCAACACTGCCGACGCCGACCCTCTCCTTGCTGCCACTCTAGGTCACGGATTGGTGGGGTTTTTGTGCTTTGAGGGGTGTTTCTAATTTCCGGCAGCCACCTTCTAGCGGTAAACAACCCTATTGAGCAGCAACTCTTGGATTCCAACAGCGAGGTTGATTTGGATTTCTAGGTTGTGGAACTTGAGGTAAGGCTTAGGGTTTGTTTTTGTATTCAATTCTGTGATCTGGTTCTTATCCCTGCCGTGTGCAGCACTTGGGTTGTGTGGAAGGTTATGCTAACTAAGGGTGGTAGTCTCTAATTTTAGATTCAATTCGACAGTGGTGTATCTGGTTTCCGCGGCTGCCCTGTCCCGACAACAACTACTTGTTGTGGATCAATAGAGGAGACTTTGGTGTTGAGGTAAGATATTTAATTAGGTTGGATTAGGTATGAGTTAGATTTTTTGTAATTGGTTGCATATGTATAATTGGAATTGGTCTGATAGTATGATTAGGGTTAAGGTAAGCTAACCCTAGTTAATTGTTGGATTTATGTTAGCTTCTCGTGGATTTGATTTAGCTATTTTATCTATATGAAGCTAGCTAAACCTGGAAACTATAAATATTACAGGACCTTGACGCGAGACGAGTATCTCGGAGTCAGATTGGACCTTTCTATTTTCGGAGGCGGGTACTTTTGACTTTTTGTCTTTGATATGCTTAGTAATGAAATTAACATGTTGCATTAATTATGTCCTTTATTTCTTTCGGTTAATCACTACCCAAATCTTGGTACATGCTTGATTGATTGATTGGTTTGCATCTCATGTATAGTTTACCTGTTTATACATGCTTATAGGGGGTAGTGATATACCATGCTTCACCATGTTCAGGACCTAGGTTTTTATACCTTCTGTGTACCTTTGATTCGATATGATTCTTTGACCTAGGGTGCACTTTTCTAGATATATGGATTAGGTCAGGATGTTTTTATGGTTATTGCCATGCACCATATGCATGATTGCATGCTGTGCGATAGTCCGCTCCATTATTGTTGAGCACATCGCCAGTTACATGGATCTGCACACACCACCACTCATGGGTTAGTGGTCGATTCAGGCAGAGTGTGTTGCAGCAGGGACTCTGTTAGGCACCGTTGGTCCGCTCATGGGTAGTGTGACACAACGTGTTATCCGGCAGGGATTCCTCCCCATCATCGTGTACCGGGAGTTGAGAGCATTGCGCTCCCCCATTTATGATTTGGGGTAGGAGGATAGGTGTACTCCGACAGCATCCCGTCCACTCGGTCACTCATCAGGAGTAGTGACGACAGAGTGTACGGTTGTCACAGCCCTACCCACTCGGCCTCACTATTGTGTGAGACGATCGACTGGCGTCAGGGGTGACCAGGACGCATCATTGGCATCATATGCATGATGCATTTATTGATTGTGTTTGTGTTTGCTGCATTTATATGCTGCATATTGTTTGGATACCTATGTTTGACATGCATACAGGATTTTCCTTATCCCTCGGACTGTTTGACCTTATACTCAGGACCTGGTTAGTACAGTATTCTCCTGTTTACTTCAGATGCATTTTTATCTTTCTTATCAGGAGACTGTACGCATGATTAGTGCTAGGTGTTGTTTCTTTACTTTGCATATCAATTGTACCTGCTGAGTGTTGGACTCACCCCGCCTCCATTGTTGTTATTTTCAGGTTGATGCTGTCCGGAGGGAGTTCCAGTCGCTAGTCCCCACTGCACGTAGTGCTGGTCCCTGCAGACCTCGAGGATATGTTTGGTTTTCTTTGGTTTCTTTTCTGTTCTAGACTGTTTTGAACATGATATGTTTTGGATTATTCTGCTTATGGATATTGTATGGATTTTATTATTGCGATGGATTTGGATTTGGATTTTATTCTACTACATGCCTGCCTGGATGGCAGAAGAGGTGAGTTCGTCAGATTTGAGCTTTACGAGTGTAGTGGAGTAGGGTGGATTTCGAGTCAGAGTATTATTATTACTGCTTTGTTTGATATATATAACTGCGTGGATGTTTGTGTGGTTGTGTTATATTTATTATTATTATTCCAGCCGCATGTGACTGAGGTATGGAGATATGTAGAAAGTTTCAGATTGTCTGCCGTACAGGGGAGATGCTGCCGAAATTTCTTCGGACGGGGACTCCTTTGGGGCGTGACAATTTAGTGGTATCAGAGCACAGTTTTACGATCTTTTGTTTCGTATTTTGGATTTTCGGGATTTATCTGATACCAATTTATTTGGTATCAGAGCGGGTTATGATACCTGCTTTTGGTGTTGGATACCTATTGTTGGTATTCTGGATATTTGGGTTAGCCAGGTTTGCGAGTCAAACTGGGCATTATCGGATTTTCGATATGGTTATGTTTCGGATTTCCGTTTCGGATTTATTTGGATTTCCGGCGATATGTACGTTCGGAATTTTGAGGTCAAATTGGGGACTGGACAGCGACGGAACATCTCCAGACGGCAAATAGGTATGTTTGTATTTTATGTTTGTTATATTGGTATTGATATCTGTAATTTAATTTAACGGATATGAGACGATCTACTCGTATTGTTGCGAGACGTGGCGACCACGTGCGAGGACCACGGATCTCTGGATATGCCGGAGATGCCCATTGTTAGTGAGCCTGGCAGTCAGGGACAGACTCGGGATGCAGCGGGAGCATCGGGCTCTCAAACCCGATAGTTGAGATACCTACTTTGGCCACACCGGCGGTATCCACTCCTACGTATTTACGGTACAATTAGGTGTACCATTGGCGTCGACATTTGCTCCAGGCGACCTCGACGACTCGGCACCACCGCCACGGACCTCGGTGTGCAGACACCGTGGCACCTGTGCCCCCCTCTGATGGCATGCACCATATCCGGTACCATTAACTACCGTACCTCCACCGCCACCACTTTTGTTCCCAGCAGTACCACCGACGGCTTATGCTCCCGATATACAAAGCAGCACCGGGAGTTCCTCCTCCGGTTTATTCAGCGGTACCACCTGTAGTATCAGTTCCTGCAGCCGTCCCGACACAGCTCACTGATATTGTGGCTGCACGAGCTAGGATTCCAGCACTGGCTGAGTCGATGAAGACTCGTTTCACTCTTTTCCGCGGAGATCTCGATCCGAGTATGGCTCTGTCATGGATAGAGACTATGGAGCAGACTTTCTTCTATATGGCTTGCTCCGAGTGGGAGAAAGCAGAGCTGGCTACCAATGCCTGGTGGGTTACTCAGCGTTCTATTATTGGTGAGCGCAACGTCACATGGACCAGGTTCAGAGAGGCTTTTGAGAGCCGTTTCTTTCCACTGTCCTATCAGATGGCTCGCCGACAGGATTTTATGAGTATGAGGCAGAATAATCGCTCAGTGACCGAGTATAATACTGAATTCCTCCGGTTGGCTCAGTTTTGTCCAGAGTTAGTTGCGGAGGACAGAACTCGCATGATGCAGTTTATACAGGGATTGGATGGTTATCTGCATGTACAGCTTGCCGGATTAGGGATTTCATCTTACTTTGATGCATTGAATCGAGCTTTGATGATAGAGTTAGCTCGGCATACAGCATATCCGGACAGGAAAAGAAAGCATACGGGTCAGACATCAGGGCAGATCCAGCAGACACAGGTGACAGGACAACATCAGAGTAGTCACAGACGGTCAGGTCAGAGTTCTTCTGGGGTATCTCGTAGGCCTCAGAAGTCAGGGCGGTCTTCTTCAGGACGTTCCCGGTTTTCTCAGCAAAACCGGCAACAACCTCCTAGTGATACTCATTGTTTCAGATGTGGATCCAGAGATCACCTCACCCCAGCTTGCTCTCTGGGACAGTCAGTTTGCTTTTATTGCAAACTGCCGGGGCACCAGAGCCGAGAGTGTCAGCTGAAGGCTCAGCACACGGCTTCCGGAGGGTCAGGTCAGAGGGGACAGTCTAGTCAGTCAGGGGCATATCGAGGAGGGCAGAAAGCCCAATCTTCACAGCGTCAGCAAGGAAAATCCTGGTGAGTGAAGTCAGGTGAAAGTCCTAGTAAGTGAAGCTAGGCAGTAAGGAAAGTCCTGGTGAGTGAAGCCAGGTAGAGGAGAAGTCCTAGTGAATGAAGCTAGGCAGAAGGGAAGACCTGGTGAGTGAAGCCAGGCAAGGAAAATCCAGATGAATCAAAGTTGATCGGACATCTGGTGTTGGGAAGTCCAAGTAGGTCAAAGGGATTGACCGGATACTTGGCACGAGAAAATCCAGATGGATCAAGGTTGATCGGATATCTGTTGTTGGGAAGTCCAAGTAGGTCAAAGGGATTGACCGGATACTTGACACAAGAAAATCCAGATGGATCAAGGTTGATAGGACATCTGGTGTTGGGAAGTCCAAGTAGGTCAAAGGGATTGACCGGATACTTGGCACGAGAAAATCCAGATGGATCAAGGTTAATCGGATATCTGGTGTTGGGAAGTCCAAGTAGGTCAAAGGGATTGACTGGATACTTGGCACGAGAAAATTCAGATGGGTCAAGGTTGACCAGACATTTGGTGGAAGTCCAAGTGGGTCAAAGGGATTGACCGAACACTTGATGAGGGAGTCCTAGCAGGTCAAAGTTGACCGGATGCTAGGCATGATGAACCAACAAGTCATGGTTGACCGGATGTTGGTGTAGGGGACTTTGGACTTGTTTTTGGGCAAAAACAGGAGCTGAATCGATCAGCCGATCGATTGGCTCATGCCCAATCATTCGGCTGATCGATTGGGTGAGTCCCCGCGATAAGGCTCCTCCCAATCGATCAGTGGATCGAACATAAAGCCTCCCAATCGATCGGGTGATCGATTGGGAGCCTCCAATCGATCGGGCGAACGATTGGGAGCCTCCAATCGATCGGGTGATCGATTGGGAGCCTCCAATCGATCGGGCGATCGATTGGGAGCTGTGATTTTTCTCGATAAGCCCTGGATCGATCAGCCGATCGATCCATGCAATTTCCAGGAGAACAGAGGTGCTCTGGATCGATCAGCCGATCGATCCAAAGCCTCCCCAATCGATTGAGAGCAATCCAATCGATTGAGATTTGACCGTTGGCGCAGGATATAGCTGTTGGCGAGCATTTCTCTCGGGAGAACCTCCACGGCTTCTATCTTTGATTCACTGCGACTTCACAGCGATTTTCTCCACAGCTCTCACGCCAAATCTTGAAGGTTCTTGGAGGCTTGTGCTGGTGCATGCCCAAGTCAAGAGGCGAGGAAGAAGCTAGGGTTAGGGTTTCTTGTGCATATCTTGTAAGCTTTTGCTTGTATTGTATTTCCCTTCCCTTTCTTCTTGTACTGTGAGCTTGTAGGACTTCTTCGCCTTCGGTAGTTACCGAAAATGAGCGTTTTCATAGTGGAGGGTGCGTGAGTGTGTGGATCCTTGGATTAGTCACCTCTTCTTGAGGTGGATACTAAGTAACTCCCTAGTGTTAGCGAGTGTTGTTTCTTTGTATTTTCTGCTGCACATCATCTCAAGAAATAAGAAACGACGAGCACGAGATCGCACCGAGCTATTCACCCCCCTCTAGCTACATTTCGGTCCCAACAAGTGGTATCAGAGCGAGGCCGCTCTTCACCGGAATCATCGCCGGAAGGGGCAACAAAGCTAGAGGGTGAAGAAGTTGAAGCAAATTCATCAAAGTCAAAGAATTCAAAAAGGCTCAACTTCAAGATGGAATTCCAAGACGGACTTGGATTCGATACAAGGGTGCCTCCACCATTCACAATGATGAACTTCGATCTTTGGAAATCAAGGATCGAGAATTTTTTGATGGTGGAGATAGAGCAATGGTTTGCTCTAATGGAAGGCTTCGAAGCTCCAAAGAATTCAAAAAGGCAAGATCTTAAAGAAAAGCAAATGGAGCCAAGAGCAAATTCAAAGGAGCGAGGCAAATGACAAAGTGACCAAGCTATTGGTCAATTTATTGCCAAGAAATATTTTGGCTCAAGTCGGAGAATTCAAAGATGCCAAGGAGCTTTGGAGCAAATTGACAACGATTCATGAGATCCCCTCCACTGTACCAATTCAAGAAGAATCCAAAGAGGGCGACTCCGTGAGTCAAGATCAAGAGGAAGAGGACTCCGAAGTTAAGAGATGCTCAACTTCCGAAGAAGAAGTCCAAGAAGCCTCATCTTCAAAGAAATGCAATGGAAATAGCAAAGAGGGAGTATACTCTTTGTTCCATGTACAAGAAGAAGATGATGAAGGCTCCACCTCTAGGATTGAGGGGGAGCGATTTTCGTTGACACTGGATCAAGAAGAAAAAGAAGTCTCCACATCCGGGTCAAGAAAAGAAGAGGATGAAGAAGCTTCCACCTCCACAAGTCGAGTCAAATCTATTGGAGGAGCATCACTGTCGGAACAAGAGGAAGTTTCTATCTCCGGATCCAAAGGAGAAGATGTCATCCCTACACATGAATGTATAAATATTTCATTTAAAAATAAAAATCACATTATATTCTTTGAGTGTAGGGAACATGGGTACTACAAGAGCAAGTGTCCTAGATTGGCTAAGAAGAAGGGCCAAGTGGCACAAAAGGGCAAGGAGAAGTCCAAAGAGACCGCTCCCGGAACAAAGAAGAACAAGGAACACATTGTGTGCTTCTTGTGCAACCAAAAAGGACATTATAGAAGTCAATGTCCTAAGGGGAAGAAGGCGTTCAAGCCTATGGGAGGAAGCATGAGTCAAGGGGGAGCCTCCAAGGTAAAACGAAAGGTATCATTTATTGAGCCTACCCCTTTAAATAATGGTAAAAAGCATGCTAATTTCAATTTTTATCATTTTAATGCTATTTACCATAAAAATAGGGAGCATGATAGTATTAAAGAAAAATATATGTCTCTTCATGCTAAGACTATACCACACCTAGGGTTAGGAAGGTAGGTAAAAGTTTAGGCAATAACACTAAGGACCATAGTCATAAGCCTAGAAATAAAAATGCTCAAGGATTTAAAGAAAAATCAAAATCTAGGGATTTATGGGAAGAAAACCAAGTCTTGAGGTCAAGCCTTGATAAAATGGAAAAGACCCTAAAAATGATGGAAAATATCCTAAAAGGGCAAAATGAGCAAAACCTAAGTTTAGCACAACAAGGGTCATTCAAGGGCCATAAAGGTTTGAGATATAAACCTAAGAATAAAAAGGATGCAACTTCTTACCATATGGTTCCATATAATTATGGAACCAGCCCTAGGTCAAATGGCCAAGTCAAAAATACAAGGGAAGTTATCCCTAGAAGTATTTTTGCAACAACAAACGTGACTAGAACTTCTAAGAAGTCTAAGAAAGTCACTAAAAAGGTCACAAGGGAGGCAATCCCTAGAGTTGATATAGAAAAAGTGACCAAGGCTTCTAAGAAGCCTAACAAGGTCACTAAGAAGGTATCTAGGGAAGTTATTCCTAGTGAGTACCTAGAGCATCCAAGGAGCTCCAATAGGTTTTGGGTTCCTAGGAGTATTTTCTCTACCCCTTAGATGGGATAGAGAGTGTCAACTCAAATTGAAAGGGTAGTTAACTCAATCATGATGAAGTTGGCACTCTAAGAGTATTTTCAAGGTTATTATTAACCTTTGAAAATGAAAATGGTTAATTAAATTACTCTTAGAAAGGGTAAGATGTGTCATAACTTGAGAAATTAGATATAATTTTAATTGGCACAAGAGATCAAGTGTAAAGAAATGTCAAGTTGGGATTTTGGCATTTTATTGGGAATTTAATGGCAAATCTAAGCCTTATTTTAATTTGTTACTCTTTAAAAGAGTAATTCGTGCCAAAATTTGAAGAAAATGCTTAATTTAAATTGGCACAATGTAGGAAAAGCAAAGGAAATGTCAAAATTGGATTTTGACATTTTCTTGGGAAATATTGGGCAATCTAGGCTTAAACTTTAAGTTAGCTAAGGTTTAAGGATACTTAGATAGTTATTCTAGATATTTTACTTATGCTAATTTGCCATGCTTTGTTTGCCCATCATATGCCATGACATCATATTTATTTTTGCATTCATGCCTTATTATGAAAAATATAAAAATACCATGTCATGTCATACATGCATCATGTAATTATAGGAAATTTTCTTTTGAAAATTATTTATCTTTGATGTATGTCATAACACATCATGCATTATTTTAATTCCTTACAAATCTAAGGACGAATGACATTCATTAACAAGTAACATCCTTGGTGGATGTTCATAACCTCAAAATACCTAGATAGATATGCATGATCCCTAGATTAGGGCAAAACCAAAGTTTACATCTCACTAAGAACTATAAGGTGACTTGTATGTGGTTTCATACACATTAAATACAAGTGAGATGTTAGGATGATGAACAAAACTCAAGATGTTGATTTAGTGCATTCTTTTGAGTTTTAAGTTCATCAAAACACATAGTTATGTGTTTTCCAATCATTAGGAAAGCTAATGTACAAGTCATGTGCATTGAGCCCAAAGAACATGATTGGATATTGGTTTTGAAAATGATTTTAAATATATTTTGGAAAAACCTTGATGAAGGCTATCTTTTGATAGTAATCATCATTGAATAGTTGAGCATAAACTTGGAAGAAAACACTAAAGTTTTTACAAGTTTCGAAGTTTGTGTCAATCTTTGAAAATAGGAAGTATTTTCATAGAAAACTATTTTTCCTTGATAATATATTCCCTAAGGAATATCTACATGAATTTTCATGATTTTTTGATTTTTGTAAATTTTTAAGGGAGTTTCTGAAATTCACTGAAATAAATTTTCAATTTTTCAGAGCTCTAATCGATCACCCGATCGATTGGAGTGCCTCAATCGATCGGGCGATCGATTGAGAGGAGTTTTTCCCGCGAGCAGAAGCTCGCTGGATTGATCAGTCGATCGCTCCATGCAGTCTGAATCGATCAGTGGATCGATTCAGTAGGGTTCAATCGATTGGGACCCAACTCCAATCGATTGGGGATGCTGATTTTAGCTAGGAAAGCTTATTTTCAGCATCTTGAACCATTTTTAGTCTATATAACCATTCCTTACCCCTCAAAACACATTTGTATACATTTAGAGGGAGTTTTCATGATGAAAACAAGGATAGATTGGTTAAGGAAGACTAAATAGAGGTTTAGGTTGAGGTTTGGATTCTATATTGAATTTATGAACCTCAAAACTTATAAATTTGGGTTTCCTAAAGGTTTAGGGATTCCAAGTCATTGTTGGTGCAATGACAGTTACGTGCATGTCTTTAGGGGGAGTTACTCTTTAAGTATATGAAAATCTATTTTTCATACACCTTGGAAGGTGGTTAACCTTCTTTAGTGAAAATGCTCAAGGTTGGGCATTTGAATGTAATGGAGAGTGGATATCTTCATTATTCATGTGGTGTTTGCTCACAGATGAGCATTTGATGACAATGAAGGGTATGAGACCTTCATTTGAATCGTGTGTGAATATACCAAGTGGTATATGCTCAGGGATGAGCGTTAAGAATAATGAAGGGTATGAGACCTTCGTTATTGTGTTGTGAACAACGAGTGAAGTTGTAAACAACGTTGGGTAACTCTTCAGGGGGAGAGTTTTTTATGTGTGCCAATAGGGGGAGAATGTAGGGTTTAAGTTAAGCCTTCATTACCTAAGAGGGAGTTTGCCCTCTAGAAAAGGAAGAGAATGAAGGAAATCCTCATTCATGTTGGCATGAAGGAAGTTGAGGCTATGGGATTAGCATAACCTAAAGGAGGTATTGTCAAACATCAAAAAGGGGAGATTGTTGGTGCAATATTCCCTAGGTCAAGGTTGACCTGGTTGACTGAGCTTGAATTGGGTCAAGCTTAAGTCTTGATGTTTGGATTTCGATGTTTGACAATACATGGAGACAAGACATGGAGATTGCAGGTTCAATTGTTCATGTGGGGAGATTATGAAGAAGAGTCAAGTAGGTCAAAGTTAGCTGGATACTTGACTGGAAAATCCTGGTGAGAGAAGCCAGGTGAAAGTCCTAACTGGGAGGTTAGGCAGACTAGAAAGTCTGGTGAGTGAAGCCAGGCAGGGTTGAAAAATCCTGGTGAGTGAAACCAGGTGGAAAGTCCTAGTGAGTGAAGCTAGGCAGAAGAAAATCCTGGTGAGTGAAGCCAGGTGAAAATCCTGGTGAGTGAAGCCAGGTGAAAGTCCTAGTGAGTGAAGCTAGGCAGTAAGGAAAGTCCAGGTGAGTGAAGTCCGGCAGAGGAGAAGTCCTAGTGAGTGAAGCTAGGCAGAAGGGAAGTCCTGGTGAGTGAAGCCAGGCAAGGAAAATCCAGATAGATCAAAGTTGATCGGACATCTGGTGTTGGGAAGTCCAAGTAGGTCAAAGGGATTGACCGGATACTTGGCACGAGAAAATCCAGATGGATCAAGGTTGATCGGACATCTGGTGTTGGGAAGTCCAAGTAGGTCAAAGGAATTGACCGGATACTTGGCATGAGAAAATCCAGATGGATCAAGATTGATCGGACATCTGGTGTTGGGAAGTCCAAGTAGGTCAAAGGGATTGACCGGATACTTGGCAAGAGAAAATCCAAATGGATCAAGGTTGATCGGACATCTGGTGTTGGGAAGTCCAAGTAGGTCAAAGGGATTGACCGGATACTTGGCACGAGAAAATCCAGATGGATCAAGGTTGATCGGACATCTGGTGTTGGGAAGTCCAAGTAGGTCAAAGGGATTGACTGGATACTTGGCACGAGAAAATCAAGATGGGTCAAGGTTTACCAGACATTTGGTGGAAGTCCAAGTGAATCAAAGGGATTGACCGGACACTTGATGAGGGAGTCCTAGCAGGTCAAAGGTGATCGGATGCTAGGCATGATGAACCAACAGGTCATGTTTGACTGGATGTTGGTGTAGGGGACTTTGGACTTATTTTTGGGCAAAATAGGAGCTGAATCGATCAGCCGATCGATTGGCTCATGCCCAATCGATCGGTTGATCGATTGGGTGAGTCCTCGCGATAAGGCTCCTCCCAATCGATCAGTGGATCGATTGGGGAGAAGTGTCGCGTGAATAGAAAGCCTCCCAATCGATCGGGCGATCGATTGGGAGCTGCGATTTTTCGCGATAAGCCCTGGATCGATCAGCCGATCGATCCAGGTAATTTCCAGGAGCACAGAGGCGCTCTGGACCGATCAGCCGATCGATCCAAAGCCTCCCCAATCGATTGGGAGCAATCCAATCGATTGGGATTTGACCGTTGGTGCAGGATATAACTGTTGGCGAGCATTTCTCTCGAGAGAACCTCCACGGCTTCTATCTTCGATTCACTGCGACTTCACAGCGATTTTCTCCACAGCTCTCACACTAGATCTTGAAGGTTCTTGGAGGCTTCTTGTGCTGGTGCACGTCCAAGTCAAGAGGCGAGGATGAAGCTAGGGTTAGGGTTTCTTTGTGCATATCTTGTAAGCTTTTGCTTGTATTGTATTTCCCTTCCCTTTCTTCTTGTAGAGTTTCTCCGCCTTCGGTAGTTACCGAAAAGGAGCGTTTTCATAGTGGAGGGTGCGTGAGTGTGTGGATCATTGGATTAGTTACCTCTTCTTGAGGTGGATACCAAGTAAATCCCTAGTGTTAGCGAGTGTTGTTTCTTTGTATTTTTCACTGCACATCATCTCAAGAAACAAGAAACGACGAACATGAGATCGCGCCGAGCTATTCACCCCCTCCCCCCTCTAGCTACATTTCGGTCCCAACAAGGGGGTGGTAACCCTAGGGTCCTAGCTGTGGTTAGGCAAAAGAAAAACCCTAGGGGGAGGCAACTCTAGGTCCTAGGGGGTGGTAACCCTAGGTGAAAAGTCTTGGCGGGTCGAGAGCTTCGGGCAAAATCCTAGGGGGTGGTAACCCTAGGTTGAAATCCTGGTGTCGCGAACCAGGTGGAAAACTAGATAGGTCGTGGAGCGGACGTCCAGCATGAAGACCGAAAGCTTCGGATGCTGAGCAAAATTCCAGTTGGTCTGGAGAATCAACTGACAACAAGTAAACTCTCCTGAGTGGAGTAGGTGAGGACGCGTTCCCCGGTGAGGGAACAATAAGCGTCGGTTCGACCTAGGGTTTCTCGATGGAAATCTGAAGTTAGAATAACCAAACAGTTCGGAGACTGTCAAATACTTTATTTATCATGTCTATATTGTACTAACTTTGTTTTGTAGGGTATGGTCAGTTTCTGGGACTAACGTATTTTGCAGGAAGCGAATTAGACACATTTGCCTCGGATGAACAGTACTCAAGGGGCCTTCCATGGAGCTTAGAGGTGCCTCGGGTACACTATTGAAGACCTCCGCGCAACAAGGTAGAGGGCGCCCTCCATGGAGTTGGAGGCACCCTGGACGCTGGGTGGAGGGCGCCCTCCATGGAGTTGAGGGTGCCCTGGATGCTGGTGGAGGGTGCCCTCCATGGAGTTAGAGGCGCCCTCAGGCAAATAAGCGGCGACCAATTAGGAGCTCATCCACGCTGCGGTTTCGGCGGGATTGAGGGCGCCCTCCATGGTGTTGGAGGCATCCTCCATGGGCTACTTAAGCTCGGTTCGAGCAGCAGCAAGAATACAATAAGAACTCGCAACCATTCTTCTGTGTGCTGCTCAAAGGACGATCCAATAAAGTTGTAACAAGATACCGACAACCCGAAGCTTTAAAATTCTGTGTTTTCCATTGTCGGTATAATTTCATTACTACTTTACTTGCATTTCAAATTGTAAATTTTCGAGCTTATAGTGATTGCCCAAAGTAAATGCTCAACGAGCGTGGGCCTTGGAGTAGAAGTCGCCCCAGGCTCCGAACCAAGTAAAACCCTTGGTGTTTGTGTGTTTTTGCAATTGTTTCATTTATTTTCGTTGTGTATTACTCAAAGTTTTCTGAAACGAATGTGAAAGCCACGAGCGCTATTCACCCTCCTCTAGTACTTTTCGATCCTACAATAATTACCATGGTACAACAGAACCAATTCGAGGGCAGACCACATGAAGATCCGAATCAACACCTTGAAGTTTTTTATGAAATTTACAATACAATGAAAATGAATGGGGTTCCAGCAGAGGTAGTGAGACTATTATTATTTGAGTTTTCTTTGAGAGATAGAGCCAAATAGTGGCTAAATTCTTTACCAGCCAACAACATATCCACTTGGGAGCAATGTGAGCAACAATTTCTGGACAAATTATATCCCCCTATCAAGACTGCTCATATAAGAAATTTGATAGCAAGCTTCAGACAGTCAGACTCTCAATCATTATTTGAAGCATGAGATAGATTTAATAATATGCACAGACAATGCCCACACCATGGACTTAAAAAATGGTTAGTATTATGCACATTTTATCACTTACCATACAAAAATGTCCTTAGATTTTGTAGCTAGAGGGGCACTGATGAATAAAAGTCTTGATGAAGCTGAATATATAATTAAAAGTGTAGCATAGAACCATCATCAATGGACATCAGAAAGATGTGGAGGTTATTCGTCTGCAAACCCAACTAAAGCATTAGGAAAATTTGATTTAGATGCAATCACTTTGATGTCTGAAAAGCTGGATGCTCTTACCAAAAAGCTGAAAAATATGAGAACTAATTCAAGCACAATCAATGCCATAGTATGTGTTTGTGAAACATGTGGAAGTTCAGATCATGCTCAAGACTCATGCCCCTTGGGAGTCATCTCTGCACAAGTCAATCAAATTGAGCAGTGTGACGCCATCATGAGTTATAATTAAAGGCAGAACAATCCATACTCCAACACATACAACCCTAGTTGGAAGAATCATCCAAACTTTTCTTATCGTAACAATAAAAAATAAGGACCATCCACAGGGGCTAGACCAAGCTACTATCCTGGACAACAAAGCTATCGACAACAACAACCTACTCAAGGCTATCAGTTATCCAAATTGGAGAAAATGTTTGAGGAAGTCATTTATGGTCAAAATGAATTGAAGCAAGAAATCAAGATGCTAAATCAGAGAATGGATAGTTCTGAGAAGCACTAGAAAATGCAAGATAGCCAGATTGCTCAGATAGCTTCATCATCTTCAAGAGCACCAGGACATTTTCCAGGAAAACCTGATGTCAACCCAATGGAACACTACAATAGAATTGAGCTTCAGAGCGGATGGACCTTGGGAGATCCCCAAGTGACTGCTATGAAAATTCAAGAAGAGCTCTCTCCTCAAACACTTCAACCAGTTCAGATTCAAGATGATGAGGAGAATACCAAGAAGGTTGAAGAGATTTTTTCACTCTACCCTCAAAGCCAAACAATCCCTTTTCCACAAAGATTAGTTATGATGAAGAAGGATGAAGAATTTGGTAGATTTCTTGACAAGGTAAAAGATATTTGTGTTAAAGTCCCTTTGATTGATTCCATTCAACAAATGCCAAAGTTTGCCAAGTTTCTGAAGGACATTATGTCAAATAAAAGAAGAAAAGGAGACATCGAGATGGTAGCTCTAACAGAAGAATATAGCACTTTATTTGAGAAGAACACTTCCCCAAAACTCGAAGATCCTGGAAGTTTTTATATTCCTTGCACTATAGGATCCAAATTCATTGAAAAAGCTTTCTGTGATTTGGGGGCAAGTGTTAGCCTCATACTGTTGGGGTTGCAAGGTTGCAAACATAGTCCCATATTGAAAACACATGGGAAAGATCATGAGTTTATAAGAGAAAAGATATCTCCATTGGCATGAGGCATTTTGGGGAGAGCCCAAGAGCAAAGTCATGAGGGTCTAGGCCCAAAGTGGGCAATATCATACTATTATGGAGATATCTAAATTCTTTTCGATCCTACAATTGGTATCAGAGCCCGAACTACTAGAAGGTTTAACCGCCGACTGTGCACAAGAGCTATGGTCTGATTGAGCCATGTGGATACAATATTGACCTCGAACAAATAAAGTGGGGGCTCCTATGTTCGGATCAAGAGGATCAGACACCAGGCAGGAAGTCCTAGTTGCGACTAGGCAATGAAGTCCTAGTAGGTCGGGTGGACTGAGGGGCAGGAAGACCTGGTGGGTCGAGGATCAGACGTGGGAAGCCTATGGTCCTTTGTTTGAGGGGGGATTGTTAGGGTTGCAAGGTTGCAAACATAGTCCCATATTGAAAACACATGGGAAAGATCATGAGTTTATAAGAGAAAAGATATCTCCATTGGCATGAGGCCTTTTGGGGAGAGCCCAAGAGTAAAGTCATGAGGGTCTAGGCCCCAAAGTGGACAATATCATGTTATTGTGGAGATATCTAAATTTTTTTCGATCCTACACATACCATATTCGATCTGTAATAAGCTAGGTCCCAAAAACTTTAAACTAACTACCATGACATTGCAATTAGCTGATCATTCTTGCAGGTACCCTATGAGAATTGTTGAAGATGTGCCTATAGAAGTAGATGACAGCATCATACTCACAGATTTTGTGGTACTAGACATAGAGGAAGACCCAAAAATTCCAATTATACTGGGAAGACCTTTCCTTGCAACAACTGGAGCCATAATTGATGTGAAAAACCATAAACTTTTTTTGGTAATCGGTAAGGAAAGATTGAAGTATGATTTATCTAATTCTCCTAACCATGTCTCTTTTTTGTTAGTAAGCATTTGCAGTGGGGCGGATGCTTATAAAGTAGAGGAATGGAGCTTCCATCCTCATGGGAGGTCGTCGGATGAAGAACATGATCCGGGAAGCATTGGGAGAAGGCCCCCAATTAAAAATTAAAAAATTCCTCTACCCTCTGAGGGCAAGAATGAAGGAAGAGGAAGCATCATCAACCCAAGGAGGAAAATCTATGCCACCTTGGGTATAATCTGTGAAAACGAAGACGGGGTCAAGCTAATAACCTTAAACAAGCATTTCTTGGGAGGCAACCCAAGGGTTCTTTTAGTTAGATTCAGTTTTGGTTCTCTTTTTCATTAATTAGTATTTTTAAACTTTTGTTTTTTTTGTTTTCAGGTTGTATTTTGCCTCCATGAGCTGGCTGTGGTTAATTCATGGGCATCGAGACATCAGAGAAGTTGGAAAGGAGGAAATTCAGCATTACTAGACCTAACTGGGCTCGACTGTGTACTATGCACGGTTGTGTGACATTGACAGTGAAGAAGAAGAAGGTGGCCATGTGACTCACACGGGTCGTGTGAGCTAACCCGAGGAAGAAAAGTACTTGGTGTTGGTGCGGTTAGCACTAACGGTCTAACTCAAGTTTTGATGAATGACAAAATAGGTTAAGTTAGTTTCGTTGTTATTTAACACTCTGATCGAGTGTGTAGGAGAAGCCCAGATAGGTCGACAGGCTGACCTGATGTCTGGCACGAAGCCCAGTTAGGTCGACGGGCCGGCCGGATAGATGGCACGAAGTCCAAACGGGTCGATGGCCTGACCGGGCATTTAGCACGAAGTCCAGCTAGGTCGACGGGTTGATCGGATAGCTGGCACGAAGTCCAGACGGGTCGAAGAGCTGACCAGACGTCTGACAGGTAAGTGAAGGTAAGTCACTAGAGGGGAGTGACTATGAGGACATGTTCTTGGGAAGGGAACATTAGGCGCCGATCTGACTTAGATCCATTTCGGATATCTAAGTCGAGATCGTGACTAGATTCCGGTCTCGAGGAGACAGAATCTAATTACTATTCTGCTTATCCATAAAATGTGCTAACATTCTATTTTACAGGATATGATTTATACTTGCCTCGGACTAACGTTTTCTTGCAGGAAGGAGATTGTGGAAAACAAGGGTCCGGGCGCCTGGAGGCAACTTTTACCCATATCGTCGCTTCGCCACGTGGAGATCGCTGACTGGCTCGGCTACGTCACATTCAGGGTGCCCTGAAGGGATCCGGCCACCCCGAACCTCCTATATAAGGAGGGTGAAGGCTGAATCAAAGGAATAACTCATGATCTACGCTTCTGTGCTCCTACGACACTTCTCCGACAAAGTGCTACTGTTTTCTCTTTTTCTAATTATTGTCGGTATTATTTCCTTAATAGCATTTGTACTCAAACTTGTAATATTTTATGAATTGCTAGTGGATTACCCAACGAAAGCACTCGACGAGTGCGGGCCTTGGAGTAGGAGTCAACATAGGCTCCGAACCAAGTAAATTGATTCTGTGTTAGCGTTGTTGTGTTTTTCGTTTATTCCGTAGCGTAGTTTACGATAATTTCTCAATTGATATTCACCCCCCTCTATCGAATTCACGATCCAACACTTGGCTGTGTCAATCGATACAGTCGTGTAGAAATACCCGAGGAGAAGGTGGACAAGGTCATGTGAATTCACATGGTCGTGTGAAAATTCCAGAGAAGAAGAAGAAAGAGGTCGTGTGACACACACGACCATGTAAGCTCAACCGAGAGGGAGATGATACTGCCCGTGCCAATTGGCATGGTCGTGTGGGTTTGGCCGAGAAGGGGAAGATTTGAGCCGTATAGATCTACACGACCGTGTAAGTCTCAAGATTTGGCCATGTCTATAAGACATGGTCTTGTCAAGGTCGTGTCGGCCACACCCCCAAGCCAATCTATTCTTCCCTAATCCCTCTCATCTTCAACCTCTCTTTTTGCTTCTTAGATCTAGATCTCTTACTCATTTTTCTCCATAAATAAGATCTAGATCTAGATCTAAAGTTAAATAGTAAATCCTCTCTTCCTTAAGATCTACAACCTCCTTACCTGAGATCTTCTTTCTCAAGATCTATTTTCTCGAGATCTCACTTCTCTAATCAAGCATCTTACCCTCTCTTAACTAGACATCATGTCTAATCTTTTGAAAAAGCTTCAAAAAGGAAGTGGTGGATCCAACGGAGGAAAGGAACCAACAAAAGAAAAGGGCAAGGGGAAAGTTACAAAGGGAAAAGGCAAAAGGATGACACACGATGAAGGTAACGACAATGAATTCAATATTGTCTTTAGAAATGATGATCATAAAGCTAGATTTAATATTCTTGTCGCAAGAAAGATTGTGTACACACGATATATGTGTTGGAGACCGTTGGGCCTGCTAGAAGGGGGGTTGAATAGCCTGCACAATTAAAAAGCAAACTCTTCTCGAACTTTCAAAAGAACACTTGCATTAATTTAAAATCAATAAACTAAAAGAGTAGAGGCAAGGGAGTTTACTTGGTTACAACCGGGGAGGTTGTTAATCAAAAGAGAATGAAGCACAATAGATATCTCCTTTCGAGCGGAGAAGCCTCTTACAACATTCAAGCACAGAGAAAATAAGAAGCTAAACTACAATGAAAGCATACAAATGTTGTAATCAGAATTGCTTGTCTTGTTAAGTTTCTTGGACCAAGGTTATATTTATAGCTTTGGTCGGGGCGCCTGTAAGGGTTCCAGGTGCCTGGGAGGGGAGAAAACTTTATCCCTTCTCGTATAGATCGCGTTTGACCGCGATCTGGATAATATCCAGGTCCGGGCGTCTGGAATGGTTCCGGACGCCCGGACCAATAGAGTTGACTTTTTTCTGTCCGGGCCCTCTGCTCCGGTTAAGCTCGCCTCGGTCCGAGTCTTCTGCTCCAGCTCCGCTTGCTTGGGTGATCTCGGCCATCCAGAATAGTGGTCACTCGAACCCAACTTTCGGCCTTCTCCTTGAGCAACCTTCCTTCCCGGTTTCTCGTCCCTCGGAATCGTCGCGTGCTTCCTTCTCGTCTGCTAGCGTACTCATCCGCAGCTCTTCATCCCTCGGACGCACCGAGCTCGTCGGCTCTCTCCCGTGCCGACCTTCTCACTAACAGCGTCTCTTACTCCCCAAGTAATCTTCCGTTCTGGCTTCTCGTCCCTCGGAAACTCCACACGCTTCCTTCTCGTCCGCCGGTGTACTCTTCCGGGGCACCTCATCCTTCGGACGCACCGAGCCCTTCGGCTCTCTCTCCATGTCGTCCTTATCGCTAGTCGCGTCTTCCGCTCGACTTCCTGTACTCCTAAGCTCTTGCACACTTAGACACAATGGTTAAAACACCACAGGACCTAACTTAACTTGTTTGATCACATCAAAATAATCTTGGGGTTCCAACAATATGGACCCAACTGTTTTAGATAATTTAGGAATTAGAGATGATATGGATTGGTTGATTGGTTCTCTTGATTGGATGATATTATGTACACACATCTACCTACATATCCTTGAATTATATTTGAATTCTTGAGCTCATTAGATGCCCACTACTCGAATGAAGATGATTATATTGGCAAAATTACTTTTAGATTAATGAATCAAGAATTTCAGTGGACATTTAGTGATTTTAATAGTTGTTTTGGTTTGTCTACTGGCAGCTCTCGAAGGTTTGACCCTAGATTTAAATGGAATAATTTTTGGAACTCAATTACCGAATTGAACCAACCTTATGAGCGCTCTAGAGCTAAGGCTTCCCATATGCAAAATCCCATCTTTAGGTACTTAATTACACCGAGTCATGAGTATATCTATTTTTGGTAGAGGGGAAAGTGATGAAGTTGTTAGGAAAGTTGAACTTTATGCTCTTTGGGCTATGTTGCATAAGGTTGACTTTGATTCTGATTTCCATTTTTTGCAAAACCTTGTGAGAGTCGGGAAAGCATCTTCGGGATTGATTGTCTTTGGTGGTTTGATTACCCAAATAACTATAAATCTGGTTCATGATCTAGATGAGTTAGAAATCATTCATGGCAATAACATGATCGATATTGATGATGGATCGAAAGCGCTAGAGGGGGGGGGGGTGAATAGCGCTCGTGGCTATTTCATTTTTCGAAATCATAAAAGCTTGTTCAGAAATAACGCAGCGGAAAAGTAAATAACGTAGACACGAAGGATTTACTTTGTTCGGAGCCTGTGACGACTCCTACTCGAAGGCCCGCGATCCTTGATCGCTTCCGGTGGGCAACAACTATAATTCGTAAAATCTATTACACGCTAAGTACAATTCAAGCAGAAAAGAATATTGTACCAACAATAAAAAGAATACAGCTGAAGCTCCGAATTGTCGTTGTAGCACTTCTGAGTCGAGACGTTAGCAGCTTGTCGCACGGAGAATGCTTAGAAGATGGTTGTTCTTTGGCTGCACCCTCGACCCTCTATATGACATTCCGGGCGCCTGGATCCCTTCCGGGTGCCTGGAGTGTGACGTGGACAACCAACCAGGATGCTCCACGTGGCGAAGTCGCGATAGGGATAAAACTTGGTCCCGGGCGCCCGGACCTATTCCAGGCGCCTGGACCTCCGGGCGCTCGGATCCATCCCGGGCGCCCGGACCACCTTTTTCCAGCAGGTTCCTCACCTGCAAAACAAGGTTAGTCCGAGCAAATACCCTGCAAGACAGTGTTATAATCTGATAAAACACTGTAAGGAATAACTGACAGTCTTCGGATTTCCAACCGGAAACCCTAGGTCGACCCGACGCCTACTGTTCCCTCTACGGGGAACGCGTCCTCACCTACTCCCCTCAGGAGAGATTACCTGATGCCAGTCCGATCCTCCAGACCGACTGGACTTTCTGCCTAGGGTTACCACCCCCTAGGACCTAGGGTTACCGCCCCCTAGGGTTTTTCTTCACCTAGGGTTACCACCCCCTAGGACCTAAGGTTGCCGCCCCTTAGGGTTTTCCCTCACCTAGGGTTACCGTCCCCTAGGACCTAAGGTTGCCGCCCCTTAGGGTTTTCCCTCACCTAGGGTTACCGTCCCCTAGGACCTAAGGTTGCCGCCCCTTAGGGTTTTCCTCCACCTAGGGTTGCCACCCCTTAGGACCTAAGGTTACCACCCCTTGTTGGAGTGTATACTGAAAGCCTAAGCTTTTGTAAACATTTGTTTTGAATAAAGAATCACATTTGATCAAATTATCTACATTTGTTTGTAGTTGTTCAATTAATTTATATTGTAGATAACATAGCATGTGGTGTCACATGCAGAAGATAATGTTATCAGTACCTTATAAATTATAAACAGTAGCTCACGACCAAAATGGAAAGGAACAAATCATTAGAAGGTCATAGTGTCATTAGGTATCAGTTTATCTTGACTGTATAATTACACTAGTACACTTAGAGTGTATTGAGTAGGACCATTTGAGGTCGTTTCTTTTATACTGACTTTATAAAGGAACAAAAACCTCAGTTATTATGGAAGTGTGTGCTCTTAATCCTAATATAATAACAAGCATATATATTTGATATTTATTTCTTTAATTTATCAATGGGTGAGATTTAGTTCGATGAATCAATAAGCCCGATAAGTTGGGAAATGATATCACTTATAGTGTGTGTTGTTGATTATAGAAGGAAACTGTGTCCTAGAGATACTAGGTTGATAATGTCCCCAAGAGGAGCTCATAAGGATTGTCATGTTAAACCCTGCAGGTGGACTTAGTCCGACATGACAATAAGGTTGAGTGGTACTACTCTTGGATTTAGATATTAATTAAATGAGTTGTCAGTAACTCACTTAATTAGTGGACATTCGATATCTTAAACACAGGGAGACTAACACACTCATAATAAGAAGGAGCCCAAAAATGTAATTTGGGATTGGTGCGGTAGTTCAATAATAGTTCTCTAGTGGAATGAATTATTATTGATAAAATTAAGTTGTGTGTTCGAAGCGATGCTTAATTTTATCGGAGACCAAAACCAATTCCTTCTCTTGGTCCCTATCGTAGCCTCTTATTTATAGAGTACTATACCCACCTATACCCACCTTCTATACCTAAAGGGTCGGCTAAGCTAGCTTGGGAACCAAGCTAGGGCCCTAGGTATAAATTGGGTGGCCGGCCCTAACTTGAACCCAAGCTAGTAGGGCCAAATTAAATTAAAAAGGAATTTTAATTTTAATTTTTATTATGTGGAAGAAATAATTTATTAAAGAGAATTTAAATTAAAATATCTCTTATAAAAGATCTACAAAAGATTAAAGAAAGAGAATAGATCTCTTTCCTTATTTGTAGATTGGTGAGATATTTTATTTTCTCTCTAAAAATTATTCACATGATGTAAAATTAAAATTATAGAAATTTCCTTTTATCAACCATGAAGAGATTTTTGAAGAGAAATTTTAATTTTAAAATTTCCGGAAACAAATTAGGAAGTTTTAATTGTTGATTGAAACTTGTCCAATTTGATTTCATTGATGTGGTCGGCCATAAGATTTCAATTGGGGAAATTTTATTTTATTTTTCTTAATTAAATCATGTCAAGGAAATTAAGAAAATTTTATTGTAATTAAATTTCCTAATTTGCCTAGGCCAAGGAATATAAAAGAAGGGGTAGGGGTGCCTTCATGAGACACAACCTCTATTATTTTCTCTCCCTCTTTTGTTCCTTGGTGTGGCCGGCCATCCTTTCCCTCTCTTCCTCTTGTGGTGGCCGAACCCCTCTTTTTCCTTGGAGCTCTTGTGGTGGCCGGATACTACTTGGAGAAGAAGAAGAAGAAGGAGAGGAAGCGAGCATCTCTTGGAGCTTGGTTAGTGTTTTGATTTTCTTCCTTGGTGAAGCTTCTTTCTTTGTGGCCGAACCTAGCTAGGAGGAGAAGAAGGTGGTTGGTGGTTTCTCATCTCGGAAGATCGTTGCCCACACAACGTCCGAGGTTAGAAGAGGAATACGGTAGAAGATCAAGAGGTTTTTTCTACAAGGTATAACTAGTAATGTAACACCCCAAATTTCACGATTTGGAGTCCTAAAAGTCTATATAACCAGCTGGTCTGCGAAAGTTTTGTTAATATAGTATGGAATAAAATCTATATAAGCAGTTTTTTGGGAACAGAAATACCAAAATAAAAGGGAGCCGAGCAGAGTTCGAACACGCGACCTTTAACTCGCGCAAAAGCCGGCTGACCAGGTGGGCAAACGGAATTTTCTGTTTAGAAAAGGTAGGAAAATTATTTAACAAGTTAACAGAATATGAAGATTATAAAGAGAGATAAGTTGAGGTGGTAAATTCCCAAACCGAAAACCCTTTTCCTCTCCTTTCCTCTCCCGATCGCGAGCGACGGCGTCGGCTTCTCTTGGGCAGAAACAAAGAAGAGGGCTAAGGGCTTCACCTCTATCTCCTCCTCCCGTGCGCCTTCTCCTCTCGAGCGACAGTGAAGAAGAAGCCCGTGAGCGCGGACACGAAGGGAAGAGGCCGAGATTGTGAGCTCCTCCGAAACCCTAGAGCTACCTTTCTCCTTCGGTAGTAAGCTCAAGAACAGCGAGGTAAGTTGCTACTCACCTGCAGTAGGATAGCTCCGAATTTCTTTTGTTCCTCCCTTAGGTTCAGTTTTTGGATTCCCTTGCTAATTTTCTGAGCATGAACAGATCTTAAGCTTGGGTTTTTGATTTCCTTGATGACTTTACCTTAAGCTTGTTGGTTGTATCTTTCATGCCATTTATGAAGTCAGGACCAGAAACTTTCTTTCTTGGGTTGTTTCCTATGTTAGAAGAAAAGCCTAAAAAATTCAATTGGTTCTTCATGATGATATTTTAAAGATTTGAATAGAATGTACATATTTTCTCTTGTAGTTTTCGAGCAGGAATAAGTTCTGGAGCTTAATTAGGAAATGAGTAGCTAACTCATTAGATAGAGGTCACGGGCAGTACTGCTCTTTTGGGTTGGCTTGGGCTTTTGTTTGGTTTCTGGTGGAATAGGAAGCAAACTAGTGAATTAGGTGCACTATTTTTGTGAAGGTTTGCAATTCCTTTCTGGACAGATTTGGTAGTCATTGTTTGATTTCGAGAATTTCTCTTGCTACCTTATGATGTTTTCGGATCTCGGTCAGGTTGGTGAAGTTTGGTTATGACTTGAATAGCCGTGATTTGAGAAGTTGAGGATGGTTCTTTAAACTTGCTGCCGAGAATCACAAAGAAGGAAAATAAAAGTATAAGCTTAGAACCAATAAAAAGAAGATTTACATAGGTACCATATGTTTAGAAGTGTGTTAAAAAGTTATCTGTTTCAAAGAAAGTTGTTTGATGTTTTTGGATTGGAGGAAGTGCAGTTAACTCAATTTACAGAATGGAGATTTGTTAGAGGGTTAAGAGATAAAACTGGCCTTACGGTTGTAAACAATAAGGAGAGTTTGCAGATTTTAATTAAAGCCTATAAGTGCAGAATTTCATTAAGTTTACAAGTGCAGAATTTTATTAAGCTTACAAGTGCAGATTTTATTAAGATTATAATGCAGATTTTGTTAAACTTAGTATGCAGATTTTAGATAAGCTTAGTATGCAGATTTTGTTAAGCTTAGTATGCAGATTTTAGATAAGCTTAGTATGCAGATTTTTGTTAAGCTTAGTATGCAGATTTTGGATAAGTTTAATATGCAGATTTTTGTTAAGCTTTGTATACAGACTTTTGTTTAAGCATTTCAGTGTTAGAATTTGTTTAAACATTTCAGTTTTGTAAGAGACATTTTTTTATAAGAAAAGTATAAGAAAGATAAAGAAAAGTATAAGAAAGATAAAGAAAAGAAAGAAAAAGGCCAAGGCCTTAAGTAGATCCCAAAGTCAAGACTTTGGAGATTTTGGCACACAAGATGCTAAAGAAAATGCCGAGGCATTATATAGAAGTATTAAAAGATAACAAGTATTTTACTTTTATCAGTGGCACTGTGTTGGACTCTCTGTCCTTGGGCTGGGCTCCCATAGTCGTCCCTAGGTTTAGATAACCTAGTAGTAACGGCTCGGCCGACGGTCGACGGTCGACGACCATAGGGTCGCCAAATGGGCCGCCGAATGGGTCGGGTCGTTACAAAAGTAAAAGTACAGTTGCCGGGCCCAAGAAGAAGTTGATTATTATTTTGAAGTATTATAAGTATAAGTTTTTGAATAAGTAAAACAAGTTTTACATAAGTATAAAGTATTAAAGAATAAGTCTTTAAACAAGTGAAATAAGATTCAGAAAGTGTTTAGAATTCAGTAAGTTTAGTTCTTTATTCTACCATGTTTATCTTGTAGATGATTAGTTTTTATGTTTACCTATTAGATGAGCAGCATGATTAACTATTAGAATTACATGAGTAGATTCCTTAGTTTTTCTTTGCTATTAGTTTGACATGAGCAGTTATGTTTATGCTTTATTTCTTTTTAGAGCATATAGTTTCTAGTTCTTTTCGTATACATGCACATTCGTGATTTTGTGAGTTAGATAGCGCTTACTAAGCAAATTTTGCTTATAGACTACACTTCCTCTTACTGCAGATAAAGGAAGAGAAAAGATATAGAAAGGAAGGCGACAAGGTGGCGCGGATGATGTGTGATGCCAGGACTATGGAAGCCTTGGGAATTAGTTTAAGAATTTATTAAGATTACCATTTATTAAGTATGTATTAGATGAGTCATTTAGTCTTCCGCTGTTAGTTAATTGTATGTTTTTATTTTGTTTCTGCTATTCATTTTGATTTCATTAAACTGCGTGGTGATGTTATTCTTTTTGGTTGATGGATATGTGTTCCAGCCGCTTGTGGCTGAGTATATATTGCATGTATTGTTAAATATGGTCACCGGTACAGGGGAGACTCTGCCGGAATTTTTCGGTAAGGGTTTCCATGTGATTTTTAATCACACCGGTTAAGTAGAGTTAGTAGTAAGTAACGGTCATCCTTAGAGTGTAGTAGTAGTAAGAAGGGTGGTCGTTACAAGTAATTTTTTCTTTCCGCATCATACTAGTTATTTATGGAAATAATACCAAATACAAGAGGCTTACGTTCTAGAATTTTGAATATGTTTTTCGATGTTGTGTTCTTTTGTTTTTTTTTCCTTGTGATTTGATTGTTCTCTTCGATTAACCTAAAGTTATTTTAGGAAATTAAATATTAGATTTCTATAAAAGGTTTTGTCTAGTCGGTGGTGGTTGCTCCCATATTCAAGAAGGCCATGTGCCTCGCCACGTCAGTACTGGGAACCGATTATGGAAATTAATATTTAATGGAATTAATAACTTAAGGTGATTTGGGTCGAATGTGTTAAGTTTCGCAGGAGATCCAAGTCAAAACCTAAAAGAACAAATAGATTAAGTTTTGGATCAAACGTGTTAAGTTCCGCAGGCGATCCAAAATTTAATTTAAAAGAACACATGGTAGCTAGGAAAAGGTTCAGACCTTTGTACAAAATTTTTGTACAGTGGAACCTCTAGGCTTTCCGAGTAGCAACCAACACCCCTTAGGATTTTCCCTTTGCCTAACCGCAGCTAGGACTTTCCTGAAACACTTATTCAGCACGTTAGATCACCACAAACCTTAACTTTGAATCCTTTGCCATTATCAAAACTCAGGTTCGATCGTTGGATGCTCCCCGTACCAACAATCTCCCCCTTTTTGATTATGGCAATCGAAATTCAAAGTTAATTAATAATATGCAGTAAGATGTAAAGAAAGACATGGCATTACAAACTCCCCCTTAATATAACCTCCCCTTTGGATTTATTGTTCTCTTTTGAATTTCTCTACTCTCCCCCTTTGCCATATATCAAAAAATAAGCTAGTTTTGAAAAAAAAACTTAACTGTTCAAGACAAAACTTAGCAGAGTTTGTTTGAAAAACTTAGGTACGAGGCAAAAAAAGGTTTAAGAGAAAAGCAACATCTTAGAATTGGTTTTAATAGCAACATTTTTGAAAATTTGCTAAGGAAAATAGTTTTAAAAAAAACTTTAAACCATTGATTTTGCTTGAGGAGATTATTCTTTGTGCTATGTTAAATAAGAATTCAACTCTTTTTAACTTAGTGAATTTTGAGGAGTTTCCAAAAAAATTTCAATCAACTTCAGAAATTTTCCGATTTCAAAAATTTTCCAGCTTAAAAAATTTTCAAGGAAAATTTTCAACTTAAAGAAGTTAATTGCAGCTTAAAGAGTTTTCAAACAGAATTTCAACTTAACGAATTTTCGAAAAGGTTTCAACTTAAATAATTTTCTAACAAAATTCCAAAAAGAATTTTCAAATAGAAGAGATTTGAAAGTTTTAAGTTTGAAAAACTGCTTAAGAGAAATGAATTTCAAAGATACTTAAGGCAAAGGAGAAGCGTTAACTTTAGTGTTTAATAGTTTACAAATTTTGTTTTAGTAAGGTATCAGAGCCCTAAGGTCCAAGAATGAGTCAAGATTTGGTTTGGTCAGGTATCAGAGCCCTTAAGTACAAGCATGCTTAAACTTTAATATTGCCTCTAGAGAACATCTTGCCAAATAGCTAAGTCTAGAGTGTAATTTAATTGAGTTTAGTTAAAGAGGATTTGATTGGGTACTTAGCTTAAAGGGGTTTTACATAAGGGCTTAGTTTTAAAGGTCAGGTTATAAAGTAATTTTAATTTTAACGCTAAAAAAATAGCTTGAATTTTCGAAATATGTCAAAAATAGTTTTTAATTTTCAAGTCAAAATTTTTTAAAGAAAAACTAATTTTTAAAACTGACTCAAAATCACTCCCCCTTAATTAATGCCTTAATAAATTTTTGAGTTCAGGAGTTCAAGCATGAGAGGTTAAAAAATTATTTTCCTAATTTTCCATCTCACTCATTCTAGATTAACAAGCATGTTTAGCATATGAGTGAGTGTGAGATGGAGTTTACTTTAATTTACAACATTGAAAATATCAGTTAGAATTCCAAATAGGTGACCATTACTTTGAAAATTTAAAAATTAATTGAGTTTAGAATTTCAAAGAATTTAATAACTTCTGAAAAGGGTTTTCAAATTAATTTTTCAAAGGATATTTCAAATGATTTTTCAAATAATTTTTGAAATAATTTTGAAATTAATTTTTCAAGGGATTTTTCAAATGATTTTTCAAAAGATTTTGAAATGATCATTTTTCAAATTAAGTTTTAAAATAATTTTGAAATGATTAAGTTTTGAAATTAAGTTTTAAAATAATTTTAAAATGATTTTGAAAAGATTTTTCAAATAATTTTAAAAGAATTTTAAATAATTTTTAAAGATTTTGAACTGATTTTTAAAAGGTTTTTCAAATAATTTTGAAAAGAAGTTTTAGAAGATTTTGAACTGATTTTGAAAAGGTTTTTCAAATAATTTTGAAAAGAATTTTTAGAAGATTTTGAACTGATTTTGAAGAGATTTTTCAAATAATTTTGAAAAGAAGTTTTAAAAATTTTGAACTGATTTTGAAGAGATTTTTCAAATAATTTTGAAAAGAAGTTTTAAAAGTTTTGAACAACTATCAGTTTGAATTTTTAAAATTCCTTGGTCATCTCATCCATCTAAATTTTCAATCAGGGAATCCTATAATTGTTGTGAGATGAATTATGGTTGAATTTAAGGGTCTGGTTTAACTTTTTGTTAGATTCAGGTTTAGCTTTGGGTTCAACAAGTAAGCATTCTTTGGATAAACTTCTAGGCTATGGTGAGTCACAAGGTACTCATTAAAGTAATCATGCCTTCGAGGTTTCCCAAATAGTCCTACCCATTGAGCTTAATACTAAACCTTGGTCTAACTAGTTAGGATCCATTTAAGGGTAGCTTCGGTCAGTTCCACTTGGCCAAATGCACCAGGTCGAAGCCATATCTTCCTAGACATGCGATGCCCAAGCTTCCCTAACGTACTATCATCCAAAAACTTCACCAGTACCGTGGGTCAAGTTAAACCTAGCCCATTTTATCTAACCTTAATTACCCTGCCGGGTAGTCTACTCTTGGTTACCCTTATCGAGTGAATTAAGTTCGGAGGTGCCAGCAATTCTGGAGCCTTCCTTTCGATTTTAATTTGATTTTGATTTAATTTAACTCGAATTTAACTTGATTTTAATTTAATTTAAATTTTAAGTTTACTTAATTTGATTTCCTTTTTAGCTTGTTTTGTAGTATTTAAGTTTTACTTTAGACTTGTAATCTAAGTCTAGATTTTGTGATTTGACTAAATTATTAACAATCTCCTCTAATTTATCAATTTTATCTTTTAAAATGTTATTTTGTATTCCTAATTTTCTTAAAGTTAATTTCTTATTTTTACTTAATAATTTGGAGTTATTCTTGTTTAGATATGAATCAAATTTAATCATGGTATTATTAGCATGCGTATCTAATTTTGAAGAAAAATCTATACTTGAGCAAGCAAGATTAGTTGAACTACTGCAATCATGTGTTGTAAAAACTGGATTTTCATATAATGTAAATTTAGTTACCTTGATTTCTCCCTCTGGATTATTGGGTCTTCTTTCTGGGCATTGTCTTTTGCAGTGACCCATTTGATTGCATTTGAAGCATTTAATTTGTTCCATCCCTCTTTTGATCATTTTCTCCTTCTCCTTCGATTGTACCGATCGAGTCTTATGAGTAGGACACTCGTTTTTATAGTGCCCTCTCTGCCTACACTTAAAACAAGTTATGTGACATTTGCATTTTGAATTTACAATCTTACCTCTCAAATTCATGACAGGATCCTCCCCCTTGACTGTTGCCACTTCGAGTTCAGACTCAGATTCAGCAATTTCCTCTCTGGCCATTAGTGCTATGAAATCGGCGTGATCTGATTCTTCTGAGTCTGGTTCGGAGGTTGACTCTGGAGATTCGTATTTGGGTTCGCAGTCTTGTTCAATTTCTGACTCTGAAGGAATCTCATGAAGTTTGAGTAGTTTCTCCCAAAGCTCTTTAGCTGTGTCGAACCTTCCGACTCGAGCAAGCTCTGAATTTGATAGTCCACCCAGGAGAATACATGTTGCCTTTGCATTTGTCTCGAAGTTTCTTATCGTTTGTGCATCCCACTTGTCATAGGTGATGGATACACCTTCTTCAGTTGGGAGAATGAGTCCGATCTGGACTATGGTCCATGTCTCCACTTGGGCTTTTAGTTGGTGCTCCATCTGGTCTTTCCAGTAACCAAAATTTTCGCTGGACAGGAGTGGTAGGCTTGCGATGTTGTATCCATCTTCATAGGCCATTTAAAAACCTAGCACGCAATATAAGCAAAAAACTTGTTCCAAGACTTGGTCTTGGATTAGTAGTGCTGAATAAAGATAGAAATAGCAATTTACAAATTTTTTTTTAAAAAAATAATAATAAAATAATAAAAAATATTATTAAAATAATATAAAAAATATTATTTCAAAATTTGCTAAATGCGATATTTCGTTAATCCCAATCAATTGTGAAAAGATGAAAATGAATTTTTTGAAAACAGTTTTGGAGGGAAAAAAATGAAAGGCGTAGAGGGGGGGGGGGTGAATGCTTGAATGGTGGTTGCATCAATTCAAAGCGACCCCGCTCTGATACCAATTGATGGATCGAAAGCGCTAGAGGGGGGGGGGGGGGGGGTAATAGCGCTCGTGGCTATTTCGTTTTTCGAAATCGTAAAAGCTTGTTCAGAAATAACGCAGCGGAAAAGTAAATAACGTAGACATGAAGGATTTACTTCGTTCGGAGCCTGTGACGACTCCTACTCGAAGGCCCGCGATCCTTGATCGCTTCCGGTGGGCAACAACTATAATTCGTAAAATCTATTACACGCTAAGTACAATTCAAGCAGAAAAGAATATTGTACCGACAATAAAAAGAATAAAGCTGAAGCTCCGAATTGTCATTGCAGCACTTCTGAGTCGAGACGTTAGCAGCTTGTCGCACGGAGAATGTTTAAAGGATGGTTGTTCTTTGGCTGCACCCTCGACCCTCTTTTTATATGACATTCCGGGCGCCTGGATCCCTTCCGGGTGCCTGGAGTGTGACGTGGCCAACCAACCAGGATGCTCCACGTGGCGAAGTTGCGGCAGGGATAAAACTTGGTCCCGGGCGCCCGGACCTATTCCAGGCGCCTGGACCTCCGGGCGCCCGGATCCATCCCGGGCGCCCGGACCACCTTTTTCCAGTAGGTTCCTCACCTGCAAAACAAGGTTAGTCCGAGCAAATACCCTGCAAGACAGTGTTAGAATCTGATAAAACACAGTAAGGAATAACTGACAGTCTTCGGACTGTCCGAGTCTGACTTCGGATTTCCAACCGGAAACCCTAGGTCGACCCGACGCCTACTGTTCCCTCTATGGGGAACACGTCCTCTCCTACTCCCCTCAGGAGAGATTACCTGATGTCAGTCCGATCCTCCAGACCGACTGGACTTTCTGCCTAGGGTTACCACCCCCTAGGACCTAGGGTTACCGCCCCCTAGGGTTTTTCTCCACCTAGGGTTACCACCCCCTAGGACCTAAGGTTGCCGCCCCTTAGGGTTTTCCCTCACCTAGGGTTACCGCCCCCTAGGACCTAAGGTTGCCGCCCCTTAGGGTTTTCCTCCACCTAGGGTTACCGCCCCCTAGGACCTAAGGTTGCCGCCCCTTAGGGTTTTCCTCCACCTAGGGTTACCGCCCCCTAGGACCTAAGGTTACCACCCCTTAGGATCTTCCCTTTGCCTAACCGCAGCTAGGACTTTCCTGAAACACTTATTCAACACGTTAGATCACCACAAACCTTAACTTTGAATCCTTTGCCATTATCAAAACTCAGGTTCGATCGTCGGATGCTCCCCGCACCAACAATTGATGCATGTCTTGCCATGAAGCTGATTTGCCGGGATGAGAATGGGTTTGCCTTTCCTAGGAGAGATGGTTTCCCGTTACCTCTTCCTTGTCCCGAACGGACCTCAGTTCGCAACCTTGCTAATTGGGCGATCACTGATTTAGTTCTCGAGTATGCCCCCTCCTTATCTGGAGACACTGAGTCCCACCTTGAGCCCTCATCATCTGGACACCGATAGCCGTCCAGACATTCGGAACCTGCTATGCACTCTTTTTCCTATGGCATAGGTCACTCTAGATTTAATTTTTCTGACTTTCGTGCCTCTTTAGATTCACTTCACGAAAAGCAAGAGGCCCAATGAATAATGTTGGAGGGCCACTTTACTTTGTTGGATGATCAGTATAGAGAGGTGCAAGATCACTTTCAGTTCACGAGGATTTTCCAAGGTCAGGTGGCTGAATTTATCCAGGATTATGACATTGATCAGGCTAGAATGAGAGAATTCATAGAGGTCATGAGCATTACTAGTCAACAAGTTGATGCCCTCTACGAATATCATAGGATCTTGAGTCAGTTTCCAGGCTTTCCTAGTTTTCCTTCTTGTCGACCACGTAGACCTCCATTTCCCCGCCCTCCTCTACAACCACCTTTGTATTGATTTCATTGGGATGATGAAAAGTTTAAGTCTATGGGGGGTGGGGATGTTTGCAACCTAAATTTTCTGCATTTTCTTTTACTTTTTCATTTATTCTGCATTTTATTTTGCTTTGCTTACTTTCAATTTTTACTTACGTCCTGCATTTTTCTTTGTTTTATTTGCTAGACTTGGTTTTGACTGTCGCTTGACTGTCTTTTGAAATATTTTGTGGCATATTGAGAACATCATTCCTCACTGCTGCTGACTTGTCTAAAACTAAATTGTTAGCACGTTTATATCTTGATTCATGATGTTGTAGACATAATGCTAGTATATTTAGTGTATCTCTTTTCTCTATTTCAAGTAGCATAATATGAGCTAAGTGTTGTACGGAAACATATTTGAGTTTTGGCTTGACCATAAGGATCTTATTTTCACTTACTTGGGCTTGAATGGTTGATATCATTGGAATAGTCATGATTCATCCTATTTGTTTAGTACTTAGTTCCTATGGTGATTTCTCATGCTACATTTTGGTTATTGGATGATGCTCGAATCATGTAAGCTTATTTGGGAAAATCAAAATATCCCAACATTTATACTTAAGTGCATTTGTGCTCAAGTGTTGCATCTTGCAATCACTAATAAAAATGATGATAAGGGATATAAAAAATAGTTGTTGTGAGTGGAAACTAGCAAGTTACCCCTTTGAGATCGAGTTAGGTTATTAGGGAAATGACTGTTATGTTTCTCTTGATATCAAGCACACCTTTGAGACCTTGGGTGGATTGAGGAATATGAACCAAGTGTGTGGCAGGTAAGTGCCTATCACCGGGAACATTAGGAACTCAATTGAATTATGACTTGACTAGGACAAGGATTAAAACTTAAAGAGTTTGGGTCACTTATTACACTGTGCACAGGAAACTTATGCTTAGGCTATACTTAAGTTATTTCTACAATCATGCTCATCAATGAAACTTGTAGATAGAGTTAGGAAAATGTACTAGGGATTATGATGCATTATGGAGCACATGAGTTTAGATTGCGGCATTTTGCTTGAGGACAAGCAAAAGTTTAAGTCTGGGAGTGTGATGTGCGTAGATTATATACACTTATTTAGCATATTTTGACTCACATTCACATATTTTACGCATGCTTTGTCTATGCACTTTCATACTCTTAGTCTTATTTTCAACATAATTACTCTTCCTTGTTTGGAGATATGCTATTGTGTATTTTTTGTTGACAGGAGTCGAATTTAGAGAGGAAATGATGTTCGAGGTCGAGCCAGTCAACAACCGAAGGAAAACAACACTAGCAATGTGACCTACATGACCATGTCAAAGAAGCAAGGAAAATGACCTTGGTCGTGTGGTGCATACAGACCATGTGGCTTCACTAGAGGAGGATAATGGCATGCCCGTGTGAGAGCCACACGATCGTGTCACCCAACAGGATCACCAGAGTAGGGTCGTGTAGATCCACACGCTCGTGTGACACTTCCAGAGAGCAAGCAAAGATTGGTTGTGTGGTTCATACGACCTTGTAAGATTTCCAGAGACCAAGAATGGCCAGGCCGTGTGAGCCACACGACCGTGTAGGCCATCCAGAGCCAAAGTAGAACACGGTCGTGTGGATCCACACGGCCGTGTCACCCTGGCTGAGAGGAGAATGTAAGAGGTTGTGTGAGAGTCACATGGCCATGTCACGGGCCATGTGGTGCCCGTGCCCCAGCTCTATAAAAGGGGATTTTCCCTTTTCAAAGGGGGGAAGACTCTCCCTTTGGGGAGATCCAATTTGGAGTTATTCTTCGTCCGTGATATGTCGATCTGAGGCCATCTCCATCTCCATATCGACTTCAGTAGTTAAGGATTGGTTCCGAAGATCACTCATCGACACTAGATAAGCTTTTATATTCTCTTTTCTCCGGATTGGGATTGAAATACTTGTAATCTTCTTGTCTTCGGATCTTTACCTTTTTGCTATGGAGTAGATCCATTGTTCTAAGACTAAGGGAGTATTTGTGGTGTGATTTGATGTAAGATCTCATGGATATGTCAATTTCCTATCTAGATGATGTTAGCATGTGTGTTGTATCTATTTGATCTTGTGTGGATTCATATGTTTGGACCTAATTACCATGTTTGATTGAATGTTTGTGATGCTTGTGGATCCCGTAGAGGGATGCCCTAGATCGTATGACCGAGGGACTCTCATGATAGGCAGTCCCACTAACAGACGTCTGGGGTGCCTTCTTGAAAGGTAAAGTAAGTCTCTATAAGGAGGTGGGATGGTTGAATGTACTTAATACCTACATCATTACGTGGATTAAGTAGAGATGTGTTTCTGTGTTGTATGACCGAGAGATGCTCGTGACAGGCAGTCCCGCTAACGGACTTCATAGAGATCATATCTATTTATTCGGTTGTGGTGTAAATCAAGGTCCCTTGTTGGTTGTCTTTTGATGGAGAAAACCGACACTTCCTACAAATGCATGTTAATTGAGGATATGAATTGGTGAACCATATTACATTGATAAATATCACAATGAAACCGAACTCCTATAATACTCTTAAAAACTAAGTTCCTTCATTTACTTTTCTATTTCTATTTCTAGTTGCTTTACTAGTACATTCACTATATTTGTCAATTGTTTAGCTAATTCGTCGTGAGATATCTCTAGTACTTATAACCAGTCCCTGTGGGATCAATAATCTTTTATTACTGATTATTGGATTGTGGCGGTCGGCTAGAAGGGGGGTTGAATAGCCTGCAAACAAAAAAAAATCTTTCTCAAACTTTCAACAGAACACTTGAATAAAATAGAAAAGCAATAAATTAAAACAGAAAAGAAGAGGCACCAGATGTTTACTAGGTTACAACTGGGGAGGTTGTTAATCCAAGGAGTGGAACACACTAGAATATCTCCTTCAAGTGGAGAATCCTCTTACAACAATGAAAGCACAAAAAGAAAGAAGCTAAACTCTAAAGGAAGCACACAAGTGTTGGAATTACAATTCTTGAGTTAATGATTAGCTTCTGGACCAAGGTTGTATTTATAGCCTTGGTCGGGGTGTCCGGAAGGTTCCATGCGCTTGGGAAAGGGATAAAATTTTATCCCTTTCGCACGGATCACGGTTTGACCGCGATCCAGATAAGACTTCAGTTCGGGCACCCAGAATGGTTCCGGGCGCCCCGGATTGGTCCGGACGCCCCGGACTGTTCCGGGCGCCCCGGACTGTTCCGGGCGCCCCGGACTGTTCCGGGCGCCCCGGACTGTTCCGGGCGCCCCTGACTATTTCGGGCGCCCGGACCACCAAAGTCAACCCCTGTTGACTTTTTCAATCCGGGCCATCTGCTCTGGTGTTGCTCGCCTCGGTCCGGGTCTTCTACTCCGGTTCCGTTCGCTTGGGTGATCTCTGCCATCTGGAATAGGTTGTTGGATCGAGAAGCGCTAGAGGGGGGGTGAATAGCGCTCGTGGCTATTTTGTTCGATTATCGGAAAACTATCGGAGTTATTAAAATGCAGCGGAATAAAATAAAGACAAAGACACAGAGGGATTTACGTTCGAGCCTAAGGCGACTCTACTCGAAGGCCCACGATCCTTGATATCGTGAGGTGCAACTACTATAATTCGTGATTACATTAATTACAATTCAAAGCAGTAAAAGATTATACCGAACGAAACTATAAATGAAGCTTCCCGGATGTGTCGCAAAGACTCCGGATCGAGTCGTTAGCGACTTTTGAGGAGATTGCTTAGAAGATTGTTTTCAATGAAGCGCACCTCAACCCTCCTTTTATATGCGGTTCCGGGCGCCTGGATCGGAGTGTAACCAACCAGATGCTCCACGTGGTGAAGTCAGCGAGGATAAACTTTGGTCGGCGGGGACCTCCGCCGCCTCCATTTCGCCGCCGACACTCTTTTTCAAAGGGTTTCCCCACCGCAAACAAAGGTTAGTCCGGTAAAATACCCTACAAGGAGTGTTAGAATATGATAAAACATAGTAAGGAATAGGCGGTTGTCTGTCTTTTGGATTCCTAACCCAACCCTAGGTCGGCAGAGCGCGCACCACTGCTCCTCTCCTATTCTCCTCGAGATTTACTACGGGAGATTTATCATTCCTCACGGGACGTACTTTCGGCCTTCGGCCGAGCCATCACTCTACATCCGTCCCGGCGGCGTCACTCTCGGACGGTTGACCCGGGACTTTTCACCTAGGGTTACCACCCCTAGGACTTTGCCTAGCCGACACACCGCCAAGACTTTCCGCATAGGGTTACCACCCCTATGACCTAGGTTACCGCCCCTAGGTTTTCCCTTTGCCTCAACATGACTAGGACTTTTCTCCACCTAGGGTTACCACCCCTAGGACCTAGGGTTACCACCCCTAGGGTTTTGCCTAACCGGCTAGGACTTTCCGAAACACTTAGTCAAGCACGTTAGATCACAAACATCTTAACTTTGAATCCTTTGCCATTATCAAAACTCAGGTTCGATCGTCGGATGCTTCCCGCACCAACAATCTCCCCCTTTTTGATTATGGCAACCCAAATTCAAAGTTAAGTAAAACAAACGCATGAATATATCAAAAGGTTTAAGTGAGCAAGCTTAAGTACATAAATTCAAATAAAAGCATAACTTAAGCTAACACTTAAACTTTGCGAAGCTCCCCCTTAATACAGGGCTTCCTTTTACTTTTGAATTAGATTTTGATCTTTACTTTGAATTTCCTAATTCTGAAAACTTTGAATTTCCTACTCTCCCCCTTTGCCATTTATCAAAAAAATAAGCCAGTTTTAAGCAATTTTTAATTTTTCTTAAAAAAATTAGGCTTATGAATGGTAAATTACTTTGGAAAAAAAAAATTTAACTAAGTTTAAAAGGCTAATATTTAGTAGACTATTAAGAATGATTTTAACCACTTTTGAAACTTAGTTGATTTTTGAAATATACTTGGCTAACTTTTGAAAAGCAAAAATTATTTTGAAGGCAGTGAGTAAGAATTTTGCAAAAATATGATTTTTAATACTTTAAGGTAAAAAAACTTAGTAAGAATTTATTAAAAGTTTGATTTGAAAGGTTAGCTAAGTTTGCAAAAGTTTGAAGGTTTTTATATGAACTACTTAGCTTAGTCTTTTGCAAACATTGAATTTTGAAAATATAGCTTAAGTTAAAAAGACACTTAGCTTAACAATACTTATTGTTGAAAAATTAGGAGTAAGAACTTGTTAATTTTTAGGACGAAGAGGGGGAAACCAAATGTTTGATTTAGTTTATTTAATCAAATTCAGTTGGTCCTTAAGTTTAAGCATGAGTCAAGTTAACTAGATGTTAAGATATCTAAGTTGTTTTGATCAGGTATCAGAGCTCTAAAGTACAAGCATGCTCAATCTTAGACGTATAAGTTGATGAAAAGTTTAAAGTTTTAAAAAAAATTGGATTTGCTTTAACTTTTCAAAGAGTTTAACTGTTAAAGATAATTAAAACCATAAAATTTATTTTAAAAGAAACTTAGCTTGACTCCACTCACTCCCCCTTAATTAATGCCACATTAAGTCCTGAGGGTTCTAGAGTCCAAGCATGTAAATTAAAAAATAGTTATTTTATATTTTCCTAAATTACCATCTCACCCATTCTAGGTTTTCAGGCATGATTAGCTTATGAGTGAGTGTTAGATAAAGTTAACTTTGTTTTAAAATATTGAGAATATAAGTTAGAATTCCAAATAAGTGACCATTTAATTATTTTGAAGATTTAAGAATTAATTGAGTTTAGAACTTCAAATAACTTCTGAAAAGGGTTTTGAAATTAATCTTTCAAGGGATTTTTCAAATGATTTTGAATGAGTTTTTCAAAGATTTTTCAAAGGATTTTTAAATAAGTTTTTCAAAATGTTTTTTGAAAGACTTTTCAAATAATTTTGAAATGAAGTTTAAAAAGATTTTTAAAAGTGATTTTGAAAGATTTTTCAAATGATTTTGAAATTAAGTTTTAAAAAGATTTTTAAAATGATTTTGAAAGATTTTTCAAATAATTTTGAAAGGATTTTTGAAATAATTTTTAAAAGTATTTTTGAAATGATTTTTAAAAGTATTTTTGAAATGATTTTTAAAAGTATTTTTGAAATGATGATTTTGAAATGATTTTAAATAATTTTGAAATTGAATTTGAAAAGATTTTTAAATAATTTTGAAATTGATTTTGAAAAGATTTTTTAAGTAATTTTGAAAAAAAAATTTGAAAATATTTTGAAAAGATTTTTTAAGTAATTTTGAAAAAATTTTGAAAAGATTTTTAAAGTAATTTTGAAAAAATTTTGAAAAGATTTTTAAAGTAATTTTGAAAAAATTTTGAAAATATTTTTCAATAATTTTGAAATTGATTTTTAAATTCCTTAGTCATCTCACCCGATCTAAATTTTCAATCAGGTAATCCTATAATTGTTGTGAGATGAATTATGGTTGAATTTTGGGGTAAGGTTTAACTTTGTGTTAGATTCAGGTTTAGGTTTGGGTTCAACAAGTAAGCATTCTTTGGATAAACTTCTGGGCTATGGTGAGTCACAAGGAACTCATTAAAGTAACCATGCCTTCGAGATTTCCCAAATAGTCCTACCCATTAAACTTAATATTAAACCTTGGTCTAACTAGTTATGATCCATTTAAGGGTAGCTTCGGTCAGTTCCACTTGGCCAAATGCACCAGGTCGAAGCCATATCTTCCTAGACATGCGATGCCCAAGCTTCCCTAACGTACTATCATCCAAAAACTTCACCACGATCGTGGGTCAAGTTAAACCTAACTCATTTTATCTAACCTTAATTACCCAGTAATCTACTCTTGTTTTACCCATTTTGGGTAAATTAGAGGTTATTTACCATTGGTTCAGTTGGATTGGAGGTGCTAGTTTGAATCCACCATCTATTTTTGAATTTAGAATTTCTTATTTTTATTTGTAATTTGAATTTTGAATTTTGAATTTTTGAATTTTAAATTAATTTCGAATTTTGAATTTGTAATTTGAATTTTGAATTTTTTTAATTTTAAATTTTGAATTTTTTTAATTTTAAATTTTGAATTTTTTGAATTTTAAATTTTGAATTTTAATTTAAAATTTAATTTGAATATTAATTTGTATTATGTTCTTAATATTGTTTTTCTATTAGCTCCCCCTGGATCATAGCCTCGATATGGTCTATCAAGGTAATAGACTTGATCCTTCGGGACCCAATAGTGACCAGTTCCAACTTGATTAACCAAGTTGGATTTTGGCACCCATGCTTGGACAATTTTTCTATTATTTCTATTAACTAGCGACAAATATGATTTGTATTTTATTTTAGTTTTAAATCCAAGTCCAGTTGTGAGATCTCGGAAAATTTAATTAATCGGGTTCTTTGAGAATTAACCTTATTGAATTTTTCCTGAATTGTTGGAAATTTTCTGGAATTTTTCTGAACTCGACTCGGTTAAAGAGCTCGAGTTAATCGCTTCCTTAAGGGCTTTTACCTCCTTTTGGAGCGACTTAACCCGGACGTTGGATTTAGCCAACTTTTAATAAGTAAGGAATTAAATTTTTGAATCATCTAAATCAATACTAGAAATTAAAGCACTTACGAGTTGGGTCCTTCGGACGACGAATGCGGATTCGTCGGCTTGACCGCTCTGACTCTCATGACTTCTCTCGTGATGAACTCAACGGACTCGGTGTCGATAATGTTCGCTAAGTGTAGAGCAAGAAGGCTCGCTTGCTCTTCTTCTTCATCCGACAGCGATCGCCTCAAATACCTTTTCTCCTTGTCTTGTACCTACAACCAAATACCTTCCCTCTGAGTAGTATTATTACGCTCATCTAATTCAAATAAATCATTTATTAAATTATGCTTACTTACTTGAGCATCGGAAGTGCCCTCGTGTAGTTCCATCAACTTTACAACTCTTTTGCACTTGCACTAACGCATCGGTTCTTCATTGGTTAGCCATTGTCATCAGAGTTGCTTTGGCCTTCAAGCTAACTTTTTCATTGTGCTAGAATCCCGGTTGATGCATGAGATAAGTTCTCCGGTGTCGTCACGTGGAAGTTCGAAGCCGTGCGGATGATGATCCACATCTCGACCTTGCGTCTGGTTGTATTCCATCTTCCGGTATCAAAGTCCTCCTCTCGAGAGAAAACGTCGGACGATCGTAATCCTTCTTGGAATGTCATTTTAAAATAACCTTGCACACAAAAAATAGCCTGGATTAGCGATCTTGTATGGAAGGATAGAAATAGAAGTTCACCGGTTTCGAGAAAATAATAAAATAATAATAAAATATTATTAAAAATATTTAAAAATATTATTTCAAATTTTGCCAAAGTCAATATTTTATTAATACTAATAAACCTTGAAAGGATGAAAATGAATTTTTGAAAATAATTTTGGAGAAAAAAACGAAAGGTATAAGGTTATTAACCTATATAAAAGTTAATAAAAATGCTTGAATTCAGAGGCAAAAGCCCAGCTCCGATACCAATTGTTGGATCGAGAAGCGCTAGAGGGGGTGAATAGCGCTCGTGGCTATTTTGTTCGATTATCGAAACTATCGGAGTTATTAAAATGCAGCGGAATAAAATAAAGACAAAGACACAGAGGATTTTCTGCTCGGCCTAAGCGACTTATACGAAGGCCCGCGATCCTTGATCGCTTCCGGTGGGCAACAACTATAATTCGTGAAAGTTACAGATTAATTACAATTCAAAGCAAAAAGATTATCACGACAAACTAAATCAAGCTCGGTTGTGGATGTTTACGACACTACTGATCGAGTCGTTAGCGCCTTACATGAGGAGATTGCTTGAAGATTGTTTCAATGGAAGTGCACCTCAACCCTCCTTTATATGCTTCGGCCGGATCCCTTCCGGGATGTGATCTGATGCCAGACGTGGCTCACGTGGCGAAGTCGCGGGATAAACTTTGGTCCGGCGCGGACCTCAGCGCCCGGATCCATTTGGCGCCCTTTTTTTCACAGGGTTCCTCACCTTCAAACAAAGGTTAGTCCGAGCAAAATACCCGCAAGACAGTGTTAGAATATGATAAAACATAGTAAGGAATAAGCAGCGATCTTGAATTTGTCGATTTTCCCATCCGAAACCCTAGGGCCGACGCCTACTATTCCCTCTGCCGGAACGCCTCACCTACTCCACTCGGAGATTTTACTGCTGTTAGTCGATCCTCCGGATCGATGGACTTTCTTTCGGCGCTTGACATCCGCTTCCTACGGCCCTTTCACCTGGTTCGCGACACGTGACTTTTCACCTAGGTTACCACCCCTAGGACTTTTTGAAGCCATCGACCGCCAAGACTTTCATAGGTTACCACCCCTATGACCTAGGGTTACCCCTAGGGTTTTCCTTTGCAAAGACTCTCTCCACCTAGGACCACCCCCTAGGACCTAGGGGTTACCACCCCTAGTTTTCTAACATTAGGACTTTCTGAAACACTTAGTCAAGCACGTTGGATCACAAACATCTTTGAAATCTTTGTCATTATCAAAACTCAGGTTCGATCGTCGGATGCTTCCGCACCAACACTGTCACCGAACCAATTCGGGGTAGGCTCCGGCTCGGCCGTCCGAGATCATCTCATTTAGCAGGTTCATAAACTCTAATGCCTAAGCGAGGTTTAGAGTTCGAATCACAGGGGAGGCAAAATCATCGGCGGGGTGGAAAGTCCAGTGAGTAGCAGCGCGGCCCGGGCTACGGCGCGGCGAGAGGGTCGTGCGTCGCCAAATCGGAGCCGAATGCGGCATAGGGCCAAGGTTGGAGGTCGCCACAAGGCATAAGGCGGCCGCGAGGTTGGCGCGTTGCAGCGCTTTTGGATTTCGCCGACCGGCCTCAACCGTTTGGCGTCGCCATTGGCGACCTCTGATTTTCCAGTGGCGAGCCCTTTCGATCTGGCATCCCTAGATTCTCACTGGCCGCTGATCTATGAATACCTCCAACTGAGATCATCTCACTGGATTGTGAACTGAATCATCACTCCCCTAACTACTTAGCTCACCCAGGTTTGGTTCGAATCCGGAGGCAAAAATCCACCGCAGGTGGAAAGTCCTAGTGAGTAGCAGGCCGGTGGTCGGTCGACGACATGAGAGGTCGCCAAATGGGCCGATGACATAAGGGCGGCGGTCGTGACCGAGGGTCGCCAAATGGACGGGCCAAGAGGGCCGGGTCGTTACAATAAAAGGGCCTGTAACGACCCCGACCTCCATGCTTAAGTATTAGAGTTTATCAAGATTCATAAACTCTAATACTTATGCCTGGAGGTTTAGAGTTGAGGGAGGCAAAATGTGGAAAGTCCTAGTGAGGGGTCGACGACATGAGAGGTCGCCAAATGGGCCGATGACATAAGGGCCGACGGTCGACGACCCGAGGGTCGCCAAATGGACCGCCAAATGGGCCAAGAGGGCCGGGTCGTTACAACCGGTCTGGCAAAATGTAAACTCTCTTGAGAGGAGTAGGTGAGGAAGCATTTCCCAAACAGGGAACAGTATATGTCAGAAGCCCCAAAGAGGGAACAACGAAACTCAAAGTTAGGATCAAATCGTCTGAAGGCTATCAAAACTTATCATTCTTTATATATTATTGCTTGGACTAACTCTATTTTGTAAGAAAAATGACTTGAAAAATATGGTGGTCCGGACGCCCGGAGCTGATTCGGGTGCCCGATAGGTTTCATCATAGAGGCGCCCCCGAGAGGGTGCCTAGCCAACCACCTTGCTATTCGGGCGCCCAGAGTTGCTCTAGGTGCCCGGATGACCAAAACTTCATCCTCTCACTGAGCTGGAGCACGACAAGTGACCGACCCACATCAGCGGTTGGGCACCCGGATGTGGATAAACTTTAGGGATGAAGTTTTGATGAGAGCTTGCCACGTCATCATGGTCCAGGTGCCCAGGAGGGGATCCAAGCGCCCAAACGGGGCTATAAAAGGAGGCTTCGATCAACAGCTTCAAAACATCAATTAAAAGAAGTTTCTCTCTTGCATGCTGTTCAGAAAACGCTTCCACGACACCCAAACACTGCTTTAACAGGCTCGTAACTTCATATCTTTAGAAGTTGTCGGTATAGTTTTGTTTATAGTTCTATCATTTTAATTCTAATACATAATACTTGTAACCTTTCTTCGAACTACTAGTGTTTGTCCATCGAAAGCATTCAACGAGTGCGGACATTAGAGTAGGAGTCATCGCAAGCTCCGAACAAAGAAAATCGAAGTCTTAGCGATTGCTTGTTTTTACTAACTTATATTCCGCTGTGTTGTACTCTTGAGTTTTTTATATGAGCATGAAAGTCACGAGCGTTATTCACCTTCTCTCCCTTCTCTAATGCAACGTTCCTACAAAACTTTTAAAAAATCTTTGCTGAAAACATTATTTTTTTAAAAAAAATCACATATAATTTTAAAAATAAAATATTTTAAAATCTTTGTTAAAATAATTTGTAACAGAGATTTTAACAAATATATTTTCAAAATTTTAAAAAACATTTTTTAAAAAAATTGTTGAAAAATATTTGGAGATAAGATTAAATTGGAAACCTCCCTTAAAAAAATTGGTCTTTCAAAAGGTATCTCCCCTTAACTCGACACTCATTAAGGATATCCTTGTTAGTCACCAGGAAGACATAACTTTGTGTCTTAATGGTTTAGGAGATCAATGTTGACCTAAGGATCTAGACTCTAAATATTGATCAACAATCATCATTTGTATATTGTATATAAATTTTTGAAACATACATATAGTTACACCCAATTAAACATGAATTTAAATTAAACATCAATCTCGCGATTATAATTTTAATAAAATATAAATTTTGAAATATTTTCAAAATATTTTTAGTTGATTAACCTATTATCTCACCAGTTCTATATATCTCAGTACATACAATACATGGTAAGTTATATGTTCTATGAGATAGTTTGTCAATTTTAAGTGAATAAGAATAGGTTTGAATTGAAAAGGTTATTTCATCTTAGGTTAGATTTAAATTTAGCTTTGAGTTAGTTAAGTGGACATTTCTTAAATTGACTTCAAGGTTATGGTAAAATACATAGGCCTTCTTAATTAGATCAACAATCTCTTCCTTACAAAAAGCCAATTCAATAAACTGTACACTTGACCAACTTAGTATAAAATCCTGATCTAACTAATTTTGGATGTGATGATTTAACTTCGACTAGTTCCATTTAATTAGTGCACAGGTAAGATATGCCTTATCCAAGCTAGACACACTTAGTTTAAGTATTTCTAATGTACTATCAGCTAACACATCCTAATACTATGTTATCAAGATCAAGTCGCCTTTGTCCTATCCAGCCGTTCTATGATATGCAATTAATACAAGGCTAGCATGCACGACATGACATAAATAAATATGATATAATTAATTCCAAAAATACATATTCACGACAAGCATTTAGAATGTCAAAACAAGTCAATCATAAATTAATTATTTATTTCTAATAATGTATCAAATTATCATTTTGATATATTTTGTTTTAACTTGCGAATGCCCCAGCCACTTTGACACATTTTGACTTTTATTAAGTTTATTATTTTCTTCAGTATGATTTTATTATTGGTGCAATTAGTCTTCAGGATTTCGACGTTTGACAATACATCTATATATGATTAAGTTTGACCAAGGGGATCCAAATAGAACATGATATTTAGAAGAGAGAAGTCCTAGCGAATAAAGTTATACAAGTGAAAAGTTCTAGTTAGTGAAACTGGATAGGTGAAAAGTTCTAATCAGCGAAGCTAGGCAATTGCAGGAGCCAAGTCCTGGTTGCAAGCTAGACAATAAAGAAGTCTAAGCACGTTAGAGGTCTAATAACTTAGCAATGGACAAGTCCAAGCACATCAGAGGTCTGTTAGCTTGGCAATGGACAAGTTCAAGCACTTCAGAGTTAATTAAGCTTAGTAGTGGGAAAGTCCAAACACGTCAGAGGTATATTGTCATGCCCCTAGAGGAGTCCCTGCCAAACGAAAATGCGACAACATCTCCTCTGTACCGGTGACAATCAGAAGCATACATACATACAAAACACATCAGCCACATACGGCTGTAATACATTCACAACCATGCAATTATATATACTCAACCCACTTGGCTGGAACAAAAATAGAAATAACCACGCAGTTAATATACTCAGCCTACCCGGCTGGACAAATGAAAACAACAATGTAGTCAATAACAGCCCACACGGCTGGAAATAAGCACAATGAAAATCACAAAGAAATACGAATGTACGACTAATAAAGTCATTAACCAAAAATCCTATTGTTGGATCGAAAATAACTTAGATATCTCCACAATTGCATGATATTGTCCACTTTGGACCTAAGCCCTCATGGTTTTACTCTTGGGCTCTCCCCAAAAGGCCTCATACCAATGGAGATATCTTTCTCTTTATAAATCCATGATCTTTACCATGTGTTTTCAATGTGGGACTATGTTTGTAACCTTGCAACACCAACAATCCATCCCTCAAACAAAGGACCACAGACTTCCCATGTTCGATCCTCGACCCACCAAGTCTTCCTGCCCCTCAGTCCACCCGACCTACTAGGACTTCCTTGCTTAGCCACAACTAGGACTTCCTGCCTGGTGTCTGGTCCTCTTGATCCGAACATAAGAGCCCCCACTTTTTTGTTCGATGTCAATATTGTACCCACATAACTCAATCAGACCATAGCTCTTGTGCACAGTCGGCGGTTAAACCTTCTGGCAGTCCGGGCTCTGATACCACTTGTTGGATCGTGATGTTTCGATAGAGGGGGGGTGAATATCGATTATGAAAAATTTGAAGAGAGTTAAGCACAGCGGAAAAAAAAAGCAATGCTAACACAGACCAATTTTACTTGGTTCGGAGCCTGTGTCGACTCCTACTCCAAGGCCTGCACTCGTTGAGTGCTTTCAGTGGGCAATCACTAGCAGTTCGAAAATTATTACAAACTAAGTACAGAAGATGCTAATCAAAATAAAAGCAATACCGGCAAAGGAATAAATTGAAAAGGAAAACGTGCGTTGTCGGAGCTTCGTTAGCGTCGCAGGAGCACAGAGCAGCAGAACAAGCAGTAGAAGATCTTCTTGTCAGTTGTTGTGTTGAGCTCCACCCCTGGCCCTCCTTTTATATGAGGCTCGGGGCGCCCCGGATCACTTTCGGGCGCCCTGGTGAGACGTGGCAGGTCCAACCAGTGAGCTCCACGTGACGATGACGCGATCAGGATAAAATTGCCTCACGGGCGCCCGGACCTGTTCCGGGCGCCCGGACCACCTTTCTTCAGAGATTCCTTCTCCTGCAAGACAAGGTTAGTTCGAGGCAAATATATAATATGTTTCCTGCAAAACAAAGTGTTAGCACAGTTTTATAAATTCAATATCAAGGGTATGACTTAGATTCCGTCTTTCCGAGACCAGAATCTAGTCACGATCTCGACTTAGATGTCCGAAATGGATCTAAGCCGGATCGACACCTAATGTTCCCTTCCAGGGAACGCGTCCTCACAGTCACTCCCTTCCAATGACTTACCTTTACTCACCTACTAGACGTTTGGTCAGCCCTTCGACCCGTCTGGACTTCTCGCCAGCTATCCGGTCAGCCCGTCGACCTAGCTGGACTTCGTGCCAAGCGTCCGGTCAGCCCGTCGACCCACTTGGGCTTCGTGCCAAATGTCTGATTAGCCCGTCGACCTATTTGGACTTCGTGCCAATCGTCCGGTCATCCCGTCGACCCGCTTGGACTTCGTGCCAGACATCCGGTCAGCCCGTCAACCTGTCTGGACTTCGCCTGCACACTCGGTCAGAATGTTAGATAACGACAAACCTAACTTAACCTGATTTGTCATTCATCAAAACCTGAGTAGATCGTTAGTGCTAAACGCACCAACAACCACTTGTTGGATCGTGATGTTTCGATAGGGGGGTGAATATCGATTACGAAATTTCTTTCGAAAAGAGTTAAGCGCAACGAAAAAAGTAAGCAATGCTAACATAGACCAATTTTACTTGGTTCGGAGCCTGTGTCAACTCCTACTCCAAGGCCCGCACTCATTGAGTGCTTTCGGTGGGCAATCACTAGCAGTTCAAAAATTATTACAAACTAAGTACAGAAAATGCTAATGAAAATAAAAAAGCAATACCGACAAAGGAATAAATTGAAAAGGAAAACATGCATTGTCGGAGCTTCGTTAGCGTCGCAGGAGCGCAGAGCAGCAAAGCAAGCAGTAGAAGATCTTCTTGTCAGTTGTTGTTGAAGCTCCACCCCTGCCCCTTCTTTTATATGAGGCTCGAGGCGCCCCGGATCCCTTCCGGGCGCCCTGGTGAGACGTGGCAAGTCCAACCAGTGAGCTCCACGTGGCGACAACGCGGTCAGGATATAAATTGCCTCCCGGGCGCCCGGATCCCCTCCGGGCTCCCGGACCGCCTTTCTCCATATATTCCTTCTCCTGCAAGACAAGATTAGTCCGAGGCAAATATATAATATGTTTCCTACAAAACAAAGTGTTAGCACAGTTTATAAATTCAATATCAAAAGTATGACTTAGATTCCGTCTTTCCGAGACCGGAATTTAGGCACGATCTCGACTTAGATATCCGAAATGGATCTAAGCCGGATCGACGCCTAATGTTCCCTTCCCGGGAACGCGTCCTCATAGTCACTCCTACTCTAAGGCCCGCACTCGTTGAGTGCTTTCGGTGGGCAATCACTAGAAGTTCGAAAATTATTACAAACTAAGTACAGAAGATTCTAATGAAAATAAAAGCAATACCGACAAAGGAATAAATTGAAAAGGAAAACGTGCATTGTTGGAGCTTCGTTAGCGTCGCAGGAGCGCAGAGCAGTAGAAGATCTTCTTGTCAGTTGTTGTGTTGAGCTCCACCCCTGACCCTCCTTTTATATAAGGCTCGGGGCACCCCGGATCCCTCCCGAGCGCCCTGGTGAGACGTGGCAGGTCCAACCAGCGAGCTCCACGTGGCGATGACGCGATCAGGATAAAATTACCTCCCGGGCGCTCGGACTTGTTCCGGGCGCCCGGACCACCTTTCTCCAGAGATTCCTTCTCCTGCAAAACAAGGTAAGTCCGAGACAAATATATAATATGTTTTTTACAAAACAAAGTGTTAGCACAGTTTTATAAATTCAATATCAAGAGTATGACTTAGATTCCGTCTTTCCGAGACCGGAATCTAGTCACGATCTCGACTTAGATGCCCGAAATGGATCTAAGCCAGATCGACGCCTAATGTTCCCTTCCCGGGAACGCGTCCTCACAGTCACTCCCTTCCAGTGACTTACCTTTACTTACCTACCAGACATTCGGTCAGCCCTTCGACCCGTCTGGACTTCTCGCCAGCTATCTGGTCAGCCCGTCGACCTAGTTGGACTTCGTGCCAAGCGTCCGGTCAGCTCGTCGACCCGCTTGGGCTTCATGCCAAATGTCCGATCAGCCCGTCGACCTATTTGGACTTCGTGCCAAACGTCTGGTCAGCCCGTTGACCCGCTTGGACTTCGTGCCAGACATCCGGTCAGCCTTTCGACCTGTCTGGACTTTGCCTGCACACTCGGTCAGAGTGTTAGATAACGACAAACCTAACTTAACCTGATTTGTCATTCATCAAAACCTGAGTTTGATCGTTAGTGCTAACCGCACCAACAATCTCCCCCTTTTTGATGGAATGACAACCTGGTTAAGTTAGTGAAAATATATGCAAAAATCAAGCATGATTTTTGAGGTTTTTAAGGTTTAAGTTAGTTTTTCAAATTTGCATTTAGTTGCTCTAACTTAACCACCTATCCCTCCCCCTTTGACATTCATCACATAAGGACATAATCAACAATACAGAGTACAAACAAAGTAAAAAAATTTTAAGAAATGATGTCAAGTTAACTTGGGGGAGTTTAAATTTTAACACATAGTAATTTAGCTTTTATTTCTCATCTTTTGTAACATAGCTAAGTTTTGAAAAATAACTAAGTATTTAGTATATTTTGAGTAATTTTTAAAGATAATGAACTCAACAAGAATATTCCAAAAAAGGGTTAAAAAATTAATTTTCAAGTATAAGTTTAGGAAAGCTAAGTTTTAGACAGACTAATTTTCAAATATAAGTGTTTAAGTTCCAAATTAAAAAAACTTTTAAATTTTCAAAATAGGTTTCAACTTTGAAACATTTTACAAACATGAGTTTTCAAAATAAAAAATTTCAAGGCTGAGTTTAAAAAAAATATTTATTTTTCAAAAAACTGGTTAAAACTAAGTTTGCAAAATATTCAATTTCCAAAATCTTGGTTTATAAAATCTAATTAAAGAATTTAGTTTTATAAAAGTTAATTTTCAAAAATAGATTTATTAAATTAGATTTCCAAAGATCAGATTTATTTTTAAACATTTTTCAAAAACTAATTTCAAAATATTTTTAGTAAAGGAAAAATAAATATGAAAATAATTAATCCTCCCTCTAAACCTGACATTCAAAGTAGCTATCTAACCAATTAGGTACTTACTAACTATCAGAAGATAGTAGCTTTCACTTGGTTAGTCAAGTTAAGTTCATTGTAATCAGTCAGTGTTTGACTAAACTGAATAACTTAGCTTGATCAATGTATGTTTTGTATTTAACGTCCAGACTTATATCGATGCACTGACATAAGCATCTTAAGTCCAGGCAATTGACTTATACATCTCACCCCTTTCTAGGGTATGACTTAGCACAGTTTTATAAATTCAATATCAAGAGTATGACTTAGATTTCGTCTTTCCGAGACCGGAATCTAGTCACGATCTCGACTTAGATGTCCGAAATGGATCTAAGCCGGATCGACGCCTAATGTTCCCTTCCCGGGAACGCGTCTTCACAGTCACTCCCTTCCAGTGACTTACCTTTACTCACCTACCAGACGTCCGGTTAGCCCTTCGACCCGTCTGAACTTCTCGCCAGCTATCCTGTCAGCCCGTCGACCTAGCTAGACTTCGTGCCAAGCGTCCGGTCAGCCCGTCGACCCGCTTGAGCTTCGTGCCAAATGTCCGGTCAGCCTGTCGACCTATTTGGACTTTGTGCCAAGTGTCCGGTCAGCCCGTCGACCCGCTTGGACTTCGTGCCAAACATCCGGTCAGCCCGTCAACCTGTCTGGACTTCGCCTGCACACTCGGTCAGAGTGTTAGATAATAACAAACCTAACTTAACCTGATTTGTCATTCATCAAAACCTGAGTTAGATCGTTAGTGTTAACCGCACCAACAATCTCCCCCTTTTTGATGGATTGACAACCTGGTTAAGTTAATGAAAATATATGCAAAAATCAAGCATGATTTTTGAGGTTTAAGTTAGTTTTTCAAATTTGCATTTAGTTACTCTAACTTAACCACCTATCCCTCCCACTTTGGCATTCATCAAATAAGGGCATAATCAACAATACAGAGTACAAACAAAGTAAAAAAAATTTAAGAAATGATGTCAAGTTAACTTGGGGAAGTTTAAATTTTAACACATAGTAATTTAGCTTTTATTTCTCATCTTTTGTAACATAGCTAAGTTTTGAAAAATAACTAAGTATTTAGTATATTTTGAGTAATTTTTAAAGATAATGAACTCAACAAGAATATTCCAAAAAAGGGTTAAAAAATTAATTTTCAAGTATAAGTTTAGGAAAGCTAAGTTTTAGATAGACTAATTTTCAAATATAAGTTTTTAAGTTCTAAATTAAAAAAACTTTTAAATTTTCAAAATAGGTTACTTTGAAACATTTTACAAACATGAGTTTTCAAAATCAAAAATTTCAAGGCTGAGTTTAAAAAAAATATTTATTTTTCAAAAAACTGGTTAAAACTAAGTTTGCAAAAGATTCAATTTTCAAAATCTTGGTGTATAAAATCTAATTGAAGAGTTTAGTTTTATAAAAGTTAATTTTCAAAAATAGATTTATTAAATTAGATTTCCAAAGATTAGATTTATTTTTAAACATTTTTCAAAAACTAATTTCAAAATATTTTTAGTAAAGGAAAAATAAATATGAAAATAATTAATCCTCCCCCTAAACCTGACATTCAAAGTAGTTGTCTAACCAATTAGGTACTTACTAACTATCAGAAGAAAGTAGCTTTCACTTGGTTAGTCAAGTTAAGTTCATTGTAATCAGTCAGTGTTTGACTAAACTGAATAACTTAGCTTGATCGATGTATGTTTTGTATTTAACACCAGACTTATATCGATGCACTGACATAAGCATCTTAAGTCCAGGTAATTGGCCTATACATCTCACCCCTTTCTATGTTTGTCAATCACAAGCAAGGTAAACCTAGGGTGTTGGTGAGATGCTCAAATGCTAGTCCTAGGGGAACATGATTTCTAAGAGAATTTTTCTAGTCTAAGGTTATAATCATTTTGAAGTTCTAAAAATAGGAAGGTTTTGAAAAAAATAAAACAATTTTAACCTAGAATTTAAAACAATTATTTTTGAAAATAGTTTTTGAATTTTGAAAAATCCTAGTCTATTAAATTAGAGCATAACCAATCAGATTCTGAAATGAAAATCAATAGATGAAGATGTACTACAAAAGTTGTAATAGAGTCATAACAGAACTATGTAACAATCACGACTACTGAGATGATGAAGGAGGTGGTCCGGAACCCAACGACCGAAGCAGTGCCAATAGCTCAATGTGACGGGTCCGGTCGTCCTCTCGTAGGTCTCGTCGCAGGTCGGAGATCTCCTGCCGCACATCTCGTCACAAATCGGACACCTCCTGTCGCACCTCTCGTCAGAGATCGGAGACCTCTCGCTGTATGTCTCGGTGAAACTCGGAGGACTCCTGCTGGAGACTCAACATAGCTCTCTCTAGTCTGGATACTCGATCAGTTAGAGTGCGAGGAGCGGGACTTGTTGGTTGCTACTCGGAAAACCTAATGGTTCCACTGCACAAAAATTTTGTACAAAGGTCTAAACCTTTTCCTAGCTACCATGTGTTCTTTTAAATTAAACTCGGATCACCTGCGGAACTTAACACGTTTGATCCAAAGTTTAATCTATTTATTTTTTTAGGTTTTGACTTGGATCTCCTGCGGAACTTAACACGTTTGATCCAAAGTTTAATCTATTTGTTCTTTTAGGTTTTGACTTGGATCTCCTGCGGAACTTAACACGTTTGATCCAAATCACCTAGGTTATTAATTTCATTAAATATTAGTTTCCAAAATTGGCTCCCAGTACTAACGTGGCGAGGCACATGACCTTCTTGGATATGGGAACAACCACCACCGACTAGACAAAGCCTTTTAAGGAAAATTAATATTTAATTTCCTTAAATAACTTTAGGTCAACCGAAAAGAACAATCAAATCACAAGGAAAAGAAAAAACAAAAAGAACACTGTTGGAGTGTATACTGAAAGCCTAAGCTTTGTAAACATTCATTATGAATAAAGAATTACATTTGGTCAAATTGTCTACATTTAGTTGTAGTTGTTCAATTAATTTATATTGTAGATAACATAGTATGTGGTGTCACATGCAGAAGATAATGTTATCAGTACCTTATAAATTATAAACAGTAGCTCACGATAAAAATGGAAAGGAACAAACCATTAGAAGGTCGTAGTGTAATTAGGTATTAGTTTATCTTGACTATATAATTACACTAGTACACTCAGAGTGTATTGAGTAGGATCATTTGAGGTCGTTTCTTTTATACTGACTTTATAAAGGAACAAAGACCTCAGTTATTATGGAAGTGTGTGCTCTTAATCCTAATATAATAACAAACACATATATTTGATATTTATTTCTTTAATTTATCAATGGGTGAGATTTAGTTCAATGAATCAATAAACCCGATAAGTTGGGAAATGATATCACTTATAGTGTGTGTTGTTGATTATAGAAGGAAACTGTGTCCTAGAGATACTAGGTTGATAATGTCCTCAAGAGGAGCTCATAAGGATTGTCATGTTAAACCCTGCAGGTGGACTTAGTCCGACATGATGATAAGGTTAAGTGGTACTACTCTTGGACTAAGATATTAATTAAATGAGTTGTCAGTAACTCACTTAATTAGTGGACATTCGATATCTTAAACACAGGGAGACTAACACACTCATAATAAGAAGGAGCCTAAAATGTAATTTGGGATTGGTGCGGTAGTTCAATAATAGTTCTCTAGTGGAATGAATTATTGATAAAATTAAGTTGTGTGTTCGGGGCCTTAGTTTTATCGGAGACCAAAACTAATTCCTCCTCTCGGTCCCTATCATAGCCTCTTATTTATAGAGTACTATACCCACCTATACCCACCTTCATACCCAAGGCGGCCAAGCTAGCTTGGGAACCAAGCTAGCCTAGGAATATTAGGTGGCCGGCCCTAGCTTGAACCCAAGCTAGTGGGGGCCGGCCAAATTAAATTAAAAAGGAATTTTAATTTTAATTTTTATTATGTGGAAGAAATAATTTGTTAAAGAGAATTAAAATTAAAATATCTCTCTTGTAAAAGATTTACAAAAGATTAAAGAAAGAGATTAGATCTCTTTCCTTATTTGTAGATTGGTGAGATATTTTATTTTCTCTTTAAAATTATCCACATGTTGATAGAATTAAAATTATAGAAATTTCCTTTTATCAACCATGAAGAGATTTTTAAAGAGAAATTTTAATTTTAAAATTTCCGGAAACAAATTAGGAAGTTTTAATTGTTGATTGAAACTTGTCCAATTTGTTCTTCATGATGTGGACGGCCACTTGAATTTAATTGGGGAAATTTTATTTTATTTTTCTCAATTAAATCATGTCAAGGAAATTAAGGAAATTTTATTGTAATTAAATTTCCTAATTTGCCTAGGCCAAGGAATATAAAAGAAGGGGTGAGGGTGCCTTCACAAGACACAACCTCTATTATTTTCTCTCCCACTTTTCCTTGGTGTTGTGGCCGGCCATCATCCTCTCCCTCTCTTTCTCTTGTGGTGGCTGAATACTTCATCCTTCTTGGAGTTCTTGTGGTGGCCGGATACTACTTGGAGAAGAAGAAGAAGAAGGAGAGAAAGCTAGCATCTCTTGGAGCTTGGTTGGTGTTTTGATCTTCTTCCTTGGTGAAGCTTCCTTATTGTTGGCCGAACCTAGCTAGGAGGAGAAGAAGGTGGTTGGTGATTTCTCATCTCGGAAGATCGTTGCCCACACAACGTCCGAGGTTAGAAGAGGAATACGGTAGAAGATCAAGAGGTCTTTCTAAAAGGTATAACTAGTAATTTTTCTTTCCGCATCATACTAGTTATTTATGGAAATAATACCAAATACAAGAGGCTTACGATTCTAGAATTTCGAATATGTTTTTCGATGTTGTGTTCTTTTGTTTTTTCTTTTCCTTGTGATTTGATTGTTCTTTTCGGTTAACCTAAAGTTATTTTAGGAAATTAAATATTAGTTTCCCATAAGAGGTTTTGTCTAGTCGGTGGTGGTTGCTCCCATATCCAAGAAGGCCATGTGTCACGCCACGTCAGTACTGGGAACCAATTATGGAAATTAATATTTAATGGAATTAATAACTTAAGGTGACTAGGGTCAAACGTGTTAAGTTCCGCAGGAGATCCAAGTCAAAACCTAAAAGAACAAATAGATTAAGTTTTGGATCAAACGTGTTAAGTTCCGCAGGCAATCCAAAATTTAATTTAAAAGAACACATGGTAGCTAGGAAAAGGTTCAGACCTTTGTACAAAATTTTTGTACAGTGGAACCTCTAGGTTTTCCGAGTAGCAACCAACACCGACTAGACAAAGCCTTTTAAGGAAAATTAATATTTAATTTCCTTAAATAACTTTAGGTCAACCGAAAAGAACAATCAAATCACAAGGAAAAGAAAAAACAAAAAGAACACAACATCGAAAATAAATTCGAAATACTAGAATCGTATGCCTCTTGTATTTAGTATTATTTCTTAAAATAACTAGTATGATGCGGAAAGGAAAAATACTAGTTATACCTTTTAGAAAGACCTCTTGATCTTCTACTGTATTCCTCTTCTAACCTCCGACGTTGTGTGGGCAACTATCTTCCGAGATGAGAAACCACCAAAGCACCTTCTTCTCCTTTCTTCAAGTTTCGGCCAAGCACAATGCTTCCAAAAGATGAAGATCTTTTTCCACCAACCAAGCTCCAAGGGATGTAAGCTTTCTCTCCTTCTTCTCCAAGCTAAAATCCGGCCACCACTTGATCTCCAAGGAGGAAGAGAGGTTCGGCCATAAGGATGGAGAGAAGAGAAGGGGAAGGGCCGGCCACACCAAGGAAGAAAAGAGGGAGAAAAATAATAGAGTCGTTCACCCATGAAGGCACCTCTACCCCCTCTTTTATAATCCTTGGTCTTGGCAAATAAGGAAATTTAAATAAAAACTTCCTTAATTCTTTTGCCATGAAAAGGAAATATTTATTTAATTAAAAATAATTTTTCTCTTCTCAATTTACAATGGCCGGCCATATACAAATCTCCAAGCAAATAAAATTTTAAACACAAATTAAAACTTCCTTATTTGCTTCCGGAAATTTATAAAAATTTTCAATAATTTTTATCCCTTCATGATTGGTTAATAAAAAGGAAATTTTATAAATTAAAATCTTTCTTTTAAACATGTGGATAATTTTCCAAAAAGGAAAGTTATTTCTAAAAATTAAAATCTCTTTTCAATCTACAAATAAGGAAAGATATCAAATCTTTTCTTAATCTTTTGTAAAAACTAATAAAAGAGAATTTTTATTTTTTAAACTTTCTTTTAAATCATGAACATGATTAAAAAGGAAAGTTTTTACCAAAATTAAAATCAACCTTTTAATCTACAAATAAGGAAAGAGATTTATCTCTTCTCTTAATCTTTTGTAGAATCTTATAAAAGGAAAGATTTAAAATTTTAAACTCTCTTTTAAATCATGTTATCCACATAAGAAAAATTTTAAAAAATAAAAAATAAAAAATAAAAATCCTTTTATTTTAATTTGGGTCGGCCACACCAAGCTTGAACCCAAGCTAGGACCGGCCACCTTGAAGCACCCATGAACCAAACTTTGGCCGGCCCTAGCTTGGTCTCCAAGCTAGCTTGGCCGGCCCCTATGGGATGGGTAAGAAGGTGGGTATAGGTGGGTATAGTACTCTATAATTAAGAGGCTACGATAGGGACCGAGAGGAGGAATTGGTTTTGGTCTCCCGATAAAATTAAGCATCCCGTGTTCGCCCCGAACACACAACTTAATTTTATCAATAATAATTCATTCTACTAGAGAACTATTATTGAACTACCACACCAATCCCAAATTACATTTTGGGCTCCTTCTTATTATGAGTGTGTTAGTCTCCCTGTGTTTAAGATGTCGAATGTCCACTAATTAAGTAAGTTACTGACAACTCACTTAATTAATATCTAGCTCCAAGAGTAGTACCACTCAACTTCGTCATCATGTCGGACTAAGTCCACCTGCAGGGTTTAACATGACATTCCTTATGAGCTCCTCTTGGGGACATTCTCAACCTAGATCACTAGGACACAGTTTCCTTCTATAATCAACAACACACTATAAGTGATATCATTTCCCAACTTATCGGGCTTATTGATTTATCAAACCAAATCTCACCCATTGATAAATTAAAGAAATAAATATCAAATATATATGCTTGTTATTATATTAGTATTAAGAGCACACACTTCCATAATAACTGAGGTCTTTGTTTCTTTATAAAGTCAGTATAAAAGGAACGACCTCAAATGATCCTACTCAATACACTCTAACTGTACTAGTGTAATTATATAGTTAAGATAAACTAATACCTAATTACACTACGACCTTCCAATGGTTTGTTCCTTTCCATCTTGGTCGTGAGCTACTGTTTATAATTTATAAGGAACCGATAACATGATCTTCTGTGTGTGACACCACACACCATGTTATCTACAATATAAATTAATTGAACAATTACATTTATCATAAATGTAGACATTTGACCAATGTGATTCTTATTTCTAGATAAATTTTTATACCAAAAGCTAGGCTTTTAGTATACATCCTAACAATCTCCCACTTATACTAAAAGACTAAGCTGCTATATCTGCTGCCATACATCTGATTCCCAACTCTTCAACATGCTCATCAAAAGCTCTTGCCTTAAAGGCCTTAGTGAAAAGATATATAGGCCATCATCTAATGTAATCTAGGCAACAACAACTTCTCCTCGTTTATACGATTTCTCGTATTGGGTGGTACTTGCGCTCTATTGTGTTTACCTGCCTTATAGACTTATGGTTTCTTCGAGTTTGTTACTGCACCAATATCATTACAATGAATTGTAATAATCTTTGGACAAACCAGAAATCATATCTAAGTTCATCTTGAGGTTATTGAGTCATTTAGCTTTTATGGCTACCTCAGAGGCTTGCCATATACTCAGCTTCTATGGTGGAGTCCAGAAAAACACCTATGCTTATCACTCTTCCATAGTTATGACTTTACCTCCTAAAGTAAACACAAAACCCCGAGGTTGACTTACTATTGTCCCTTTCCGATTGGATGTTAAAATCCATGCAACCCACAGGAAACAAATTATCTGCCTTATAAGCTAGCATATAATCTCTAGTGCCTCTAAGGTACTTCAATATATGCTTTACCGCAGATCAATGTCCTTGTCCAGAGTTGCTTTGATATCTACTAACTATGCCCACGATAAAATAGATATCCAGTCTCGTACACAGCATTGCATACATTAGGCTTCCCATAGCCGAAGCATAAGGAACTGCCTTCATGTCCTTTATCTCCTTTGATGTCTACGGAGACATTTCTTTAAAGTTACTCCATGCTAAAAAGGTAAGAAACCTTTCTTGGAGTTTTGCATGCTTAAAATGAGCAAGGTTTTTTTTTCTTTTTTTTTCGATATATGAAGCTTGGGATAATTAAAATATTCTTTTCTTGCAATCCCTTATTACTTTGATCCCAAGAATATATTCATTCTCCCAAGTCCTTCATATCGAATTGTTTGGACAACCATACCCTTACTTCTGACAATATTTTGATATTGTTTCCAACTACCAAAAATGTTATCTACGTATAGTATAAGAAATATCACCACGTTTCCATCACACCTTTTGTATACACAAGACTTATCCGGTTACTAAATAAATCCATAGGTCTGGATTCCTTTGATAAACCGGATGTTCCAAGACCTTGAAGCTTTGCCTCAGTCCATAGATTGATTGAGCTTGCACAAAATGCTCTTTGCCCTTTGCAATGAACCCTTCTGGTTGTTTTGTATGGATGCTTTTTTCAAGACTTTCATTAAGGAATGCTGTCTTGACATCCACTTGCTAAATAGATAAAAGAATCCGGATAGACTTAAGCATGACTACCAGTGAAAAAGTTTCCTTTTTCATCAAGCCTTGCTTTGAAAGTTTCCACCTTCCTGTCTATCCATCTTTTCCTATTGTAGACATATTTTCACCCAATGGCTTTTACACCATCTGGTGGTTCTACAAGCTTCCAGATTTGATTAGAATACTTATATTCTAATTTTGTATTCATTGCTCTTTGTCAAGATGCTGCATCTTTATTTTGGAGTGCTTCATCATATTTTCGGGATCAGACTCATGTTCATTTGGGATCAAGTCTAAAAACTTTCCCAAAACATGAATCCTTTTGGTTGTTTGACAACCCTCCCACTACGATGATGTACTGTCTATAATTGTGTATCAATTGTGATACGTGTTGTAGTTTCTTGTGATATTTCATCTTGTACAGTTGTTACTAGATTAGACATGTCCTTTATTATTTCCTTAAGAACAAATTTACTTATGGGCACGTGGTTTATTACATAATCCTTTTCTAAAAATCAATCATTGATGCTAACAATGACCTTCTGATTTTTAAGACTATAAACCTACTTTCATTTCTCTAGGATAACTTACAAACAAGTGAATTCCTGTCCAACTTATCATTGTCTCTCTTCAGCATATGTGCTGGATTACCTGAATCCGAATATGCTTCAAAATAGGCTTATGCCTATTTAGCAATTCTATATGAGTAGAGAGTTCTGACTTTGGAAGTTACTATGTTCACTTCTGTTTCTAAAGTATATCCTTAAAATGAATTTGATAATTTTCCAAATAACTCATCATCAATCTACTTATTTCCATAAGAGTCCTATACCTTCCTTTTTCTACACCATTCTGTAGGGGTGTACCAGGTGCAGTTAGTTTGGATTGAATCCCTACTTTTGATAAGTGACTCCTAAATTCTCCCAAGAGGTACTTGCCACTACGATCTCACCGTATTGTCTTGATACTTTTACTTTGACGTTTCTCCGCATCAGCCTTGTACTCTTTGAACTAATCAAAGTACTTAGTCTTGCGGCACATTAAGTAAATGTATTTGTATCTTGAATAGTTATCTATAAAATAGATGAAATATTCGATACTACCTCTTGCCTGGATAGTCATAGGATCACACAAATCAGAATGAACCAATTCCAACATATTTTTGGCTCCATACCCCTTAGACTTAAAAGCTTCTTGGTTATTTTTCCTTCCAAGTAAGACTCGCAGGTTGGAAAGATTTCCACTACTAATGAACCCAAAAGTTCATCAGCTACCAATGAATCCTACTTAAGTTAATATAACCTAGCTTTAGATGCCAAAGATATAATTGGTTCATTTCCGAAAGTTGCTTTCTCTTAAAGTTAGAAGATGTGTTACTAATTTCCATTTGTTGCATCGTGGGAGTTATTGGATTTATAACTTGCCAACCAACGTACCAGAACAGATAACTTCCCTCTTTTTCTCAATAACAACTTTGTTATTAAAAGAGGCAGAATATCAAGTTTTTTGAATAGTTTAGAAACTGAAAACTAGTTCTTTCTAAACTTGGTACGTAAAGACAATTACTCAAAATCCATGTTTTATTCTTATCAAAGGATAAACATCTCCCACTGCAACAGCTGCCACTTTTACGGTGTTTTTTTTTCATTTAGTTGTCGGGTTTCCTGGAACCCTGCAATGAATTACGGACATGATTAATGGCATCTGTATCTACACTCCAGGTTCTGGTAGATAACACCACTAAACATGTTTCAACTAATGAATTAAATACACCTATATTGTTCTTAGTTCTAAGAAGACGGTCAACCTTAATGTCCAAGTCCTATTTCCAATCATTACAATTGGGACTACTAAGTCTTTTCTATAGTATAACAACTAGGGAATTGACAAACATTTTAAATCCTAAGAATCACAAAAATATTTGGTCAAGATCAATTCCTTAAAATCCCCATGAATTTTGTATGCCACGATAGTGTGGACGTATACAAAATCAAAGAAGAGATTTTATCCATTAATTTTATTATCTCGTCAACTTTACTTTATGACGAATAAAATTAATAATTGATCTTTCTTTGATCAAATATTTGGTCAAAACTTTCGAATTTAAAATAACATTGATTCCTCAAACAATATTATTTAAATTCTCCAACACCTCAAATACCGTGAATTTTGCATGCCACGATAGTGTGGACGTATACAAAATTAAACATTTGTAAGAGGAGGGGTTTACCCATTAATTATCTTGTCAATAAATCTTTATGACAAATAAAATTACGTCAAACACCGTGAATTTTGTATGCCACGATAGTGTGGACGTATACAAAATCAAACATTTGTAAGAGGGGTTTTTAATTTTATTATCTTGTCAACTTATTTATTTGACAAATCAATAGTTGGTTTTCTTCGGCCACACAAATAATAGCAGTGACTCCGATGGGGAGGATACTATTAGACGTGCCTAAGTGTATACCATTACTTGACACTAAGTCCGTTAATAAGATTGTGTCCCTTCCGATGGGGAAGATCACACGCTCTTAATTAACTTCCTATAGTCATCCAAAATGGAAGTTTAAGCTAGTGATCCGCAAACAAGCTCATCCAATATGGAGGAAGGCACTCAGAGCCAACGCGCAAGCTTGTTGCATCACTTATAAACCAGTAATGGAGACCGTGGAATTTATTTAAAAATAAATCCCTCTTCCACTTAGTTATTTAAAGTGAGGAATTTTGACTATGCTAGTCTACTTAACATGCATACTAACAAGCACACACAGTCTCAGCATAAAAAGCAATAAACAGAAAAACTAATTTTCAACTATTATGGCTTTTATCTATTGTTGTCCTCCGTGTGTCGCCAACCCTAGCTGCTGTCATCTTTGGCCACCGCTACCGGGTCTAACTGTCGCATCCATCTTGCTCCTTGTTCCGCTGCGCCTCTGGTCCTCAAAAGGTTCCACGCCTTGCAAGATTCGATCCGCGACATAAATAGAATTTTAGATTTTCGATCCTATATTCCTCGAAGGAATGTACATGTAAACTAGATCGAACATAAAATAAAATTTACATCCATCGATCCTATATTCCATAAAAGGAATGTACATGTAACTAGATCAAAAATAAAATCCTAATAAAACTAAATACAACTCCTGCTGTATTTTATAATACAATCATGCACACACAATAAATGCCCTTAACATGTCCAAGGGTCCAATCACACACATAATAACTATAAGCCATAATAGTTGGATCCTGCATCCACAAAGTTAGCACATCCTACTATTATCCTGCCTAAATTATGTATGACATGTGCATAATTAAACTAATACCAAATACACAGAGGCAAAACCCTAGCTCTGATACCAATTGTTGGTTGCTACTCGGAAAACCTAATGGTTCCACTGTACAAAAATTTTGTACAAAGGTCTGAACCTTTTCCTAGCTACCATGTGTTCTTTTAAATTAAACTCGGATCGCCTGCGGAACTTAACACGTTTGATCCAAAGTTTAATCTATTTGTTCTTTTAGGTTTTGACTTGGATCTCCTGTGGAACTTAACACATTTGATCCAAAGTTTAATCTATTTGTTCTTTTAGGCTTTGACTTGGATCTCCTGCGGAACTTAACACGTTTGATCCAAAGTTTAATCTATTTGTTCTGTAAAATACGGCAACAAAATAATAATTAAAAAATAGGGTTATTTGACAAATAATCTTATTGGAATTTTTGGAATTTTTAGAAATTTTTCTGGAATTAATTAGAGCTCGTACAATATATTTAATGAGGATGCATTACTGGGCTTAAGAAAAGCCTGTTTGGAATACTATTTATTAGGGAGTTGATTATTCCAATTAACCTAAGGTTTATATTAGCTACCCTAAGTTTATTACCGTGCCCTAAACCCTCCCTCACCGCCGAACTCCATCTTCCCCCTCTTCATCGCCGAAACCTCTTCTTTCCCTGATCTCGCCGAAGTTCCTCCATCCCTTCCCCTTCCTCCTTCGTTTCCGGTGACCTCCAGCGTGTCTTCACAAGTGTAGCTCAAATGGCGACGACGAGACCATGTCCGAGGAGCTCGCCGTGGTGCTTGCGACCCTCTGCCACTTTCTTGTCGCAGGCCTCCGTCCCCCGACGTCGTCGCCGGATCCAAGCAACAACACGACGTAGTGGTTCCCCCTCTTTCCCATGTCCGATTCGTAGCCAATTGCTGCTGCCCGAAAGTTTGCCACCATCGCCGTGCATCATGCCGCCTGTCGCGAACCAGCCATGGTGTCGCTGTGGCTAGTTCTTCCAACAACGTTATCCCCTCGCGCACCCCGCCCTGTCGTGGTGACTCAGCTGCACCACCGTCGCCCGTCGCCAAACCACAACGCCGGTCATTTGCGTGTGGTGCTATCGACACAGAAGAAGTAAGGGATTGGCATCAAGGTAATTAACGTAATTAGAAGTTTAGGTAAAGGTTTTTTTTTTTAGTCTTAGGTTAATCACTAACTTGATTTATTAGTTTGGGGTATATAGTTTGATTAATTAAGTAACACTAAGGTATATTGAGCTGATTAACTAGTTAGTCAATTAGGTGGTCGATTAACAATTGAATCAAAGTTTAATTTATATATTTATGCATGTCAACAGGAGAGTTACTTGATCTAGTAAGTTGATTTCCTTTGTAATACGATGAGTCGAAGAGAACTAATTTACATATTGTTAATGATTGGATTAATTAATAGATTTATGAATTTATTGATTAATGATTAATTAACGATAGATAAGTGATTAAAGATCAATTTAGAGTTAACTAAGTTAGTTTAATTAACTTAGTAGTTAGCTGAATTATTAATAGGAGTACTCTAGTACTTAGACTAGATTTGTATCCTATATTTGTAGGAATCGAGCTCGAGGCAGACCTTGGACTTGAAGACAATATTCTACATTTGAGGCGGGTATTTCTTGCTTTGTTTTCTTTTAGTACTTTGACCTTAGTGCATGAATTATTTTGGATAAGGACTGTTTACCTTGACTCCACTCTTATTTTTCCTGTGCTTGATACTTCCACGTGATCTTTGAGATATTCGTTTTCATATCTATACAGTCTTTTGTTGTTGTCCATGATAAGTAGCAGATATTAGATACCATGTTTGTATGCTTGGACTGTTGCTTATTTATGTACGATATTGAGCATCCTGGCTTCATGTAGCATACCTGTTTCTGCTTATATATATATGATGACTGTTGCATTGTTCGCATCATGTCATTGCATGCATGCCGCATCCTCGGCCACTCGTGCATTGACCCGGCCTCTCGACCATACAGGGGTCATGGTGCAGAGAGCAGGGACCCCGTCGCAGATGTAGCTAGTTAGCTACTATGAAACTGTCCCCTCGGCCACTTGTGTGAGTGGTAGCTGGAGTGATGTACAGTCTGTCATTGACCCGGCCTCTCGACCATACAGGGGTCATGGTGCAGAGAGCAGGGACCCCGTCGCAGATGTAGCTAGTTAGCTACTATGAAACTGTCCCTGGAGTGATGTACAGTCTGTCATTGACCCGGCCTCTCGACCATACAGGGGTCATGGTGCAGAGAGGTGGGCGGGAGTGACCATCCGTGCATACGCTGTTGTTATTATATTTGTTTTTGCTGCTGCTGGTGGTTATATATGCTGTTATTGTTTATTTACTGCTATTGTTCACATATGCTGATACGCTTACTTGTGTTGAGATATATTCTCATTATAGATGTTTAGTCATTGGAAATTTGTATATATACCTTGCTTATTACCTCTGTAGTATGAGCAGTACTGTAGCAGATTAGTATCAATTCTGACCTACTATACCTAGCCTAGGATATGGTTTCAGGTATGAGCATTTATTTTGGTTTTATTATAGTATCTGCTATTCTTCTAATGAGGTTGTATACTGTTGACACTCTCTACTTATATGTTATGTTCATGCACTATCTCTTTCCTTACCCGCTGAGTTCCAATACTCACCACCCCACAAAATTATTTTCTTTCGCCAGGTAACAGATAGATGAGTCATGGATGCTTGGAGAGATGTCGGCTGCCAGTCTTGGGTCCTACGTCACACTCGAGGATAGTTTTCTCGTTTTGGTTTTGTTATCGTTTGGGGTGGTATATTGATTTTGTGTATTTTGTTTTCAATAAGTCGATATGAATTTTGGGTCAAGTCTGTGATGGCAGATATTTTTGTTAGTGTCGTTGTTGGTTTTACGTTCGTATCGCTTTATGTTTTCCGCTGCTGTGTGTTTATTTTATTCCAGCCGAATGAGCTCTTATTAATTGTGTGGTTGTGCTTATATCCAGCCGTGTGGGCTGTTGTATTATGTTATATGTTTTATTCATTTATGTCCAGCCGGGTAGGCTGCATATATTAACTGCGTGATTATGCTATTTCTATTTTGCATATATATTCCAGCCGAGTGTGGCTGAGGTGTATTTTGTATGTAGTAATGTTTCATATTGTCCGCCGTATAGGGGAGGTGCTGTCGAAATTTCTTCGGACAGGGACTCCTCTGGGGGCGTGACATGTTCTTTTAGGTTTTGACTTGGATCTCCTGCGGAACTTAACACGTTTGATCCAAATCACCTAGGTTATTAATTTTATTAAATATTAGTTTCCAAAATTGGCTCCCAGTACTGACGTGGTGAGGCACATGACCTTCTTGGATATGGGAACAACCACCACCGACTAAACAAAGCCTTTTAAGGAAAATTAATATTTAATTTCCTTAAATAACTTTAGGTCAACCGAAAAGAACAATCAAATTATAAGGAAAAGAAAAAACAAAAAGAACACAACATCGAAAACAAATTCGAAATACTAGAATCGTATGCGTCTTGTATTTAGTATTATTTCTTAAAATAACTAGTATGTTGCGGAAAGGAAAAATACTAGTTATACCTTTTAGAAAGACCTCTTGATCTTCTACCGTATTCCTCTTCTAACCTCGGACGTTGTGTGGGCAATGATCTTCCGAGATGAGAAACCACCAAAGCACCTTCTTTTCCTTTCTTCAAGTTTCGGCCAAGCACAATGCTTCCAAAAGATGAAGATCTTTTTCCACCAACCAAGCTCCAAGGGATGTAGGCTTTCTCTCCTTCTTCTCCAAGCTAAAATCCGGCCACCACTTGATCTCCAAGGAGGAAGAAGAGAAGAGGAGAGAGAAAAGTTCAAGGCCCGGCCACACCAAGGAGAAAAAGACAGGAAGAAAATAAGAGTGTTAGCACCCATGAAGGCACCTCTACCCCCTCTTTTATAATCCTTGGTCTTGGCAAATAAGGAAATTTAAATAAAAACTTCCTTAATTCTTTTGCCATGAAAAGGAAATATTTATTTAATTAAAAATAATTTTTCTCTTCTCAATTTACAATGGCCGGCCATATACAAATCTCCAAGCAAATAAAATTTTAAACACAAATTAAAACTTCCTTATTTGCTTCCGGAAATTTATAAAAATTTTCAATAATTTTTATCCCTTCATGATTGGTTAATAAAAAGGAAATTTTATAAATTAAAATCTTTCTTTTAAACATGTGGATAATTTTCCAAAAAGGAAAGTTATCTCTAAAAATTAAAATCTCTTTTCAATCTACAAATAAGGAAAGATATCAAATCTTTTCTTAATCTTTTGTAGAAACTAATAAAAGAGAATTTTTAATTTTTAAACTTTCTTTTAAATCATGAATATAATTAAAAAGGAAAGTTTTTACCAAAATTAAAATCAACCTTTTAATCTACAAATAAGGAAAGAGATTTATCTCTTCTCTTAATCTTTTGTAGAATCTTATAAAAGGAAAGATTTAAAATTTTAAACTCTCTTTTAAATCATGTTATCCACATAAGAAAAATTTTAAAAATAAAAAATCTTTATTTTAATTTGGTCGGCCACCAAGCTTGAACCCAAGCTAGGACCGCCACCTTGAAGCACCCATGAACCAAACTTTGGCCGCCCTAGCTTGGTCTCCAAGCTAGCTTGGCCGACCCCTATGGGATGGGTAAGAAGGTGGGTATAGGTGGGTATAGTACTCTATAATTAAGAGGCTACGATAGGGACCGAGAGGAGGAATTGGTATTGTTCTCCCGATAAAATTAAGCATCCCGTGTTCGCCCCGAACACACAACTTAATTTTATCAATAATAATTCATTCTACTAGAGAACTATTATTGAACTACCACACCAATCCCAAATTACATTTTGGGCTCCTTCTTATTATGAGTGTGTTAGTCTCCCTGTGTTTAAGATGTCGAATGTCCACTAATTAAGTAAGTTACTGACAACTCACTTAATTAATATCTAGCTCCAAGAGTAGTACCACTCAACTTCGTCATCATGTCGGACTAAGACCACCTGCAGGGTTTAACATGACATTCCTTATGAGCTCCTCTTGGGGACATTCTCAACCTAGATCACTAGGACACAGTTTCCTTCTATAATCAACAACACACTATAAGTGATATCATTTCCCAACTTATCGGGCTTATTGATTTATCAAACCAAATCTCACCCATTGATAAATTAAAGAAATAAATATCAAATATATATGCTTGTTATTATATTAGTATTAAGAGCACACACTTCCATAATAACTGAGGTCTTTGTTTCTTTATAAAGTCAGTATAAAAGGAACGACCTCAAATGATCCTACTCAATACACTCTAGGTGTACTAGTGTAATTATATAGTTAAGATAAACTAATACCTAATTACACTACAACCTTCCAATGGTTTGTTCCTTTCCATCTTGGTCGTGAGCTACTGTTTATAATTTATAAGGAACCGATAACATGATCTTCTGTGTGTGACACCACGCACCATGTTATCTACAATATAAATTAATTGAACAATTACTTTTATCATAAATGTAGATATTTGACCAATGTGATTCTTATTTCTAGATAAATGTTTATACCAAAATCTAGGCTTTTAGTATACATCCTAACAGGACGTGGGGCTCTTGTAACGCCCGAAAATTTTCAAAACTATTTTAGGAATATTCTATAATTTTTCTAGAATTATTAGATATTTTTCCGGAATTTTCCGAGTAGCGGAAGTAGCAAAAATTATTAGAAAAGTAAAATGGCTTAAGCGGGAATCGAACCCGGGACCCCTCGGGTCCGCTAAACCTTTAGTTAGCCTTAGTAACCAGTGAACCCAGCAGGGCCATGCTGAGAGAAAGGAGAATCAAACATATTTATAATTGAGTTGGGCCAAAATACCCACTTAATATAAATAGGAAAACTTAAGTTGGTTTGGGTTTATTTTTAGTTCGGCAAAAACCCTCTCCACCGAGACCTCACGCCGCCCCTCTCCTCCCTCTTCCTCTCGGCGCCCAAACAAACCACAAGGAGACCTAGGGTTCCCTCCCTAGGGCCCCAAGGACATCTTCCGGCGATAACTCCGGCACGAGGACGTTCCCCTCCGCGAGTAGAGCACGTGGACGCGAGCGAATCGTCGAGAAGTCATCTCCACCGGAATTTCTAGCGATTAGATTTGTAAGAAATCTAGCACACAAGGTAAGAAACCCCTCACCTGCAGTATAAGTAGCTCTCGCGTGTTTTCTTTTATGCATTAGATTAGTTTATTGAATTTTGTCAGCATATAGGGTGTATTTTAACTCTTCTCACAGATTTAGGGATTAGTGAGCATCTCTAGATGGGCCGAGCACGTGTATCCTCTGTAGATAGGGGTTTAGACGCTGCTGGGTGCCTAGAGGTGGTCTCCCCGATCGAGAGGAGAGTTAGAGAGCGTCAAATGCTCGACAAAATGCCTAGCACAGCCTTATGATACAGTGGGCATTTAGTTAAATGCCATAGAACATGTTAGTTAGCATGATCAGTTTTTATTTCCGCTTTTACGAGACTAGATGTCCAAATGGGTGGGCTCCCATAGTCGCCTCTAGGTTCAGACAACCTAGTTCTAGGTTCAGATAACCTAGATTGAGCAAAATAGCATTAGCTATTTCAGTATTTTACTTTTCAGTGGCACTGTACTGGATTAGATATCCATTGGGTTGGACTCCCATAGTCGTCCCTAGGTTTAGCTAACCTAGTAAACCCTACTAGATTCGGAACTTGTAATCCCGGGTCTAGTTAGGAATGCACGCATAGCAAGTACAGTTGTCAGGGCCCATCAGCAGCATGTTTAGTATTTTCACTTACTATATGTATATGGTTTTCAACCTTGCACAAATTAGTTCGTGAATTCAATACAGTCCTAGCAGTAGCTCAGTTTTTAGTATCAGCTTAGTTCTTCATCGATACCATGTGATTGATATCATGTTCAGTTTTAGATATGCCATGATTGTGTGCTTATATGTCATGCCATGTTTAGTTATTCAGTATACTTAGCATATCCTTTCAAACAGCATGATTTAAATTCATATTTGCATCGTATGCATGTTTTAGTGAGGTAGATGGTTTCTTACTAAGCTTTTTAGCTTACAGATACTATTTTCCTTATACTACAGATACAGGTAAAAGGAAAATGGACTAGCAGTGGAGGCTGGAGGTCAATGCTACGAAGATGTGTGTGGATGGAACTTGGAATAGAGATCTTAGGGAATTTTAGCAAGCTTGTTTTAAGCATTAGAACCTTTTAGCATTTTATCGTTTTGCACCTTAGTATGTTAATTGCTATGAATTAGTTAGTCATGCACCCTATCATGCTTAAAATACTATTGTGTGATGTTAGAATGTTTTACATTTAGTTTAGGATTGACATGGGAAGTTTTGGCACGAACAAGTGTTGAAATCAGACTTCTGGTACGAAATCAGAAACCCCAATCGATCGGCTGATCGATTGGAGGCTTCTCAATCGATCAGCCGATCGATTGGGGAGTTCGTACCGCGAAGAGTAGGCTTCTAGATCTATCAGCCGATCGATCCAGCAAATTCTGTCGCGAACAGTAGGCTCTGGGATCGATCACTGGATCGATTGGCTGGTCTGGATCGATCAGCCGATCAATCCAGAATATTGGCCCGAGCACAGTAGCGTGCTGGATCGATCACTGGATCGATCCAACCTAAGCCCCACATACAGTAGCCATCTGGATCGATCAATGGATCGATCCGGCCATTCCAATCGATCCGTGGATCGATTGGGAGGCCTAACATCAGCAAGAAACTCTTAGTTAAGTTCCTTGACCATTGGGGGATGTAATATATGTCATGGATAGTTTAGATTACACCCCTTAGCACATGCAGAACCAAGAAATGATGATAGTTTAGCAAAATTTTAAATAGTACAGTTCCGCAACTTAGATTTAATGATGGTCATGGAATAGTTAGCACAGCATAATGTAACGATCGACCTCACTGCCTAGTCAGTAGAAGGTGGGTCGTTACAGAGTGGTATCAGAGCAGTGTTCCATACTTCCTACACACACATCAGCATTGAACCTACAGCTTCCAAGTAAGAATACCTCTACTTTATTTATGCTTTCTGTTTCCTTGTTATAGATCATGTTTCTAAATAAACTGCTGCATGATAGTATGTGATAGTATATAACATGATAGCAATAGTTATACAATTATGATTGTATTAGTTATGCATGTCCTGTCCTCTATGTCTTTAGACATGGCACGAGGACGCCCAGCTAGAAGGGAACCAGCTACTGAGTCCCAGCATGAGGCAGGCATTTCAGTGCCTCCCAGTTACAGTAGCAGCTAGCTGAACAGCAACAGGAAATAGCCACCTTAAAGGCTAGTCAGCAGAACACTCCCACTGTCACCCCGGAGCCTAACTTAGCGACACCAGTGGTCTTAGAGGTTCCACCAGTCCAGCCTATGGCACCAGTAGCCCCAGCAGCAGGAACGCAGAGAGAAGCCTATTTGATCCAGTGGCAGAGAGTCAAGCCAGAGAATTTCTCAGGCAGCAATGAACCATGGGATGCTCAGGCATGGTTCAAAACACTGGAAAGTACGATGGAGCTTCTGGACTGGCCAGAACATGAGAAGGTGAAGTGCGCCTCCTTCTGTCTGACAGGAGATGCACGTATGTGGTGGGAGAGAATCAGAGCGAAGCGCCCAGTGAACCAGATGACATGGGCTGACTTCGAGAAGGAATTCTTTGAGGAGTTCTTTCACGTGCGGGTCACCAACCGTCACTACGACGAGTTCACTGAGTTTCGTCAGGGCAACCTATCAATATGCCCTGAATTAGTCAGCACAGAAAGGGAACGAATCCAGTTGATGCTCAAGATGCTGAGGCCGGAAATAGCAATGAACGTGGCTGGTGGCGTTCATAGGCCACAAACTACAGAAGAATTAGTGAGCAGTGCTCTAATCACTGAGCATTACTAGAATAGCATCAAGCAGCAGAAGCAAGTCCTCTCAGAAGCTAAAGGTCAAGGAGGCTCAGGCACTTAGAAGCAACAGGGCCACATGCTCTACTGGAAAGGGAACCCGGCAACAAGCGCAAACCAGGGAGTTAACCAAACGAGCAAGCGACCCAGCTATCCAAAGTGTGCTACTTGTGGGAAATTCCATCCAGAGTTTGTCGTAAGGCACACGAGGGTGCTTTGAATGCGACGGGAAGGGCATATGGCCAAGCAAGGTCCAAACAAGACCGCCTTCCTCGGCCACCGATTCAAGATGGAGGCCAGCGATTCGATTACATCGAGATGCCGCTTTAGATGGTCCACATATCAGCCAGCAGATTAGAAGCCCTCCACCACGACCAATGCGGATCTACTCACCACCGGAGGGACGACGCAGAAATACCTCGGCGCTTGTTACAGGCATTTCCGAGAAGTTAGCGATACCTCCGGAGGTACTCGGTGGCGATTCCTACGACGTTACCCTCGGGAGAAATCATGGCGTCTACGCACTGGCTCAGAGTAGTGAGAGCTCTTTTGCGATCTGATAGTGATTAATATGACCGACTACGACGTCATCTTCGGGATGGACTTCTTGATCAAATACGGTGCCTCCATCGAGTGCCGTAAACAGAAGGTCATATTCCAACCTGAAGCAGAAGCACAGTTCGAGTTCTTCGGAGAACCCAAGAGAAAGGCTAAGAAGTTTCTCTCAGCTATGAAGGCACAAAAATTAATGGATGCAGGATGTACGGGATATTTAGCACACGTAGTCAGCACCAGTCAGGACAAGGACCAACAGCTAGCAGAGGTCCGAGTCGTATGTGACTACCCAGCGGTCTTCCCTGAAGAGTTACCAGGCCTAGCACCAGACAAGGAGATCGAATTTGAGATAGAGCTCATTCCCGGTACAAATCCTATCTCCAAAGTGCCTTACCGCATGGCTCCAGCAGAACTGAAGGAACTTCATGAGCAACTACAGGAGCTGCTTGACAAGGGCTTCATCCGTCCTAGTCACTCACCATGGGGAGCACCTGTATTGTTCGTGAAGAAGAAAGACGGGAGCATGCTCCTGTGTATACCGCACCGAACCAAGTCACAATCAAGAATGTATCCTCTTCCCGAATAGATGACCTGTTTGATCACCTAAAGGGAGCAGTGTTCTCTAAAATAGACCTCGGATCAGGTTATCATCAGGTGAAGGTCGAAGGGGATATACCTAAGACAGATTCGGGACTAGATACGGACATTACGAGTTCGTAGTCATGCCCTTTGGAATGCTCCAGCTACTTTCATGGACCTTACAAACAGGTATTCAGAGAATATTTAGATAGGTTCGTTATCGTGTTCATTGATGAGATCCTTATCTATTCGAACTCGGGAAGAACACGAGAGCACCCGAAAAGATTGCAGACCTTCAGTTTGAAGTTCACCAAATGTGAATTTGGCTAGATCAGTGTCCTTCCTGGGTCATATCATCTCACGTGATGGTATCATGGTAGATCCCAGTAAGATAGAAGCGTGAGTAATCGGAAAAGACCCAAGAACGCCGGTGAGATCGAAGCTTTCGGGATTAGCGGTTACTACAGAAATTTGAGAGGACTTCTCAGATGTCCTCGACTCTTACCGGAGAAGAAAATTTCGGTGGATAGAGGGTGAGAACAAGCGAGCTAAAGAGGAGATTGACCAGTGCACCTATTCTGACTCTACCAGAGAACGCAGATAGCTTTGATATTTATAGTGATGCCTCGAAGTTGGGACTAGGAGCAGTGCTAATGCAAGATGGCAAGGTAATCGCCTACGCCTCCAGACAACTTAAGGATTATGAGAAGAACTATCCTACTCATGACCTTGAGCTTGCAGCAGTGGTGTTCGCTCTCAAGATTTGGAGACATTACTTGTATGGAGTGTATACAGATCATCAGAGTCTGAAGTACTTCTTCACTCAGAAGGATCTGAATATGCGACAGCGCAGATGGCTAGAGCTGGTCAAGGACTACGATATAGACATCCTCTACCACCCAGGTCAAGCCAGTAGGGTAGCAGATGCACTTAGCAGGAAGTCCAGTGCTACCTTATTATCTCTAGCAGCCATGTCACCACCCCTACAGAAAGAGATCACAGATTTTGGTCTCGAACTCATAGTTGGGCAGCTCTCTACTATGATCTTAGAGTCGACCTTGCTTGGTGACATCCAGACAGTTCAGGAACAGGATCCTGAAATTCAGAAAATCAAGTAAGGATTAGCAGAAACAGAAGGTGGAGAGTTCAGAATATCAGATAGCGGGGTGTTGTATTTTGGTGACAGGCTATGTGTTCCGGATCAGGAGGAACTACAGAGGAAAATTTTAGATGAGGCTCACAAGACTCCCTATGCGATGCATCCAGGTTCCACCAAAATGTATCAAGACCTGAAGAACCAGTTTTGGTGGCCCGGGATGAACCGAGACATCGCCAGATATGTTAGCATCTGCCTCACCTGTCAGACGGTCAAGGCAGAACATCAGCGACCAGGAGGAGTTCTGCAGCCTATACAGATTCCAGAATGGAAGTGGGAGGATATCTCTATGGATTTCATAGTGGGACTGCCCAGAACCACGAATGGTTTTGACGCCATCTGGGTAATAGTCGACAGGTTGACTAAATCAGCCCACTTCTTAGCTATCAAGATATCCTACTCTATGGAGAAGCTAGCTCAGTTGTATCTCCAGGAGATCATCAGACTACATGGAGTCCCACGAACCATCATTTCAGAGAGAGACAGCAGATTCACATCACACTTCTGGGAGTGTGTACAGTCAGCGTTGGGCACAGCATTCCATCCTCAGACAGATGGTCAGACGGAGCGAGTAAATCAGGTACTCGAAGATATGCTCCGAGCGTGTGCCCTAGACTTCAAGGGAAGTTGGTGCAAATATCTGAGCTTAGCAGAATTTATATACAACAACAGCTATCAGGCCACTATCGGCATGACATCTTATGAGGCTCTCTATGGGCGGAGATGTAGATCCCCAATCTGTTGGTATGAAAGTGGTGAACAGAAAGAGCTAGAACTTCAGACAGATCTAGTGGCAGATACCACAGCAGCTATACAGCAGATCCGCCAGAGGATAGAGACAGCTCAGAGCCGCCAGAAAAGCTATGCTGATACACGGCGCAGACCCTTAGAGTTTTCGGTCGGGGATATAGTGTTCCTCGAAGAAGGGCAAACTTAGTCCCAGATATGTGGGACCATACCTTATCAGCAGAAGAGTGGGCAAGATAGCATATGAGCTAGAGCTACCCCAGGAAATGTCAGCTGTCCACAACGTATTTCATGTCTCTATGCTGAAGAAGCATACCCCAGATGCCACCCAGGTGATTAAGCCCCAGTCGGTACAGATCCGCGAAGACCTCAGCTATGATAGTCGGCCTATTCAGATAATAGACCGAGCAGTTAAGAAATTGCGGAACAAGGAAATACCATTAGTCAAAGTCATTTGGCACAGTCACACAGCAGAAGAGGCAACTTGGGAGACAAAAGCCAGCATGAGATAGAAGTACCCAGAATTATTCTAAGTTCGAGGACGAACTTTTTATAAGGTATGGGGGATTGTAACGCCCGAAAATTTTCAAAACTATTTTAGGAATATTCTATAATTTTTCTGGAATTATTAGATATTTTTCCGGAATTTTCTGAGTAGCGGAAGTAGCAAAAATTATTAGAAAAGTAAAATGGCTTAAGCGGGAATCGAACCCGGGACCCCTCGGGTCCGCTAAACCTTTAGTTAGCCTTAATAACCAGTAAACCCAGCAGGGTCGTGCTGAGAGAAAGGAGAATCAAACATATTTATAATTGAGTTGGGCCAAAATACCCACTTAATATAAATAGGAAAACTTAAGTTGGTTTGAGTTTATTTTTGGTTCGGCAAAAACCCTCTCCACCGAGACCTCACGCCGCCCCTCTCCTCCCTCTTCCTCTTGGCGCCCAAACAAACCACAAGGAGACCTAGGGTTCTCTCCATAGGGCCCCAAGAACATCTTCCGGCGATAACTCCGGCACGAGGACGTTCCACTCCGCGAGTAGAGCACGTGGACGCGAGCGAATCGTCGAGAAGTCGTCTCCACCGGAATTTCTAGCGATTAGATTTGTAAGAAATCTAGCACACAAGGTAAGAAACCCCTCACCTGCAGTATAAGTAGCTCTCGCGTGTTTTCTTTTATGCATTAGATTAGTTTATTGAATTTTGTCAGCATATAGGGTGTATTTTAACTCTTCTCACAGATTTAGGGATTAGTGAGCATCTCTAGATGGGCCGAGCACGTGTATCCTCTGTAGATAGGGGTTTAGACGCTGCTGGGTGCCTAGAGGTGGTCTCCCTGATCGAGAGGAGAGTTAGAGAGCGCCAAATGCTTGACAAAATGCCTAGCACAGCCTTATGATACAGTGGGCATTTAGTTAAATGCCATAGAACATGTTAGTTAGCATGATCAGTTTTTATTTCAGCTTTTACGAGACTAGATGTCCAAATGGGTGGGCTCCCATAGTCGCCTCTAGGTTCAGACAACCTAGTTCTAGGTTCAGATAACCTAGATTCAGCAAAATAGTATTAGCTATTTCAGTATTTTACTTTTCAGTGGCACTGTACTGGATTAGATATCCATTGGGTTGGACTCCCATAGTCGTCCCTAGGTTTAGCTAACCTAGTAAACCCTACTAGATTCGGAACTTGCAATCCCGGGTCTAGTTAGGGATGCGCGCACAGCAAGTACAGTTGCCAGGGCCCATCAGCAGCATGTTTAGTATTTTCACTTACTATATGTATATGGTTTTCAACCTTGCACAAATTAGTTCGTGAATTCAATACAGTCCTAGTAGTAGCTCAGTTTTTAGTATCAGCTTAGTTCTTCATCGATACCATGTGATTGATATCATGTTCAGTTTTAGATATGCCATGATTGTGTGCTTATATGTCATGCCATGTTTAGTTATTCAGTATACTTAGCATATCCTTTCAAACAGCATGATTTAAATTCATATTTGCATCGTATGCATGTTTTAGTGAGGTAGATGGTTTCTTACTAAGCTTTTTAGCTTACAGATACTATTTTCCTTATACTGCAGATACAGGTAAAAGGAAAATGGATTAGCAGTGGAGGCTGGAGGTCGATGCTACAAAGATGTGTGTGGATGGAACTTGGAATAGAGATCTTAGGGAATTTCAGCAAGCTTGTTTTAAGCATTAGAACCTTTTAGCATTTTATCGTTTTGCACCTTAGTATGTTAATTGCTATGAATTAGTTAGTCATGCACCCTATCATGCTTAAAATACTATTGTGTGATGTTAGAATGTTTTACATTTAGTTTAGGATTGACATGGGAAGTTTTGGCACGAACAAGTGCTGAAATCAGACTTCTGGTATGAAATCAGAAACCCCAATCGATCGGCTGATCGATTGGAGGCTTCTCAATCGATCAGCCGATCGATTGGGGAGTTCGTACCGCGAAGAGTAGGCTTCTGGATCGATCAGCCGATCGATCCAGCAAATTCTGTCGCGAACAGTAGGCTCTGGGATCGATCACTGGATCGATTGGCTGGTCTGGATCGATCAGCCGATCGATCCAGAATATTGGCCCGAGCACAGTAGCGTGCTGGATCGATCACTGGATCGATCCAACCTAAGCCCCACATACAGTAGCCATCTGGATCGATCAATGGATCGATCCGGCCATTCCAATCGATCCGTGGATCGATTGGGAGGCCTGACATCAGCAAGAAACTCTTAGTTAAGTTCCTTGACCATTGGGGGATGTAATATATGTCATGGATAGTTTAGATTACACCCCTTAGCACATGTAGAACCAAGAAATGATGATAGTTTAGCAAAATTTTAAATAGTACAGTTCCGCAACTTAGATTTAATGATGGTCATGGAATAGTTAGCACAGCATAATGTAACGATCGACCTCACAACCTAGTCAGTAGAAGGTGGGTCGTTACAGCTCTAGCTGGTGCTAGGGCAGGAGCGGCCTCGTCAGGAAACAGTGCGAGAAAAAACTCATCCTGCTCTGCCTCCTCCTGCTGAGCATCTGGGTCAGGCTGGTGCTGTGCCCCCCTCTGCCAAGACATGATACCCTCACCATCTATATGAATACTAGCTAGGGAAAAGTTCCTAGCTCCTATAACGTCAAACTCGGTCATATAGCGGATGTCACCTCTGGTGACATCAATGTCCAAAGAGGACATATATGCTGTCAGAATGTGATAGTAGGGCATATGAACTCGCCCACTAGTCACGTATCCGTCCGAGTAGATAATGGTGGAAAAGATATGTAGGCTGATGTCAATATCTAACCTATGACACAGGGCATAGAGAAGAAAAGAGTGGAATGGACGCATCATCGCGATGTCGCGAGTGCTCAGTGGTAGAATACAAAAGACTAAGACCCTATAAAGGGCGTAGTCCTGGACTCGAAGGGCAACTGACCTAAACTGGGTCACTATGGGTACTCGCTCGCCCCCAAAAAAATACAAATAAATCGTATCAAGAGTAATATGCGAGTAGGGATCTCCAAATGGTAGCTCCCTGGGAGGATAACACTGAAAGGGATAGGTAGATGCTCGTAACTCCAAAAAGTCTCGGATGGTAGCAGGGGATAGCGTGATATCAGTGTCAGCTGTCCTAGTAGTATAGGTAAGGTCATCTACTTTCACTAGGTTGTTATAGAATTCGGCACACAAACTTATGTTTACTGGACTAGTACATTCAACAAGGTTCCGCAAGTTATAGTGGTTTATAGCCTCTATAGTTGGAACGCAAGAGCATAAAAAGAACGCTCTATCTATACATTTAGTCCTAATGGCCATGTAGATGGTCGACTCAAACTTAATCCTAAGCTCATCAGTGGGAAACCTAGGGTCAATGCTAGGAGTGGAGGGTCCAGCACCAGATTTAGAACGTTTCCTAAATTATGAAACAACAGTATACTAATTAAAAGAACAAACATGCATCAATCTTTAAAAAAAGATTTAAACAGAGAACAAGAATTATACCGAGGAGCCATCGCAGTATATATTTAGAAATGACGACCTCGGTTGATTCGCACAGCGTAACCGTAGAACGAGAAAAAATTTACTTTTGAACGCTTTCGTAGTAAAGCTTGGAAGAAGCTTGGACGAAAGCGAATGGAGGAGGTGCAAGTGGAGGGGGCGCCCCTGCCCCCCTATATACAGGGGGTTCCGGGTGCCCGGAATGGTTCCGGGCGCCCGGGGTCAAGTGGGGCGGGGTGCCCGGAGTCCCTTCCAGGCGCCCCGGGTCAGTATACCAGGGGCGCCCGCCCCTGGTTTTTGACTCTGATTTTTTTTTTAACTTAGGTTTAATTTTGAAAAAAAATTAAGTTTAATTTTTAAGATAAATTTTTAAGTTAAAACAAATTTAAGTTAATTTTAAAATAATTTTTAAGTTAAAAAAAAATTAAATTAATTTTAAAATAATTTTTAAGTTAAAAAAAAATTAAGTAAATTTTTAAAATAATTTTTAAGTTAAAAAAATTTAAGTTTAATTTTTAAAATAATTTTTATGTTAAAAAAATTTAAGTTTAATTTTTAAAATAGTTTTTAACAAAAATTTAAGTTTAATTTTAAAAATAATTTTTAAGTTAAAAAAGATTTAATTTTAATAATTTTTTAAAAAATTGGGGTTTAATTCTTAAAATAAATTTTTAATTAAAAAGAAATTTAAGTGTAAAATAAATTTTTAAGTTAAAAAAAATTAAGATTAATAATTTTTAAGTTGAAAAACATGAGTTTAATTTCAAAATCATTTTTAAGTTAAAAAACTTAAGTTTAATTTTTAAAATAATTTTTAAGTTAAAAAAATTTTAAGTTAATTTTAAAATAATTTTTAAGTTAAAAAAAATTAAGTTAATTTTTAAAATAAATTTTAAGTTAAAAAAAAATTAAGTTTAATTTTTAAAATAATTTTTATGTTAAAAAAACTAAGTTTAATTTTTAAAATAGTTTTTAACAAAAATTTAAGTTTAATTTTTTAAATAATTTTTAAGTTAAAAAAAGATTTAAGTTTAATAATTTTTTAAAAAAATTGGAGTTTAATTCTTAAAATAAATTTTTAAGTAAAAAGAAATTTAAGTGTAATAAATTTTTATGTTAAAAAAAAAGTTTAAGTTTAATAATTTTTAAGTTGAAAAAAATGAGTTTAATTTTAAAATCATTTTTTAAAAAAATTAAGCTTTATTTTTAAAATAATTTTTAAGTTAAAAAAAATTTAAGTTTAATTTTTAAAATAATTTTTAAGTTAAAAAAAAATTAATTTTAATTTTTAAGATAAAATTTTAAGTTAAATTTGATTTTAGTTTAATTTTAATTTAATTTTAGTTTAATTTAAATTTAATTTTAGTTTAATTTAAATTTAATTTTAATTTTAATTTAATTTAATTTAATTTTAATATAATTTTAGTTTTATTTTAATTTAATTTTAATTTAATTTCTGATTTAATTTTAATTTAATTTTAGTTTAATTTTAATTTAATTTAATTTTTTATTTAATTTTAATTTAAAAGTTAAAGTCCTTAGTTATCTCACCCGATCTATATTTTCAATCAGGGAATCCTATATTTTGTGAGATGAATTAGGTTTAATTTTAGGGTTTGTTTTTAACTTGTGTTAGATTCAGGTTTAGCTTTGGGTTCAACAAATAGGCGTTCTCTGGATAAACTTCTGGGCTATGGTGAGTCACTTGGATATCATTAGAGTAACCATGCCTTCGAGGTTTTCCAAATAGTCCTATCCACTAGACTTAGTACAAAACATTGGTCTAACTGGTTAGGATTCATAAAGGGTAGCTTCGGTCAGTTCCATTTAGCCAAATGCACCAGGTCGAAGTCATATCTTCCTAGACATGCATAGACTAAGCTTCCCTAACGTACTATCATCCAAAATTTCACCAGTACCATTTTTCAAGTTAAACTTGAACCCTTTTTAACTAGTCCTAATTACCCTGTCGGGTAGGTTGGTTAGGGTTACCATCTCGGGTAGGTTAGTTTTGGATGTGCCAGCTATTCTGGAGCCTCCCCCTGAATTAATGACCATTAATTTAATTTTTTGGTTTTAGATTTATGTCTATTTCTTTTATAATTATATTTTACTTGGTGATAGTTTAAATTTTGTTGAGTTCTAATATGTTTAGATTTTAAATTTTTTTGTCTAGGTTTGTGTTCTAGTTTTTTATTTGGTTTATTTGACTTTATGTAATATATTTTACCTTTAGGGATATAATATTGGTTAGGTCCTATTTGCGTTGTTAAACACGCTTTTGGAATCCAGACTTTATTTGTTGGTTTGTATTGGGTTATTAATGATTTAAAAGTTTTATTTAAGTTCGGCTTATATCCGAGTTCGATTTTATTATAACATGTTTTTTGATTATTTAGAATTAAGTCTAAATTTTTTGATCTGGTAGTAGATTTTTCTAACATATTTTTTAAATTATTAATTTCTAATTTTAATGATGAATTCTCCTCCTCAAGTATTAGATCTTGAGTTGGTTTATTATTTACAACTTGTTTCTTGAGGATTTGATTTTCCTCGAGGAGCAATTTGTTTTCATTTTCTAATTTAACTAACTTATTATTTAAGCACGAAATAATTTTAAAAAACTTTTGGTTTAAGGTTAGGAATACCTCTTCAGAACCTTCGGAAACGAATACGGACTCGTGGCTCGATTTGGGTTCGGACCCGTCTTCCGATTCGTCTTTCGACTCTGCTTCGAGGGCCATCAGCGCGAGGTGACTTTGGTGCTTCTGATCTTCTTCTTCCGATTCTTCCAAGGAGGAGTCGTCTCACGTCGCTTTGAGGGCCTTCTTTTTGGTCGGCTTCGGTTTGTCGATCTTCAATCTCGGGCACTCGTTCTTGTAGTGGCCCTTCTTGTTGCATCCGAAGTACGTCACACTCCTCAATTCGGTTGGAGAATTGTTCTTTTGAAGGTCCTTCTTGCTGAAGCTTCTTTTCCTCCTGGTGAACATCTTCCTTACCAGGTTCACCAGGTGTTCTTCATCTTCAGAGTTCTGGTCAGAATCTTCTTCAGGTTCAGACTTGTTCTTCTTTTCTTTTGAGGAACCTGCAAATAAAGCTACACCTTTCTCGACCCCGGCGTTATTCTACTCATGCAGTTCTAATTCACAGAAAAGCTCATCTAGTTTTAATTTTGATAAATTTTTAGAGATCTTGTAGGTATCTACGATAGATGCCCACAAGTTGTTGCGTGGAAAAGCGTTTAAGGCATACCTTATTAAGTCCCGGTTCTCCATTGGGCGTCCTATTGTGTGGAGTCCGTTGAGAATATCTTTGATTCTTGCGTGGAGTTGGCTGGCCGTTTCTCCTTCCTACATTTTTATGTTAAATATTCTATTTAGAAGCAAGTCTCGTTTTGTTACCTTAGCGTCGCTCGTTCCTTCGTGCAGCTCGATCAGTTTGTCCCACAGCTCTTTAGCGTTTTTATGTGGTCCCACCCGGTTCAGTTCTTCTCTAGTTAATCCGCACTGTAATGTGTTGATTACCTTATTCTCTGTTGATGCGTTCTTCTTTAAGTCTATTGTCCATTCTTCAGGATCCAGTAGATTCCCGGAGTTGTCTACTAGTATTTTGTAGGCTTTTGTGACGCTAAGCCATTAATCGAAGTCTGTCTTTAGATATACTTCCATCCGCTTCTTCCAGTACGGGAAATCATCCCCGTTGAAAAGGGGAGGTCGCACTGTGCTGAAGCCCTCGATCTGTGACATTTTTAATCTGCACAAAAAAACAAATAGAGAGGTTCCAAGACTTGGTCTTGGATTAGTAGTGCGGGAAGAATTAAATAAAAATAACGAAATTGGTGTTGCACCAATTTAGATTTAATTACGACGGAAAGAAAACTTCCAAAAAGGTAATAATACCAGTTTGGAACTTTACGAAAAACTGAAATCCGAAAAAAAAGAATTTAAGAACAAATCACCCCCTTGTCTGATTGGTGGTTGCACCAAATCAAAGCGGTACCTGCTCTGATACCACTTGTTGGATAAAAAAGAACTTAGATATCTCCACAATTGCATGATATTGTCCATTTTGGGCCTAAGCCCTCATGGTTTTGCTCTTGGGCTCTCCCCAAAAGGCCTCATACCAATAGAGATATCTTTCTCTTTATAAACCTATGATCTTTACCATGTGTTTTCAATGTGGGACTATGTTTGCAACCTTGCAACACCAACACCTGTAACCACCGGACTAGACTCCAAACCCACATCAACAAAAAAACGCAAAATCAATATACCACCAAACAGAAACAAGACTGAAAGGAAATCCGTCCTCGAGAGTGTAGGGGGACTAGCGGCTAGGACTCTCCAAGTATCCTTGATTCATCTACCTGCTACCTAGCGAAAGAAATATTATTTTGCAGGGTGGTGAGTATTGGAACTCAGCGGGTAAAGGAAAAATAGTGCATGAACATAATATACAAATAGAGGGTGTCAATAGTATATAGTCTCATAAAGGAATTAGCATATACTAAAATAAAATCATAATAAATAGTTATACCTGAAATCATATCCTAGGCTAGGTAATAGAAGGTCAGGGGTGGCACAAACCTGCTACAGTATTGCTTATAACTTCAGAGGTAATAAATGAGATGTATCCATTTTACCAATAAATAAACCAGAGTATAAACCCCTACAACAACTGTATATCTCAACATAAGTAAGCAACAACCACATAAGCTAGTACCAGCAGCATAAGCAAGTAAAAACAGCATAAGCTAGTAACAGTAGCAAAAGTAAGCAATAACAGCATCAGCAGATATAATAATAACAACGTATGCATGGATGGTCACCCTGCCCACCTCTCTCCACCACGACCCTTATATGGTCGAGAGGCCGGATCAATGACAACTGTACCACTCAAAGGTCGTCACTACTCTCGAGTGTCCGAGTGGACAGGTGCTAAGTAGCTAACTAGCTACACAACGAAAGGGGTCCCTGCTGCTTGCAACTCCAGCTACCACTACCCATGAGTGACCGAGTGTGGCACAACAGGACAAGCAGCATCTGCTCCAGCTACCACTCTCTCGAGTGGTCGAGCATGCGGCCCTGGTTAACGACTCTCTCGACCTCAAGGGAGAATTTATCGTTAACATGTATGCAATGATATGATGCGCAACATACAACAATCATCATACAAATATAAGCAGAAATTAGGTATGCTATACGAAGCCAGCATGCTCAATACAGAACATAAATAAACAACAATCAAAACGTGCAAACATGGTATCTAGTATCTGCTATGTATCATGGATAACAACGAGAGACTGTATAGATATGGAAACGAATATCTCAAAGATCGAGTGGAAGTATCAAACGCAGGAAAAATAAGAGTGGAGTCAAGGTAAAAGATGTTTCTATCCAAAGATAGCTCATGCACTAAGTTCAAAGAACTACAGAGTCAAAGTAAGAAGTACTCGCCTTAAATATGCAGTCTGAACCAAAACACGCCCCGTCATGTCAACCATCTCAATCAACTTCGTCTGGATGAATACAACAGTCGACGAAGACCATGACCCATGTCCCCTGACATGCGGGAAGAATGACAGAGGAGAGTCACAGCGGTGACGACGTCTTGGCAGTCGCAGCCGAGATAGCAATTGTGGCAGCTCGTCGGTGTTGAGAGCAACAGCCACATGCACAGACATGGATAACAAAAGAGGTCTGCTTACGGTGGTTTGTGTGGGTTTACGTGGCTCCAGTAGTGGCAATGGTCGATGGTTGTTGCAGCACTGGTCCTAGTTCATCGACGGCAGGGAAAAGAAAATGACGCTATCGAGGGAGATAGCCCGACCACAGACCAAGTAGTGTTGGTGGTCAAGGAAGGAGAGGTAGCATTGGAAAGTCACTAGTGCTCAGGGCACGCACAGCCGATCAGTGTAGCGATCTGGTCGCGGTGGGAAAAAGATGACCGCTCACAGGAGGGTCTTGCGGTCACAAACGTCGCACGGACGCGGCGGTTGCGCAGACGCGGTGATTGCGAGGATGCGGTCACGCAGAGGCAGCGGTAGCAACAACGGGAGTTGTGAGATGGGGCTGCTCACAGTGGCTGCTCGGCGAAGGAACCAACGGGGCAGTGGTGGTCGGAGCGCGGCACGGGTGGCGTCCACGGGAACTGGTCTCGCGGCATCGGCGACCAACTCCGTGCGTGCTCCAGTGACGCCGTGGAGAACGCGACGCTGTGGAGAGGAGGCGGTGAGCGAAGGGGAAAGAACTTAGGGTTTTAATAAAAACTTACGTTAATAAAATTAATCAACTACCACTTTAAATAAGAATTCTAAACGGGCTTTCTTTTAACCCCTTAAAACTTAAAATAATTCATTTAAATTCTGAAAAAATTCCATAAAATTCTATAAATTCATCAAATCTTATTTCTTGATATATATTATCCATTAAAACCTATTTATTTCCCTTAAAATCATTTAATTATATCAACATTTAATTATTTTAAATCTTTGCTATATTTTTGGTATATTACATTCTCTCCCACTAATAAAAATTTAGTCCCCAAATTTACTACTCAACTCAAAGATCCTCATCCAAGGGTAACAATCAAGCAGCATCCTCATCAACTACTTCATCCTAGCATCATAACCAATCTCCAACCATAAAATATGACTCTGTGGGTGATGAGCTCACCCTTCTTCCGTTACTCCCCCACTACTATCTAGCCAACCGTGGGTAAGTCAACTACCTCAAAAATCCATAATCCACTATCAGTTGATCCTCCAACGTCCACTGTCAATAAACTTAGATATATCCACCACGGTCCAACATTGCACGCCCATGTCGTACCACTACAAGGTAATATCTAGTGAGGAAGTTTATTATCATAAATCTCCAATGAGACAAACCAATCATATTCTCATCCTTCCAAATACTCAAGTATCCACAGTACAAAAATTACAATCTAAAATCCAAATGGTCACTCAACCTCCTGACAAAAAGTCTACCCATCAGAGAATATCACCACAATCCCATAGTCATACCCGTAAAATGTCCTCCGATAATTGTTGACAAAAGGTCGAACACTGTGATCTAAAATATAGATTTCAAGACCTTTAGTAAATGATCATGTGGTTAAGGTCTTGAGCTACTTATGGAAACAATGCCAGTTGAGCTAACTAATGACTAACACAACACCAGTCATACATGGTATAAACAACTAATCAAGTAACAACAGAAGTGTATGATAACGGTATACCACATACCTCCTATAGCTTGGAGATTCCTGCCGCTGCCTGGTCCCAAAACTCGAAAATCACATCGAGGAATCAAATTACAAAGGGAAAACAACCAAAAAAAATCGAAACACCGAAAATAGGCATCGTAAAACTTCGCTCTAATACTAATAAATTGATATCAGATTAACTAAAAAAATCATAAATCAAAACAAGTTCGAAGTCCCAAAAACACAAAACCCAACATTTGACTCGAATCATGCTCTGATATCACTAAATTGGTATCAAATTAACTCAAAAAATAATCGTAAATCAAAACAAGATCTAAATCTTATAAACACCAAAACCCAGCATGTGACTCAAACTTGGCTCTGATACTACTAAATTGGTATCAAATAACTCGAAAAATAATCGTAAATCAAAACAAGATCAAAATCTTATAAACATCAAAACCCGACATTTGACTCGAACTTAGCTCTCATACCACTAAATTGGTATCAAATTAACTCGAAAAATAATCGTAAATCAAAACAAGATTAAAATCTTATAAACACCAAAACCCAACATTTACTCGAACTTAACTCTGATACCACTAAATTATCACGCCCCCAGATGAGTCCTTGCCAGACGAAAATCCGACAGCATCTCCTTTGTACCGGTGACAATCTGAAACATACATACATACATACATACAAAACACATCGGCCACATACGGCTGTAATATATTCACAACCATGCAGTTATATATACTCAGCCCACTCGGCTGGAACAAAAATAGAAACAACCACGCAATTAATATAATCAGCCTACCCAACTAGACAAAATGAAAACAACAACGCAGTTAATAACAACCCACACGGCTGGAAATAAGAACAACAAAAATCACAAAGAAATACGGATGTATGACTAACAAAGTCATTAACCACAAATCCTGTAACCACCGGACTAGACTCTAAACCCACATCAACAAAAAAACGCAAAATCAATATACCACCAAACAGAAACAAGACTGAAAAGAAATCCGTCCTCGAGAGTGTAAGGGGACTGGCGGCTAGGACTCTCCAAGCATCCTTGATTCATCTACCTGCTACCTAGCGAAAGAAAAATCATTTTACGGGGTGGTGAGTATTAGAACTCAGCGGGTAAAGGAAAGATAGTGCATGAACATAATATACAAATAGAGAGTGCCAACAGTATACAGTCTCATAAAGGAAATAGCAGATACTAAAATAAAATCATAATAAATGTGCATACCTGAAACCATATCCTAAGCTAGATAATAGAAGGTCAGGGGTGGCACAAAATTGCTACAGTACTGATTATAACTACAGAGGTAATAAGTGAGATGTATCCATTTTACCAATAAATAAACCAGAGTCTAAACCCCTACAATGAGTGTATATCTCAACATAAGTAAGCAACAACCACATAAGCTAGTACCAGCAGCATAAGCAAGCAACAACAACATAAGCTAGTAACAACAGTAAAAGTAAGCAACAACAGCATCAGCAGATATAATAATAACAACGTATGCACGGATGGTCACCCCGCCCACCACTCTACACCACGACCCCTGTATGGTCGAGAGACCGGATCAATGACAACTGTACCACTCAAAGACCGTCACTACTCTCGAGTGACCGAGTGGACAGGTGCTGAGTAGCTAACTAGCTACACAGTGAAGGGGATCCAAATTGCTCGCAACTCCAGCTACCACTACCCATGAGTGGTCGAGTGCGACATGACAGGACAAGCGACATCTGCTCCAGGTACCACTCTCTCGAGTGGCCGAGTGTGCGTCCCTGGTTAACAATTCTCTTGACTGCAAGGGAGAATTTGTCGTTAACATGTATGCAATGATATGATGCGCAACATACAACAATCATCATACAAATATAAGCATAAATTAGGTATGCTACTCGAAGCCAGCATGCTCAATACAAAACATAAATAAACAACAATCAAAATGTGCAAACATGGTATTTAGTATCTGTTACGTATCATGGATAACAACGAGAGACTATATCGATATGGAAATGAATATCTCAAAGATTGAGTGGAAGTATCAAACGCAGGAAAAATAAGAGTGGAGTCAAGGTAAAAGTCGTTTCTATCCAAAGATAGCTCTGCACTAAGTTCAAAGAACTACAGAGTTAAAGTAAGAAGTACCCACCTTAAATATGTAGTCTGAACCAAAACACACCCAGTCACATTAACCATCTCAATCAACATCCTCCGGATGAATACTGTTGGTCCCTTTGGAGGTCGGCAAGAGGGGAGGGGTGAATTGCCCTGAAAAATAAATTCAACTTTCTCGAATTTTCAACTAAATAAATAGCACTTGTAATTAAAACAAAAAGAGACTAATAAAAAGAGAACATACACAAAAGAGTTACTTGATTTGCAATCAAAGGATTGCTAATCCAAGGAAAGTATAGCGCATTATCTAACGATCTCCTTCGAGCAGAGTAGCCTCTTTACAGTGTTGACAGTACAAAAGGAAATGTAGAACTGATAAAACTAGATTACAAGTGAGTTGATTGAACTGTGAAACTCAATGTTATATTTATAGCACTGTTTGGGGCGCTCTAAAGGATTCCGGGCATCATGGGAGGTATAAAACTTTATCCCCGACGCGTCGATCAGCGTCCACCTCATTCGTGATGAAATTTATGTTCCGGGCGCCCGGACTGTTCCGGGCGCCCGGACTGTTCCGGGCGCTCGAACCCCCAAAGTCAACTCTGGTTGACTTTTTCCGTCCTGGACCTCTACTCTGGTTCAAGTCACCTCAGTCCGGGTCTTCCGCTCCTGCTCCACTAGCTTGGGTGATCTCGGCCATCCGGAATAGGGCTCACCCGAACCCAACTTCTGGCCTTCTCCTCGAGCAGCCTTCCTTCCCGGTTTCTCGTCCCTTGAACATCGTGTACGTTCTTCTCGTCCACCGGTGTACTCTTTCATGGTCACCTCGTCCCTCGGACGCACCGAGCCCGTCGGCTCTCTCCCGTACCGTCCTTCTCGCTAGCCGCGCCTTCCGCTCGACTTCCTGTGCTCCTAAGCTCCTGCACACTTAGACACAAGGGTTAAACCAAAGAGGACCTAGCTTAACTTGTTTGATCACATCAAACTACCTTGGGGTTCCAACAATCTCTCCCTTTTTGATGTGAGCAACACAAGTTAAGCTAGGTAAGACAAACATAATATAAAAACAAATAATGTTGCAAATAAGTGTAAGTAAGATTTTTCAATGAAAGAAATTTTAATTACACCTCCCCCTAGACTTAATATTCTTCTCCCCCTTTGATCACATAAAAAATAGGGTTCTTTAACCAAGTCTAAGGTAATTTAAAAATTATTTTTTTAAAGAATTGGCAAGTAAAGAATAAAAAAAACTTCTAAGTAAAAAATTTCTAAGTTAAAAATTTTGTGCAACAGAATAAGTAACTTAAAAAATATTTTTCAAAGTTTGAAACATATTTCAAAATTTTCAACAGAAAAGGAAAAAAATTTCATAAGTGTTGAAGGAAAAACTTCTAAGTAAAAAAAATTTCTAAGGCAGAAAAAAAAATATTTTTTATATAGTTTTAAATTTGCAACGGAAAGATTTCCTAACTTAAAAAAATTTTCTAAGTTTTCGTAAACATAAATATTTTTGAAAATATTTTCTAAAGCAAATTGAGTAACCATTTAAAGCACTAAGTAATTTTAATTTTAATACTTTTTCAGTTAGTCAATTAAACTGTTTATTTCAATACTTGGCTTCCAGGCAGTGGTGAGGCACTAGGCTTTCTTGGTTATTGGAGCAACAATCATTTTCTTAGACAAAGCCTTATAAAGAAATTAATTGTTTAATTTTCTCGCTGAAAGCGCTAAAACATTTCAAGTTAAACACGACTTTGGAGCCCAATATAGATTCCATCCTACAGAGTTAATCAGGTATTTTCTAGGTACATAAGCTTTTGATATTTTTCTGATTTGACTTTAGTGAAACCTATAGTACCAATTTAATCCTCTATAATTTCTAAAAGTATAAATATTTGAACAGGTAGAGTTTTTCAATTTTTCAATTTCTTCTTTTAATTTTTCATTTTCAAGTTTTATTTTATCAAAATCTTCTATAAAACATGATTTTTCTAAAATTCTTTTTATTTCTACGTTTTTATTTTTTTAATTTATTATTTTTACTTCTTTATTTATACATAGAATTTGCCATAGATTTAAGTCCAAAATAAAGCTGATCAGGAGGTAAGAGGCATACCTCACTTACCATATCAGACTTGAAGTCTGACTCTCCCCCTACTTCGCTGCATTCATCTGAGGTCGCTCCCCCTTAATTGATGTTGGGTTCTGATGTACTTTGCCCTTCATAGCTTGTCATCAGTGCTAGTCCGACATATTCTTGTATCTCGGACTCAGATGATGAACTATCATCCCAAGTAGCTTTTAGATTCTTGTTCTTCTTAGGTATCTTGACTTTGTCCTTCTTGAGTTCTGGACAATTCTCTTTTAAGTGCCCTTCTTTTTGACACTGGTAGCATCGAACCATTCTTCTATTTCTTGGATTTTTCTTATTCTGCATTTCTTTAAATTTATTAGAAATATTTTTTTTAAATTCCTTACCATATAGGCTTCTTGATCTTCTTCTGAATTTGACTTGGGTTCATCCTTCTTGGTTGCATTTAGTGCCATAATCTGGCTTGATTCCTTTGTTGTCCCTGCACATCTGATTTCATGTAATTCAAGAGTAGAAAATAATTCCTCTAGAGTACTTATCTCTAGGTCCTTTGAAATGTAGTAGGCGTCGATGATTGATGTCCATTTTGGAGTTCTGGGAAAAGCGTATGGTGTCCCGATTGGTTACCGTTTCACTGAAATTCTCGAGTCCGGTAATTAACTCTTTTACCTTTACGTGCAGATCGACTACTTTCTCACCTCTTTCCAGACGGATGTTCATCAATTTGTTCCGAAGTATATCTCTCCTTGCGAGTTTGGCTTCGGATGTCCCTTCGTAGAGTTCCAGGAATTTTTCCCAGAGTTCTTTGGCTGACGAGTAGCTTCCGATGCAGTTGACTTCTTGAGGCGGTAGCACGCTTATAGCAAGTGATATTCCGCCCGGTTGTTTGCAACGGAATCACTTTGTTCCTTCTTTGTCCAAAGGCTCTCTTCTTTTTCCTCTCCATTCTAATTCGTGGGAGTTACAAAACCATATTTTATAATTAGATGAATTTCGAAATCGGTTTTCAGAAATACCTCCATACGACGCTTCCAGTGTTTGAAGTCCCCCTCGAATTTTGATGGAGCGATGCTTGGTCCGACCATTGGTTGCTTACTTCGGTCGGCGGTTAGTTCTTCTGAAGCGTCCTTGCTCTGATACCACTTGTTGGTCCCTTTGGAGGCCGGCAAGAGGGGAGGGGTGAATTGTCCTGAAAAATAAATTCAACCTTTCTCGGATTTTCAACTAAATAAATAGCACTTGTAATTAAAACAAAAGGAGACTAATAAAAAGAGAACAGACACAAAAGAGTTACTTGGTTTGCAATCAGAGAATTACTAATCCAAGGAAAGTATAGCGCACTATCTGACGATCTCCTTCGGACAGAGTAGCCTCTTTATAGTATTGACAGTACAAAAGAAAATGTAGAATTGAAAGAACTGGATTACAAGTGAGTTTATTGAACTATGAAACTCAGTGCTATATTTATAGCACTGTTTGGGGCACCCTGAAGGATTCTGGGTTCCCTGGGGGGATAAAACTTTATCCCCGACGCGTCAGTCAGCGTCCACCTCATTCTTGATGAAATTTAGGTTTCAAGTGCCCGGAAGGGTTCCAGGCGCCCTGGACTATTCTAGGCGCTCGGAATGGTTTCGGGCACCCGAACCCCCAAAGTCAACATCAGTTGACTTTTTTTATCAGGGACCTCTGCCCCGGTTCAGCTCGTCTCGGTCCGGGTCTTATGCTCCGACTCCGCTAGCTTGAGTGATCTCAGTCATCCGGAATAGGGCTCGCCCGAACCCAACTTCCAGCCTTCTCCTCGAGCAGCCTTCCTTCCCAGTTTCTCGTCCCTCGAACGTCGCGTACATTCTTCTCGTCCACCGGTGTACTCTTCCGTGGACACCTCGTCCCTCGGACGCACCGAGCCCGTCGGCTCTCTCCCGTGACGTCCTTCTCGCTAGCCGCGTCTTCCGCTGACTTCCTGTGCTCCTAAGCTCCTACACACTTAGACACAAGGGTTAAACCAAACAAGACCTAGCTTAACTTGTTTGATCACATCAAAACAACTTGGGGTTCCAACAAATACAACAGTCGGCGAAGACCACAACCCATGTCCCCTGACATGCGGGAAGAATGACAGAGGAGAGCCACGGCGGTGACGACGTCTCGGCAGTCGCAGCCGATATAGAAATGGTGGTAGCTCGTCGGTGTTGAGAGCAACAACCACGCGCGTAGGCGTGGACAACAAGGGAGGTCTGCTTACGGTGGCTTGCGTGGGTTTACGGTGGCTCCAGTAGCGGCAGTGGGCGATGGTGGTTGCAGCACTAGTCTTAGTTCATCGACGACAAGGAAAAGAAAATGGCGCTAGCAAGGGAGACAGCCCGACCACAGACCAAGCAGCGCCGGTGGTCAGGGAAGGAGAGGTAGCATAGGAAAGTCACCAGTGCTCAGGGCACGCACAGCCGACCAGTGTGGCGATCTGGTCGCGGTGGGAAGAAGACGACCGCTCATAGGAGGGTGTCGCGGTCATGCGGTCACGGACGTCGCACGGATGCAGCGGTTATGCAAACATGGTGATTGCGAGGACGCGGTCGCACAGAGGTGGCGGTAGCAACGACGTGAGATGGGGCTGCTCACAGTGGCTACTCGGTGAAGGAACCAACGGGACAGTGGTGGCCGGAGCACGGCACGGGTGGCGGCGTCCACGGGAACTGGTCTCGCGGCATCGGCGGCCAACTCCGTGCTTGCTCCAGCAACGCCGTGGAGAACGCAACGCTGTGGAGAGGAGGCGACCAGCGAAGGGGAAAGAACTTAGGGTTTTAATAAAAACTTACGTTAATAAAATTAATCAACTCCCACTTTAAATAAGAATTCTAAACGGGTTTTCTTTTAACCCCTTAAAACTTAAAATAATTCATTTAAATTCTGAAAAAATATCCATAAAATTCTATAAATCACTAAATCTTATTTCTTGATATATATTATCCACTAAAACCTATTTATTTCCCTTAAAATCATTTAATTATATCAACATTTAATTATTTTTTTAAATCTTTGCTATATTTTTGGTATATTACATATATGATAGCTTGGCAGTGGAAAAGTCCAAGCACGTCAGAAGTCTGATAGCTTGGCAATTGATAAGTTCAACCACGTCAAAGGTATGATAGTTTGGTAGTGGACAAGTCCAAGTAGGTAAGAGGTCTAATAACATAGCAAGACAGGCCCAAGAGGGTCAGAGGTATGATGTCTTGACAAAAATCGAAGTATGTGGAATTAGTTGTGAGTTGATTACTTCACAAAAAATGAGCCTAAGTAGGTTAAGTAGACCTACAATATTAGGTTAGGTTGTTTGTTTGTACTTGTATGCTTGTCATGTAGGAACCTAGAGCTAGAAGAAAATTTGGGAAGCAGAGAGACGTAACTAGACAAAGGTTGGCTTGGACTCATCTAGGTGCCTAGAAGTGATCCAGGCGTCTGAACCTCTATGTGCCTATCAATGATCTAAGCGCCCGGACTTCCAAGCGCTGAAAAAGGCTTTAGGCCCTCGAGAAGGGATAAGTCGTGTGGATAAGATGCGATGAGATTGGATCGGGTGTGGCCCAGATCCAGTCATCCAAGAGCCTGTCCAGGCTCCCAGAGAAGCCTTATAAAAGGAGCTTAGGCCAAAGCATTGTATATCATTCTCTTACTTCTCTACTACTCCGTGATCAAGGAAAACATGAAGCTCTGTAACCGAGGAAGCTCCAAAACAGGTATGTTGCACTTAGGACTTCCAAATCAGCTCAAGTTTTTGATTTGTTTGTATTTATTCATATGTGCTCATGCGTGATGGTTTCTGGTCTTTTAAAGGGACTCGAAGTTTCAATCGGTGGACAAATTATCGCGGTGGTTCTTGGAACAACTGCTTTAGGCTTTCCCTAGAATATGGAAAAATCCTCCTCTCCTCGTTAGGAGGCTTTTTAGGATTTTATAGCCCTCCCAACCATTGAAAATGGTTGGGATAATATCTACGTGACACAGTCATGCCTGAGAGGCATGACCATGGTGTGTTGAGCTCGTGTGAGAAATGCAGGGCCAAACATGGACATGCCTGGGAGGCATGGCTAGGGCATGTCCGACTCAACTGCTGAATCTAGGCTGGACACGGTCATGGCTAGGGCATGTCCGGCTCGGTGGTGAATCTGGGATCAGGGATATGAAGGCACGACCGTGCTTGGGAGGTACGACCGGGGTGTGTTGAGTTCGATGGAAGGAACGATGGCTTGGCGAGCTCTGGATGAGGCACGTCCGTGCTTGAGAGGCATGACCTAGGCGTGTACGGTACTAGAAACTCCCTTTTCACATCATTTTTCAATTAATTTCAACCAGAGGAACATGCTAGTATCATGTGACATGGCTAGAACTTGTTCCTCACTATAGTTTCTCGTTCCGATGTTTAAATGACTATTTTTTTTTCTAAAAACACATTTTATCAAAGAAAATAAACAAAGCATAGTTTTCTAAACTAAAAGATCGAGTAAAACATAAAAAAGGAAGATACAAGAATGTGAAATATTCTCATGAAATGCCACATAATACATGATAAACAATGCTAAAAACACCTAAAAGCACACATATCACATGCTTACAATGTCTTACTGCACTTGATTGAACTAGTACTAAGTTATTTTTATTTCCGTTGTGCTACACTATTTATTCAAGTGTTTTAGTTATTTTTGAAATTATTAGTTCATAAAATTCATAACATTATTCATCCCCCTCTAATGTCGAGTTCGATCCTACATGTCATTCATTCCCCCAACAAGCTAGCTAGTTGAGCCAAGTCATTGGCTCAATGGGTTTCTTCTTGGGGAACTTATTTCAACATCACTTCCACAAAGTGCTATTTAGGTCTCTCCATGCTTCACAATACTTTCAGAACTTTTCATCCTTAATGTCAAAAGTGTCCTTCACCTACTGAGTGACATACTAAGAGCCTAAGTGCAATAAGACCCAGGCGACTCCTAAGTGTCCATGAAGGAGATGATGATAATATAGGCGGAGAGAAGTATATGAGTGGTGATATATGTCCATTATTGGTGGTGCGGTGATCTTATATTGCACCAAAGGGGATAGATAATAAATGGTTACAAATCAACATCTTTCAGTCAACATGCACAATTAATGAGAAGGTATGCAACTTCATGATTGATTAAAGAAGTTGTGGGAAAATGCGTTGTCTGAAGAATTAATACAAAAGTTGGGTATCAAGACTGAGAATCACCTCAAGCCTTACAAACTGGCCAATTGCAAAAGGGAAGTTTGGTAATTCTCTAAACGAGTTTTGATTTCATTTCTATTGGAAGCAATTACCAAGATAAAATTTGGTGTGATGTGGTAACTGTGAATACATGACACCTACTATTGGGAAGACCATGGCGATAAAAAAAGATGATTCTCTCGTCTTCAATATTTATATCAATTGTTCTCAAATCAATATGAAAGAGATAAATCATAAATTACTACTAACCTTAGACAGTTAAATAGTACATGAGAGAAGATAAACACCAGCTACTAATTAGGATTTGACTCTTAGCTATACTTCATAATGGTAACATCACTATACACTAACCAATTGTTTGTCTCGAGGAGGAGACTACTATTGGGAAGACTATGATAGATAGGTTCATGATAGTCAAAATAATATCTATAGTTTAATATTTCAGTGAAACAAATATATATTGCTATTCAAAAAAGGCTGAACCAAGGGTTAATCTATCATCTCTCAAAATTCGAAGATGAAATGGAACAATCTATCTTCTTTCTATTATTCTTTTCACCCAAGGTCAAACAAGACAAAAGTATCCAAACTGATGAATGTCAAATAAAGTCCTTCATTCATATTTTTAAATTTGTATTTTTTTCCCATTTTTTAATAGAATTTTACTTTGTAATAATTCAGTCTGAAGAAAGTCAAAATTCAATTCCAACTTGATGTTCTTTTTCCTTAGATATGATATCGTATTTTTCCTTAATTAGGTACTTTTTGTTTTAAGAATATATACTTTTCTTATTAAATTCTTATAGCTCATTCTACAAGTATGGGCTAGAAGTACTTTTGATTAAGGCATTTAAGATATTTAAGTAGATTATTCTGCACTGGTTCGCCGCCGACCCCAGATCCGTGCGGTCATGGTCGTAAATCTGTTGTAACAGGTCAGTAAAGGACTTAACATCGGCCATGGCGTTGATGTCGATCGCGATGTAGGTCAGCTCGTCGAAGGTGGAGGCGTTGATGCTCCGGCCGTCGGACATGAGGATGGAGAAGCAGAAGTCTTCGTCGAAGGCGTGGATTATTGACAGTTTCGCGTCTATTTATTTATGGTTGAAAAAAAAAATAATATAAGAAAGTCATTTCGTAATGGGAAACCTAAGAAAATCAGTCTTAATTTTTGGGCAGGTTTACTGGCAGGGATTTGAATTCGAAACGTAATTATTATGCGTACATATATATACATACTTTTCCCGATTTGATTGCTATAATTATTATTAATTTTTATTTATTTATATTTTTTCTAAGTTTATTGTCTAAATTATGTAATCAATTAATATTATATTAGAGAAAAGAAGGGAAAAAATTATCATAATGATTAATATAATTACAGAAAAGAAATTAAAGAAAATCTAAAAAGAAAATCTAAAATTCACTTCGGTAATAAAAAACTAAAAATAAAAAAATTAAGGAGTATTAAATAATAAAATAACTATAATAGTTACAAATTTATTAATGTATTTATTATTTAGTGGGGGGAAAAAGATAAAGCCTCCACGTGTCCTTATCAAGTCAAGATATTTTACCTACGTGGATGGAAAAGATAGAAATAGATCGATCGGCATAAAGAATATCCAGCCGACCGAGATGAATATCACTCAGGTCGGGCTGACGGTCCAAGTGGTTGTCCAAGTACTCGGTCGACCTTGACGAGGGTCAGTTGGACAACCGTGGGTAAATGTCCAAGTACTCTATCGATCGGGGCTAAGAGGGCTCTGTCGGACATACAATAGCATTAATAGGTTGAAGCTGAAGGGACAAGGGCATTAATAATCGACATATGTTGAAGATAACCCTTGTACGTATTGATGATAAAATAATAATGTAGTGATAAAACAAGAAAAGGAGAAAAGACAAATTTACTTAATAAGGGGAACAGGAAACAAAAGAGAACATTTCATCTATATTTATTATGGCTCTATTGAATGTAAAAAAGCCAAGACAAAGATCCTTCTATCAGCAATTGATACCATTAACCAAGAGAAGATGGGAGATCACCGAAAGAGGTATAAAATGAAATGTTGATTATAAAGACGACAAGGTATATGGAAAAACATCTCCAAGTCCCTTTATGGAAAAACATCACCCTCATGCAAGAAGACTTGGATAACATTGTGGTTGTTGTGGTAAAAGATGTGCTCGAACAACAAGTGCAACAATTAACTTCTCGCGGCCCTGTTCCAACAAGAATTCCTCATGTTCCACCAACAACAACACATCCGACCGGTACACCTCAAAACTCGACAGGAACCGCTGTTGAAGCTTATGCTCGTGAATTACATTATGAGTCCTCTGCTGGAATTACATCTCCCCGTAACTCCAACCGGGGTAGAGTATCGCCTGCGGGTCAAATGGATAGTTAAGATCATTCTCCATTCTGTACGAATATTTTGGAGGATCCGTTGCCTCGTCCTTATCGTCTGCCAATAATTGGAGAATATAGCAGCACAACTAACCCAGAATATTATATATATATGCATGTTTAAAAATGCTATTATGCTACATCAATATTCTGATGACATGAAATGTCGAATATTTTTAATTATCCTATCGGGCTCAGCTTAAAGGTGGTTCAGTCGACTCCCTGTGGTTTCCATTCGTTCATTTGCTGACTTCAAAACTATATTTTTGCATCATTTCGCCAGCAGCCAGAGGTGCTATAAAACGTCATTAAACTTATTCACTCTCAAGCAGAAGACTAAGGAAACATTAAAAGACTACATCTAATGCTTCAATTGGATGGCTCAAAATATACCTTCGGCGACTTCGAAGATACTGACCAGCGCCTTTTCGAAAGGTTTAGCGGAGGGAGACAACCTACTCGGCCGATCAATCAAGTACGTTAATGTATAAGAGGTACAATTTGCTCGGAAGAAAGATCTAGGAGCTTCAAGTGCTCCCCTCCCCTACTTAGAGCGGAAGACACCTCCCCTACCCTTGGAAAACAAAACACAAGCGGCCTATCAGCCACCCAGAGAACATCGGGAGAAAAAAATAATCCAGTTGGTTGAAGAGATGCTCGGGCAAATCAGGGTCCTCACCAAAAACCTAATGGTTCCACTGTACAAAAATTTTGTACAAAGATCTGAACCTTTTCCTAGCTACCATGTGTTCTTTTAAATTAAACTTGGATCGCCTGCGGAACTTAACACGTTTGATCCAAAATTTAATTTATTTGTTCTTTTAGGTTTAGACTTGGATCTCCTGCGGAACTTAACACTTTCGATCCAAATCACCTAGGTTATTAATTCTATTAAATATTAATTTCCAAAATTGGCTTCCAGTACTGATGTGGCGAGGCACATGGCCTTCTTGGATATGGGAGCAACCACCACCGACTAGACAAAGCCTTTTAAGGAAAACTAATATTTAATTTCCTTAAATAACTTTAGGTCAACAAAAAAAGAACAATCAAATCACAAGGAAAAAGAAAAACAAAAGAACACATCATCGAAAATAAATTCGAAATACTAGAATCGCATGCCTCTTGTATTTGGTATTTTTACAAAGAAATAAAACTAGCATGATGCGGAAAAACATTACTAGTTATACCTTTCTTTTGAAGACAAAGATCTCTTGATCTTCTACCGTATTTCTCTTCTATCCTCGGACGTTGTATGGGCAACGATCTTTCGAGATGAGAACCACCTTTCCACCTTCCTTCTTTCTTCTAGATTTCGGCCACAATAAATTTCTTCAAGGATGAAGAATTTCGGCCACCACCAATGCTCCAAGGGATGCTAGAGACGAGACTTGCTTTCTCTTCTTTTTCTCCTTCCTTGATCCGACCACAAACAAGAGCTCCACCAAGAAGATAGGTTTCGGCCAACAAGAGGAGAGGAGAGAAATAGGGTCGGCCACCAAAACCAAGGAAGAGAGGGAGGAAAAGAATAGAGGTTGTTCACCCATGAAGGCTCCTCTACCTCCTCTTTTATAATCCTTGGTCTTGGCAAATAAGGAAATTTTAATAAAAACTTCCTTAATTCTTTTGCCATGAAAAGGAAAAATTTATTTAATTAAAAATAATTTTTCTTCTCATTACTATAATGGCCGGCCACACCAAATCTCCAAGCAAATCAAAATTTTAAACACAAATTAAAACTTCCTTATTTGCTTCCGGAAATTTTATAAAAAATTTCTCCAATAATTTTTATCCCTTCATGATTGGTTAAAAGGAAATTTTATAAATTAAATCTTTCTATAAACATGTGGATAATTTTCAGAAAGTTATCTCTAAAAATTAAAATCTCCTTTCAATCTACAAATAAGGAAAGATATCAAATCTTTTCTTAATCTTTTGTAGAAACTAATAAAAGAGAATTATTAATTTTTAAACTTTATTTTAAATCATGAACATGGTTAAAAGGAAAGTTTTTACCAAAATTAAAATCAACCTTTTAATCTACAAATAAGGAAAGAGATTTAGCTCTTCTCTTAATCTTTTGTAGAATCTTATAAAAGGAAAGATTTAAATTTTTTAAACTCTCTTTTAAATCATGTTATCCACATAAGAAAAATTTTAAAAAATAAAAATCCTTTTATTTTAATTTGGGCCGACCACACCAAGCTTGAACCCAAGCTAGGGCCGACCACCTTGAAGCACCCATGAACCAAACTTTGGCCGACCCTAGCTTGGTCTCCAAGCTAGCTTGGCCGGCCCCTATGGGATGGGTAAGAAGGTGGGTATAGGTGGGTATAGTACTCTATAATTAAGAGGCTACGATAGGGACCGAGAGGAGGAATTGGTTTTAGTCTCCCGATAAAATTAAGCATCCCGTGTTCGCCCCGAACACACAACTTAATTTTATCAATAATAATTCATTCCATTAGAGAACTATTATTGAACTACCGCACCAATCCCAAATTACATTTTGGGCTCCTTCTTATTATGAGTGTGTTAGTCTCCCTGTGTTTAAGATAACAAATGTCCACTAATTAATAAGTTACTGACAAACTTAATTAATATCTAGCTCCAAGAGTAGTACCACTCAACTTCATCGTCATGTCGAACTAAGTCCACCTGCAGGGTTTAACATGACAATCCTTATGAGCTCCTCTTGGGGACATTCTCAACCTAGATTACTAGGACACAGTTTCCTCTATAATCAACAACACACACTATAAGTAATATCATTTCCCAACTTATCGGGCTTATTGATTTATCGAACTAAATCTCACCCATTGATAAATTAAAGAAATAAATATCAAATATATGTGCTCGTTATTATATTAGGATTAAGAGCACACACTTCCATAATAACTGAGGTCTTTGTTCCTTTATAAAGTCAGTATAAAAGAAACGACCTCTAATGGTCCTACTCAATACACTCTAAGTATACTAGTGTAATTATATAGTTAAGATAAACTACTACCTAATTACACTACGACCTTCCAATGGTTTGTTCCTTTCCATCTTAGTCGTGAGCTACTGTTTATAATTTATAAGGAACCGATAACATGATCTTCTGTGTATGACACCACACACCATGTTATCTACAATATAAATTAATTGAACAACTACATTTATCATAAATGTAGACATTTGACCAATGTGATTCTTATTTCTAGATAAATGTTTATACCAAAAGTTAGACTTTTAGTATACATCCTAACACAATGACTTCCTAAGAAAAAAGGGTGATTTTGTATCTACCATAAATCCAGACGCCATGCAACTAAAGAATGCTATGATTTTCCCAATTATACCTGAAAGGTTATAGAGTAGGAGACATTTAAAGGAAAACATTATTCCAAACCGTGTTATATTACCCAGTTGGATCGTCATGATAAAAAAGCTGATCGACATGGCCGGCAAAATCAGACATCCCCCAAGTGGTGAAGGTCAACACCTCCCATAGAGGACAACCAAGACAAGGTCAAGGATAAAATCAGGAGCCCACCTAGATATAAACATGATTTTGGAAAGACCCACCAATGGAAATTCAAACTGAGCTCGGAAAATCTAGGTCTGCCACCTAGAGAATTACGCTGTGGGGATCGGCCGGGAGTGGAAGGTCGGGTCATTTATAAGCTTAAGTAAGAAAGACTTGGAAAAGGTTAAAGCCCTCCACAAAGACGCTATGATAATTCATGCTTTAATTGCTAATTATAACATGAAAAGAGTCTTTATAGATACGAGCAGCTTGGTCAACATCATATTCAAGGCAGTCCTCAATCAGATGCAAATAGAAGAGGAATAGTTGTGTCCCATAGCTACTCCATTATTTAGCTTTACGAACCATCAATTGCAGCCACTTAGGCAAATCTCCCTCTCACTAACTCTAGAAGAAAAGCCCCTGGAAAGAACCAAGAAGACACTTCTCATGGTGGTAGACGCCTCTTCCTCTTACAATGTCATACTAGGAAGACCGACCCTAAATATTTTCCAAGCTATAATATATACGTTTCATCAAAAAATAAAGTTTCTTGTCGAGGAGCAAGTCAGAGAGACCAAAGGAGATTAGCTGATATCTCGCAACATGGAGTTTACCAGGTTGATATAGAAGCTCCTTCTCCCCAAGCGGGGCAACAAGCAAAACTTTGTCAAGAAAAGGAAAAGCACGAAGAAATCTAAATTCACCCCAAGCGAGCAAATGGAACCACCTAAATAGTTGCCACCTCTAATCTGAATTGAAGGAGCTGATAGCCTGTCTTTCAACTAAACATGATGTTTTTTCTTGATCTTCCCCATAGATTAAAGGAGTCTCTCTCACCCTTGCTATACATGGCTCAATGTTTTCTAAAGATTGTATTAAATTTTATCATTTTGTACATATATTTTTTATTTATTTACTTTTGTGACTCACGAATGAATGAGGATGAGTTGAGAATAGAAACAGGTCCTTTTTTATTATTCTTATTTCTTTAATTTTTGTTTTTTTGGTAAGGATTTTTCTCTCCATCTCCGTTGTCAATCTCAAGTTCGAACAAAAAAGGACAAGAGAATTTTTTTTTAAAAAATAATATTAAAAGCTTAAATTTTTATTTTTAAGGGGAGCCATAACGTAATAATAAAATTATTATCATATGATCAAAAAGGTCACGAGTTCAAATCCTGAAAATAACCTTTTGCAAAAAAATAAGGTAAGATTACAATGGATTCTTTCTCGAAACCTCACATGACGGAAGCTTTCGTGCACCGGACTATTTTTTTTTTTTTTTTAATGCCTCAAATAAGCCGGCCTTGTGTTGAGCAATCAAGCCAGCTGCGTGGCTAGGGCGGTCACGATCGGCTTGGCGGCTTGGCCATGCGACGTTTGGGATGGCCACACAGTTGGCTAGAGATTGCAGCCGGTCAGTGCCACCATCAACCGCAGTGACCGAATAATAAAATACCAAACTATGGAATGATCTTTGAAATTTTAAGAAACTTGGGTATGGGACCATAAAAACTCATCTAAAATCAACTAAAACTTTATTACAATCCCGTACGTTTGAACAAACGAATAATATTGTGGTTTAAGCACATCAATAATAACAAATTAACCAAGGGATGCAGCAAGAGTTAATGTTCTGGGCACACCACATTTTGGTAGCAAGTCGCACGTTAACGAAGGGTCCCGCTAGGGTTCAAAATTTGTCCACGCCATAATTTGATTGTAGGAATGGCAAAAATAAATTTCTGATGAATACAATTCTAACAGTAGTTACAATAATTTTATAGTCATTTTAATCTTTTAAAATATATTATTTTTTTAAAAAAATTAAAAATATCTTAATTATTAAAATTTAAAAATATAAAAAAAATTTTAAACGCACTGAATTTATTGATGATCTAATATTGTAGCTTTGACCAGGAACCATTTATAACTTCAATGTATAAAGGAAATGAGGTACAAAAAAATACCTTAGTGTGCAAACGGCGTTGCTGCTTACAAGATCCAGCTCAGATTGCATTTTCTTCTGTTCATAAAATGTCCACTTCATGCTATATTATATACTCTGCAACCTAAATTGTAAGAGTAATAATGAATTGTGTCGTCACATTGCATGACTAATACACGATAACGCTCAAAAAGACGTACCTAATCACCCAGCCATAAAAGACTTTTATCTTTGCTCCTCTGATAACAGTTCACAGAAAGTAATTAAATAAGGAAACGGCACTGTCATTCCCTGAGCATCATTTCAGCATAGGTTAGTCAAATTTTCTAAGACGAGGTCTAGAAAATTTCAAAAACCTATAATAGTCTTGAGCAAAACAAACTGCAATAGAATATTGACTGCAAACATCATGAACTCTTTTTTCTTCTACTACTGATTATATATCGTTCGTTTGATAATTCATACATGTTATGGATAATCAATGCATAAAACAAAGTCACCCATGATTTGACTACGCAATGGATATATCCATATACTTCCTACAATAATTCGAATATACAAAATTGGGTGCTACCACTTGGATCTACAAAATTGAGCTACAAGCCTTCTCCATAGCAGATGCAATAATCATGATTCCATCAGTAAACCAACATTGCTCTTTGGGAGATGCAAAAAGGAGCAGTGGACAACAGATGAATGGATCAAGGTTGTTGTTGACTATGCCATGTTGTTTCATTGACACTACCAAGCCCATCCATGGTGAAACCTGCAATTCCAAAATTTCGGTGTCTCCCATCACTATTGTTTACAAGTCTAAAGCCACTGAGAGGAAGTTGGTTAATAAGGAATGTCTCCAATTGGCTTGCAACACTCTTTCCTGGGACTATCATATATATCATTAATGCATGTTGCATGTCTTCCTTTGTACGATGTGTGCGAAGTCTACCAACCAGATCATCTGTCTGCGAATTGAGTTTCTTTCACTTAGATAGCAATTGCATGCATAACATTATAGCAAGAAAGAAAAAAAAAAAAACAATATTATGAATTCTACCTGTCCAATGTATAGAGTTTTGTCAGGTCTTATGAGGACATAGATGTTTGATGTGCCAACAGTTGAGGGAGGAGGTTGCTCACGAGCACCAACGGAATGGCATTTCACTTCAGCAAGATCAGATGGACTTTTCTTCTTGTAGGTTTCAATCAACTTGCTCTGGCAGATGATCATTACAGCACTCTTAACTTTCTCAACGAACAGTTGGTTAGAAGAATTGGAAGAACACTGTAACTTATCCTTCAAGGCCTGAACTTCAGCTAAACAGTTAAAGTGGGGTTTGGGATCTGAACATTCAGCTATATGGTTAATCGAGTCCTGTGCAATTACAGAAAGGTAAAGCTCTTGAGCTCTCTGAATGACATTTTCTGGAATACCTTCTCTCTTGGCAGTCTCGAAGGCTAAACTCTCTCTACAGATTCCGTCTATCAACTTCCAGGTTGGTTTAGTGTAGCCATCTACAGCTTCTGTACCCATTGCTTTGTATACAGTATGGGTCCTTGCCAGAGGCAAGTCAAAGATACCATGCAAATGAGTGGATACAATACCCAAACAGCCAGTAGAATCAAGAGTTTCAATGATACTACCAGCAATACAAGTTCCCTTTACAGTTTCTGTGCCTCTACATATCTCATCAATAAGAACGAGACTCCTTCCAGTAGATCTGTTAACAATTGAACGTATCTCCGACATTTCAATCTGCAAGGCAGTAAATACTGTATCAGGATAAAAATAATTGATTTTTTTGAAATTGTGATAAAGTGAAATATAAGAAGCTATTCCTGTGTACAACAGTAGTTATACAACATCTTTAGTACAAAGTACAAACCATTTAGGTTGGCTACATGGATCTGATACATGTATTGATGCATCAATACAACGGTCATCATGCAGGATAAATATCAACACAATTAAAATATTAAAGATAATGTCTCATCAGTATTGAAGCATCTTACACAGTCCAAAATATGCAAAGACCTTCGACATTAAATTTCTAAGCAAGAGTAAGACGCTTGACATTTTGACTACTACAAAGATTTTGAGAAGCTACTAATCTATATAAAAAACCATTCTGTGAACCAAATAAGCTTGATAAGCATGATAATAAATGCATGAAAAATAATTCTATGAACAAAAGAAGCTTGATAAGCATGATAAATCAAGATAAAAGCAATATCAATATTATTTTCAGCACCTGGAATGTGCTTTTCCCATCAGCAGGACTGTCATAGGCTTTCATGTGCAGCATAATAGAGTCAAAATGAGGGATTAGAGCTGACTCAGCAGGTACCATAAGCCCACAAATTCCAAGCAAGGAAGCAGCACAAATTGATCGAAGCAAACTGGATTTGCCACCACCATTTGGTCCAGTAAGAAGGAAAAGTGAATTCATGTTGACAGTGTTCTTTGTTGCATTTCCATGTGCCATATCAAACCAATAAGGAGATAATCCTGTTAAATCCAGTTTGTTGCATACTTCTGTTGATGACTGATCCTGCACCAACAAAACTTTTATTAACATAACAGATCTATATAAACTAAGTATTAATAACATGATTTTAAAGGACCACGCTGATTAAAAATCAGTAGTTTTCTGTATCATCTACCAGATGAAATTTAAAACACTTCGGAATTACCTGAAATCATGTCTAGCATATCAAAGTCATTGTCGCCCATGTAGCAAAAATGTGAATGTCTAAACAAAATTCAAATCATGGATAAAACACTGGGTAGATCCAAAATTTTCTTAAGCTACACCCTGGAGGAATTATCTTGAGATGATTAATCTACTAAATATATTTTCATACATAAAATGCTTTAGAGCTATCCTTATCACATATGTTTATTAGTCAAGAATAAAAAAATAAATGAAATGTTGTCATGACGAGATATAAACAATCTATCTAGTTCCACTAACAACCATGCATAGGCCCAACTACTCAATATTCAACATTAAACATGTCATTAGCAGCTAAGACATTACCGGTTTTAAAAGTTTTGGTCAGTTAAATAATATAAGAGGATACTAACACCCAAAATTCCATAAAAAGATTCTAGCTATCCTATGCACAATTACCTTAGGCTCAAGGAGCTCATATATCTTGGGGAACACCCATTCTCTTCTCCGACCTTCACTGAATACCAAAATATTATGCATTGAAATTAGCACAAACTAACCAAATAATAAATGCTCTAATACCAGAAGTATTTAATATGTTAAAAGTGCAAAAACAATCTAACAAAATAATAAACAACATTAATCTAAAACGAGTGTGAGTCTCATCACATAAGACCAAAATGAGAAGAATGAACACATTTCATATATCCAGAAATCACTGTGAGAAGTCAGCGACCCGAATAGTATGGAAGATATACTTACAGCTTAGTCATGTGGTTATCTTTTGGATGCTGGCACAGAGGCGTCTCCCCACTAGGACAAACATGATTACTTGGAGGATCGATAGTGCACTTTTTGTGGACAAGTGCCAAAGACACAAGAGCATCTATTCTTTGGGTGCCCCCCTATTGCTAGATTATGGAGGATTAGAGATTGATTGCATATGACACCGAAGGTGTCCACCTACCGGAGAGCAATGAGAGTCTTCGGTAGACACTACCGTGGGAGTAGGGTGTTGACAAAGACTCGTCATCTAGCCTTGTCATCTGTTATTTATCACATATGGCGAGCTAAAAACTCTAATTTCTTTGGAGAGGGGCAGTTAGACACTAAGAGGATTTTCAAGAGTGTGCAACTTCATGTATATTGGCCCTTGGGAGTTTACATTGATCAGACATAAGTAACTCCTAAGGACTAGCTCTTGTACTCTTAGTTCGTGCTATACAATTTTTTACTTATCCAAAAAAAAAGATATCACTTTAAGGATTACAAGAATCTAAAATAATAAAATCTATAAACTCAGCAATCATTCCAGAAATTAAGAACTAAAGCCAATATCCTAAGATAAATCAGATCTTGACGATTGAAATTCATTCATATTTCAAGTCAGAATCTTACAAGGAGTTGAAGTATACAGATGCAATACGTTCAATTAATTTTGAAAGATTAAGGACAAGATTGAAATTAATTCATTTTAGGGGCAGTATCTTAAACAGACTTCTAACTTGGCCCATCTGATAGTTGCAAAAACGCTAAAAAGAAAGTTATCAATGTTTCATCTACAAGAGTTTAGGTGTATCATTTAATTTTATCATTGACAAACTCTGTCTTCCAAGTTTTCAGTTTCAGAAAAGAATTAGATGTGCAACAGCATTTCAAAATTAATCAAAAATCATTACCTGAGGCCAAAAAGTGAGCTCTGACCTACAGTCCAATTCTTTTGCATTTGAAAGTGGCTTTAAATTATCGTACATAGTTCAACACATAACCAACAGATTCCTAGCACTCAGCCTAGCATCAGGTTCCAGGAAAGGTATTTTCACAATGATCTCTCAATACCATGCTTATTACAACTATTAGCGTATGATATCTAAGTATTCCAACCATGCATGCTTGATGAAAATAACTTGATTAAGTTTACAAGACAATTGTAATTTAATTCAAAAGGTTTCTTGATTTGACAAAATACAGAAAAAGGTAATTGGTAATTATTACATAGAACAAATAATTGACTCCTAATTGTAGTAAAAAGCGATTACGCTCACCCCAGACGCCTTTCATAGCTCATCCCCCAAATATGCGAAGGGAGATAAATCACAGGGTTAGCTTATAGCCGACCGCCAAGTTGCTAGGGGGTGGGAGGGTTAATAATTGACTCCTAATAAACTGGGCCTATGTAGTAAATAAATTAAAACAAGGTCTAATAGGCAACTTTCGTACCTTTTAGCTATGTAATATTTGACTTGCACAACTGGTTTATAGAGCACAGTTAACATCTTAATGGTAAAGTTGTATGCCTGGTGAACAACCTTGCTTGAATGAGCATAGGTAAAAACATAATGGTTTGGCTTCTACAGTAAACAAGAATGTGGTCATGTGGTTGGTAGGAGTTGAACTGAGATAAGTTGAGTCTGGTTTGAAAGAAACTGAATTAGAATGATTCAATTTTTAACCAAACTACATAAAATGGTTTGGCTTGGGTCAATGTTTAAAATATGAGTGTCGGAACTGATGTGATCCCTGACCATACTGTACTTGAGCCAACCTATATCCACACATGGTAAGTAACGAGGGAGGAAGAAGACATATGATGCTCGACCTAGTTGTTAGTAAATTCAAATTCAGACAAAGGTAAATGTGATTGCTTTAGGTTATTTCACCACTTAATAATTATTCAGTGATCATTTGAAGGCAACTACATTTAAACAGGAATCATCTACAATTACATAAGTAGCTAAATTAATTATGTCAGACGGCTCCATTCAATTTCCATCTAGAAGTGGATTTCAGTGCAATGATGGAGCAGTCTACTCAGGTTACACAATCCATAAATTACAACTTCAAGATGTAAAACTGTGTCAAAACCTGATATGATTCACACCCGAAGAAAACAATGTGCAGATGGAATCAAGGGTTTGTTACCTCTCATAAAAAAAAAAGGACAATCCGTGCACGAAGCTCCCGCCATGCGGGGTCGCGGGGAAGGATCCATTGTACGCAATCTTATCCTACTTTTTGCAAGAAGTTGTTTTCAGGATTCGAACCCATGACCTTTTGGTCACATGGCAACAACTTTAACATTGCGCCAAGGCTCCCCTTCGGTTTGTTACCTCTCATATTAGCTAAATTTTAAGTGCATTCATAACCGTCGTTGTTATAGTATTTGTTTTTTGAGGGACTTAATTGTAAATTTCTAAATTAATGGATTGATGTGCAAAAGTGCTAATTAATAAACTAAACCCACTTATCCCCACACCGCATCGTGCTTTATTTTTTCCCCCTTGCCGTTGCCACCATGCCTCCGTCATCCCCACAAACCCTGACTGCCTCCACTTGAAGCAACAATTGCCACCAGAACCACTATCCCTTCCATCTCTGATCTCTTCCTTCTCGATCTCTCTCTTGATGTCCAAACGTTGCCTTAGGTCATTGCACCATTGCCTCCCTCAAAGCAATCACCACTTTGTTGATTTTTCCACAATGTATGAACTAGCCATCAACAAGGCAAGCTACCGAACTCTCCCTATTTGATCTCAGCTATAGCATTGCCTACCTCAAGAAATCACTATCCTCCCGCTGAAATTTTCTCACAAGATCGATCCGTTGATGTGAATGCTAGTTTCTTACCAAGTTGCCTTTGTTGCCTTGCTTTAAAGGGAAGTAGTAGCAACTTAGTCATTTCCACTCTATTGTCTGGTTATTAGTGATGTTATGTTGTGTATTTCATAAAGCTTGGGGATTAGGTAGTTTGTCCCTTTTGATGGTGAGCATGAGTAAGTTGCTAGCGTTACCGGGTGTTTAGAGATATATTGTATATGATGTGAATTTCTTCTTTGAGCTGAGTTTATTGTTACTTGTTTCATTATATATACCTTTTGCATGTTAAATTTATGAAAGAAAATGAAATAATTCTAAACTTGTTGGAAATGAAAACTATCTCAGTAATTGCCTCTATCAAAACTTGAGCTCTAAGATATGTGCTTCCTTGTTGCTTGTCATTTTAGTATTCATAGTTTTGTCTATCAATCTTGGCATTTTTTTATAACACCTATTGATAAATTGATTAACAAAAAATAACATGTGCACTAAAACTTTGCGAATTAAAACATAACTTTGTTTACCAAACAATCAAACAACAAATCCGTTATTTATATCTTAGAGCTTCAGCTCTACAGGCTAAAAAGAGTTGTGTAACTCATACTTATGTTATAGAGCTTCAACTCCGCACTTTACTGGAGTCACATGATTACTTGTATAAATTAAGAAAATAACAAATGTATGACTTGGCTCCATAGTCTAAAAAAATTGCATCACTACTTATATTGAACTAATAAAACAAATGAATTATGTTATAGATTATTGGTTTGTTGCTTACAAAGAGCCCTTGGGTCTTTTTATGCGTGTAGAATTCGATCATTATAGAGGATGTTTTGCTTACCGCATGGATTGCAAATCGTCCACCCATTTTTTGTGAGGTGCATTTTGAGTAGATTGTGTTGTTCACCCTATATATGTACGATGCATATTTATCAGGAGGATTGCAAATTGTTCAGCCTATATATATTTATCTAAGTTTATGATACACTTCATATTAGATGGATTGCATATCATTAATCCCTATGTACGATACATCTTGTACTGACAAATTGCGAGTTGTTTGCTCTTATGTAATGTGTATGACATATTCCCTAATAAATTCAAAAGGGAACACGAGAAATGATGAACTTAACAAAGAATTTAAGATAAGAGATTAATAAGGTTGAGTGCAAAAAATGATAGCCTTGACTATTAATTGTTCATTGGATTTTGTTATCAGATATACTATTTTACATCATACACCTTTCTCTTATAACTATTTTGGATTTTTATTCTCACGTTCTAGAGTTTTTGACTTCTAGGTTATTTTCTGAGATATGTACATACCTATCATGCCATTTCAAAATCAATCACCAACAACTACCCTTGTTTTGTTTTTGTCATATGAACAGAACATTCAAGAAAAAGTAACATATGTATAAAGTAACTTTATTTTCATAATGATATAAATTGAATGCTAAAAGATCTCACCTGACATGACTAAAAAGCGCCTTCGCTATGACAAGTAACATGGATGAAAAAACTAGAATATTCAGTTTGCTTTGCAAAACACTGGACAATCCTCTAAGTAAATCCAAAACTTTAACCCTGGCACTATCACATGCTTCATGGTACCTAAACATAAAGCAGAACATTGTAAAGAGTTTTCAACAAACCGAATGTTTGAAACATATCAGAGAAACATAATCATGCCAAAAAACCAAACTTGTCAAGAATCAAGAAGCCAAATTTAGAAAGTGAGGACCTGTTCAATGCATCCTCAACCTTGCTAGTTGTAAACCACTCATCTCCAACCTTTCTATCTTTTGAATCTGTAGCAGGTTTGAGTTGTCTAATTTGTTCTTCCCCATTGGTGTTGGCCCATACAGCTGGAACAAACCGTTTTCCTTTGAACCAAACAGCTTCATGTTCTCTTGCATAACATATTTCACCCTTTGGACCTCCAAGAGGAGTTACGAGAGATTTCACTCTTGTAACAATTGGAAAAAAATCTTCCATAACCTGGGGAAACAGAACAAAAAGTGTTTGGGTAAAATAGAATGTCACAAGAAGTTCAACATCTAAACCAATATGTGATTCAAAAGGGTGGGAAATGTTACATATTATGTACTTCGGTAACACAGTAACACTCAACTTTTCATGAATATACAAGTTAAATGTCAGAGTTAGTTATTGGAGTCATATGTATCATGACTTGTGAGTTTAGGCGTTTTAGTTACAAGGTATTATGCTGACTCCTAGGGGGAACTTTTTCCTCTTTGGTTCCTTTAAGGGGAAGACCCAAAATTTGATACGATGACACAATGCTAGATTTTCCTATTTCCTTTTCCCATCATATACAATCTCCAGCCCGCTTGCTAACCCCACCTCTACACTTTTTTCATGTGCCCAATTGTTACCTATGTTGACATAATCATTGCCATCAAAACCAAGCACCACAAAACAAAAGCTAAGATATATCCTTCCTGCAGACACCTTCCTCCTTTCAACACAGTAATAACCCCTACAAGGACTTCTACAAAGTCTGCATAGGCATCTTTTCCAAAATTTAAGCTTAGTAGGTTAGTACATGAGGCAAAACAATTGTTTGGGCTACGACACCATGCCACATCATGGAGAATGCTACTTTCTCTTTCGTTGACATGTTCTAGTTTAAAGGTTAAATGAGGTCCAATCTGATCTGTTTAAAAAAGTGAGTAAAAGCATAACAAAGATGATGTCACTTTCTCTTTCTTTTTTTAAGAGAGAGGGAAAGACAATAAATGAAGGTTTTCAGAAAAAAAAACGAAGGGGTTGGAATGAAATGGTAGTAGATTTAAAAAACAAAAGAGTTAAGACTTATAACCCTCCTCTTTCCTTTGTCTCTAGTTAAGGAGGTACCACTAATTTATATCACTCTTTTGTTTACTTTGTGCACAATAATTTAAAAGGAGATTAATTATTAATTTAAGAGGTATTAGATTAATAGGGTATTAATCCTACATTCATAGTTATGATTTAGGATATTATCACAAGTCTTTATAAAACCCATTTAATTGAGTCCCACACAATATTCTCCTATCCCCAAATTCCATATGGTAATGAGTCCCACACAATATTCTCACATCCCCAAATTTTACATGGTAATAGTTGCTTTGGTTAGGTTTTCCAAATCCCCATAAGGGGGATGCCATTCAACTCTCCGATACAATCCACAAATAGACATATTCAAATAATCCCTTCAAAATATTATCTCTTAAATTTGTTATTAATGTCCTCTTTCAAAATATTAGAATTTAGAATAGGTCATTAGATTTATTATTATTTACTCTTTCTAAATATAGAATAAGATATTAGATTTATTAGTAATTTTAATATTGACAAGGCATTATTGTATGCCTATATATAAAAGCATTATATAATCCTTTGAAGAAAGAAATAAAGTGATCCAATTAAATTATCAAATTACTTTGATTATTGGAGATTGATTCCCTCGAAGTGATCATCACATTCCTTTCTTTCATCCTTTTCTCCTATTCCCTATGAGATAGGACACAAGTTCCTCTCACGCACGACCTTTTCCCTATCTTTGTCTCAATGTCTCCAAACATGAGCCATCACACACGAAAACTATGAGTTGCAAGGCATTATTTGCCTTGCTATCTGGTCCTTCAGTAATCCTCTCTCTATGATCCACATGTAACGTACACCTCTCATCTCCTCTAAAAGTTCATGCAAAAGCTCTACACTCATCAACATCTATTACAATTTACAAACCCAAGTATATAGCTTCACCTCTGGCCGTAATTGAAGACTGTTGATTCCAATTACAGGATAGGACCTTGAGCTTTCCTGTTATTGTTTAGATGTTTCTGGAAACACCACTAGCAACTCCTGACTAACCTTATTTGTGAGTTTTCAAAGCCATCAAGTATGTTCCTGACATAACATCTATAGTGATGTAACATGGCACATCTCATGCATAGTGTAATTATATACACACTTTTTTCTACCCCTATTGCAAACCCTTCTGCTAGATACATTTTGCTGCATTCTACGAACCATTAGTAAATGAAATCCATTTTGTTTTTGCTTTTAAATTTACTTAGGGGCGCAAATTGGGAAGTTAGGTCTCTGCTTTGAGGCATATTTTGCTGGGTTTTTTAATCAATAAAGTGTGTTCATTTATTTATCTCTTTGTACACAGTACATATTTCATTACTAGTGTGTAGCTATAGGTTGTGTTGTGAAGTCTCTAGCGCACATTGTTACATGGAACGATGACTGATGCAATGATGTTGATGAATTGCCATGGTGGCAAGAAGATCCCATCCTATTCAAATTAGGAGCCATTTAGAACAGGAAGCTAATTGTGAAATACTTCGATTCTTAAAGTATAACAGATAATATAAGAAAATTTTAAGCCTTTTTTGCCTACGGGGCATACAAACAATCACACAAGAACTTAGAAACTCATATTTCAATCAACAATTTTTTATTACATTTGATCAATATCTTCAGGTTGTTGCATAATAGATCCTACAGAACTTACAGAATTTCTTTCATTTCATCTATCATAACTATTACTTCAGTTTTTTATATATATTTATTTATTTTATTATTTTTTATTGTTGAAACTACATTACATATATTGAACTTTAGTTCAAAGTTAAACCATTTAACATAGTTTTTTCCCCAATATTCAAACTTAAAATATAATCATTTTTACGCATTGACAAAAATATCATTGGCAAATTCCAACAAAATATACCTTCTTATATGACTGAAGAGTTTATCTAATAGTAACACAAAAGATAGGAATTAGAGTTGTAAAACTACAATTGTAATTCAAGAAGCAACCTAACTAGCTACAACTTGAAACTATATTATCATACATGTATTCTATCACATCAAAAATAATTCATCACAATAATTATCTAGAGATTCTTTCACAATTATTTCTCTATATACTTTTTATTAGTCATAAGTTAAAGTAACAATAAACAGAAATATAGTTAATGGATTTACAAGGATAGTTAACTTACAGCAACAGACAAGGCCTCTGCAGCCCTATCAACTTGGCCATATGATTCTTCAGCATGAATTCTCTTCACTCGTCCTTTCCATGGAAATTCCATGTCCTCAAAGAACTCAGCAGGAACAAACTCATATGAATTTATTTCTTGACCACTTTCATCATGCAGAAAGAGTATGTCACCTATTTTTTGCGAAACACAGATACATTCATTCACCTGCAAAAGCAGAAATAGTATGCCATAACAGGTTATGATGTTGCACAGGAAACAGAAGAATAAACAGTTCACCAAACTAACCAACAGCAATAAGACATTATTTCTCATCTAAAAAAAAAGAAACATATAAACCATTTAGTAGTTTGGTACTAAAATTAGTTCAGCCAATGTCAAAATGGTATCAAAACTGGAACAACTGTAAGAAAATGAACCATAGAAAGTAAAACAAAATCAAACCAAGCATTTGATATAAGATATTCAAGGTCAATAACGAAATCTCCTACCAAGCCATATTTACAAGGACAATATTGTAAATATCATTTGGTACACATCCTATATCACTAAAATTTAGTCCCTATCCCTACTTCATTCAGTTATGCCAGAAAGAGTTTTTTCTCTGTCACCTATTAAACATCAAGAACATGTAATCAACTATTGTGTAACAAATCACAGTTTAAATACTGACACCATGTTGTACCAATACTTGGCACACTTCGACACTCATCAAAGCATGCCAAAAAAATTTATAGGTTTTTCCTTCTTTATTAGTTAATTTATTTACTTCTAAGAGCAAAATTATAGCAATTAGATTATCTATTGAATTCAAATTATTTATTATATCATCCTAATACTCAATATGCTTCAACATGTGTAAAGGCGCCCCACGATGCATCAATTTTACTCATTTAATACTCTTTCACTTAAATTTTAATACTTAGATTAAGAATAATTTTGATTCAATGCGTGTTGAGATAAAGTCATATAGATCTTACTCCTATAATCTTCTACAACTTGTTCACTTTTAGAAAATAAAACTATATCAATTACATAATCAACTGAATTAGAATAAAGAGAATTAAACCACAAGAATACAAGCAACATTGAATTCATCTTAGTGGATGTCAAAACATGTTAAAGTATGATCCTCATCAGTATGATCAACACAAGCAACATTTGAGAGACTACCAGGCCATGTCAATCAATATCGTGTTTTGGTTATTTATTAGCTTGGTATATCATGATTAGGGGTGCAAACAAACCCAATCAAGCCAAATGTTGAGTGGATTTATCTGTTGAGATTTTAGTTTAATGTTGAACTATTTGATTGTGATGACACTCTCATCTTAGGATCTCGTCTCTTGACTAATGAAAATTTGAGTAGGGGTTGATTCATTCCACTTTGGTCATTCATGTTTGAGGTAAGCTCTTTGTTGCTATTTTTTCTTGATGATTGAAATCGCTGTTAAGATTTTGATCTGATTTGTATCTTGTAAATTGATTTGCAAATATGTTTGGGTGCATTGTATGGTCAAGCAAGTGTCAAGTCAGATGCTCTTCAATTGAGGTGAGTATTCTTGCTTGTTTCCTTGCAATATTTACCTATTGCATGATTAAAATAAATGTGTAATTATTGAGAAAAATTAAATGATGGACTATTTTAACAGAAAATTTGAAGTGTTTGTTAAATTTTTGAAATGGGGGAAAACTAATGATTTATGAAAGGACTAAAGTTAAGGGGATAAAATGAGCTAATTCTTCACTTCCTGTGCTTCTTATCACATAAATATGGGATATAATTTGTGTGGGTAAATTCATTGAAGGGTTTGTTTCCTAAAATTTTCATCTATGATCTTGCCTATTGACACTTGTTGTTAAGTTGCTTCTCAGTGATACTTTTTAATTGTTATTCCTTCCTTCGTGAAGGAATAACAACTAAAGAAATATTTGTAGGATATAAGATCTAATTAATCAAGTTAGGGTAGTCCTAAAGGTAAACATATGTAAACATTAATGTATAATTACTTATATCAAAATAATGAATGTGATAACAATGGAAGCTTTAAGCAAACCATATGACTTAGATTTCAACCTAGTGCTTTAAATTGAATTTGGGCCATTAGTACATTATGTGTATGTTGGAACAAATCTCCCCATGTAGTTGAGTTGAATGGGTTCCACCCTTGCACATTATATGGGGCTTTTGCCCATGTTTACTTTTTACTGCATCGATTGAATATGAGGTGTGAGTTCATTATATTTGTGAGATTTATAGGAGTGTTTACTATCTTTCACCATATGTCCATGTCTTAATTAGAAATTAAAATGCAACTCGAGAAATGAATTTGGATATAAGAATACCGTGTTCAACGTGTGAAATAGATAACTTTGAGAATATAAATAGTGAAAACTTAAAATGGTCAATATTGGAAACTAAGTATAAGTGTTTAATTGGTACCACTAATAAATGACAATAATGTTGTAAAAAAAAAATGAACTTCCAAAATAATGTCTTTTAAATAAAATGTAATCATCTCGTATGAGACTAATGATGATTATCTTTGATTGATTAAAAAGTTTGGATTCGTTTAAAAGATATAATTCACCACATCTTTTCACAAAGTGCCAAATTTTTGTGAAAATATTCAAGCTCAATGGCATAGGAGGATCCATATAACCGACTCTACTTAGTGGGATAAAGGATTAATTAATTGAGTGTTGTTGCTGTAACTAGGTTGAATATCAAATAATTACATGGTGTTTTATGGTCTTTCACTTGAGTTATACATATTAGTTTTGTTTATTGTGTTATTTTGCTTTGAATTATTATAGATCTAACTCGGGCGAGGCATGACATAAAGTGCAAAAAGTGTAATTTAACAAAGAAATATTTAGGCATGAAATAAAAATAAATAAATAAATAAAGGAAAAGAAACATGAAAATTTTAAGGTAGTGTCAAAATTTGTAATTCAAACTTTTAAAGGATTAAAGGAGCAAGATATAATATTCTAGTGACATGATTTTAGTAGGATATGTAGTGGATGATATTGTAAATTTGAAAAATTCGAGAATAATGAAGTAATATTTTATGCTAAGGGAGATACAACTTTAGAGGTGCTATGAAAATTACAAAAACATAAGGACCAAATGTAAGTTAATGACATGCAGTGGAATTATAGTCACATTTATTAAAATTTTATGGACACAATAAAAGGACAGCCCGGTGCACGAAACTCCCTCCAATATAGGGTCCTAGGGAAGAGTCTATTGTTAGAAAAGGCTATTTTCGAGACTCAAACTCATGACCTCTAGGTCACATGGTAGAAACTTTAATGTTACACCAAGGCTCCCCTTCCCAAGACACAATCATAAATGTATAATAAGAGGATCATAACATAGTTTTTTTACACTTTTAAAAAATAAAATCTAAGAGACAAATATAAAAACTACAAATTATTGGCACCAAAATGTACTTTTGTCAATGACAAAATAAGAAAGTTAAAAGTAATAGATATTATTTACATGTAAATTTCACAATAATTACTATACAATTGCTATTTTATAAGAATAGAAAACTCTTTTAAGAAGTAATTTTTTAATAATTATGAAAATTTGAGAAGCTTTTTAGAAAAATTAAAATCTTTACATTCATGTTAAGCATGTTTCTCTACATTAAATTTTGTTTTTTTAAATAAAAATGAAAAAATAAAAGATTTTTCAGTTTCAAATGGAGATTTAAACTCTTAAAGAAATTTCATGTGAAGATTTAAACTCTTATAGAAATTTCATATTCCTTCATCTTAATCAGCCAATTGCAATGCATGGTACCTATCTATTGCGATCATGATCACGACTACAACCACCATCTATTGGATCTGATAAGCTCTAATAAAATTATCTAATTAATTTTATATTTCATTTATTTTAATTTAAAATTTATAATAAAATTTTTATTTATTTATTTATTTATCTATTTTCATATCTTTTCCTTTTTTTAAAGATTATTTTTATATTATTTATTTTTTAAATATTTATGTTAAATATTTTATTTTTTAATTAATACATTTTATATTTAAAAATTACTGAAACTCTATCGGCACGGCACGATACGGTACCAAAACCGTATCGTTCCGGTCCCAGATCGAAACCTCGGCATTCGTCGAAATTTTAAACCTTACTGTCAACACTTTGAAGACGAACATCTTCGAATATCAATTTTACTTTCAAAAAGCATGCAAGATCAAGACTTTTGATCAATAATGAGAAGAATACTATGGAACTGGTCAGAAGTAAAGTTGAACCAGTTCTAGCCACTTTAAGGAATGCAGGCCGTGTATATGTATCTTCAAAAAACAATGAGATTGAAGTGGAGAGAATAACCATAGAGTTTTACCGGAAAGCTGAGATCCTTTGCAAGCTCCATCATATCCAAACATGGTGGCTTTTTATGGAGGTGTTAAAGATGGACTAGGTGGTACTTAGCCACAGTGACAGAATTTATGGTGAATGGTTCTTTACAGCGTGTTTTACTATGCAAGAACACTGCAATAGCCATAGACCCTAATTTACCAACAGAAGTGCAACAGCTGTTAGTAGATTTTGTCAATTTGATACAAGAGGATCTTCCTCCTAGGCACCATCTGACACTATTCTAAACTCGAGGGTGAATTCTTTTCAACCTGGGATCACTAATGCATGAGGATCTAAATAATTGTCTTTTCTATTAGGGTTATTTTTGTCTTTTTGCATCTAGGGTTTTGGGTCTATTTATACACTTGTTTGGTTGATGTTAGGGGATTCTCTTTTGGTTTTGAAAATAAAACTCTTTTTATTTAAACCTAGAGGCAGCTCCTCTTCAAATTCTATCTTTCTAAATGAGCCCACCAAATAATCGCTATTATGTCAGGCATCACTAGCAAACCTAATGTATTGTTAATTTCAAAGCTTTTCTTTATGCTTGGAACTTTAAGTTTAATTTATTCACTTTCTCATCAATTAACATAATATCATCTACACTAGCAAGAATTATCCAAAATTACTAATTATTTCTAAGACCCTAAAAACAATTATTAATTATTTCTTTATTAATAAAATTATCAACCTTACATTTTTTTTTAATTAATAAACATACACAAAAATTACTTTTTGTTTTCAATATATTTCTTTTATCAATTGTTTGACAGTAAACTAAATTGATTTTTGAAAATGTTTGTTTTATTTTTTAGTTTCACCTCAATAACTCTTTATGAAAGTTTTGTGGTACGAAATACCAACTTCATTGATCTATAATTTATACAATATTGTGTGTCATCTTTTTTCTCACAAATTAGCCCAAAAATCTTTTACTTTCCCTGATTTCCTTGAGTGTCTCCATAATTCTCAAAATTTTATTATATGCTAAATTTACCAAACTATATCTTGATATTGAAACTCTTCTAAGCATTAGTAACATGATTTGATCTAAGTCTTCAAAACTAAGGTCTGTAGAATGCTCATTAAATAAATAAAATCAAATAAAATTTCCTGCTTCCTTTATGTATTGTATTAAAAAGAACTTTTTGTTTTTCATCATTTATGCATTTCGTAATCTAATTCATACATTTTCTTTACCCTAACATTAGCAATACAATAAATATTTTCTCCTCCACATTAGTTTCTAGCCGATTATAATATTTTAAATAATATTATCCAACTCTAATCCAAAATTACTCTCTACTTAACACCAAATATTACCTTTACAAAGATTTATTTGCATCCTAACAATCAAACATCATGAAATACCAAGTTTGTCATTTATAAACAGATGAGCAAAAATAAAAAACGGGTTTTTTTTTTATATAGAATCGTCAAAGGAGTGTCCTTTTTTATTTATCATCAAAAAGGCATCATAGGATACCCCAATTTACAGAAGCTACAAATATGTACTTTTAAGACTCACCCAAATAAAATTGGATCAATTTTCTTTTGGTCTATGTCCCACCCAATCCATCAAAGGACACCCTAATATTATAGCAACCCCTATTAATTCAACCAAAATAATGTCCCTTTTTATCTCCTTGCAAACACTGCTTTGTCTCCCTACCATTGACAAACTTCACTTTTTTTTCTCAATCTACACTATCATTCTTCTTTAGTTATTTCTTATTTTGTTTCTTCATTTTTTTATGAATATATTTTTGAAGCTCTTGTTCATTCAAAGCACTTTTCTACCCAATAAACCTCTAAAAAAATCATGTACTGCACTCATGTTATTCTTTATTTAAGATCATGTACCAAAAACTACTAAATGGTCCTAAATTAAAAAAGGAAGCCATATCACCACACAGGAAGAGGGTGCAGGGGACACATAAGAGTGCTTAAGAGTGTTTGTGAAATTAGATTAGCTCAAGTCCATATAATTGTTGTGCCCAATCTACTAAATAAACCTAAATTGGTCAAAATTAGAAATAGAATACATACTCTTTAGGGTGTAACAAATCCATGTGTACTTATTATGAATTTAGACAAATTTAAGCTCATGTAGTAGTTTTAGCTAAATTTATTACATGAACCTAAAAGTTCAAAATTAGGGAGGAAAAATACACATAGTGACTTCAAAGGGTCAAGGAAATGCATAGAAGTACTTATTTATGAATTTAAAATAATTTAAGACCATATAACACTCTTGTACTAAATGGGTTTAAATTGGTCAAAATTGTAAAAAGAATGCATATAATGGCACTAGAGGGTTCAAGGAACACATAGGAGAGTTTATTTGTGAACTTAGACCAATTTAGCTATATGCATGGTTCTAAATTGGTTAAAATTAGAAAATAAATCAATATAAGGACCAATAATCGCATAAGGAATAAGAGTGTTTTGTTTATAAGTTTAGAGCAACTTAGATCTCTTTACTAGTTTTGCCCAAACTTATGGACCTAATCTGGTCAAAATTACAAAAAAGAATGTATATGGTGACTTAATAGGGTCTAAAAAAAGCATAAAAGTGCTTATCTGTGAACTTAGAGAAGTCTTAGTCCATATAGCAGGTTTGCCAAAATGGCAAAACTACATAAACCCAACCAAGTTTCAAATATTATACATATTATTAATCATACATATTAAAAAAATTTAATGACATCTTTATTTTTGTAGTGCTAGATGACTTTAAGTTCTTAAGGCAACAAATTCTCAAAAGAGCTCTAAAAGCATAGCATCACACAATCATAGAAATATACAATTGAATGACTTTTAAGTTTAACAGATGAGATTATGAAGCAAAAATCTACTTTAAAGTTTTGTTTGTATACAATACACACTTTGTTGACTTTGTTGCACCAATACGAAGACTAACAAGTCATATTTTATTTGCAAAGAATCACCTAATTATAGAATAATTATGTAAGGAGGAAAATTATAATTTTATAACTTTGATACATATGCAAGGCAAGGAGCTACGCTCTGTAATTTTGATATATGTGCATAGGGAACAAATAGAATTATGTAGCTTTGATATATGTACAAGTAGGAAAAATACAACTGTGTAACTTTGATGTATGTGTAAGGAAGAAAATTATAACTTTGTAACTTTGATATATATGCAAGGGGGAAAATTGTAACCTTTTAATTATGATATATATTTAAGAAAAGCCCCCGGGGAAGAGTTGAGTTGGTTAGTGCTAGACAAAGTTGCTACCATAAGGCAAGGGTTCGAATCTTGGCAAAGCAGAGGAAAAAAAAAACCCTTTCCGCACTAGCCAACTACAACTTCCCGATTTACCTCATCACGGATGGTGGGCCGACCGTGTGGGGCCGCTGGGATGGCAGATTCTACCTTTTGTTATCATATTAAAGAAAAAAATTATAAATTTATAACACTGATATATGTATACGGAGAAAAAAAATTATAACTATGTAACCTTGATTTATGCGCAATTTAATAGTTTTAGGTCTATAGAGCATTTTTAGCAAAATTACTACATGAACTAGTACTTAACTAAATATGAAAAGCAATGAATCTTACACCTTCATAAGGTTTGATGTTTATTTAATGCAGTTTAAGACCATATAGCATTTTGAATAGAATTGTTATATGGTTATAAATTGGTCTAAATCGGAAAAGAAAGTCATTTATCAAATCTAGAGGCTTCAAAGAACACATAAGAGTTGTGTTTATGAATTTAAAGTAACTTAACACCATATAATATAGCAGGATATAGCAGTTTCCTTCAAAACTGCCACATAGACCTAAAATGTTCAAAATTTAAAAATAAAAAATATATATATGTATATATATATATATATATATATATATATATATATAGTAACTCCAAAAGGTCTAAGAAATGTAGATAAGTGCTTATTTATTAATTTAAGCAATATACTTTGCCTGATATTGCTATGTGCACCTAAAATGTTTAAAATTAGAAAAGGAATAAATATAATGACACCATAGGGTTTAGGGAACACATAACAAATGCTTATTTATGAATTTAGAACAGTTTAGAACATGTATCCATTTTACTCTAAATTGCTACACGAACCTAAAATGTTTAAAATTGGAAAAGAAATGCATATAACTACTCTAGAGTGTGAACAGAATACATAAGAGTGTTTGTTTGAAAATTTAAAAGTGTTCAAGAGTATATGACAAATTTGACCAAATTTGTTATATAGAAAATGCTTAAAATTGAAAAAGAAATGTATATAATAACTCCAAAGGCTAACAGGGAATGCTTAGAAACATTTGTTTGTGAATTTATAATAGTTAAAGACCATGCGATAATTTTGCCCAAGCCTATATGTACCTAAATTTGTCAAAAGTAGATATGGAATGCATACAATGGCTCAATAAGATTTAGGGAACACAGGAGTGTTTACTTGTGAATTTTGACCAGATTAGGTCCATAAAGAAATTTTTTCAAATCCATTATGTTGACCTAAATATTCTAAATTAGAAAAAAAAATGTAAATACAACTCTAGAGGGTCTAGGGAATGCACAAGAGTTTTTGTTTGGAAATTAGAGCATTTTAAGATCTAAAATGTGTACATGGATTAAATAGAATTTATCACTTTGTTAACTATATTTTCCAAGTTTTTTTGTAATTTTTTTATTTTGTTTTTTAATTTATAACTAGTATAGTTGAACAAAATTGCTACATGAGTTTGGTGAGGTGCACACATCAGATTCATTGGATGACTGGCCTTGCTTCTTTAGGTAGTCAAGTGAGGTGTAGCGGGTTTAGAAGGAGAAATTTGGCAGAAAACACCAGGTGAGGCATCCTGGGGTGCCCTTTTAATAAATCAAAAAGAGGCATTTCTTTGCCGATTATGTTAAAAAGACACCTTTTTTTATTTTTTGCCCTAAATAAATAATTGGCTCATTACCACACAACATAGAAAAAGGGAAACTGGGTGAAAGGGTGAATGAAGCTCCCACCAATACGGGTTCTTAGGCCAGACTTCATTAGGTCTATTGTATGCAACCTTACCTTGTATTACAAAAGACTATTTCCGCGACTCCGTAACCACAAGGTCACAAGGCAACAACATTATCACATGGCATATTAAACATTGACTCGTTACCATGCAGCAAAGCACGAAATAAAATATAGAGATGTGCCAAACAACTTCTGAAATATGAATCATTGTTGGTGGATATGCATGCGAACCTTGATGTAATTTGATAAAATGTTTAAATGGATGCTTGTAAAATTTAATGCATCGCTTCTATGTTTAGATACAATTTTAAATTGTAAAATGCATAGTTCTGCCAAACAAAAAAAAACAAGGAGAGTGATGGCAGCTGCATACCATTACATCATATTCAATTTTTAATCCAGTTGCTAACCAAGTTGGCTCCAGCAAAGTATGTAGAATTCCTGAAAGCTCAGAGTTCCTACTCATGTGGATAACCTCGTCAACTACATTCTTTATTCTATAGAGCTCAATGTGATTAGCCTCCTTTGATTCTAGCAATTTTACAAGCTGCAATATACGAAACACATCAGGCAGAATGAACAAGAATTTATTAAAGAATCCAACATTAACATAGATTAAAGCATACACAAGATATGAGTCAAGAAAGTTTAGGACTTGATCCTAACAAATAGTGATCCAACGACATCCACAAGGATAGGACACAAACAATTAATCAAGAATTTTCACAAAAAATTAAGAGAGAGAACAAAATTAGCCGTCAATAAATTAAGCATGATTTGATTAGATTAAAGATGTCATGATTTTATTTAATTGAAATAAATTTAGGAAGATAATTATTGGTAATTATTAGGATTAGAATATTTTCTTATTCTATTTTTTTGTTTTAGAATATTACCTTGTACTCTTTCTATTTAACTATGTATTGAGATCGGAATTATGAATGAATATGAAGTAGATTTTAGTCTTCCTCCTTCATTCTCTTTTGGTGCATTATTAACATGGTATCAGATCCTAGTTCTCGGTCATGATTTTAAAGCTGCTATGGTTAGCGCAGACTGAAAATCATCTGGATCAGCCACTCGCGACAACGCACCATCCTTGGAAGGAGGAAACTGACCAAATTCAAATGTCTTCTTGTCCGATTCCCTCTAAATCACCATACATAGATGCAATGGAAAAAATTATCTTAAACGGGCTCAATCAGTGCGCTTGGTGATTGATGGTAAAGGGAAACTCAGATATTTGACTAAGAAATACAGCCACCAGCTTTAAATGATCCGAGATACAAACAATGGCGCTCGGAGAATTCTTTGGTGATTGTCTGGCTTATTAACTCGATGGATCCAATCATTAGCAAGCCTTTCATGTTCTTACCAACAGCTCGTGATGTATGGGAAGCGGTACGTGAAACCTACTCTGATATGGAGAATCATTCTCAACTATTAGAATTAAATATTCAAATGTGGAGAATGCAACAAAGAAACCAAGATGTTACTACCTATTACAATGAAATGATGATTGTATGGCAGGAATTAGATTTATTTGAAGAAGAGGAATGGGAAAACACCAATGATAGTATTCGATATAAAAAGAAGGTAGAGAGAAGCATAGTGTTTGTGTTTTTGGTAGGTTTAAATAAGGAGCTTGATGAAGTTCAGGGACGGATACTTGGGAGAAAACCTCTACCTTCCATTAAAGAAATTTTCTCAAACGTCCGTCAAGAGGAGGCTCAACGTCAAGTGATGCTAAAAGGAATTGAAGAACCAAAGATAGTAAAGAGTGAGGGATCTGACCTTGTCACTAAAGGGACCTGTTTTGAAGGCGATAAGCCAAAACTCCGGTGTGAAAGGTGCCAGAAACCATGGCACACTATGGAGACATATGAGAAAATCCATGGCAAACTAGAAAATTATAAAAGGAAGTTAGGCAGCAACTTTCAAGCTACTAATAGGGGCGTTCAGACCCTTCAAACAAACGGTATTGATTCTAGACAACAATCATCGGCCTCTAAATCTCTTCCTTTCACAAAGGATCAAATAGAGCACCTGTATAAAATGCTTCAATCTCACACTATTGGAAATTCTAACTCTTCTTGCTCTCTAGCTCAGATAGGTATATTCCCTATAGCTTCAATTGCCAGCATAAACTCAAATGGTTCCTGGATATTAGATTCAGGTGTCATTGCCCATATGACAAGCATATCATAATTTTTCTCTTCATATACACCATGTGCAGGGAATAAAAAGGTTAAAATTGTTGATGGATCCTTTGCTACTATCGCAAGGAAAGGAATTGTTGTTGTTTCTCCTTTCCTTGTCCTTAGAAATGTTTTGCATATACCTCATTTATCATATAATATGTTATCCGTTAGCAAACTTACCTTTGATCTTAACTGTCATGCTGTTTTATTGTTCTCTCATTGTGAATTTCAGGATTTAGCCTCGGAGAAGATGATTGGCAATGCTAGACAGGACAATGGCCTCTACATCTTAAATTCTGGATCAACCTTCTTCAAACAAGACCTTAAGATCTATTTCAACTCGATTTCTGCTTCTAATGACATTGAGATTATGTTATGGCATTATCGTTAGGGCATCCAAACTTTCAATATCTAAGATAATTGTTGCCTAAGTTATTTTTAAATAAAAGTCCTTTATCGTTTAGATGTGAATTAGCCAAACATCATCGCTCGGTGTTTCCATTACAACCATATAAAAAATTAGCACCATTTACTTTGATACATAGTGATGTTTAAGGTCCCTTTAGGATGGTAACATTCTCTAAAAAAGGGTAATTTATCACATTTATTGATGATTATACTAGAATGACTTGGGTATCTCTTTTGAAAAATAAATCTGGTGTTGGAAATGTGTTCATAAATTTTTATAATATGATTCAAACACAATTTCAAACACAGACTAAAATTTTTCGTAGTGATAATAGGAAAGAATATTTTAATCAATTATTAGGGAATTTTTTTTGCTGAGAAGGGAATTGTTCATCAAAGTTCTTGTATTCACACTCCTCAACAAAATGGAGTAGCTGAAAGAAAAAATAAGCATCTCCTCAAAGTTGCAAGAGCTCTAAGTTTTCATACTAAAGTTCCAAAGTATCTTTGGGGTGATGTGATTCTAACAGCTACTTATTTAATAAAGAAATTACCAACAAGGATACTGAATTTTCAAACTCCGATAAAAACCTTTCAAAATTGTTTCCCTAACTCTGGGTTCTTCATAGATATTTCCCTAAAAATTGTTGGTAGCATTATCTTCGTTCACAATCATGACCCAAGAAGTTCTAAACTTGATCCAAAATCTTATAAATGCATCTTTATTGGGTACCCTACAAATCAAAGAGGATACAAATATTTTGATTCAATTTAAAAAAAAAAATTGTATCTATGGATGTCACAATTTTTTAGGGACAATCTTACTATGATTCTCACCTTCAGGGGGATCATAATAGGGAAGATGAATGTTTAAATGAGTCAAGACTTAACTTGTTATTTCGAGGAAGAACCTAAACCTATGCCATTTCAAAACAATGACATGACATAAAAGAGTAACAATCGGTTCAAAGGTCTTGTTTATGTCGGGCTAAAAGAAAAGAAGACATTGATCAAAGGCAAAATCATGAGACTATCAATGATTACTCAAAGATCCCTGACAATAAAACTCAAAGTATGCATGAGTTAAATTCCTCAAGTCAAGTTGATCTTTCTATTGCCCCAAGGAAAGGAGTTCAGTCATGCACACAACACCCACTTTCGAATTTTGTATCTTATAAATATTTGTCTTCTGCCTATTGCGCTTATGTTTCATAACTTGACAGTGTTAGCATTCCAACAATATTCACGAAATTTTAAAGATACCCGAGTGGAAAGAAGTAATTTTTGAGGAAATGAGAGTTCTACAGAAGAATTCTACTTGGGAGAAGGTTGATCTACCTACGGTAAATCGATTGTTGGATGTGAGTATTCACCATAAAGTACAACTCAGACAATTCCCTAGAATGATATAAGGCTCGTTTGGCTGCTAAAGGCTTTACGCAAACTTATAGAGTAGACTATTTTGAAACATGCTCTCCATTGGCTAAATTGCACACTGTTCGAGTCATATTATCACTTGCTGCAAATCTTGATTGGCCACTAAATCAAATGATGACTATGTCAGGTTTCTCATCCGTAAAAATGATGACTATTTGCAACTTGCCAGGTGAAGCTGCTATACCCAAGGTTTAAAATCTCGACCCGAGCCGAAATTTCGATCTTAGACTGAAACGATACGATTTCGGTATCGTATCGTGTCGTACCGACACGGTTTCAGTATTTTTTTATTTATATATATAGTAATTATTAGATAAATATATTTATTGTTTATAATTTAAAAATAAGTTGTTTGTTGATTTTATATAAGTTCTCTATTATTAAACAACTTAATATTGTTAGAAAAAATAATTAAATATAATTTTTTTAAGAAAATTGATCTAACAATAATTCAAATAAATAATCATAATTATATAAATTAACACAAAATACTATTTTATATCTAATAATTATATAAATTGAATATTTATTTATATGAAGGGGAGCCTTGGCGCAATGGTAAAGTTGTTGTCATGTGACCAAAAGGTCACGGGTTCAAATCCTAGAAACAACCTCTTGCAAAAAGCAGGGTAAGGTTGCATACAATGTATCCTTTCCTGGGAGCTCGCATGGTGGGAGCTTCGTGCACCGGGCTACCTTTTTTTTAATATTTATTTATTTATTTATTTAATAATTTAAATAATATATTTAAAATAGTAAGAAAAAAAATTAGAATATCAATTAAACATTAAAATAGTAAAAAAATATAAAATAATTTTTTAAAAAAATACCAGAATATAAATTTAATTTATTAGAATTTTTATAAATTTTTTTAAAAAATTTTAGAATTTTTAAAAAATTTTTGATTTTTTAAATAAAATTTAAAACATGATAAACAATTTCAGAATATTATTTCATAAAATTTATTATTTTTTTAAAAAAATAAATATTTTTTATATTTTATTAGGATAATTTAATTAGGGTTAATGAAAGCTTCTTTCAAATATCACACTTCCTTAGGAATTGTTTCATTTATTTAAATTAGAATATGAATTTGTATACTAAACCTACGACGCTCACCTCTAATGCCCGCGCCCGCCTCCAACATGATGCTCTCGGACACCTCTGACGGCAACGAAGGAGTCCGACAATGCTTTTGGCTCCACCAGAAACGACACAAGTGCGCCCGCCCAACGGCTCCGAAGGCGTTTCTGGTGGTGCAGAGGCGTCACGCGACGCTTCCGGCTCCGCCAGAAACGTCGAGACATGCGCGCATGATGTGTCGGTTTCGCCTCCGTGGCGGAACGAATAAATTATATAGCCAATAATCCAATCAATCATTAATATTAAATGGCATCAAACAATAACTTTGTCATGGTCAGCTAACTAAAGGATATGTGTAATCATATGATTGCACATTCACATGCAATACAGTAAATCCCTGCCTTCTGCAAATGCAGTAACATATGCCATTTCTTAAAACAATGGCCAAAGCTACATTTGTAATATAGTGACTATCACTTTTCAAGTTATATCGCAACCAATCATACAATCTGAACCCTTTTCGTGTTTCTGTAATTTAGGGCTTTTGCGTGGAAGATGCCAACATGAAAGAAACTATTAACTTATAGTAAAATCATATATAAATTAATAGAAGAACTATTAACTTTTAGTAAAAGAAGCATTTACACTGACTTCCTCCAAATTAGTAATGTCATGTTGATTTCTCAACATCCAAGAACACATTACTTTTTTAAAAATTAAAGCACGCAAAAAATTGATAGCATAAACATCAATACGAGTTCTAACTGCTCAACAATAGAATAAAGAGAAATGCAAAACAAAATATAACCAGAGCAGCGAAAAATAAAATTTAAAAACATAAACAAACAAGCAACAAAGTACCTTAGCAGATGGTATACACGTGAAATCTGGAATAGAAGAAACCACACTACTCATAAGCCTGCATGCATCTGTCAGGAAAACCTCCAGCTTAGTGTTTCCAAGAAAATAAAATAAAATTCAATGAATTGAAACATAGAGCAAATTTAAATTACATGGCATAATAACATTTTTTGAGTTGCAATTAGAAGCATGGTTATTAAGATTGGTAGATAGTGACACAGATCACCGAGTCCAATTTGTATCAACAAAGCTCAAACTTATCTTTCCTAACAAATCCATTATCTCAAAAAGGTCATTGGAGGGAGTTTTTTTATATAAAAAGAAAACAAGATTCAAAGAAATTAACTAGAAATGAATTAGATTCCACTACAAAATGGATGGAATTGGTTAAAAATTTGTTCCATTAGGTTGATTAAAAAAACTCAAGAGATTAACAAACTTTTAGCTAACCTCAACTTGAGTCCTATCAGGCACCCATGAGAGGGCAAAGAGTCTTCATAGCTCCTCGCCAACACTTGAGATTCACTTCAACTTTGATTTGCTCAAAAATACTCTTCATTGAGAGAAATTTTAATAACGCAATTCCAATGAAATTTAGGTCCAAGCTATACCCTATAATATGGAATTTTTAAATAATAAAAACTTTTATCAAATAAAATATTATTCAATTTCTTTAAAGTAATAAATAGGGTTTCAATATTTATTTGCATACATTTTGATTTAATAATTTAATATTTTTATTATTTACTGATAGATATTAAAAGATAAGATTTATTATTTATTGATGATGCAGTACACATGCATTTATATTAGTGATCTACTATTAGCTAATAGTTCAATATTATAATTTAATCAAGTCAAATAATAACAACAATATAATACTATTAACTTGATAATGACAATAATATATTGTGAATATATCATTAATCCATTTTATTAGTTGTAATCAAAATTTAATATACGCTCCTTTTTAATAAAATTCTTCAAAATAGCAGCATATCCTAGACATTGCATCTCAATTACTTGGTAGTAATCTCGTTAATGCCACAGATTTTGCAAAATCGTGGCATATTAAGTGACTGATTTATCTCCCTGCTTAGTAGCACCTACTTTGACTTTGAGTTCATAAACTTGGGCAGCATTACGAGCTTTTGAGTAAGTGCGGGTGATGCAGTCCCAAATTTCATTAGGAGTAAACATACATGTATCATGATGGATGGTTCCATTGAATCCCATAACCAAGACATAATCATAGAGTCTTTTTCATCCCATGCCTCAAAATTGGATCGATCGTGGAAGTCTTGTCCCAAGGATATGGCTAAGTTCCCCTTTGCCTTTAAGGTACATACAATCAACCTAAAACCATTTCAAGTAGTTCTTCCAATTGAGTCTATTGGATGCTTGAATATTCTGTAAATCACAATTTTCAAGACTGAACTACAATCATCAGACACAATAGATTGGCCAGAATTGTTGGAAATGGTTGTTTGAGAATCGGCCATAATGAAGAAATGCAGAAGCATAAAGGAAGAAAAAAGAGAGATTTAGTAATGAAAGTTAAAGCTCTGATATCATATGAAAAGAATTGATGTGGAAAATTTTCCTTAATGGGAATACCTAGTATTATATACAAAATTACAATAGATGAGAGAATAGGAAAGTAATTATTCCTAAAGATAGCTTTCTAACTAAATCCCTTAATTTCCTACTCTGCTCACAATTGTCTATTCATATGAACAGCTGTTTATTTCTGTAAAAGTTATTCACAGTTGTTCGACAAAGAGCATTGGGTATAATGTACACATTACGTCAATCCATTATCCTTGCAGAACTTTTACCTAACCAAAGTCGTGAATGTTTAATATCAACTAATTATCCATATTCTATCATCTTAAATCATTATCTTACTTTACAAGGGAATCTTGGCGCAATGGTAAAGTTGTTATTGTGTAACCTAGAGACCAAGAGTTTGAGTCTCAGAAACAGCCACTTGCAAATGTGTACTAAAGACCCTTCCTTGGAACTCTGCATTGGCAGGAGCTTCATGCACCAGGCTGCGCCTTTTTTAAAGGCATTATCTTACTTTAGGAGCTCAATGGAATGATATGATTGATGTACTAACTCCAAATAGTTGTGATAAAGATGATTTGATAATGATGATAACAATGGTGTTGTTGATCTTCCAATTAACACAATGTGATCTATATAAGAGACTCATAAGCCATATGAATTGCTAAATGCAACTATATTTCATGTCAAGATGATGATGTTTTATTTCAATGCAATCTGATCTCAGTGACTCAAAATTCCTAAAAGTATTTTCTATATTCGATGTCTAACTTATCATTACGGGAAAAGGGGAATTATTCATCTTAGAGTCCTAAGCAGCCCCTCTCAATCAATGGGATTAGTAAGGATATAAAAAATTACAAGTAGACTTCTACAGCAGACATACTTATAAATAGCCATAATTAGATCATAACACTCTCTTCAAATTGCTTCGAATGTATCAGAACTATTAATCACAAATACATTCAACTCTATTCTAGTTCATCTTAACATTTTGAGCAACGAATTTGTTAATTGAATGTTACAACTAACAAAAGAAGCAATGATTTTAATAGATTTCATTTTTCTCTCTAATGAAGTGATAAGAAATCTATATATAGTCTATATATATTATATCCTTCACAAAACATATGTACTGCAACTTGATTGTCATAATAAAATTTCATTAACCCTACATGAATATATCCTAGCTTGGTCATCAAATGCTTCACTCAAATAAATTCTAGTTGCTACGGTCATGACTATATTTTGGCTTTGCACTTGATCTTGCAACCACCAGTTGCTTCACTTCTCTGAGAAATAAAATTGATACCTAAACTAACACAATAGTGGTTCTCTTTGTTATTAATCTGACTAAAATCAATAGGAGATCCCCAGGTCTAATCCTTAGCATGTTAGCCTCCTCGAACATTAAATACAGACTCATTGTGATTTCATTGTGAGATATAGAGACCTTTTGAGGGAGGAGCAACTTCTGTACTTACGAAGTACGTAAGATTACCTAACTCTTTAGTTCAAAAGTGCTAGTGATAGTAATATTGTCCACATAGACAATAAAAATACATCTTTTAGATCCTGAAATAGAGTAAAACCCCAAGTGATCTGTAATATAAACCAAACCTTCAAATCTTGCTTTAGTTTGTATAACTTCTTTAAATATGAGATCAATAACAAACCCTAAAGCTTGCTCTATATAGTCCCCCTCTAATTAAATTGCAATTTTGGAAAACATTGTTGATGTTAAGCTGATGAAGGGCTAGTGAAAGATAACTAGTGAGAAGAAGAGGGAAGTAAACTTGGCCACTAGAAAGATCATTTCAAGGTAACCAACACCATAAATTTTGTGGAAAATGTGGATCGAATTGATATTTCACAAATAATTGTCTACATTCAGAATGGGAATACCCATTATATACAACATTAGGAAACTAATTATTTTGTATATAAGAAATTAATATCTTTCTAACTAAATCCCTTGGTTTCCTACTTTATGCTCACTGTTTTATTTTTGTACAAGCTATGAAATCTATTCACAGTTATTTGACACAGCTATACAAGCTATGATGTCAAATCTGTACAGGCTGTGATAGCTGTTTGACACTCCCCTTAAGCTAAGGAATAGATGTTTTCCATTCCCAGCTTGACTATGAGATCGTGAAATCTAGAACTGTTTAGTCCCTTTGTTAACACATTAGCCAATTCTACTTCTGACGGAACATATGACATACACACTAACCCTTCTTCCAATTTTTCCTTTTTATCAATTTCAATATGCTTAGTTCTATCATATTGAATAGGATTATGAGCAATATTTATAGCTGACTTATTGTTACAATAGAGTTTCATGGGGTATTCCAATTTGATTTTCAAATCATCCAGAATAATCTTTAACCGGAGTAGTTCACATAATCCTTGAGCAATGGCTCTAAATTCTGATTTTGCAGATGATCTTGCCACCCCATTTTGTTTCTTGCTCCTCCATGTCACCAGATTACCACCAAGGAAAGTACAATATCCTGTAGTTGATCTTCTATTCACTAGAGAACCTGCATAGTCTGCATCTGTATAAGCTTCTAAAGCCAGTGTCTCATTTCTCTTGAACAAAATTCCCTTTCTCGAAGTGTCTTTCAAGTAATGTAATACTCAGTAAGCAACTTGAAGGTGAGATTCTCTTGGATCATGCATGATTTGGCTGATTTCACTCATAGCATATGCAATGTCTGGACGAGTGTGAGCAAGGTATATGAGTTTACCAACCAACCTCTGATACATTCTTTTGTCAACAGTTGGTTCTTCCTTAGCTTCTCCTATCTTGTGATTTGGATCAATTGGATTAGAAATTGGTTTACACCTAATCTTCCCGATTTCAGCTAACAAATCATTCACATACTTCTGCTGAGAAATAAAAATTCCTTTGGTAGAGTATGTCACCTCAATACCAAGGAAGTACTTCAGTTTGCCCAGTTCCTTTATTTCAAACTCCTTTATTAATTGCTGCTTTAGATTATGTTTATCCTTTTCATCATTTCCAGTCACAATGATGTCATCTACATAGACTAGAAGAGCGGTCACCTTCCATGTTGTTGAATGCTTAACAAAGAGAGTATGGTCCCCTTGGTTTTGGTTATACCCAGATTTCTTCATGACTTTTGTAAATCTACCAAACCATATCCTAGGAGATTGTTTTAGACGATAAAGAGTCTTCCTCAGTTTACATACTCTGTTACCAGTATCCCCTTCAAATCCTGATGGGAGGTTCATATAAATTTCTTTGTCTAAATCTCCATGAAGAAATGCATTTTTCACATCATACTATAGGAGTTGCCAGTTGAAGTGTGTAACCATAGATAGTAGAACTCTGATAGTATTCATTTTTGCAATTGGAGCAAAGGTCTCTTGATAATCTACTCCATAAGATGAGTATAACCTTTTTTCAATAACCTAGTTTTATCTCTCAAGAGATCCATCTGCTATGTATTTTAATGTGAAAATCCACTTACAATCAACATTGTTCTTCCCCTTTGACTTCTCAACAACCTCCTATATCTTATTCTTTTCTAATGCATCTATTTCCTCCCTCAAGGCATCCTTCCATTCCCTTTTTAACAATGCGTCAGAAACAGTATTGGGAATAGTCATGGTATTTAGACTCACAATGAATCTTTTGTGGGCTGGTGATAGATGTTTAAGAAAAACATAGTGAGAGAGGATAGAGAGGGTGTTTAGTGCATTCTCTAGTACCTTTTCTAACAGCAATGGGAAGGTCAAGGCTATCTGTTAGGTTAGTGAATGATTTAATAGATTGTAAAGGTGGGTCAGAACTTACCATGATCCCAGCATCAGGGTCAGAGGTTTATGGTTGAGGTTCTTGGACTTGTAACGCTTCTAAAGCGGCCTTTCACGTTGAATACACTTGAGGGATACTTAGAGTATCACTAGGAGGAGACTCACTAGATGGAATAGAAGGTGATTCAATACGAACTTGAGTAGGAGAAAGATCAAGAGCGTTAATGGGTTCAAATGACTCACAAGTGTTATCTTTTGTCATTGAAATCTCCCCTTAAGGATAGGACTTGGAGAAGAACGTGGTATGTTCAAAGAAGGTAACATTAGCCGAGATGTAAAACTTTTGAGATGAAGGGTGGTAACACTTATACTATTTTTGAGTGGACGAATATCCAAGGAAGGCAAATTGATGGCATGAGGATCTACTTTACCTCGAAGTGGATTACGGATATAAACAAAAGCAATGCGCCCAAAAATCCTAGGAGTAAGTCCAATTGTGATTAGGAAATGAGGATAAAACTCATTGAGGAGTTGCATGGGACTCTTGTTATCTAGGGCATGTGAAGGAAATCTGTTCATCATGTATGTAGCATTAAGGATAGTCTCTCCCCAATAGGATTTAGAAGCATTGTTGTGGAAAAGAATAGCATGAGTAGTGTTGAGTAAGTGTCCATTTTTCCTTTCTGTTATTCCATTTTATTGGGGTGTATAAATACAAGATGAATCATGAATAATCCCTTGGGATTAAAAATAGGAGGGCAATGTTTAGTTGAAGTAATCGCTAGCGTTATCAGTTCTAATGCTTTTGATTTTCACTCCAAATTGATGTTGAATCATTGAATGGAAATTAGGAATAATAATATTGACATCAAATTTCTGTTTGAGGAGAAACACCCATGTAATCCAAATGCAATCATCAATTAAGGAGACAAACCATCGAGCCTCAAAAACATTGGGAACATTAGAAGGACCTCATATGTCACTATGAATTAAATGAAAGAGAGTAGAACTTCTTTTATTGCTTATAGGAAAGGGTACACAAGAATGTTTTGCCAATTCGTAAACATCAAAATTCAAAAACATCCAATCCTTGAAAAAGATGAGGAAACATGACCTTTAAAACTCTAAAAGAGGGATGACCTAGACGTTTGTGATACAACCAAATATTGTCCTTATTGGAAGAACTGTGAAAGGACAAAGATAAATTATTCTTCTTAGTAGATTCAAGGTAGTAAAGACTACTATGTTCCTTAGCAAGTCCAATCCTCCTCCCTAGTCCTCATCCAGGAAAACACAATAAGAAGGGAAAAAATGGCATGACAGTGAAATTCTGTAGTTAATTTTTGAACGGAAACAAGGTTGGCAGACAGTTTTGGTACATGGAGGACGTTTTTTGAGGATAAGGTTAGGAGTAAGATGAACATTTCCAAAACCAGCAACAGTGGCTAAAGATCCATTAGCTACTATAATATTTCTGTTACTTGGGTTGAGATTATAAGTGGGAAAAATTTTAGAATTAGGAGTCATGTGGTCTGTGGCATCGGGGTCTATTATCCATGAGTTATCAAACAAATTGTTTGAGGTATTCATACAAGAAGAGAGTGAGGGGATACCTGAAAGAGTCAAAGAGCATGCGCTAGACGGTTTATTAAGAGAACCCAACAATTTTCGAAGTTTCTCAATTTCTACACTGTTGAATCTGCCAAGAATTGAGTTGTCTTCAATATGGGATTGCCCGATCAGATGTGATTTGAAATTTGTGTTGCCCCCCATGGCTTCCCCATTCTCGACTTGGTGGTTTACCATGTAGTTTCCAATATGTCTCTTTCGTGTGGCGAGTTTCTTACCGTAGTTGAACCAAAGATGGACTTTATTGTCTTTAATTGAAGTCACACCATACTTATCTTTCTCCTGCGAGTCAGTTTTGGAACCAAGCGCTGATCCAGCCATGGGTTGGGGCTCAAGCATCACACTTCGTCGACTTTCCTCAACCTGGAGTAGAGAGATCACCTCTGCTAGGGACGGTTTGCAGTCTTTGCCAATGATTTGGATCCAGACATGATCAAATTCAGGATTTAAGCCGACCAAAAAAATCATATACACACTCCTTTTCAATAAAATTCTTCAAAACAATAGCATCTAAAGCGCATTGCATCTCAATTACTTGGTAGTAATCGAGTTCTTGCCACAGTTTTTGCAAAACCGTGAAATATTCAATGACTGATTTATCTCCTTGTTTAGTAGTAGGTAGCACCTGCTTTGACTTTAAATTCATAAACTTGGGCAGCATTACGGGCTTTTGAGTAAGTGCAGGTAATATAATCCCAAATTTCATGAGCCGTAGAAAGAAACATACATGTATCCCTGATGGATAGTTCCAGGAATCCCATAACCAAGGCATAATTATAAAATTTTCTTCATCCCATGCCTCAAAAATTAGATTAGTCGTGGCAGGTCATGTCCCAAGGATATGGCTAAGTTGCCCTTTCCCTTTGAGGTATGTACGAACAATCTGAGACCATTTCAAGTAGTTCTTCCCATTGAGTTGATTGGAACATATCACCAAGTTTCTGAACTAAACTACCATCATCAAACACAATAGATTGGCTAGGATTGTTGGAAATGGTTGTTTGAGAATCTGCTATGATAAAGAAATGTAGAAAAGAGAATTAACAATGAAGGCTAAAGCTTTGATACCATGTGGAAAATGTGGATCAAATTGATATTTCACAAATAATTGTCTACATTCAGAATGGAAATATCCATTATATACAACATTATAATAGAAGAGAGAATACGAAACTAATTATTCTGTATATAAGAAATTAATATCTTTCTAACTAAATCTCTTAATTTCCTACTTTGTACTCACAGCTATTTTATTTCTGTCTACTCACAGTTGTTTGACACAACTATACAAGCTATGAAAAGCTTGTCAAATCTGTACAGGCTGTGACAGCTACTGTGATAGTTGTTTGACAAATTTGTGTATAGCCCTTAGCCACCACGCAATCTTTAAGTTGATTGAGAGTATCATTTGATACTTTGGGGCGACAGCTAGACTCGGTTAGCATATTATCTTCCTGTTTACACGAGTTTAGGGCAGCAGTGGGACTTCAAGTGAATAGACTGAAGTCTAATATTTATCTAGCAAGAGTTGCTGACACGACACACGGGAGGTTGCTTTCCATCACCGGTTTTTAGGAGGGCATGATGTCATTCAAATATTTGGGGATACCGCTAGCTGCTCAGTGACTTCAGATTTCTGACTATACCCCCTACTTGAGTCTTTGGTCCGAAAGATCAACGTTTGGCCACAAAATACATCCTAGGCAAGGCACAACTTATCACTTTTATGCATAAGGGAATGGGATGCCAATGGTTATCCATCTTGCCACTACTGCATAGCGTTATTGGTCATATCTACAGCATCTGTAGGTCTTTCATGTGGACCTCTAAACATCCCCAGTGTAATGGGCAGATATGTGCAAGCCTAAAGAAGGTGGCTTGGGATTTCGACTTGCAGGCTTGGAACCTAGGCTTCCTAGCTAAAGTTCTGTGGCAGATACAAATGAAGAAAGGCACCCTTTAGATCAAATGGGTCCATCATACTTGAGGCATGCTAATGTATGGACATAGGAGGCAGCCCACTCGGATTCTCATCTGATCAAACAACTGCTACAGATATGGGATCTTATATTATTGGCTGCTAGGTCCCAGAGGTTGCTGGTGGAGGGGTAGCATAGGCATATGAATTTTTTAGGCTTCCTAGTCCTAAGAAGTCATGGACTCGAATAGTGTGGAAGACTTACTTATAGTCGAGTCATGCAATTTGGATATTGGCACAGAGGTGTCTCCCCACCGGAGATAGAAAGGATTACTTAGAAGATCAAGCACTTTCTGTGGGTAGTAGGAGCACATAATCTTCGGATCCCCCCCTATTGCAGAATTATGAAAGAGGATCAGAGACGGGCTCAATATACAACTGGAGATGTCCACATATCGACGGACATTGAGAGTCTTTGGAAGACATTACCGTGGGAGTAGGATGCTGACAAAGCCTCGCCATCTTGCCTTGTCAACTATGATTCATTTTGTAAGGAAGGATCAAAATAGAAGATTCTTTGGTGAGGGACAATTAGATATGGAAAGTGTTGGTGCAAGTTGCACCAAAATCAAACCTGAGTTTTGATGTTGTCAAAGGTTCAAGTTAAGTTTTGTTGTGATCTAACAAGTTAACTGAGTGTACAGGTTGTTTTCCCAACCGGAAAAAGACCTAGCTGGAAGCTAGGCAGGAAAAGTCTTAGCAAATCGTGAAACCCAGGTGAAAATCCAAGTGGGTCGAGAGGACCTGACGCTTGGCAGTGTGAACGAGAGGTCTGGGGACTGAAGGTCGAAAGAAAAGTCCTAGCGAACCGATCAAGGCTAAGTGAAAAGTCCAAACAAGATCTGGAGGATCAATGTTTGATAGGTGCGTTGAGGTAAATAACTGGAGGAGCGACAGAGAGGTCGAGTTCCAGAAGGGAACAACCTAAGGTCGCTGATCCAACTGAAGAAACCGGGAAGGTTTTCAAGTTGAGATCAAGACAGATTCTACTGTCTAATATTACTCATGCATTATTTATTGTTGTGCTAACATTTGTGTTGCAGGGATACTTTGTCTAACACTGTTTTGCAAGTTATGCCCTGATTGGACGGCCAAACGTAGGGATCGGTCAACCGAACCAGGGTGACTCAGCGAAGGAAACTACACTGATCGGTCGACCGAACTAAAGGATCGGTCGACCGAACGATCAATCATTAAAGGCACAGTAAATGCGAATCTCGGCAAATCTCGACGAACAGGGAAGGAGCCTGTTCGGTCGACCGAACCCTTAGTGATCATTAATTACCGAAGATCGAATCAGCATCGAATCTCAGCCAGGAAGGAAGGAAGTTGGTTCGATCGACCGGATCAGTCGACCGAACATCGACGATTATTATAAAAGAGAGCTTAAGGTCCGAGGCTGGTAAGGTTTCTGGTTCGAAATTAATCACTGTGCAAGCTTCTCCTGATCGTGCTACTGCTCTACAACTTGCAAGCTGCTCCATCCAGAAGTGTCGACAGAGCTTCGTCTTTTATTATTGTCGGTACATTTATTTATACTTGCATTGTACTTACAAGATAGTAGGGTGTTACTATCTTGCATATTGTACGCACTGCTTCTTTCCGAGGTTTTCGGAAAGAAGGGTTTTAGTGGATTGTCCATCGGTGCGGTCAATAGGAGTCGACCTATTATTGTCGGTACGTTTATTTGAAGCAGTGCATATTGTACGCACTGCTTCAAGGATCGCGGGCCTTGGAATAGGAGTCGACCTAGACTTCGAACCAAGTAACCGAACTGAGTACTTTATTTTTCCGCTGCACGACTTTGTTTTTAACAAGTAAAAGAAAAGTTTTAAAAGCGCGATATTCACCCCCCCCTCCCTCTATCGCACTCCTTCAATCCAACAATTGGTATCAGAGTCTCGTAGCTCTGAAAATAGTTAACCTTTTTTCATAGTACTTTTAAAACTTCTTTCTTTTTCTTTTAAAATTCTCTTTCTTTTTCTTATTTCTTTTCCAGCACTACTAATCCCAAGACGAGAGTCTTGGAAATTTGTTTTGTTATTTTTCTTATAGTGAATGATGTCAAATTCCTACCAAGAAGGATATAGCATCGTCCGACCTCCGACCTCCTCTATTCAAAGGGGAGAACTTTGGCTATTAGAAGAACAGGATGGAGTGTTACCTTAAGTCTGATATTGGACTGTGGTTTATAATACTGAAAGGCTACACACCTCCAGCAAAAGATGGAATACCACTAGAACTTGAAGAGTGGACTCTTCCAATGATCAAGAAGGCACAACTAAACTACAAGACAATCAACACCATTCAGTGCGGACTCATAATCGAGGAGTTGAACCAAGTCGGCCCCTACGACAACGCTAAAGAACTATGGGACTGTCTGGTAAAGCTACACGAGGGGACTGACGAGTCAAAGGTAAATAAAAGAAACCTTTTATTAAACAATTTATTTAACATTAAAATGCTTCCTGGAGAAACGGCTTCGCAATTACACGCTCGACAAAAGGACATTCTCAACGGCCTCCATCTGATCGGACACAATCTGGAGAACCGCGATACAATAAGGTACGCACTAAATGTCTTTCCGCGGAATGCTTTGTGGGCATCAATTGTAGATGCTTACAAAGTTTCCAAGAATCTTTCAATTCTTAAGTTAGATGAGTTATTTTGTGAATTAGAATTACACGAACAATCTAACGTGAGCCATGTCGAGAAAGGAGTCGCTTTGTATGCAGGTCCAAGCAAGGAAGGCAAATCAAGAACAAAGATCGAGTCAGAAAGTGAGTCAGACTCTGACTCAACAAATGAAGAAGAACTAGTCAACATGGTCCGGATATTGCTGACGAAGAAGAAATTCAGAAGAAGTACCAAAAAGACACCACTTAACCAGATGCAAAATAAATCAAAAATGATTTGTTACGGATGCAACAAGAAGGGGCATTTTAAAAACGAAAGCCCAAATCAGAAGGAAGAAAGGCCTAAATCGACAAGAAGAAAGAAAGTCCTCCATGCGACATGGGACGAGTCATCCTCCGAGGAATCCGATGCAGAAGAACTGAAGCATTCTAGCCATCTTGCCTTTATGGCAAGAAACGAAGAATCCGATTCCGAGGAAGAGTACGAGTCCGGAAACTACAGCAATTCCGAGGTAGACATCGAGTCCGAGAGAAGCCACGGATCCGCATCCATTTCCGAAGGTCCAAATATGGTAACGATTTATTCAAAGTCAAATTTACTTAAAGTTGTTAAATGTTTGTTTAGAAAATTATCAAAATTCAAAAAATAAAATAACTTGCTACTTAAGGAAATAGACCACCTTAAGAAGCAAGTTAACTTGAGTGACTCGACTAACCAAGTTCATGTCGGAACTTCAACTCAAGTTGCAAAACTTGAGGAAGAAAATTCCAACTTGAAAGGTCAAGTCGAGCGACTCAAGAAAACGTTGGAAAGTTCGAACTGGGATCCAAGTGTCTAAATATGGTACTTGAATCGCAATGAGCCGTGTACAATAAATCAGGACTTGGATAAACCAAATCAAACAAACAAAGCATATTTGTCATTAATTAGTCAAAATGTTAGAAGTTAAGTCCAAGCATGGGTCCAAATAAAATATTTAACCAAACCAATTAAACAAAATCTCTACTTATCCCTAAAAGTCAGATTCATTACTTAGATAGACCATATCTAAGTTATGACTTAGGGGGAGCAATTAGAAAAATAGTTCAACCAACATGATTAATTAATCTTACACACTTAGAATTAGGTTTGCTTTATGCTTAGAACAGTTAGTTAAAAATGTTTACCAAACCCTACAACATAGCATCGGAATGGATTGGGATGATAGTACGTCAAGGAAGCTTTGTCGAAGGCATGTCTAGGCTAAATCTTGTGTATTCTACCTGCTGCACTAGACATAGCAGATCTGACCGAAGCTACCCCAGTCAAACATGGGCTAGTTGGACAAAAACTTAGTATTAAGTTTTTTGGGCAGGACTATTTTGGAAAGTATTCAGCAAGTGGTCCACCGTTGATATACAAGAAGGTCATATGTCTCGCCACTGAACTAAAAACTTATCCTTCGGAAGCCTGTTTGATTAACCCGAAGCTAAGTTTCAATCTAACATGAGTTCAATAACCTTTACAAATTTTAATTAATTTCAAACTTAATTTCAAACTAAATTAAATTAATTTCAAACTTAATTAATTCATTTAAAAATTATTTTAAAACTTAATTAAAAATTATTTTAAAAACTTAATTAAAAAATATTTTAAAACTTAATTAAAAATTATTAAAACTATTTTTAAAACTTAATTAAAAATTATTTTTAAAATTATTTTAAAAAATATTAAAAACTATTTTAAAAAACTTAATTAAAAATTATTTTTAAAAACTTAATTAAATATTATTTTTAAAACCTAATTAAAAATTATGTTAAAAACTTAATTAAAAATTATTTTTAAAACTTAATTAGAAATTATTTTTGATGTTGCACCCGAATCAAACCTGAATTTTGATGTTGTCAAAGGTTCAAGTTAAGTTTTGTTGTAATCTAACAAATTAACTGAGTGTGCAGGTTATTTTCTCAACCAGGAAAAGACGTAGCTAGAGGCTAGGCAGGAAAAGTCTTAGCAAATCGTGGAACCCAGGTGAAAGTCCAAGTGGGTCGAGAAGACCTGACGCTTGGCAGTGTGATCGAGAGGTCTGAAGGACCGAAGGTCGAAAGAAAAGTCCTGGCGAGCCGATCAAGGCTAAGTGAAAAGTCTAAACAAGATCTGGAAGATCAATGTTTGGCAGGTACGTTGAGGTAAATAACTGGAGGAGCAACAGAGAGGTCGAGTTCCAGAAGGGAACAACCTAAGGTCGCTAATCCAACTGAAGAAACCGGGAAGGTTTCCAAGTTGAGATCAAGACAGGTTCTACTGTCTAATATTACTCATGCATTATATATTACTGTGCTAACCTTTGTATTGCAGGGATACTTTGTCTAAAACAGTTTTGCAGGTTATAGCCTGATCGGTCGACCGACCGTTGGGATCGGTCGACCGAACCAGAGTGACTCAGCACAGTTCAATCAGCAACGATCAGCAGCGAAGGAAACTACACTAATCGATCGACCGAACCAGAGGATCGGTCGCCCGAACGATCAATCATTAAAGGCACAATAAATGGAATCTCGGCAAATCTCGACGAACAGGGAAGGAGCATATTCGGCCGACCGAACAGAGGGATCAGTCGACCGAACCCTTAATGATCATTAATTACCGAAGATCGAATCAGCATCGAATCTCAGCAGGAAGGAAGGGAGCTGGTTCGGTCAACCGATCCATGGATCGGTCGATCGAACATCAACGATTCTTATAAAAGAGAGATCGAAGTCCGAGGCTGGGTAAGGTTTTTGGTTCGAAATTAATCACTGTGCAAGCTTCTGCTGATCGTGCTACTGTTCTACAACTCGCAAGCTGCTCCATCCAGAAGTGCCGACCAAGCTTCGTCTTTTATTATTGTCGGTACATTTATTTATACTTGCATTGTACTTAAACTCTTTCAAGATAGTAGGGTGTTACTATCTTGCATATTGTATGCACTGTTTCTTTTCGAAGTTTTCGGAAAGAAGGATTTTAGTGAATTGCCCATCGATGCGGTCAAAGATCGCGGGCCTTAGAGTAGGAGTCGACCTAGGCTTCGAACCAAGTAATCGAACTGAGTACTTTATTTTTCCACTGCACGACTTTATTTTTAACGAGTAAAAGAAAATTTTTAAAAGCGCGATATTCACCCCTCTATCGCACTCCTTTGACCCAACAGAAAGGATCTTCAAGTGTACGCAAATTCATGCATACTAGTCCCTAGGTGTTTTCTCTAATTTGATACTTCGTAAGACATGAGGAAGTGGAGTACTTATGAGTAACTTTGCAAAAAACAATCGGAATGTTCAAATCATAAGGGAATTTGGGACAATGATTAATGACGGAAGAGATGAAGAGTCTTATGGAGGTATTGAAATATCTACACAGTGCAGTTGTCAACTACAAACCCATAAGGGTGGTGGGTTAGCAAAAGTAAACAATGGGGAGAGCAAAATACAACAATGTAGGAATAAAATCTGACTCAGAGAAATGATATAGAGGGAAAGGAGTGAACTCAAAAAGGTCATATTACGAGAGAATAACATGTGTCCTTAATCAAGCTAAATGTGTAGTAGTAGAAGGGCAATAAGGTGGAACCATAAAGAGAATAACATGTGCCCTTGAAATGCCCAAATTAAGCATAGTATAAGCATTTAGGCCTTTCCTAGCCAAGAGAGAAAACCCGTTGACTTCATTGTAAATCTCTTGAAGAATCTTCCATCTCAATAAAAAGGGCATAGAAATCAGTTAGTTGAATCCACTACTTGATTGAGAAATCAGCTAGGATAAGATGGGCTGAAAATCCATGGCTGGATTTCACGATACAAGAGTGGGTCAAAAGTTAGATTAATCTTCAACAAAGGTCATTCAAATTGAGCTGGAAAAGATATCAGCACAGAGAATGGCTCAGCTGGATTGGGCGCAATCCATAGACAAAGCAGTGACAATGGAATCGGCTACTGTAAGTGTGCATCCTGGAAATAGAGAGCGACAATGTCACAAATGAGTTGGCTTCACATGGAGAAGATCCCAACAGACAACTGGACAAGGAGAGGCAGGATTGTGCTTTTCAATAGAAAGGGAAAGGGTTTGAGACTCAAGATGGAGAAGAGGTGGGGTGGCATTGTGCAGATGCATATAACACCAGATTCATCGATGATTGAAGGACACTTCACGAATAGACTAATGCACAAATGAAGTCAATAGGAGGAGCACACAAACGGAAGGAGGTGAGTTGAAGGTCGGTCGTTGCCAGAGAGTTTGATGCACAATGGCTGATTATGCAACCAACAATGTGGCTCCGACGAATATAAGGGAGAATTATTCCTCATATGATCAGAATCCCTAGGCAGCCTCCTCTACCTGTATATCTCTAGTTGTATACCATAAGGATGTGAAAAAAATACGTGTAAGACCCCTACATCTTGTATTTTTACAAATGTGTCCAGTTAGCATGTAGCACACTATACACATTATAAATACAATCATTCCAAGAGGTCAATGTTTTATAATACGATAATGTAAATTTCTGTTTTCACTGAAGTTTATCATACTGACTATTACTGGTACCAGAAGTCCACAACACCAGTCAGTATTCACTGTTTACATACAGGTCAGGGATTAACACAGGCAACCTTGCTAGCATGAGATTACAAGCAAGCATATAAACAACACAACAATAATATAATTAAAAAAAGTATTTACAGGTCTATTCAGCATACAAAAGAACTCTTCAAGCATCTTGTAGCAAGAGGGAAATGGTCATGTAATACAAAGTAAAATATTTGACTAATCAATAATTTTAGGCGCTAATGTCCATAATATGATGATAGATGGCCCAATAAGCTTTTAGTGTGGTTCGATATGGGTCGGAGGAGTGGGTACATAGACAATACCCCTTCATTGAAAATTCATGTAAAACAATCACAAATTGATTTATTAGTTTCAAATGGAATGCTCATGTCAAGTATAAACATAGCAAAAATAATAAGAACAAAATCAAGACACAAACTCAATGCTAACATATCTGTTTAACATGGTTCAGAGGCTCGCTCTTAAGCCACGAGATACATGTGTCCCGAATGGTTCCACAAAAATAACCTGCTCTTAATCCACGATCTAAATGAGCCTAGTGTGCCACCCCAAATGGTTCTATTAAAATCACCCCTTCACAAAGGGCATTGTGATAAACCTCTGTCAATCTCAATCTTGTGATATTTACAATAGAACTTTCTCTGTCAAATATAGAAAATAAAATGTAAAGTAAATAAAAGAGATTAGAAAGAGCTTGAGTTAACGCCTTCAATCTTGCCCAAACCCAACATTCAAGCAATGTAAGGACAATATTACAGATAACAATTTGTTATCCAAACCTCTCTGAGAAATTTTATAATGTAGCTCCAATGGATCTATTTTACCTGCCTCCAGTCAACTGTTTAGGCACAAATGATTATGAGTTGCCATCAAATATTTTGGTAGTCTACTAGAAATTCTACCAAGTCAACTGCTCAAGTTACTAGTCGATACGGCTTAACCTCCAATCAACTACTGCTCAAACAAATCCCTTCAATCCATTGAACCCTTGCATTTAGTCATCTTTTTAATCAACTAAAACTACTTACTAATGTAAAAATCCAATCACCTGAATCTAGTAAGCAATCCCTCCTTCACTCGATTTCCACACTCGTAAGCCTATGTGAAGTCCCAAGACCGAGCTAAGTCACAGACAAAGACTCACAGCTTCTCTCTCGGTTTAAGCTACAAAGAAGTCTACACTACCTAGCTAAACATATCATTCCAGCAATGCTTTCTAAAAACAAAATCTCAAGATTATACATCACTTGTAATCTCTCACAACTTCATGCCTTCAATTCTTCAAACTTGTTGATTATTGTCAGCCTTTTGATTCCTTCAACGCACCAAGCTCCACGATTTTGCTCCATGTCATACTTCTCCCCTCTCCTATGAGTCCACATTGGTTTTAGACCGCTCTAAAGTACACTTCACATCAAGCTTATGATACCTTAAATGTACTATACTCTGCAGGCTTGCCCTACATGTCCTCTTTCTCCTCTCACCTTTGGGGTCCATCTTAGAGTACACCTTGCATCACGTCTCCAATCCCTTAGATACACCAAGTCTATGGCCTTGTTCTACATGTCATCCTTCTCCCATCACCTTGTGAGGTTACCTTAGTGTCAGATCTTTGTGCCATCAAACCAAAACCAATGAATAGATTATGTCGTCATCATGCTCTATGAGCTCATATATACACTATTCCAAAGTCTCTACACATTTGATGCACATGTCAAAAACATAAGTCAAAGCAAACTTAATTTTTTTGGCAACCACATCAAAATAGTTTAACTAGACCCAACCAACCACTTGAGAGCATCATTTCCCCCTGACACATTCCTACCAACCATTTATGCATACTTTAGCCCTCTATACAAAGGATGAACAATCAATCCATGGCCACACATCAACTTATGCCTGTCCTGTCCTGGCAGGTTGGGTCTACTCTGCTTTCTTTAAAGAGTATAGTTACCTTGCATGTTAACACAAATCAGCACATTCACAAGATATGTATGGATGCTTGTCTGCTTAGGTCAAATATAGTTTAACTTCTATAGTACTTTGAGCATGTTTTAAATCACAATTCTGACTCACCAGATACAGGAGAGAAGTTGTGTTCCACATAGGGGTCAAAACGCTAAAACAAGACAAGTTAGGTATGTTAGAGAATCCTTCGATGAAGGCTTCCAGAAGCAATCTCAACAATGCTATGGACCATCTCCCCTTCCACCTCCCTCTCCTCATCCTTCTGCGATTTCAAGCCATAACTATCAGCGAAAACAAAATATCAAACTCTAGCTGCAACAAGACAGAAACTGGTCATCTGGGGTTCAAAATCAACTCATTCAGTGTGACTACCTCGCCCCACCGTCAAGCATGCAACTTCTTCCTGCTCTTCCTCTGTGCCAATCACCACCACCTCAGTACATCATCAGCACCATTGACACATCTCATTTTGGTCAAGGATTGAAACCCCAAGCTTAAAACAAGATTTCAAACCTTGCTTTGAAGTCATTGGAAAAACTTTCAATCAAATACATTATGAATTTTATAAAAAGACAATGAAATCTTTCATCTATTAACTTAGCATGATCAAGCAATTGCAGGTCAATTGTTGAGTCCTCAGCTAAGGCATGGTAACAGCTGATCATTAAAACAAGTACAATTGTAATAGAATCATGAAAGTAAAGCCATAGCCCCTATGGTGTAGCTGAGTTGGTACTCAAGTGGCAAAGTTAATTCATTCATGAAAGTAAAGTCATAAATTAGCTACTCTTCCAAACTTTTTTTTTTTGCCGTGTTTTTTGTTTTCAATAAAGGGAAAAAAATCAGCTTGACTTACCCTGAATAGAGGATGCAATCTGAAAACAGGGAGGGCTAAGCAGAAGATCCCTAAGGTACCTGAAATAAACATGCTAAAAGACAATTAAACCTTAACAGAGTAGCTGCCAAGATCAAACAGTGAGAGAAAACATTGACAGGTGCACAAAAATGCAGTATACCCAGAAGTTCATTAGAGTGGAAATTAATGTAATAAGTGATGTAGGTATTATTTATGCAAAAATCAGAAATAAAAAAAAAAATCATAATAATGAGATGAAATTTTCTACAATTAGGATTGGCAGTATAGAACATGAGAATGTATCATTTTTATTGACATAAAGTTGAAAAAAATGAGAATCAAGCATCATAAAGACTAGTTTGTGATAAATTCAAATAATTTTGCAGATTTTGTTCAGTGTAATATGAAAGAAGATAAAAGTTTAAATTACTATTAGCATACTACTTGAACAATCTACATATTAGGATTTGCTACACAGTTGCTTCTCTCTTCATCATGTATGATCAGGGCCAAGTTCAGATCCAAATGCTAGTTGAAACCTCAACACCAGCCCAATATTATGCTATTTTGTAGCAGTCCAGGAAACAACAGGCCACAGGTGGCAAGAAATCTCTTTTCTGACGATTCGGCACAACCTAAGGCAAGAGCAAGCTCTAAAGGTTGGCAAGTTCATGAGTATGAAGGAGTTCCAAGCTAATCTTGTTCCACAAATCGTTTTCTACTTCTCATCATCTTCTTTCTCCTAATCAAGCTGGTTGCACCAGAACCACCTCGTATTATTATTCAACACAGGTCCTATACTATTTGACTAGCCACTAAAATTGTAACTAAAACTAAAATTGTAAACCTTGATTGATATTCAGTTCTCATAAATTATCAACAAAAATTGTCAAAAGTCCCAAGTGATCCTACAATGCACATTTTATGTTATCAGACAGCATGCATTGCTAGACTATATAAAGTGTGGCCTAGCAAAGTAAAGTATTGTTCCAACTTTGATCTTCCATTGGAACAGTAAAATGTTAGTACTGTATCATAAGATACAGACATTTGCAACTCTTCCATATGATTCAAAACATATCAAGATTAACTCAAAGGAACTTTTTTAATCTTCTAATGCTCTTCCACTAAGTATATTTGCCTTAGTATTTAGAAAGTTAATTAAATTAAAAATTGAGATTAATAAAGTATCTCAACTAATAATTATACCTTATCAATATCAAACAAAACCAAAGAAAACCACAAAAGAAATCATGGATCATTTCTTTAAAAATTTATGTAAATCAATGTAGTCTAGTATTCTAGTAAATTAAGACATCATCAAAATAAAAGAAAAAATAATAATAAATTATTGCAATAATTGACTCAAAAAAAACATGAATTTACTAGGAGTATTGGAAAGGCCAAAAGGGATGATAAGTTATTCAAAAAGGTCATCTTGTGCCTTAAAAGTTGTTTTTCCCTCGTCTTCAAGCCTTATGCATATTTGATAATCCCCACTTTTTAAATCAATTTTTGAAACCACACAAGAACCAGCCACTCTCTAATATGAGCATATATAATATTGGTTTAGCAACAGCTCCTTCATTTTTAAATCAATTTTTGTGGCAAGGTAACTTTAGCAACAGCTCCTTCATTGTTTTTTAATATATGAGCATATATAATGCCACTCTCTTTGCTCTCATACAAATTCTTGGCCAGATTTGGAAGAGATTATAATGCTAGTAGAAGTCTTTGAGAACTTTTACTTCTCTTGCTTCTAATTCTTCATTCTAGAAATGTATATTGGTTTCAATAATTCTTTCTTATTGTTGATCATGGAAGTAAATGTGTTCTCCTTGATAAAATGATGCATATCTCGATCAAACAACCAAAGTTGACTAAGAAGTATGAGTTATTTTCATGGGAATAATGTCACATCAAACAGAAACAATAATTTTCGCAAGAAAGAGAAACAAAACAACATTGTATTACCAAGATAGAAGTATAATTTCACATGTTGAGACACTCCACAATGGTTGAAAGTTGAAAAAACATTTATGTAGCTTTTTCCATCAGTGATAAGCTTGCATTCTTGATTCCCACAACTAATTGACATCTAAAAATGGAGATATGTTGCCAATTTTCCCCTAAACTTTTGGAGCAGTAAGAATACTCCTAATGTCAACTACTGATGAAGTGTTTTTCTGTTCTTCCAAATCAATCTTTATTAAAAATTTCATAATAAAAAGAATTTTCATCATTCATATCTTTTTGTTGTTTTGTCTCATATTCATGATCCACTCCAATGTCTAAACTCGTTTTTGGAAAATTATAAGTTATATGGATTGGATGCTGACATTTGAAACATTTGCTTTTGTTGTTTTTAGATTTAAGTAATTCAGAAGGCAGCTTGAGTCACTGCTAATTCAATGGATTGACAAGTTCAGCTCTAATTCTCACTTTTAATTTGTTTCATGGAATGTTTTACTAAAACCCAAAATTTCTTACCAAAAATATGTGCATATCGAATGCAACATTAAAGCTTGCTCCAAGATGTAAAGCATCTTCATGGTTTGAAATCTCATACCCAGTTCTTCGAAATGGTCAAAACATATCTTTGTTCCAATAAATTATCAAAATTCGATATTGCTTGATCTCCTGTGTCATATCAATGATGTCGACAAGAATCATATCATGTCAAGATTTAATACTCCATGGCATGCTAAAACTGAGATTATATATATATATATATATATATAACAACATTAAACCTTGCATGTGTTTGTCGAGAATCTTCGACTATCTAACTCCTTATCGTTACTTTATCAATCTTTTGTATATATTTAACTTCAGACAAGCTTTTCTTTAAGTTGATCCAATAGCTTATCATAATATTTGTTAGCAAATACTTCTCTTGTATTTGACACTTCACCTCTAGCTATGAGGTAATTGGTGGTTATCTCAATCTCTTTGTTCGCTTCAATACCAGTCAACCATATTTTTCCTAAATCCACGAGCTTCACTCAACTAAATTACACATTTTAATTATCTATCAAAATGTACCAATCAAAATATTCTTTTATTGTTGCAAGAAAATAAACAAATAAAGTAGGGTCCTCTTTCCCTTCGAAATATGACACTTCAGTTCGAACTTTCTTTGTGATATCCCAAAAACATCTTGATAATTGGCCTCCATCTCAAAGAATCTTCTAGCCCACTCAAGAAAGGGTTATGCTTCTGCTAAATTGTAGTAAGCCTTCCTGAATCTGGTTTTTGTTTGCCTAACATGTGTTCCTCCCTGCTCTTTTTAAACTTGATTTCTTGGTAGAGAAATGAGGGCTTCAATACTCTTTAAAAGAGTTTGCAAGTCATCAACTTGTTTATTATGCAAATAAATATCTCATCTCACTACTATCAATCAACTTTACTCTAAAACTGCTTCCAAACCTACTAAGCATATTGACTTAGGCCGTGATACCAAATATGATGCAACATGAGTCTGATTGTTTCAAGGATGTGTGAGTCAAAAATATGAAATTTAGTTTAAGAGTGTTGAAAGGGTTGTATAAAACTTTAGAAATTACACATAGAGGACCCTAGGCATGACAACCAGCACATTATATCACACAATTCAAAAGTTCTTTTATAGAATTTTGCTCTTTTTTCTATATTCCAACACACATATTTATAGTAACAGATGGACTCTTAGAACATAGGAAAGAAAACATAAATGCCTTATAAATCAACTTTGATTAACTCTTAGGATTTTTTGTAAACAACAATAATCAAACTTTTATCCCATTAAGTGGAGTCGGCTATCTAATCCTCCTACATCATTAGGCTTGATTCCCTATTATATCTTCATTTATATTTAAATAAATTATCTTGTTTCATCATTGCTAGTCAAGTCTTCCTTGGTCTCCCTCTTCCTCAATTAATGTGTATTTGTCAATCTCATATTGTCTAATTGGGCCATTTATTAGTCGCGTAGATACATGTTTATACCATCTTAAACGTGTCTCTTAGAGTTTTCACTCAATAGGCATAACCTCGACTTTCTTTCTAATATTCTCATTTTCCATTTCTTATTTGTCCATCCTAGTAAGTCCTCACATCCGTCTTACTAATCTCATCTCTGTAACTCTCACTTTATGCTCGTGTGCCCGATTCATAGTCCAACATTTAGCTTCATATGATATAGTAAATCTAACTGTCGTTTTGTATATCTTCCATTCAAGTTTTAGAGATAGCTTCATAGTCGTTCCACCCGAAACTCACTGTTTTTACCGTTCCGAAGGGGGACTAGCACCAACACACAACCGACACAGCACGCGACCGACATAGCATGTTACCGACACAGCACGCGCACGTGAAGTTCGGATCGTCATCGCATGTGTCTTCGTGTGCATCCAGTTGCGGCACAATGCGCGACAGAAAGAATCAATTTGATTCTTTCTGTTCATCACGAGATCATTTTAATCAAGGAAAAAACACTATATAAACAATGAAGACTTACATGGAAGCATCAGCGACGAAGATTGGGTCATTGTCGGCAAGGGCAACTTGCTCAGTAGCGTCGGTGAGGCAGCGAGGCGACGACGTGGCAACACGGAGAGGCGACGACGCAGCAATCACATTTCTTCGGCAGGTACCATAGTAAATTTTCAATTTAAGTAGAGAAGACGAAAGAGATGCTATGATCAGAATCACGAGCTCGCGAGCAGAGGAGGGGGATGGCGAACGACGGAATCGCAATAATTCACGAGAAAAAAATAGGGTTTTATTAAAACTTCAATATAACGGTTTTAATTAAAACCGTTATATTAAAATAAAAGATTTATTTATATGTTATAACTTATAACTGTTATAATTATTATAACAGTGTTATATTAAAATTTTATAAAAATTTATATATATATATATATAATTTCTAATTAATTATTATATAAACGATAATTATATATATATATATATATATATATAAATTAATATTAATTAAATAAATTGTTAATTAACTAATATAATTATAATATATAAATTTATTTTTATTAATAATAAAAGTATTTAAATTTTAAATTCATATTTGTAATGGATTAAAAATCAAATTAAAATTATATACATAAACATGTAATATATTATTTAAAATATATATAATTTCTAATTAATTATTATATAAATTATAATTAACCATTATAATTATGACATATAAATTCATACTATTATTATTTATTATTAAAAATATAAAAAATATTTTAATTTAAAACTTTGAATTTGTAATTTATTCAAAATTAAATCTTAAATTAATTTTATAAATAAAAATAGTTTAAAATTTTAAATTATTTTAAAAATCTATAAATAATTTTAAAATTTTTAAATGATTCAAAAATTAAAATAAATTTGAATATTTTAAATAAATTTAATTTTTCAATGTAATACAAATTATAGTATTTAATTATTTAATATAAAAAATATATAGAATATTTATAAACAAAATTATCTAAAGTAGATCATAATATAAATAGATGACCAACTTCTTTTCAGTTGGAGTTTTACAAAATTAACTTAATTTTGGCTATTTTTCATGCATCGAAGTTTACATCCTTTTATTAATCTTTAATTTTCTAATTAATTTCTTAGTATTCTCTTAAGTAAATTAACTTAAATTAGCCAAATATTAGCAATTTGATCCTTTATGACCTAAAATTTATTTAGGCATGTTATAGCTCACTTGCATTTTATTTTCATTTATTTTATGCATAATTTTAGTCATTTTTTGTTATTTTTTCATATTTTTTTATTAAACTGTAATGCATTTTTCCTAAATGAATCGTCATGGATTGTGTATTTTTATAAATAAATAATTAATTAAGTGAACTAATAATTAATTTATATAATTATTATATATAAATTAATATTTTAAAATTATTTTATATTAAATACAAATAAAATCAAATAAAAAATAAGAAATTTTTCTATGAAATTATTAGGAAACTATCACAGGAATCTAATAAAATTAATCTATTAATTATTTTATATATAAATATCTAAATATTTTATTACATGTATACTTAAAATAATTTAATTAGTGATATCTTAGAATATGAGGGAAATTGTTAAACTTATTATGAATTGAATAAATAATTTAAATTTTTTATTTATTAACTAATTTATAGTAAATTTTATCTATTAATTATTCTCTATATATATCTAAATTAATTATTTCATGCTTACTTAAATTATTTAATTTGTGATATATTAGAAAATTTTATAAGAAAAATTATTAAACTGTTTAATAATTGAATAAATAATTTAAATTGTTTATTTATTAACTATTTTTTAAAAATATATAATTTTAGATGTTTTGAATAAATTAGTTTTTAAATTATATATAAATATATAAATAGTAATTTTTATTATATATTATACAAACTATATAAACACTAACTATGTAGATATATATTATATAAATTAATAGATAATTAAATTGATAATTAATAATATAATTATCATATCTATTAATTAAAATTTTAATTTTAATAATTTTTATAGTTATGAATATTTACATTTTTATAACACAGATAATAGCACCAAAACAACAATCTTATGATGCAGCTTGAAGACATGCACGTCGATTAGAAAAATTAATTTTATTGGCAACGTCTGTATTGCGATATGATTGGACGTGACAGTGGGATCACATGCCTAAAACAACATCTTACTTGTGAAGATCTAGATGTCTCTAAATGCCCAAAAATTTCTAAAGAAATTCGTCGTACAATGAAAGACGAACTTGAAATGCTTGATAGGCGGAGCTCTAAAGAACCAGTCTTTGATGAATTTGAAAGTCTTGGGGAAGATCCAAATGATGAAAAATTTTTAGCAGCTCTTAGTGCCTCTCGAACTAAATATGAATATGAGCAGCATATGCAACACAGTGGTGCTATAATTGGTGCTAGTGGAAGTGGCTCAACTACTGCAACAACATTAGGGAGGAGTGAAAGTGTTCGTGCTACTTCAACACAAGATGGCATTGGTCGTTTCTTTCATTCTACGGGACGAAGGTGTGCAGTTGATATTGTTGATATTGCTCCACTAGCATTTTCAGACCAAGCTAGCAAACATACTAGGATTGATGATGCTTATACAAGGGAGAAGAAGAAATCAATAGGTCAAAGTATTGCTAAATTTTTTTATTTTAAATGAATTCCTCCCAATGCAGCAAATAACACGTACTACCGTAGCATGGTGTCCAACATTAAAAAATCAGGACCTAATATTCAACCTCTGACTGCATATGAAATTGCTGGTCCGTATTTAGATGAACAAGTGGAGGAAATCAAAACTTGGATCCTATCATGCAAGAAGCAATGGGGCTTCTATGGGGTTGCATTAATGTGTGATGGTTGGACAAGATTTACACGGATGAGCATAATTCCTTTAAAATCATAATTAGGTTCACGGATTAATGAGGAAATTTATTAATGGGGAGATTCTACGACTAGGAGCAACTAGGTTTGCAACTCACTTTCTCCTATTAAAATTATTGTTTCAGAAAAAAGTCGGATTGAAGGTCATTTTCACTTCTGAAGATTAGGAAACCTCTCAATACTCTAGTTCTACTAAAGGAAGGGAGATACAAAAAATTATTATATCTGCTAGATTTTGTGACTATATTTCATATACTCTTATAGCAGTAGAACCATTGTACGTCGTTCTACGTAAAGTCAATATGAACAAGAAGCCACAACGTCTACCATTTAATTCATGAAGCAAAAGACGAAATTAAGAGACGTCTACAATCACCAAGTATCAATATTATATTGATATAATCACTCTAAGATAGGACAACCAAATGGGAAAACATATTCATTTGGCAAGTGTGTATTTTTTATGATAAAAAATTTTTAATATTGCTATTAATAATTATATATGCTTAATTATTTTAGGTTATCATCTCAATCCGACATATCAATATCGTTATAATCTTACCACAAATGAAGATCTATTAGTAGCCCTCAGAAATGTAATATCAAGACTCCAAAAAAATAGAGAATTAGCTACTGAGGCTATTACTGAAAGTCGATTATTTCGAAAGGCATATGGTGCTTTTAGCGATTTTGTTGCAGTGTCATGCATATATAAAATAGATGCAAGTAAATATAAAAACAATTATTACTAATTATTGTCAATAAATATAAATACTATTTTAATTTTATTCTTATTTATCTTACAGCTGAATGGCGGTTACAATATGGAGGATCAGCCTCAAATTTAAAAAAGATTGCATTACAAATTCTCTTACAAACGTCTTCAAATGGTTGCGAAAGAAATTGATCAATTTTCTCCCTCATTCATACAAAAGTACGCAATCGTCTTTCTTATCGTCGCTTGGAGAAGATGGTCTACGTTCATTATAATATGCGTCTTCAACTAAGAGCAATGACAGAAGAACAAGAACTCGAAAAATAAGAATCTAGTGATGTAGACTCATTTGATATTGGATTTGTCCAAACTAAGGATGATCCAATGATGGATTGGTGGAGTACCGTAGAGGCTGAGAATCCCTTAATGAAATTGGAGATCCACCACGATCATCTCAATTTCTTACTCAAGAGATTGAAAAAATACAAACTAGAGGAGATGTCAATGAAGAATATAATGATGAGGCTTTTGACTAAGAATTTCGATTTTCCGGATCACGACCGAGACATTCTCAAAAATCACAACCTTAAAGTCAACCAAAGTCCGTAGATAAAGACAAAGGTAAAACTCCTGCAATTTTTACTAACAAGAAAAGAAAAGTCAAAACTCCTGCTTTTAAAGAAATGGGTTAATTGAGAATTAGTGAAAATCCAGCCGATGTAATTAATGAGCAAGAGCATGATGATAGTGATGAAACATCATCACCTTCTAACACTATAGTCTAATGAGAAGTTCGAAATGATGATAGTGATGTCAATAACAGTGCAAGTACTGATGGAAGTGATGGCAGTGGTCATGCATCCGGTGGCTGTAGCACTTATGTTCCCCCTACTCCAGCATCAGAGCTTTGGACATGTGAGAAAGATTACACACATGCAACCCAAGATTATCATGGAGGTAGAATTATTAAAACTCAGTATCAACGTCGATTTAAGGGTGACAAACAAAAGAAAGCTCATAATTATTATCATATGCTGGAGAGTTTAGCTGAGATTGATTCTAATTGAAGTTAATCATACTCTCAGCCTTCTTATTATAGTTCTGATGCATCATATGGTGAACCATCATATCAGAGCTCAGGGGCGTATGCTTATCCTTATCCTGTACCTGTACTAGTTCCAATTCCATTGGTGCCAGTTCAAATTCAACTTTCAATGGTCAATCAAAACATGTTGATGGACATATGGAGAAATCAATATCAATATTGCATGTCATGAGATGATTATTTAATCTGAGTTTGGAAAACATGGAGTTGATTTAACCAAAATGTTGTAAAAACCAATGCTTGCATCTGATTCACATCACTCCTTTTGGTATTAGTAAGGTATTGTATTATGATGTATCAACTTTAATTTGAGTTGTTCATATATCAATTTTCTTTAAAGAAAAATATATTTATTTGTTTTGCCTAACATTTATATTTAAAATTAAAAACTATCGAAACTGTATCGGCACGGTACGATACTGAAATCGTATCATTCTAGTCTGGGACCAAAACTCTAGCACGACTCGAAATTTTAAACCATGATCCATTCCAGTGTTCGAAATCTCGCCCTAGGCGTTGTGCGGCGGCAGGCCGCACCGGAAACCAGTGAGGCGGAAGACCTAGGCGGCTGGCCCACCTAGGCGTTCCTCGGCGGTCCTCGACAGGCTTCGTCGGGCTCTGGCAGGCTAGGCGGGCTAGGCGGGCTAGGTATTTTAGGCATATAAAACCGGATTTTGGGTATTTGTCGAGGGCCCGAGGCGCTTCGTTTCTTTCATCGCAGACTCTTCGTCTTCTCCGATCGCGGCTTCCGGTAAGTTTTTTTTGTTTCTGTTAATTTATGTTTTTTGTTTCTCGATTCTTCATCGCGGCAACGCCGGACGCATCGCAGGGCATCAAACGCCGCATGAAGCGTCGCCGGACGCGCCGTACGCGTCTGGCGAAGTCCGGCGTTGCTTCGAGCAACGCCGGTAGAGTCGCGATGCCTCTAGCTGCGCCAAAAGCTTTGCGCAACGCTACCGACGCCACTGGAAGCAACGCCGGACTTCGCCGGACGCACCGGACTCGTCCGGCGAAGCTTCCGGCGGCGCCGGAAGCCTCCCGCGAGGCGTCGTGGCGGTCGATGGCGTCCGCGCCGCCGCGCGAGTCACGACAGAGAGACGGCGTTTTCATTTTTATTTTAATTTTTTTAGATTTAATAAATTAAAACAATTCCTAAGGGGGATAATTTCAATAATAGGGTTGATTCATAATGTCTAATAAAATTACGATCCCAATTAAATATATTTAAAATTTATTTTTTTATAATAAATATTATTAATTTATATAAAACAAATTTAAATATATAAAATTCTAATAACCATTATTAATTTTATAATTTATATAATCAGATTTAAATATATAAATAATATATTTAATTTTTTTAAATAAATAATATTAAATATTAATTTATATATTAACAGATTTAAAAAATTATAATAAATATTATCATTTATCAGATTTAAAAATATATAAAATATTTAAAATTTAAAAAAAATATAATACATATTATTAATTTATATAAATCATATTTATAAATTTTATATATTATTAATTTATATTAATCGGATTTATAAATATTAAAATTATATTAAAATTTTAAAAATTCTAATAAATATTATTAATTTTATATAAATCAGTTTTAAATATATGAAAAATTAAATTAAAATTTTAAAAATTCCAATAAATATTATTAATTTATATATAAAAGTATAAAACAGATTTAAAAATATAAAAAATATATTTAAAATTTAATTTATTCAACCAAATATCTAATAAATTTTATTAATTAGATTAAGATATATATAAAAATATTTTCAAACTTGTTAATGACTTAATGTTATATTTCATTATTTTGTATTGTATGCCTATATGGTATAATTAAATTTTATTATCATGTTATGTCTTGTTATATATAATTTTTTCAGATTATCTGTTATCAATGGCAAGCAATCCATCTTCGACAACATCTGTCACTCAACCCGAATCCGGGACTCTTAGAAGAAAGTCAAACGACATCGGATGAGAGTTTGGGATATTGATTAATCCTAAGAACCTCGACAAAATTAAATGTAAGTTATGTGGAAAAGCAATGTCGGGGAGTGTATAGGATAAAGGAGCACATTGGAAATATACCTGGAAATGTATTTGGTTGTGCAAACAGGCTATTTCAGAAGGGAGGAACAGAAAGAAGAACAAAATAATGGAAGAACAAAGTTGTAGAGCAGAGGTGGCTATTTCTCTAGACGAAGAAAAAGGTCTTGAAATTGAAGGGATGGATGGAATTAAAAAACCTCTTCCACTTAGCCCCATGGATAGATATGCATCGGCAATTGCTCCAGAAAATGCAGGCTCCAGTGGAAGTAAAGTGTTTTGTCAAAAAAATATAAATGAGGCTCTTTTCAAAGAGAGAACTCAACAAGTTCAACAATATGTTGGGAGATGGGTTTATGAAAATGGAATCTCATTCAATGCTGTTGATAATGATAGCTCCAAGCAACTAATGGAGGCAGTGGGTCAATTTGGACCAAGATTCAAGCCTCCAACTCAATATCAACTTAGGAAGCCACTATTGAAAACCGAAGTTAAAAGAACAAAACAATTGCTGAAGAAACATGAAGAAGAATAGGCAAAGAATGGATGCTCGATCATGACAGATGCATGGAGTGATAGAAAAAGAAGCATCTTAAATTTGTGTGTTAATTGCAAGGAGGGTACTACATTTTTAGAGTCTAAGGAGTCTTCAGACGAGGCGCATACAGCTGAACTTATTTTTGAATATGTTGACAAGTGTGTTGAACAAGTAGGAGCTCAGAATATTGTTCAGATTGTAACAGACAATGCCACCAACAATATGGCTGCGGCTAAATTGATGAGAGAAAAGTGACCTGCGATTTTTTGGAGTTCATGTGCAACTCACACGGTTAATCTCATGCTTGAAAATATTGACAAACTTCCACGATATAAAAAGGTTATTGAACAATCCAAGTCTTTTACCATTTTCATCTATGCTCACCATAAGACTTTGTCATTGATGATGAAATTGAACTAGGTTCTGGGCTCACTTGGCAAATGGTTGATGAAGCAAGTGGAGCAGATGAAAATCTACAACCCCGAAGAAGCTCTAGAGTGAGAGAACTTCATGAAGATGATTTTAAATCCGAAGAAGAAGACGAGAATCACAATAATGATATTGAGTTTGTGTCAGATGAAGAACAAGTTATTGAAAATTATGGAGAAGAAGAAGTAGAATAAATATGAGTTTATGAGATATTATTAATTGTGTAATTTTGAACTTATTTTGTTAAGACATTATTTATGTTATTCAACAATTATATTTTGCTTAGTGGTTACTGGTTCACAATGCATTGTAATCTTGAATTGAACTATTGCTACTATTTTCTAATGTTTTCCACCACTAAAGTTGTATTAGCTTATAGCAAGGTTTTAAAATTCAAGTTGGATATATGTTCTACTGTTTACTACATAATTATGATAAATTACTGCATGTTCTACTGTTCACAATACATAGTTAGATCTCCATTGCTATGAAATTGTTTAAGACAATATTTAGATTTGCATCTAACATTGTCCACAGCCCACATGAAACAAGGGATACCGAGAAATCCACCTAGCGGCGCCTAGTCTCCGCCTAGGCGGCCCAGGCGCTAGGCGCTAGGCGCTGGTCTGCCGCCCGACTAGCGCCTAGCGAATTTTAGAACCTTGATCCATTCCATTTCAACTATTATGTTTATATCTTATGTAAAATATCTCCATCAACCCCTCCATCCTTTTGCGAAAACGATCCTAAATACTTACAAGTAACTCATTATCTCTGTCTTAATAATTGTTTTGGAACGTCTACTACTATTAAATTTAAATTTTATATATTGTCTTTCCTCGACTAAGCATAAAACCTTTTACTTTCAATGTTTCCCACCAAAAAACACTTTGCTTCTCTTTCTTTTAACCGACTCTTTGAGACTTTGATTTTCTAAACTTTGAACTTTCTAGCAAGTAACTATTGGATTTTACACTACTTTCCCAAATAAGTCCATCATTATTTAATGTGTGTCAAGCAATTATTGGAATCCTTGTTTCTATACTTCACAACTTTTAAAGGAGAGTGCCAATTATCTCTATCACTCACATGATTAAATATTATAAATTTTCTCCTTCAACCCCCACTTTTTACATGGTATGTCACAAGATTACTTATACAGACAATTACACAAATAAATAGAAAATCAACTCAAATCACTTGCCTAATTTAACAATATTCACTTTGAGTTATCAGATATTAATATCAGTAGAATATATTTCTTTAAACTGCAGTAAGATACAAAAATATAAAATCATTCTAACCCATGTTTAGAGTAAAAAAAAAAAGGAATAGCATGTTCTACTTACAATGCTGGGAGCCCAACACAATCTGCAGGAAGTAATACTTTCAGCAAGCTAGGCACTCCCTCAGTTGGTAGCACACCTAATAAAAATGTGGTAGATTTACTAATCAAACTATAGAAGGAAAAATTAAGCCACAAGTAAGCCATCTGTAGTATATAAATATCAACTAACCTATTTGAGTTGCTGTTCCAAGATACAAAGGTTGAGGTCTTTTACTTGATGAAATAGTCACATTCCTGAAAGTTAATTCTTGATCGAGGCCATAAATCGCCCTTACCTTCAGAAAACAAAAGGCCTTTACTTATCACATACAAAAAACACCTCCCAAATAAAACTGATATGGTCAAACTCAAAGGTAATAAACAAATTGAAATAAATAAACAATGATCAATTCAAAACCAAGAAAAAAAAAAGTCGCTTTAGAAAATCCATTCAACTTAATAATTATATTGGATGCTTAATTTGATCACCTCAATACACAAAGTTAAAAAAGATTGCAAACAAATAAAGCTTTAGTTTTTAGCTTTAGTGACTAATATTATCTATTTCCTTTTATATTTACATTTATAATCTACTCGACTTTTACATGTTGAAAATGAGCAACAAGGAAATGAGATCTTCTCTAATCCTCTATAACTTGCTGCACAGTTTGATTTGAGAATCTATAACACTAGAACAATCCAAGTTTTAAAGGCCCGAGAGACCTTCATTACTGAAGAAGTTAATCAATAATGCTTTTGACTTGTTCTTTTCAAACATTTGTGAGAATTTATCTAGTTAGTGATTTGATACATTTAATGTGCTTGGAGATTCTTATTTCAAATCTAGAACACTTGGATGTAGTAAAACAATAAAAAATTCTAGCATTAGATATAAATTTAGTTTTGATTTTTCCATGTAATTGTAATTATTGAAGTGGGCCAAAATAGAGAAATTTGAGCTTTTTCATATTTTAGAGTTATAAAATATTAAATTTATGTTTAAAATTAGATTATGAATTTTGCAACTAAATTATATTTAATTTTATAAGTGTAAAGCAAGGTTCAAAATCTCAAGTCAGAACCACAGTTTCAGTCTTTCACTAGACGATGTTGTTTGGGTATCATGTCGACAATCTAATGCATGATGCTAGGAGTGTCAATTCGGGTGGGTTGTGTGGGTTCGGGTCAGGTTGAAGATCGGTTACCAAAAACAATCCCAACCCGACCCGAACTAAACCCAAAAACCCTAAACCCGAACTCGGATAACCCGACCAACCCGCCCGACCAAGAAAAAACTTTTTTTTTGTTATTTACCTATAATTCTTCACTTTTATCTCAATATTTCATTATTGCTATACTAACATTTTGCTATTTATGTACCTAAAACATCTAAATTTTCAAAATAAAATTCGATTTAATCCCTAAAAGACCCCTAAATACTAAATTCAAGTCGACCCGAATCTAAACCAACCCCTAAACGCCCAACCCAAACCCGACCTGAACCCAAAAACCCCCAACCCTGACTCGATTTTTTTCGATCGACCGAGTCAGGTTGGCGGGTTGGGTTCATTTTTAACACCCCTAGATAATGTCGATAACAGATTGAAGGTTGAAGCATGAAGGAAATGAAGTGGTATCGAGTTTCAATAATTTATCGAAAACATACATTTCCACAATTTCACTTAGCACGGAACGAAATTAAACCATGGTGTAAAGTCTATATAAAAAATGAAACATATTAAAATTTGAATCAGAACTCACTTAATCATATTTAAAAAGATATAAATTTAAGTTTTTTTGGTAAAATTAAGTTAAATTTTGAGGGGAAAAAATTGCCTCACAATAATTTTAAAATATATATATATATATCATAGTGCACACCTATTGCAATCAATGTTGTATCTTGATAATCTAATGAAATAATCAAAAAATAATAAATGAATTTTTGACAACTTAATCATAAAAAATTTATTTACACAAAATCTCATGTCAAATCCTAAACAGCTCTCAACTCTTCAATGCACAAACCAACGGTAAAAGCTGTTAAGGAGGATGAGAACCTCACCACAATCTTGTTAAACCATAATTTTCTTATCACTGGCTTGCATGATCTCACTTGTCTTTCCCAAAATCATAAAAGTCAAAAGACGAAAAAGAAGCTTCGCCAATGTTATATAGCGAAGTTTATCCTATTTAAAATTTTACATCTTAAATTATTCTTTTAGAATTTTAGGTGACTAATTAAAATGAACTAAACAAATATTTGAATTTCAAAGGTTGAGTGAAAATCAATTTAACGGTTATGAGGATTTCATCAAGTAGAATAGTAGTTAGGATCAGTTGGGTTCAAAGTGTGCTTAATTTGGATTTATTTGGCTTATTTAAAATAAAACAAAATTTATCTATGCAATAGTCCAATTCAAGGGTCAGTGAAATTTTTGGAAGGCTATGATTTATTTATACTCCCCTCCCCTTTCACTTCATGCACTTTCCTCACTCTTCTCCTACTTCTCTTTCACTACCTCACAACATTGCCTACCAAGCACGGCATTCACCCTCAATCAAATTGCACTCACTTTTCCCCTCTCCTCCAATAAGTCTTTTTCTCTCAATCTCTCTTGATCTCTCTGCCTCTTATCTCTTTGTTATCACCACGAGCACCACCATCGCTTAGGAATTCACACACGCAATTGTGAAGCAAAGAGAATAGAAGAGTTACAATTCAAGAGGCTCCGGTGCTAGTATCAATGTCTTCATGTCTTCTTGTATACTGGTCGGCAGGTGGAATGGTATATTATGCACATGCAAACCGACACGGCTCAATACTTTAAACACTTAGTTAAAGTTCACATGATCAAGGAAGATTACTAATGTAATTAGAATAATATAAAGACAACATGGATTCACTTTTATACAAACACAAGATTATCTAAAATTAACAAACCTGGGATAAGAGTTCCTCAATAGGATCGCCACTAAACCATTCGCAAGGTTTTCCATTACACTCCCCCCATAAAAGACCACCCTTGCCAAATTCTCCCCACCTAAAAGTACCTGCAAGCAAAAAGTGTTAAATCACTAAATTGAAGATAAGTTAATCATAGTTGTGTTATTTCAATACTTGCACATTCCTTAAATGACTTGTTACTTAATTGAGCCACTTCACCAAATTTGAGGTAAATGATTGTTATTAAAAAATGCATATATAAGATGAATTTTGAAATTGACACATTAAAATTAGTAACGTGTCTTTTTAATTTTGTTCTAACTTTGATACTCGATGTTTTCCGTCAAGTTATATCAAACCAAAGTATTTTATTGGTTAAATTAATGAGTGTATAAATTAAAATTATCTAAAAAATAAAATCTTCTATGTCAATTTTTCATGGACAAATTGATTTTGTAATAAAGAGTATCTCCGATTAAATAATACTATTACTTATTCATTATTGAGTAAATGCGTTAACGTTTATTTTTATTATGAGTTATTGAATTTACTAATAAATTCATAGAAATTTAATTAAAAAAATTATTAGAGTTTTTCCTAAATTTAAATATAGCATTATTAAACCGAAAACATTTTTAATTAATTATCAAGATGTGCTAAACAGTATTATAGCATTAGAATTCATTTTTAAATCAATAATTAATTCATTAAAATATAATTTACATAATTGTATAAAAAATATTGTTTTAAACATAAAATTTAACACCTAATATTTCAATGGAAGAGAAAAAATATTTGTACTTTCATTAGATTGATACAATTAAAAAACTGATAATTCGTTATTTGAAAATAAGTTCATAAATCTATATAGTAACAAAATACAAGGACATTTCTTGCACATTGCTCTTTTAAGTAAATATGCCTCGAGGATTTTATCCAATATTGGGTAGTTTGTTATTGTAAATTATGTTCAAGATTATATATTGTACAACATTGTTTCCTCTCATTTCTATATATAACCCAGGTTTCCCTTAACAATATCCTTGAGTAACGTAGTAGATTTGATTTACCAGGCTAGTAGCCCATCAAACACCCATCTTAAAATGACAAAACATTAATTTTATTTTTGCATTACACTCAAATCAATCACTCTCTCTCAAACATAAAAAATTTCCCTCTATGCCCTACCCTCACATGCAATGTGGTATAATTGCAACCATGGCTAAATTTCAAACAAAGTCCATTCGCATCCTCCTTAAATTCTAACCACCAATGTGACTAGCACTACATATCTCATTTCTCCACTTTCTCCAAGATGAAGACCACAATCACATTCCTCATCAACACTCTCAAGTTCTAAACGCAAGTTTATTTCTCTCTTAATAGCTCCTCCAACCATGCAATCCATCAGAAGTTACTAACTTGTTATTCTACATAATGTGTCTACATCGTTCCTCCAAGCAGACACACACGGCCTTCTCCAAGTACTCTTGCCAGTCCCTAGACATCTCATCATCCTCTATTACCTCTATCTACAAAGGCCACTTAGGAGCAACCGAAGCAAGGGTCATTATTTGCAGTTGAACCTCAATTTATTATTTTCACAGCCAATATATCAACCTCAATTTATTTTTTGACACCAAAATCAACTTCATCCACATGTTCAAATACACTCATCCTAATTCAACAACTAAGGTTTCTGATTGACTAAATCAAAAATCAAAACTAACTTCACGCTCAATGGTGACCAAACATTATGGAGGTTCCCCACAACAAAGAAATAGGGATGAGAGTCTATCTCAGTCAATAAGAATGCTCCCCAATACATCTTTGCATAATTCAACCTCAACCAATTTTTCAAGAAACATTTTAAAGGATAAAACCCATATTTTCATACCACTAAAAGAACGCAGCAAACTTAAATTATAGAAACATATGACCAATTGCATATGAATGGGTTGTGACAAGAACTACCCTAAGGTTACAACACTGGAATAGTGCTTCAACTCTAGTGAGGTCAATTACTCTAGACAAGTAGAAAAACAAACAACAATTTGAATCTGAAGGTGTAAAAAAAAAGCTAGATACAATCAAAAAAAAAAAATCACTCTTCCTCAACTTTGTAGAGGGGAAAAGAGCTAGCAGCCATAAGCAGTGGCATAAGTGATCAGCAGCTAAGTCTTCATGTGACAACACAAGCGACAGTTGCATGTAAACGAACTAAGCTAAGCTTGCCTATACCCAAGTTTGTTCATTTACTTATTGAGATTATTTAAGTTTCTTCATTTAAAAAATTTATCGGGCTCAACTAGAAACATAGTACTTATAATTTAGGTAGAACAATAATCAATAAATGAATTAAAAATTTAATCTAATAAATAAAACTTATAACATTTTTCATATTTAGCATATTATAGATAATTTAAAATTATAAAACATATAGTATAATATTTCTTAAAGCAATAAAAAAAATTAAATCATAATTGAAATTTAAGCAAGTTAATGAATAAATTGTTTCATGAGTTTTGTTCATGAGCATTAATGAGTAGAGCACACTAGTGTTCAAGCTTATTGGATTATTGGATTCATAAAATCTATACTTTTAAATGAGCATAAATGAACTATTCTTGAGAAAAATTTTATTTCATGAACTTGTGTACCTTCCCGATAGTAATTGCATGCGATGACACAAGAAGATAGTTGCAATGACATAGATTGAGTCGAGCAACCAAAGGGAGATCGAGAGAGAAGAGAGAAGAGAGAAGGGCTCAAGGCTACTTGGTGATTAGCAATAGCATCTAGCAAAGATGGTAGAGAAGTGCTAGCAACAGTGACATTGGGCAAGCTATGTGGAGACTAAGGAGAGAGAAAAGATGGAGGAGGGAGGTCACACGACAATAGGGCTCATATGATTGAGGAGAGAGGACTTCTAAGAGAGAGAGGGATTCAGTGTCTTTGTGTCTTGATAAGCAAAAAGCTTAAGGGAGAGGCTTGTGCAGGGTTAGCGTGTCATGGAATTAAGAGGAATATACAAGCGATTTAAGATTATAGCACCTAAATTTTTATTAAATATAGAGAGCTCATCATAATTTTAGTTATTTGGAGGGTGTTTTATAATATTTTAAATTAAAATTTCTCTCCTCCTTTTCCTTAATACTCTTGATTCACTTGATTCTTTTGCCTCTTTCGCAAAACCATGAATGAGGATCAAATATGATTCTACTCCTCAACGAGTTCACACGAGCATTACTTCTCCAAGACTACTTTTGCAAAAAAGAGATTGCAATATTCGTTAACCATGTGTAATCTCTCCTGGAAACCCACACCCACAGGCCAATATGACTATTGAGCAACCACCAAGCCAGCACAGAAGATTCAATCACTAGCTAATTCTCTCCTTTTCAACTGATATTTCTTCACAAAAGGTAGAAACTAAGGTATTTTCCCCCACAATTAAAGCTTTCCCTTTTCCCTTAATCTTTCCATGTCGTGCAATGAAAACGATCAATGGAGGTCAGCAGTGTGCAATCAATCTGATTCTGTGTGTCTAAACAATGGTCTTGCCTACAGGGCAAGCAGCAATTGTATCTATCTACTTCTTCCTCAAGAGTTGCATGAATTTGTTCAGCCTGTGATCAACAACCTTGTACCAACTCGCTTTGTCAAGCTTCAATATTCATCTCACAGCAAGTTTGTGATAGCAATTTCTGATCCTCAAAACAGTAAGTGATATATAGGATGATCCCTACTGCTCCGTTAGTTTACATTGAATTTTATGCTTTATTTGAATTTGGGCAGCAACCCCAATTTTAAGATCAGTGTGTTCCACATAGTTGTTGGGTGATTTTCAAATTGGCTGAAAGTGGTATGCTATATCAATAAGTTCATCCATGTTTCCTTCTTGAATTCCATCTCAGTGGACTTTAAAAGAGGTAAGAATCTTTCCCCCGTGTAGGAGCCTTCATCCAAAAATAGGGATTATATATGGGAAATAATTAACTGAGTAAATTGCTTAGCTGCGTGCTATTCTGGAATTGGTCTAAATTTTGTGTTTAGCCTCTAAGAGGACCAGGCAATAGCTTATAGGTGCACCAACTTTGTCCAATGAGATTTGCAACATTTAGTGGTTAAAATATTTAGATTTTAGAGGCTTGTTGGAGCAAGTTTCAATATGTATTAAAGTTGTTTAAATCTGGACAGCAAGGTATCAAGGTCATAACATTGCTCCTGATGCCCTCTAGTATGGGCTCAAAAAGACCTTCAAACTTGGGGGCATATGGTAATGACTTAAAAGGTTATCGCCTAAATTTGAAGGCTTGCACTAAGTGTTTATAATCACTTAACCACTGTACTAATTGGGACAGTAGTGTATTGAGGTCACAACCAATGTTAAACCATCCTTATTGTCCTTATTTGGACACCACAACCACAAACTTTAGAACCAAAGAGTTGGGGAGTGTTGGATCTTTATGTAGCTAAATGCCTAAAGCTATAGTCATGAATAGGTAGACTTTGGTAGAACTCCAATCAGGGTTCTAAAAATCAGCCTAGGCAGCCGCCTAGGCGCCACCTAGGCACTAGGCGTCAGCCAACTGCACCGAAAACATGCTAGTCGGTCAGCCTAGGAGGCCTTAGCGCCTAAGTGGGATTAGGCGGCCCTAGGTGCCGACTAATCGGTTGAATCATCTAGGCACGACAAAAATATGCAAGGTTTTCATGATTTTTTTTAGTTTGGGCTTTTAAATTTAAAACTCAATTAAAAAAACAGAAATGTAACATTTTTTGTATTAGGCTTAAGTTTTATAAGTCCTAAACTTTGGTCCAACAAGAAAATCGATTTGTTGCTTGCCCTAGCCGTGAATACCAAACTTTATTTTCATCGTACAGAGTAACCAGAGTTGGAGAAATCAGAGCAAATGAAGAAGCTCACATTTATGAGAAATCCGAGAGTTAAAAGGATGGAGAAATTGATTGTAAGATATTGAAAAATTACATTAATAAGGTTATTTGGGAAATAGCCTTATTGGATTTTTCCGGAATTTTTAGAAATTTTTCGGGATTTAAACGGAGTCCGTATGATCCGTTTTGAGAGGATGGATTCGGGGTACAGTGAAAGTCTGTTTGGAATACCCCTTAAATAGGAGTTGATTAGGGAATAAACTTAGAGATTAATTAAGCTAACCTAAGTTAATAATCCCTAAAATCCCGATTCACTCCCCCCGATCTCCTCCTCCTCACATCGCGCCCGAAACCCCCTTCCCTCTCCGGCGATTCCTCCTCGCCCGATCGCCGGTCACCGCGAGTTCACCGCCAACGGTAGTCTTTCCCTCCGCGTGCTTCACCGACGCCTTCTCCTTCCTTCCTCTCTCTCGTGTCTCTACCCTAGATCGCCGACGGAGAGGTTTCTTCCACCGCGATCGCGGCCTCGCCGAGTTACTTGAAGAAGGGTCACTGGAGCTCGAAGGGTACCGATCATCTCCGGCTAAGCAGGCATCTCGGTGGTCTATTCACTGGAGGAGGTTGCGGATCGTCACCGGTTGAGGTGGATCGCGCGACACCAGCTGTAGGGATCGATTGAGGTAAGGATTTGTCGAGAGATTCTGTGAATTCAAGGGTTCTTGCGTAATTGGTTTCCCTTTGTGATGCTCTCTCTGATCCGGACTAGGAGGAGGCGTTGGATCAGTATACTGTGGATTTTCCTTGAAGTCGATCACTGCGTTCCATTTCTTACGGCTGATTGGGGGCTCGGCTGAAGAATTAGGGATCATTCGAGGTGAGTATGGTTATATTTGTTAAGAATTTCAGTAAATCAATTGCTCTACAGCTAGGTTCGGGATTGATTTTGGAAAGAAGTAGTGTAGGGATCTTTGGTAGCTGTCGGCAAGAAGTTCTTGTGGGCTGTGAGATACTGAACTACTGTTAAACCTCATGGTAAGTATTTTCCAGAGAGGTACCTTTGTGATTCTCCTTAGTATGTTGCTAAATTAGGTTTTTTATGGGTTGAATGGCTTGGTTTAGGTTACTGAAGATTTTCAGTGGACATCGCCAACAATTTCCAACTATGGGTTACACTTCGATCTTGAGTCACCCGTGATCATTATCAAATTTTGGTAAGTATTAAAGCTAAAGTTATTGCTAGGAGTAGAATGGTGGATTTGTTGGTTTGATGCTTAGTTGATGGAATTAAACTTGATTAGATGTGAGTGATCATTTAGATGATTATGAAATTGGGTGAGTTTTTGGAGATATGCATGTATAAACCTAATTTAATTAGGTTGTGGAATGATTGGGATTAATTAGAGAGATTAAAACCTAATTTAAGAAGGATGATGGATTAATTAGGGTTAAGCTGACTTAACTCCAGTTAGGTGGTTAATCGAGGATCATATCCGATTTATAGTTACCCTAAATAGATTTGGTGATTTGATTTAGTTATTTAATTTATACGTGATTAGCTAAATCTATACATCCTCTATTGCAAGACTTTGATTTGAGACGAGTGTCTTGACGCGGGCTTGGTTTATCACGGTCGACAGATAAAGGCGGGTATTTCTTCCTTGGCCTCTTTATAGTTTCTTTGAAACTTAGTGCATGGTTATTATTGGATGAATTAGGCTGCTTTATCTTATATCATGATCGGTTGTTGTTTTTCCTGCACGATACTTATGCTTGACCCTTGTGATGATCTATTTAATTCATATACAGTCTCCACTCTTAATATATAATCTGTTGTGATTACACGTGTAGGGTATGTCTTGTAGGGATTGTCGGGTTGTTGGTATTACCATGCTGATTGGGTATGTGATGTGGACTGTACATAGGTGGGTATGTGTTATAGGAGTCATCTTGTTGACCGTGCATTTACATGTGGTGTGTACATACGTATTTGTCATGTACTTTTGGAAGAGTTGATTGTATTTGGTGTGTTTTTACTGGAGGATACATGTTGATTGTACTTATATTTTGTGTACATGTGTTCGGTGGGATTATTGGAGATTTTCGGTTGATTATACAGGTATCATGACGATTATACTCATGTTGGAGGTATTTATGTGGTTTGGATTGTTGCATGGATGATGTTTCAGATATCGATTATATATATATATATATATATCACGCTTTAGTTAAATCAATAATGGACTCACTTAAACCTACTACACTGTCGTGCCACCCGGTCACGAGGTTTTGTGAGATCCGGCGTTGTGTCTTTCTATGTAGCTAGATAGCTACTAGCTGACCGTCCGCCCGACCACTCTATCAGGCCTGAGGGGTCACAGACCCAAGCCTCTCGGCCAGGGTCGTGATGTCTGTGGCGGGGTGACACAGTCGCACGACGTATGATACGCGCGCGGTGCATCTATGGTGTTATATTTGCATACATGCCTAGTAGATACTTGCATGTGATTGTGATATGTTGCATTTGTTTGAGATGTGATTGTAGTCACACATACGCCATTTATTTACATGTATACGCAATGTATCTATCGCATGTGTGTCATCGACGGTGATCAGAGATCTTGATCGACATCGATGAATGATTTTCCATCGTATAGTGGTTTATACAATATGTTAGGTTATTACGCGATATGTTTAGGTGCTGATCGATCACGATAGTATGATCATGTTCTTTATTCCCTACTTAGACTGTATACTTTCTTATTTATTGATCATGCACTGTCTTTTCTATTACCCGCTGAGTTACCTATACTCACCACCGCATGTATACATCTATGTTTTCAGGTAGCTTGTAGATGGTTGGTGTGTCGCTTGGAGTATCCTGTCTGTCGGGTCCTACGTCACATCCGAAGACGGTTTCATCTAGTGTTTGTTTTCTTTTTGTATATCCTTTTATTATTTTTTGGCATTGTATTTGTGTGTAGCCATGTGGCTATCTTGTGGTTTTGGTGTTGTATTTGTGTTTAAGTCGTGCCAGCATGCATTGTAGTTATTTGGTTTGTATGGGCTTTCCTTCGCTTTTCCGCTGTGTTTCTAGTACAGTCGTGTGGGCTACTTTATATATAACTGCGTGGTTGTGATTGTTTCATTCCAGCCGAGTGGGTTGTGATTATAACTGTGTGGTTGTGTATATATTCCAGCCGTATGTGGCTGATGTATATTTTGTATGTATTGATGCTTCAGATTGTCACCCGTACAGGAGAGATGCTGTCAGATTTTTATCTGGCAGAGACTCCTTTGGGGCATGACATTGATTTAAAGAAAAATTTGTTATTTGATCTTTTCTTAACTAGGCGACTTCGAAGTGATTGAATTATTTGTTATTTGATCTTTTATTTGTTATTTGATGTTATTTGTTATTTATGATATTTTATTAGTTATGTAATTTTAAACTCATTTTAAATTTAATGTTGTTGTGCTGGAGTTATAGAATGTGATTTATTATGTAATTTATGTTGATACCGTGGAATCTGCCTAGCGGCGCCTAGTCCCCGCCTAAGCGGCCTAGGCACTAGGCACTTGTCAGGCGCCTAGCGAAGTTTAGAAACTTGACTCCAATTAATTGAAGAAAGAAAGCTATCTCCTTTGTGCACAACATGTTTATGTTGAACAATTGGCTCATAAGTTATCTCCTTTGTCCACAACATGCACATTTTCTCATACTTAACATTTGCTTAAATTCTGAATCACATGCTTATTTGTTATTTTTGCAAGTTTCATTGCTTCCTTGCCACATGTAATTGTACAACCTCCTTAGCCATGCTAGTTTATTTTAGGCTCCTTTTTTTTTTTGGCTTCTTTATAGCTTACTCACACTAGAACTTAAAACATGTTCAAAATGCTAGGTGGAATTAATTTATATTGTAAATGGAAATAACATTACATCATATACCACATGCTTAAATGCTAACCAAACAAAGAAAGTGCATGTTATGATAGATCTAGGCTAGCTAGGATACAACCACAAGCATTTTATTACAGGTAATAACACTTGATCAATAGTTGGTAAGTGACAGGGTTATTATACTAGTTCAATCATACTCGTGTTTGAGTATGCATGATGTACCATTTTGATAATTTAGAATGCAAGGAGATAACCATGGGTCCATTGGGCTCAAGTAACAAAAAGATTAAGAAAAACTAACTATACAATAATGAAATGATATAACAATACCTAATGATTGCTGCACATGTTTATACTTTGTTGTTTACCCTTGTTCCGCAAATCATTTGTTGATATTGTTGTATTATCCTATCAGTTATTTCCCTAACTAACATCTCAGTTGTCTTGCCTCTAGATTCAAGAAAGGTAAGTGCTGAAGGTGTCCAATCACTAGTTGCTCTAAGACAAATTGTTATCGAGATAATTGGAGTTTTTCATCTGCGTGGAATCAAGCATTTTCTTTATTTTTTGCTTTTTATATATTTTTCCAGTAGAAAAATTATCTATTCTATCTTTTTTTAACAGCCAGGTGTATTTTAAACAATTTTATTTTAATAATCTGTACTAGTATTTCAAGTTGTGCCATGGACAAACACAACATACAGATAATAATGATTGAATTAGCTGACAAATAGGGAGAGAGTCATTCAGGTTGTGACATTTGAAATACCCAAAACCCTAACCCAACTAAACCTAGAAGTCAGCCGAAACAATCTATTTTGGTTCAACTTGGTCTACAACCGATCAGCCACAAAACTTCAATTTACATGTGAGTGCAAAGAAAAATTAAATCAACCACGCCTGATTCCTACGCATAATTAACCAATTAACCTCTTATTAGCCTCCAATGGGAACCAAAAACACTAAAACAACTATTAAACAATTTAGTTCATCTATAAAATACAAATATAATGCCTTTAAGAGTCACTCATTGCTATCATTTATCTAAATCACAATTAAATTCTGGAATATAACAAACTACATTTTATCAAACTAAAAAAGAATTAACAAGCTTCATAAAAAGCTCTATGTGTCATTAGGCAAAATGCTACTTGTAGTTTTCTATTGTTGTTTTATTGCCACACTTTCATAAGCAATTTGGATGCACCCCTACAAGCCCACCGCGTATAGCCAAGTTGGTCGTCATGGTAGATTTGTAGAAATTGGCAAGAGTCGATTCCCGATGAAGCCGAGAGAAAATACCCTCCCGTGAGGTCGCCTGTTGGTTCCTGATTCAATTTTCTATAGATAGCTATGGGTCGGCCGTGTGGACTGCTTGGGTAAGCGTATGACCTTTTGTAGAAATTGGATGCACCCCTCCAAGGTTCAAGTTTTCAAATTCCAACTGACACATAGTAGAGTGGGGTCTTTCCATTCTCTTTTAGGTCTTTTTTCAATTCATATTATTATGGTCATGTTACATTATAGAAATTAACATTGTCTAATTGTTGAACTTTTTCGCACTTCAATATTCATTTGTTTGGTTTTATAACAGATATATTTATATTTAGTCAAATTCTCATTTCTCAATTCTCAGTTAGCTTGTCTGGATTGATTTTTCAATTTGAAGTGAAATTCAACAAATTGAGTAATTGACCCATTGGTTTGACTAACAAACTAGTCATCTAGAGCTTTTTTTAATTCAATTTCTGGTCCGATTCTTATACTATCGTTTAAGGTTATAGTAATGAATGTTATACATCAATATACTTAGTTATTGGTCACGATGTTTGAGGCATACTATATTCTCTCAATACATCAATATTTTTCCCCTGAAGTATATGAAAGTTAGGAGGAAATAAAATAACAAAAAAAAAGGTAAATCCTGAGAGACTTGAGAGAGGAGGAAAACATGAACAGTGAAACAGATGGATGAGGAAAATATACAGTAAGACTGAGAAGGACCTTCTGTATAAAAATGATAGTTCATTTTTTACCATCAGAAGACCATCTGTGGGTGGTTCTCTACGTTAAAAGAGGCTTGAATCTCAATCTGTATTTGGCAATGCAAGATGCCCATTAATGTTATCATGAATACCAAAAATCCTAAATTGGTTCAGAATTCATCTTATCACTATAAAATAGATAAAGATGTAAAATTAAATGGTTATATAGCATGACGAACTTAGTTTATAATTGAGTGAACACTTAAGACATCACTAAAGTTTAGATTTTCTCTCCAAAACTGGAAAAATAAAGACACCAAAATATTTCTCCTCCCAAATCTATATGATGCCCAAATAGGGAAGAGTGGCAAATGAGAAAGAATCATTCTTTTTTGGTAAAAAAAGTAAATTTCTATAGAAGAATTCTGGTTAGATCAAAGAGATGGTTAGATCAAAAATATGTTAAACAAATTATACATTCTCAAATAAACCTCTCTCAAGGACAAAGAGTACATTTTAACAAAAAAATACTAAGACATCACCTGACAAATTATGTCTTAAAGAAGTGTGCAGATATAGATGATGATATCGACAAGTACGAAGCTTTGTAACTACTGCTTCTTCTGTAAGACCGTCTTCAGCTGAAAATGTCTTCATTGGTTCAAGGACTGAGATCATACAATAACCCTTAGCAGAATGAGAGATCCCTAATTTCAAGCGTGTTCCAGTTAGAATTTAGAAGAAAATGAATTAAAGATCAAGTAGAAAAAGTAATATGATGAATAACAAACAAACTACTCAGAATTCAACATCTGAGATATGAAAAGTAATGTTCCTCTGCATGACAATCAAACAACCTCCCAAGAGCCTGAGATTACAAGAGTCACCATCACAGTATTTTCCAGATAGTTGGAGAAAATCTATTAAACAGCTTTATGTTTTCAGAAAGTAAACATGGTTTATCATATAATAACTTGGAATTTACATTCCCTAATTTTGAACTCAATTTAACACTATGTAAGCCTGTTTGCCTACTCAGATCTCGAATTAATAGTACTTTAGAAGGTTCCTTAGGTGAATCACAAATGACTGCATTGAGGTAACCTTCTAACTGTATGATACACTAATTAGTATAGGTTTTCTCATAGATAGAATCTCTATATCAAACTACTTTGCTCTTTTAAGAAGTAATCTAATTCTCTAGAAGAAGAAGATGGAGACTACAGTTGTCAAACAAGTGCTCTTAAAGGGCCAATGAAGTTGTATTGTAACAACCAAGGTTTAAAATTTCAACCCATGCCGAGGTTTCAGCCTCAAACCTGAATGATATAGTTTCGGTATCATACTGTGCCGTGCCGATATGGTTTTGGTATTTTTTTTATTTATATATAGTAATTACTAGATAAATATTATGTATAATTTGAAAATAAGTTGTATATTGATTTTATATAAGTTCTCCATTATTAAACAACTTAATATTGTTAGAAAAAACAATTAAATATAATTTTCTTTAAAGAAAATTGATCTAGCAATAACTCGAATTAAAATTGATGCATCGTAATATGTTACCTTATCAATACCAAAAGGAGTGGCGTGAACCAGATGAAAGTATTGGTTCTCATAACATTCTGCTTATGTCAACTATATAGCTCTCCAACAACCAAATTAAATAATCATAATTATATAAATTAATATAAAAATGCTACTTTATAAAAAAAAAGGCAGCCCGGTGCATGAAGCTCCCGCCATACGAGATCCCGGGGAAGGATCCACTATACGCAGTCTTACCCTGCTTTTGCCAAGAGATTATTTTCAGGATTCAAACTCATAACCTTTTGATCACAAAGTAACAACTTTACTGTTGCGCCAAAGCTCCCCTTCAAAAGATGTTCCTTTATATATAATAATTATATAAATTAACTATTTATTTATTTATTTAAATAATATATATTTAAAATAATAAAAAAATATTAAAATATCAATTAAACATTAAACACAAAAATAAATAATAAAAAAATATCAAAATCTAAATTTGATTCATTTGAATTTTAAAAAAATAGAATTTTTAAATAAAATTTAAAATAATAAAAATAATTTCAAAATATCAATTAATAAAATTTATTAACTTTTTAAAATTTTAAATATATTTTTATTATATTTTATTGGGATAATTTAATTAGGGCTTATAAAAGTCTATTTGAAATATCGCACTTAACTTGAGAATTGTTTGAATTAAATAAATCGTAATTTTAATTCGCTTCTAGCAGCATAAGAGGCTCCTGTGACGCTTCTGACGATGTCGGATGCATTCCGCGACACTTCCAATGCCACCAGAAGCGATCCCGCGACACTTTCACCGCCATCAAAAGCGTCCAGCAACGCTTTTGGCCACGCCTCTAGGATACCTCTAACCCACTTCTATCACGCGACCCGCGCATGTGACACACTGATGACGGACGTGAAATTAGGGAGCGAGCGTACTGTGCCAATTTCGCTCCCCGACAAAACGATAAAAACCATCTGTGCCACTCAACACGAAAGGGTATTTCAATCCATAGTAACAACCAAGCATCAATGTACATAGCCTCTAATCTAATGCTCCAAGTGAAGACAAAACTTCAATGTGCAACCCAATGAAGATGATTAGTTAGAGGGTTAGCTAGCCAAGTTGTTAAAAGATTCTTGAGTAAATTAATTAATATAGCACAGAATTTACCACTTAATTAAATTTAGCACATACTCTCTTTTTTTCAAATATAGCATATTGTGTTATTTTTGCTTCAAATACGTCACAGCTTAAAGTTTGTTCAATGTCACTATTAAATTAATGATGTGGCACTTTATCATGTATATATATATATTGAAAAAACTAGCATACAAATTAAACCTATTTGCTCGCAATCCCTCTAGTCAAAGCCGACCACTAACCCTAGCCCACCTACCACGAGAGTTCCCAAAGATCCCATTGTATGCAAGCACCACGTCTTTCGAGATTGAGAATTAATGGAACTTAGGAATGCTCTCTTGGCAAAGCTCCACCCTCCATCGGCTAGAGTCGCCAAACTTTGAGATCATGTGGAAGCAGATTAACAAGATTAAGATCGAGAAGCCTAAGTGTTGAGTCATCGCAAGCTTCCTTGGAAAGTTGGAGAGCTTGATGAAGCAAGGGCAATTCAAGTCCAACCAAAGCTCCTTGAAACCTCAGCTCCCTCAAAGTGGGATTGTGGAGATGATCAAGGTTAAAGTTTTGGAATCATCATTGATGCCCTCAACTCACTTGTCTTACAATCCCTCTTTAATAGTTCGCCTTTCTTCCTCAACTCACCTACGACGGAGATGACTTCCTCCAATGCTTCCTTTCACTCCCTCCATATCCTCTTCTCAAACCTATCAATCCACTCTTGCTTCCCCTCCTTCACCCTTCCCTGAATCTCCCTTCCCCTCTTTCCCTCACACCTCCGCCTTAACTCTCCCCTACCAATTCCACAAGCATCCACCTTGCTCTCTCACGCATCCTCATTGTTGTCTCATACATCCTAGTTGCATCTCGCTAGTATGACCTCATCTTCTCCCTTGTCAAAGACATCCTCAAATACAAACTCAGCACAATACATCCTCAAATACAACCTCAGCAGCAGCATAGAAAAGCTCTAGAAGTTCAACCACATTGCATTTGGCCACCACATTCACAAGGACAATTGCCCTCCTTAAGTCACTATCTAGATGGAGGTGTCTCCATCAATGGGGATAAAGGAAAGATGTGGAGGCACTAAGGATAAGGGTGAGGATGTGAATTGTGTTGATAGAAGATGAGTGATTTTGCTCACTAATGAAAAAGATGATGGAGACACTGTGACTTGGGAAAAAGATGGTGAAGGGGACAACCTCAAGGACAATGCAACAACAACAATTAAGTCATATCCCACTAGGTGGGATCAGCTTTATGGATCCTTCTATGACATCGGACTTTATCCCCTACTATATCCTCCTCGTTTGATGTGCACATTTGTCATAATTTCACATTGCCTAACAAACATTTATTGATCGTCTCAGTACATGTTCATAACATCTTAAATATGTTTACCGAAGTTTTCCTTTAATAAGTGCAACCTCGACTTTCTAATATTTCAATTTTTTATATATCCATTTTTATATGTCCGCGCATCCACTTTAATATTCTCGTCTCTGCAATTCTCATATTCTGCTCGTGTTCAAGTCATAGCCCAACATTCTACTTCATATGACATAGCAGATCTAACCGTCATTTTATAAAACTTTCCTTTAAATCTTAGAGTTACATTATAATCACAAAGAGCACCTGACACTTTTCTCCATTTCAATCATTCTTCTTGTATTCTATGAACCTAGGAGGTGGCCCACAAAGATTCTCCTGATCAGGCATCTGCTTCATATAAGGGATCTTATATTATCGGTTGCTAGGTCACCAGAGGCTGCAGATTGGTTTGATCGGCATGATGGCAAGGTGGCTAAGGCATATTATTTTTTTAGGCATATTATTAAGAAGTCATGGGCCAGATAGTGTGGAAGAACTACTTACAACTGAGTCATGTGGTCACATTCTAGAGGTTAGCCCACTAGAGACAGTTTGTAGATGGATACTAGAGACAAAGGAGCACATTTTCTTCGGATGCCCCCCTATTGTGGAGTTATGCTGACGTATCATAAACTGGCTTCATATGCGACCGAAGATGTCCACCTATCGACGGATGATGAGAGTCTTTGGAAGACTATCGTAGGAGTCGATTGTTGACAAAGGCTTGTCATCTTACCTTACCATCTATGATTCATTTTGTTTAGAGGGATAGAAACAATAGCCTCTTTGGTGAGGGTCAGTTAGATATAGAGAGGATCTTCAGGAATGTACAACTTTATGTATAATGGTCATTGGGTGTTTACTCTCATCTGATAATTGTTGGTGCAGGAAGCACCAGACGATTGAACCTGGATTTTGATTATGTAAAAGGGTCCAAAGTTATGTTGTCTTGTGATCTAACATGACTGATTAAGATTGCAAGAAAATCCTAAGTTGTCTTAGTGGATTTTAGACAGGTGGAAAATCCTAGAGGGAGGTAACCCTAAGTCCTAGGGGGCGGTAACCCTAGGTAATGGAAAGTCCTAACTGCGATTAGGCAAGTGGAAAATCCTAGGGGGAGGTAACCCTAGGTCCTAGGGGAAGGTAACCCTAGGTTATGAAAAACCCTAAAGAGAGGTAACCCTAGATCCTAGGGGGTGGTAACCCTAGGTTATGGAAAACCCTAGGGGAGGTAACTCTAGGTCCTAGGGGTGGTAACCCTAGGTGGAAAGTCTTGGCGAGTCGCGGACCAGGTAGAAGTCTGGACGAGTCGTGGAGCGGACGTCCAGTAGAAAGTCCTGAAGCCTCGGGCGCTGAGCAAAAGTCCAGTCGATCTGGAGGACCAGTCTGACAACAGGTAACTTCTCCTGAGAGGAGTAGGTAAGGACGCGTTCCCCGCTGAGAGAACAGTAGGCGTCGGTTCGACTAAGAATTTCCGAAGAAAATCCGAAATCAGAATTGGACAGTCCAAAAATTGTCAAGTTATTTATTTACATATTAATTGCTATTTGTCTAACTTCGTTTTACAGGAAACTAATAAGTCTTGTAAGGTCGGACTTAGCCTTGATCGATCGACCGAATGGCCGGATCGGTCGATCAAACGGCCGGATCGGTCAACCGAACCCGAGTACAGCAGAATCAGATTTCCAGAGATTAGACCAAGTTCGATCGAGGGATCGATCGACCAAACCTCGGGATCGGTCAACCGAACCGAGGATAAGCGGTGACCGAATTGAGCCAGGTTGATCGGATCAGATAAGGCGGAGACCATCAGCAGATCAATCGACCGAACGGAGGGATCGGTCGACCGGACCAAGGCTCATCTAGAGAGACTACATCTGGACGGAAGGCCGAGTGGATTCAGTAGATTCGGTCGATCGAACCTAGGGATCGATCAACCGATCAGGGTCAAGTCAAAACTTGATCCCGAGATCAGATGATCTGGATCAGGTTTGAAGAGGCTATAAAAAGGGGTCTCAACGCACTTTAGGGACACCGAAAATCAGACTACTTGCGCTATGAGCTGCTCCGAAACCCTTCAATAACGCTCAACTGCTGCTCCGACAATCGATGACTCTTTTACTCATCTTTATATTGTCAGTATGCTTTGTTTAGTTTTGTACTTATAATTGTTTACTTGTAAAGAATTTTCGAGCTATTAGTGATTGTCCAACGTAAGCGATCAACGATCGCGGACCTTGAAGTAGGAGTCGTCATAGACTCCGAACCAAGTAAAAGAAACCTATTAGCGATTGTGTTTGTTTCTTTTCTTTATTCTGCTGCGTTATTCGGAGTTTTCCGAAACGAACGAATTAGCCACGAGTGTTATTCACCTCCCCTCTAGCACGTCATCGATCCTACAATAATTTGTTGTAATCTTGGTTTGGTTATACTAAAATATTACTTATCCAAAAAAATATATGTAAGACATCTCTCAATCTCTTCATCCTTTTACAAAAATTATTTTAAATACTTAAAGTTTTACAGATAACTCGTCATCTTATATCTAACACTTGTCTCATTACGTCTAATATTTTTAAACTTAAATTTCATATATTTTATCTTTACTAAGTATAAAATCGTTCACTTCTAGCATTTCCCGTCAAAATTCGAGTTTAGCATTTAATCTTTTATGTATCTCATCTACTAAAACAATCTACAAATAAAATACACCACAATACCATATCTTGCGATTAGTATAAAATGATAGAGACTTAGAACCGATCCTTGATGGAAACGCTTCGGTTAATCGGCTTGAAGTCTTCACTCTTGTCATAGCGTCCTCATGTATATTATTAACTAGTTCAATATGCATTATGCTAACACCTCTCTTTTCTAGAATTCTCCATATAATTTTTTTTAGAACTCTATCATAAGTTTTTTTCTAAGTAAACGAATATCATGTGTAAGTCTTACTTTTATTCACGATACTTTTCAATTAGTTGCGTAAGTTTCTATTATTGACCTTCCAAGCATAATTTCAAATTGATTTTAGATTATCGTGGTTACATTCCTTAGTTTTTTTCTATTACTTTTTCCCAAAGTTTCATGGTATTGTTTAATACCCTTATACTTTGCATAATTTATAGGTCTCTTTTGTTCTTATATAAGGGAACTAGAGTTCTTATCCTTTAAGTATTGTTTTCATTTTCAATATCAAATTCAATAACTTGTAAGTTATTTAATACCTTATTTCCCTAAACATGTTTATACCTCTATCGAAATATCATCTAATCCAACTACATTTTCATTCTGCATCCCATTTAAAATTTGTTTTACTTCTGAAATTTGAATTTTATGATAAACTCATTTAACATCTAGACACTTTAATACCTCTATCGAAATATCATCTAATCCAACTACATTTTCATTCTACATCCCATTTAAAATTTGTTTACTTCTGAAATTTGAATTTTATGATAAACTCATTTGACATACTTAAACCACCTAAGTTAAGTTGGTCACCTAAATCTTTGTTACAAAGTTAATAAAAATACATCTTCCATCACTCTTTTATTTCCTCATCATTTACTATATCTTATTTGGATAAGATCTCTCTCACTTTAGCTATTTTGTAAATGTTTCTTTCCCCTTCTTTTGTATTCAATTTTTTATATAAGCGTTCAAAAGTTTTATTCTTAGCGTCACTCACTACTTTCTTGGCCTCTTTCTTAGCTATATTTTTTTAAATTTTCCTCTTTATTACAAGTGTATAATATTTTATAGGTTGTTCATTTTTTCTTCACTCTTTCTCATTCCACACCAAGATTCTTTACTTGTGGTACACGTCTCTTTGACTGGCAGTGCACTTTTGACTACTATTTTTAACTTTAACGTCATCCTATCCCAAATCGTATTCGAGTGGTCATGTATTTCTTCTAATACTTATATTCCTACCCAGGGACGAATCTTAAGGAGGGATGTCCTATAGCCCAGCCATGCTTAAGTACCAAGTAAGGGCGTAACACAGCTGGCGACGCATGGTTTCATAGCCGAGAGGTCCAGTGTTCGATCCTCAGGATGCCATTACCTGGGGTTAGCGTCCCGGTCATCCGCTTTCAGTTGTGTACCTATATTTACCTCCCTCCATATCCATGGGACCGGCTCTAGGAGGGCATGTGACGGTTCCACATATTTTTTTTAAGTACCAAGTAAGGGAAAAAAAGCAAGTCCAACACGAAAAGAAAAAACATGTGTTGCTTCCGTATTTACAAGTTGTTGACGGATATGGTTGATTCCTCGGCAGGGTTCGAGTTTTCCTTCTCAGATTCAGCTACTTCATCGAATTCAACGGTTGATTCATCTTTCGACCAAAGAGCTACTTCCTTTCCTGATGGAGCCAACTCCAGCTCATCCTCCTCGACCAAGTACTTGTCTTTAAGGTTCTTCGAGTTCTCCACTGCACTATCAGCAATGTCAGATCCAAACCACTCTTTAGAGGATAAAGGTTCTGGTTCTCCGCACAAAAAAAAAAATTGGGGTAAAAGAAAATGTCAGCACTGCTATCCGCCTCTCATGCGGCACCTGATCCTCGCGTTGCTCAGCATCTATCAAAATCACCCAATGTCATGAACCGAAGACAAAGGCAAAAGAGTAAACCAAAAGGGAAGAAAAAGAAGATACCTCGAGGAGGATTGGAAGGGGAAGGGGCCTTCATCTGTTCCCCCATTTCCTTCTTACGCCTAGCAGCTATTCTCTTCCTCAGACCCAACAACATGGCGACCAATCGAGGGATCGAGAAGCAGCCAATTCAATCCGATGGAAAAGAAAGGGAATTGGGATGGGCAAGAGCAGAATCGAGGAGAGGTACTATCCAACCAATCGTTGAGGACAAAATGTTTCTACAAGTCATTTCAATTTGGTGTCAGCAACTTCTTATCCGCTTAAATACAATGCAGAGCCAACAATTACTCTGTTTTTTTTGTTCTAATAAAATAAAAATATATATATCCACTCGAGCATGACCTCGCGTCATGCTCGTGGATAAACTACCTCTATCTCACTGTTGGCGGCATAATCTCTAACACCGGCATTAGCGCAAGGCCTTCTGCCATGGTTCTCAAATTTTCAACGTCTACAAATTAAATATCATTACCGGTAAATTAATTTAATAATTTCATAAATAATGAAAAAAATCCATTCAATAAAAAAATAAAATTTGATAAAATATAAGAAAAGGCAAGATGATAATATGCTTGTGCTAAGTGAACTCAGACCTCTTCTACGACGTCTTTGACAGACTCGGTCAAATTAGGATCAGCCCAGTCCACCTCTAATTCCTGTATCCGTCCTTACTCCTATCCTCTCCTTAAATATGTTTTATTTTTCATCTTTTAACTTCTACCACTTAATTGTAAGAGTTGTGCAAATTTTCCTTCTATTAATACTATGCTTGAGGTGTATCTCGAACATTACTAACTATTGGGTAGCTAAGTTTTCTCCAAAGATGACCTTACAATCTTTATAAATTTTCTATCATTCTTCCTAATCATAAAAAAGTCAATTTATAACTTATTATTCTCAATTTTAAACGTTACTAAATGTTCTCTTTTCTTAGAAAAACGAATTAGTTAGTATAAAGTCATATATGCTATCGCAAATTCCAAAATAATTTTCCTTTCTTCATTTCTTTTTTCCAAACCTATAATCCTAATACACCCTATCATATTCCTCATTTTTCACTCGTACATGTCTATTTAGATCTCCTCCTATTAAAATCATTTCATTTGATAAAATATTTTGTAATATCTCATCTAGGTCATCCCAAAGCCTAGATTTAGTATATTCATCTAATACTACTTGAGGTCATATAAGCTAATTACATTAATAGTTTTCTTTGCCACCACTATCTTTAGACTTATAATTTTATCGTCCTTTTTAACTACTCTTATACTTCATCCTTTAGCGAACTATCTACAATAATCTATTTTACTCCTTCCCATGTGTACCATAACTTAAAAATTGAATTCCCTATCATTTTTGTCTTCTCTCCTACCCATTTTATCTCTTGTATGTACAACAAATAAATTCTTCTCCTCATCATCGTGTATACTAGCTCTATTGTTTTATCGATGAGTGTTCCTAGACTCCATATTCCAAATATTAGACAATTAGTTTTCCTATAATATTTGTTCTTATTCAACGTATGGTGTGATAACTCTTGTATATTTAACACTATACTCAAGTTCTCATGGAGATGTAGCGATCATTGCTGGTCTGACCCTGCAACGTGTTTCTTTCGGGAACAACCTGTTATTAGCACAATAATGTGATGAATCCAAGGACAATGATGAATATTTTTTAATATGTCATTGTACCACATCATCAACATGTCATCCAATTTAACAATGGGAAGAATTATTAATTATGATATATTTGAAACAAAAATAATATGGTGTTATATTTTAAAAAATTAAAAAAAAAATGTACTAAATTTAAAATAAATGGTAAACGTTGTGGTACATTATGTTGGTGCAGGGAGCACCAGACGATCAAACATGTTTTGATTATGTCAAAGGGTTCAAAGTTAAATTGTCTTGTGATCTAACAAGGTTGATTGAGCTTGCAGGAAAAGTCATAAGTTGTCTTAGGCAAAAGTCCTAGCTGCGGTTAGGCAGGTGAAAAACCTAGGGGGTGGTAACCTTAGGTCCTAGGGGGTGGTAACCCTAGACGGAAAGTTTTGGTGGGTCGAGAATCTTTAGGCGAAATCCTAGAGTCAGAGACTCCAGGTGAAAACCCCGGTGGTCGCGAACCAGGTGGAAGACTGGACAGGTCGGGAATCGGACGTCCAACAGAAAAGTCCTGAAAACTCGGACGCGGAGCAAAAGCCCAGTCGGTCTGGAGGACCGGTCTCGCAACAGGTAAACTCTCCTGAGAGGAGTGGGTGAGGACAGTCCGGAGACTGTTAAAATAACTTATTATTTCATATTTTATCGTGCTAACTCTATTTTGCAAGATATGTTTTGTATTTTGGACTAACGCATCTTGCAGGGAGAGAAAAGGACATAAAAGCCTCGGATGAACAGTTCCCGAGACGACGTCCATGGAGCTTGGAGGCGCCTCGAGTGCCTTGGTCGAAAGCCTTGCTCAACAAGGCGCGAAGGCGCCTTCCAAGGAGATGGAAGGTGCCTTGAACGCTGGATGGAGGATGCCCTTCGTGGAGCTTGGAGGCGCCTTCGGGTGGATAAGCAGCGGATGCCGTGGAGCTTATCGACACTACGAAATCGGGATAAGTATCCCCGCTGAAGGTGCCACCTATAGAGGTTGGAGGCGCCCTCAATGGCTTACTTAAGCCTGGTTCGAGCAGAGGCAAAAAACACATCAGATTTTTGCAAGTCTTCTTCTATGTGTTGTGTGATGCTCAAAAGATATTCCGGCAAAATTATAACACTGTTCCAACAACCTAAAGCTCCAATTCCAGATTCCTTAGTTGTTGGTATACTTTTACTACACTTAATTAATTGTACTTTAATTTGTAATATTTTGGATTGATAGTGAATTGCTCAAAGTAAACACTCAACGAGTATGGGCCTTGGAGTAAGAGTCGTCACAAGCTCCAAACCAAGTAAAACCAACTTGTGTCATTGTTTTCTTTAATTGTTGTTATTCTGCTGCATTTACTCAATTCTTTTAAAACGAACGAATTAGTCACGAGCGTTATTCACCCCCCCCCCTTTCTAGCGCTTTTCGATTCTACACATTAACCATTTAAGCCTATTTGTAACACATTGAGTTTCCATTCTACCTTTCTGCTAAAATTAATAGAAACACCAAAGACCTAATTGTAAATACAAGGACTATTTATAAATATCATATAATACAAGGTGTAGAACATAACTTTAAATCAATGGATAATAAATGAAGGTAGAGGGAACTTCTACAACACAACCTAATAATTTCACTGTTAAATCTAACATAGCATGAAGAACAAGTGTCAATGTTGACTTTGATAACACTCAATGTAGTATGAATTGTGTTCGACAAACCACAAACTTATGATGGAAACATAAGGATGATTTGCTACTTTTTAGCATAGGAAATGTTGCATCCATTGGGACCTTGACCACATGTTTGCAAGATTTCATGTTAATCATCTAAAATCGAGCATCTAACTGGCGGGAGTTGACGACACGATGCTGAGGCTTCTCTCCATCATGGGCTTTCTAGAGGGCACCATGCCTTTTCGACATCTGGGGATTCCAATAGTTGTGCGTCTTCGGATATCATATTACACCCACCTGCTAGATTCCTTGATCCGTCGGATCAACGTCGGGCCACGGAAGACGCTATTTTACGCTGGCAAGGTACAACTTACCACATTAGTACTTCATGCTTCAGGGTGTCGAGTGCTTCTAGCTATCTGTTCTACCTTTACCTCTAGGCATCGTTGATCGCATCTATAGTATTTGCAAGTCTTTCATTGGACGTCCAAACATCCTCCTGTATTATGGGCAGATGTGTGTAAACCAAAGGACGAAGGAAGATTGGGGAGATATGTGTAAACTGAAGGATGATGGCAGATTGGGGACTTGCGAACCTGAAATTTAGTTATCCTAGCCAAGGTTTAAAATTTCGACCCGTGCCGAGGTTTCGGTCTCAGACCGGAACGATACGGTTTCGGTATCGTACCGTGCCGATACAGTTTCGGTATTTTTTTATTTATCTATAGTAATTATAAGATAAATATGTTTATGATGTATATAAAAATAAATTGTATATTGATTTATTATAAGTTCTCAATTATTGAATAATTTAATATTATTAGAAAAAATAATTAAAAATAATTTTATTTAAATAGAATTGATATATCAATCATTTAAATTAAAATAGAAGTATCTATAATAATAATAATAATAATAATAATAATATAAATTAATACAAGATATTATTTTATATTAATAATAATTATATAAATTAATTATTTATTCATTTAATTAATTATTAATTAAATAATATATATTTTAAATAGCAAAAAATATCATGTAAAATTTTTTTTTTTTAAAATATCAGAGTATAAATATAATTTATTAGAATTCTTTTAAAAAAATTAGAATTTTTAAATTTTTTTAAGAATTTTTAAAAAAATTTTAAAAATTTAAATGAAATTTAAAATGATAAAGAAAATATTAGAATATAAATAAGAATTATTATATTTTTAAAAAAATTTAAATTAAATTTACAATATTATTTTTTTTCAGAATATTAATTAATAAAATTTATTTTAATTTTAAATATATTTTTTATATATTTTATTAGGATAATTTAATTAGGGTTTATAAAAGCCTCTTCGAAATAACCCATATCCTCCTTAGGAATTGTTTAATTTAATTAATTAAATAAAATAAATAAATATTAAAAAAAGAAAGAAAAAAAATCGCGCTTACGCGAGATCGCCCCGATCATCGCGGGCGATCCCGCAGGCGGTGTCCGGCGGCGCCGGAAGCGTCGCCGGCCGCCTCCGGCGGCGCCGGAAGGGTCGCAGAAGCTTCGGTGACGCCGGTAGGCGTCGCTGGACGCTTTCGGCGACGCCGCCGCCAGAGGCCGGAGGCGTCCCGCGTCTCCTCCGGCGCTGCCGAGACGGGGACGCCTCCCGTGCCGGTTTCGGCCGCCCGGCGGAACGGTAAAAACCGCCCGTGCCGGGCGGCACGAAACGGCATTTCATACCTTGATCCTAGCAAAGGTATTGTGGCGTAGACAAGAGAAGGACGCACTCTGGATCAAGTGGGTACACTGTACCTACTTGACTCACATCAACATTTGGGAGTGGCATATAGTCCGTTCGGATTCCCCATTGATGATCAGGCTACTCGATAGTAATTGGCAGATTGACTTACATAGGATGATGAGGTGGTTAGCGCTTACGACTTCTTCAAGCATCCTGCTCCTAAGAAGTCGTGGGCTCGGACCTGTGGAAGACTTACAGCCCAGACATGCAATCACTTTCTTGATGTTGGTGTAGACTTAACTTCCCACTAGAGATCGACAGGACTACTTGTAGTGCACTTTTTGTGGTTAGTTGGTGGAGACACATGAGCACTTATTCTTCGGGTGCCCCCCTATTACGTAGCTATGGCGGAGGATCAGAGATTGACTTCATATACGCCAGGAGATGTCCACCTATCGATGGACGATGAGAGTCTTCGAGCAGCATTACCGTGGGAGTAGGACTTTGATAAAGGCACGTCCTCTAGCCTTGTCATCTATGATCCATTATGTATGGAGGGCCCGAAATAGTAGTTTCTTTGGCAAGGGATAGTTAGATGTTGAGAGGATATACAAGGTGCACAGCTCCATGTATACAAGACTTTAGGTGTCTACTCTGATATGATACTTTATGAAACGTGTAAAGCCTCATTTTGTACATTTTAGAACTTATACAATTTTACTTATCCAAAAGAAAATAAAAAATATATATAAGAGAGGATAAGAAAAGCATTAGTTATAAATAATATATCTTAGACTAAAGGTTGAAACGCCTTATTTAAGGGTTCACAATAAACCCATTTGGACTAGATTAAATTAGTCAAGTCAAATGAAATAGGAAATTAAAAATAAAGCATGCAATGCTTCATGATCAACCTATTTAATTTGAAGCAGTTATTCTATTTAGATCTGTTTGTGTTATTTTGCTCAAACAATAAAGTCCCTCCTTGATATTAAGTTAATAAAATAGTTAAATGCAAGATAGTTTTCCAATTTTTTTGGAGACAATTTCAAACATGTAACAGTGTTTTCTAGAATTTACAATGCAAAATGGTGTTTAGAACTAAATTAAAGGAAAATAATAGGCGTCTCACATCACCGTGTTGGATCACATAGAGCGATGTGTGACAATAACTTGGTCCATGCCAATACAACAAACAATCGAGATTATATATGGCTTATAAATTCCAGAGCAAGATAGTCACTAAATTTCAGAGCTTAAAAAATATTTATTTGTCATGTAACATTTAGGTTCGTTAATGAATCGTGACCCTAGTATCCTTAATCAAAATAAGTTTACAATTACAAATAAAAAAGTGATAATCAATAAGCACTAAATACAACAATAACAATGCATTTTTTAAGAGATGAAGAGCGCATAAGATGAAAAAACAATGGTCAAAAAAGAGATGAGAAAAACACGTAGGGTGAAAGGCTCAAGAGAAGGGTGTCGGGTGGAATAATAGAGAAAATTATGATTACTTTCTGACTCTCCTGGGTCACTTGGGCGCTCAAGAGAAGGGGTGTCAGGTGGAATAATAGGGAAAATTATGATTACTTTCTTTGACTCTCCTGGGTCACTTGGGCATCACCTAGGCAGGCCACCACTTGAATCAGTTGCTTGAGCAACCTAGGTAAGTCCCCTATATGGTCCGCTTGGGCCACCCAAATGTTCTATTTTTGCATGTGTTGTTCTTAAAGAATTGTCTAATAGGGCCCCTATAGGTGAAGATATCAAATTAAAGTACATTGTATCTCCACCAACGGGTTAAAAGAGAGGAACAGAGGGCATAGTTCTGATTCATTTACTTGTGAATTACGTTCAATGTAGTGATAGGCTTGGCCCTGTGGTAGGAATGTCTGGTTCCCAAAAAGAATAGAAAGACAAGAGTTGTATCCGCACAAAAGTAATATACCAACTAGCAACTAGGCAAAGCAATTCCATGATGAAACACCTAGGCAGTCCGGCATTTAAAACAATGACAATGAATTCTGCCTCCCGGGACTTATCAGAACTATATGGATCCAGGAACCAGATATTAAAGCATCTTTTAATCAAATAAAGTAATTAAAACCAGAATCAAGAGGCTAGCAGAGAATCCAAAAATCAACAATCAATTAGACAGGTTTAAAATGTCAAAGGAAGTATTAGAATACCAATTACAGGCATTGGATCAGGGAACTCCACATCGTGGTCAACTCCAGCGAGTCCAAAAACATAAGGGCTCCCTGGATGTGCATGGCTGCAAAATAGAGAACGAGTCAGAATAACAGTATTAAAGACAAATGAAGCAGAAGGTGTGATTGAAAATAATTATGAAAAGATTACAATCATCACTTTTAAGAATCTTTATTATGGCGCAATTAGGACACATGGATTTTGGCATGTCATTATAATTATAGACAGCAAAAAACTATGCAGCTTAACCAAAAAAACAGACAAGAGTCCTTGATAAGGTAGTAATCAGCATGACACTAGCAAAGAGCTTTCTCCTTACAAAAAATAGACCAAAAAAGAGAAAAAGGATAACTTTGAAGGAGACTACAAAAGAATGAGAAGAAATCCACCTCACTTAAAACCACAGAGGCAAGAAGAAATACATCTTTAAAGAAACCATAAGTTAATCCATTCAGTAAAACTATCATAATTCAAAAAGATCTACAATGAGGCTTTTTTGATTAAGACAAACTTAGAGAATGAAAAAAGTACACAAATGTTCCAACAAACATTGTTCCCATGCAACCTAACCACTAATGTCCACATAATCAAAATTCCCATGCAACAAAATCAGCATGCAAATGTAATTATTTCCTATAATGGCGCACTATTTGAAGGGGTCACTCTTAAATGAACATGTGGCTATTATTAAAGATGAATCATGCTAAAAAAAAGGGAGTGCTCTGAGCCTATCTATATGACTAGAGCTTTTGCCCACGCATGGACTATCTGGATTCAATATTTACCTCATATGTCGCATGAGGTAATCATTTTGGGTGATGTTATATCGCTATCTATAATAGGTGAGGGCTTCAACCCACCAAACAAACAACATTATTCATTCTCTATAGATTTGACTCAAGTGATTCACTAATTAGTGGCTTATTAGCTTTAAATAAATATAAAATATATCAAAGTAGATATATGTGTGTGACTAATTACAAGCAATAAAAAAAGTTATTATATGTGCTAAAATGTGAATCATAACATTTGTTGACCCTTAAATTTTTAAATAAGATTATAATACAAACAATTTTGGTTTGCCCACTTTACAACTCTGTATTGACTATATTTTTCTTAGCCTCCAATTTTACAAAAAATAACAAATATTTAGAGTACTAGTTGATTTCGGACACTATTTTTGTTACATGATTCTAACATATCATTTGCAAATATTTACCTTAACATGGATAAGAAATAATATACCTATTATACATAGTCCACGAGATGAATTAGTAAACTGGCAAAATGAGATGGGTGATCATGTATCTTCAAGAATATTATATGTTGGAGTTGTGGTATTTACCAAAAACTAATTTGTGACTACACATTAAAGATATTATAGGTTTGTCATGGTAAGTGCTACCTATTAGAGATGATGTGTGTGGTCACATGGTCCATGACAATTAGGGCCTTCAATGTCTAGGTTTGTCATGGTAATATGAGATGGGTGATCATGTATCTTCAAGAATATTATATGTTGGAGTTGTGGTATTTACCAAAAACTAACTTGTGACTACATTAAAGATATTATAGGTTTGTCATGGTAAGTGCTACCTATTAGAGATGATGTGTGTGTGTGTGTGGTAACATGGTCCGTGACAATTAGGGCCTCAATGTCTAACTAGAGGTCATAAGAGTCATTAAAAGATATTGTGGGTTATGCCCATTAAGTATGTCGACTTTAGCCATAGACCATGCTACCAACTTTATGACTAAGTAGCCCTTTAGATCCATTTAAATGATATGCCTAACTATATGTGTTGCGCATGAGTCATTACCTATAAACCAGCAAAGATATTTATGTAGGAGTTTGTATTTATATAGAGATGGGTAAACTTAAGAGACAATGCATTGCATTCACCTTCTTTTATTCATGTCTAGCCTTGCCGCTAGTTTTCCAGAACTCTCTTAAGAGATGATGCATTACACTTTCCCAAATCAAGCTGAGGTGACCAATTAGGTGTTACTATTACTATTGTTGCTCTAAGACAACACTACTATTGGTATTGGTGCTTTGCACAATGTTTCCCACATTCAATTGATCTATTATATATTTACTAATTTTACTTCATATTTATGAGAGATGTGTTGTTGTAGGCTTTTTGTAATTGTGATTGTATAATCTGTGGAGATGCATATTGTGTTATTATTATTAGTGTGCTTGTGTAATAATCTCTCTGTTTCTTGATGATGACGTGTGGGGACATGTTGCAACAGAAAAGTGTGCTTAGATCACCATTGAAAAGGGCTCACTTGGAGCAAGACACAACATTGTAGAATAAATGCACAAGTATAAGATTGATACTAAAGGTATTAAGATTAATGAACGGCCAATGAAGTATACCCTATTGGCATCCACATCCTAGGAGAGGAACATCAAGCATATCTATCTCCATCTAGATTATACATAATCAATCATTGAGTATTTTATACTAATAAAGCATGAAAAATAAATTCATTGTTCCACATGCTTCCATGGAATTCAACATAACACAAACTTTATACAGATGACAATAAGGTACCTAATAAATGTATAACTTGTTAAGCAAAGAGCATAAGATAATAACAAGAGTTTTGGAAAGCAAGTAAATTCGCAAACATTTGTATTGTATTGATTACCCAGATACAAATCGACTTTTGCGTGAACGTGCTTGAGATGGTCCTTGAAGCTCCTCAACTATGCACTACAAATCAAATATTCAGCATTCCACCCTAAGCACTTTTTAACCTTTTGAAAAGATACTCATTCAAGTATAATATCCCAGCACAAAGAAAAACGCTCTACTAAGAAACAAGTCTAGATTTTAAAGTTGAATATCAAAAACATGGAATGGCATATTACCTCACTAAAATATTGCCTCTACCACAGTGTATAGGATCTGCACCATTTGTACTAGGAGGTATAGATCTTGAATTGCCTTTAGCACATGATGTCACATAGTACCAAAACAACTTAAGATAAAATAACTAGTTCTTGGAGTTTGTACCCAACATTTTAAAAAAAAAAATAGTTTAGGCTCATAAAAGGCTTCCTTCTCATTACTTTCCATTCATTAAAGCACCAACTATATGAAACTTTTAACCTCTTATTATTTAGAGAATCTTTCAGATTTAATACCTAAATTGTCAATTTCTCTAAAATTTTCATCCCTAATTCTTGATACAAGTTTTGCTCTCACATGTCCAAAATTGCAAATCATTGATCGAGTAGTATTGTCCTGAGACTCTAATTTTGATCTGTAGCCCCAATACAATATAACATGGGCAGTTTACTATATTACCTAGTGCATTCAATGCCCGTGGTTCAAGCAATCGTCCACACATACATGGCTACCATACTGTCACCAAACAATGAAAGCAGAACAAAATCAAGTTGTTGCAAACTCAATTGGTACCAAGAGTCAATATCAGGAACTCATACAATTTTCATCACAAAATATCCAGCAACCTGCCTCATTTTACCAATCATAAAAAGATTCCACCGGAGAACTCCTTAAATTTAAACCAAACAATCAAAATAGAAATGCATCACCAATATCTCACTGGAACCATTAGATACAATGACTTTCTATCCCATGCGGCATATCCCTGGTACATATTGGTCACTAATTGATACATCAGTAGATCCCTACCAAATCAGGTAATCAGGGCAACATAATAGTATTATTGTCTTATCCTTAGTAAATGTTCATGTGACTTAGATACCCCTGTTCTAATAAACCATGTTTGGATGTTTAGTGTATATAAGTGTGATTCTTCATGATCAGTAGGACTAGGCCAATGCGTGTCATGATAAGCATTTGTTGTTTTGTTGCCAAATATGCCCGCAAATAGAATGCCTCAGAGCCCTAAGTTAACATGGATATCTTAATGATTATTAGTCTCATTTTACTTGTTCAATATGCTCTCTTTTCCTGAAACAAAGGATGACACATAGGAGGGGGCATGTTGAAATGGAGTAAATTATCTAATCCCCATGCTAGGATTATGCTGAAAATGGGCTTTGTTAGAATAAGTATAGGGGTATTTTTGTCTTTTGTTATATATCTTCTTTCCTATATAAAGGCCTAACTCGTGGTTCCCATGTTACGAGATTTTAGGTTTTGCTTTGAACATGGTATCAGAGCAAGGTTAAAACACTAATTCCTTCTTTCCGCCTCCGTCTCTTCTACGCCGTCGTCCCTGCAGCTATCATCACGATCGGATCTCTCTTCCTCATCGAGGACTCGTTTCTACGGAAGTTCTTCCCCGAAGTGCTCAGCAAGGAGAAGGCGAACAAGGGCACGACCCAGTACTACACGTTCAATAGCCCGTTGCTGACCATCTTCACGTCGTCGCTATAGCTGGCGGCACTGGTGTCCTCCTCCGTCTCGATCGCGACGACACGCGGGTGGAATTCATCCGACAGGTGCTCTTCGAAGCCTTTGCAGCTTCAAACCCTCCTCGTTACCCTGCTCAAAAGTCCTGAAGCTCTCAGATCGGGGATTTGCTGGTTGGCCTTAGATCCCTTCTCTTACCACCTGTAAGGGGGCAAGCGACATTAGCCGTCAGGTGCAACCCCTTCCTTTTCTTCTTCTGTGGTTGGTTGCTAGGAAAACAACCATATCACTGCACAAGCAAGCTCACTTCATCTATTCCAACAATCCGGTTCACAGTTCTATTCATGGCTACATCTGGCGCCCTAAAGCCAGATACCTCAATCTTTACCAACCATATCACTACACCTCTTTCTTCCGAGCAGTTGGATGGTAAAATTTATATCTCTTGGGCATCTCACATTGAGCTTTGGCTTGTTGGACAGGGTTATGAGACACATCTCACTCAAACTGAAGAAAATGTTCAAGTCGCCAATCGTCTTCTGTGGAAGAAGGTTGACGCACAATTGTGTTGTATTATCCAAGCCACCATCCATCCATCTCTTAGGAATGTCTTTCGTACTCACAAAACCTGCAAAGCTGTTTGGACACAAGCTCAACAACTTTTTACAAACACCTCTCGGCGACTCTATCAAGTTTGTGAAGATCTCATGACCATCCTCAACGCCCATCAGATTAAGGATTCAATGTCAACTTATTTGGGTTCAGTCTCTAGCCTTCTTTGTGAATTCAATGAACTGCTCCCACCTGCGGCCAATCCTGTTGAAGAGCTTGAAAATCGGAAAAAAAAATTTATGTCTCTGGCTTTATATGGTCTACCCACAGATTATTCTCATGTCCGTGACCAGATCCTGGGCAGCCCCACAGAAGCTACCATGGACAATACCTGGGCGACTCTTCTCCGTGTCCCGGCCAAAGTCTTAACGATGCCTTTTTCTGTTCCTGTCGACTCGTCAGCTTTGGTCTCTCAACACAAAGAACCTCCACCTCGCAAGGGTGGCAAAGGACGTCCTTGGTGTGATCACTGCCACCGACCGGGACACATGATTGATAAGTGCTGGAGTCTACATGGTCGTCCTCCTCGTGCTGCTCAGATCGTTCAGAGTTTTGTTGCTTCTTCAGCTTCCACTTCACAGTTAACACCGGATTCGACTCCAACACCTTCCTATACTGACTTTCTGAAATGGTTTGAGGATCGTCAGGCTTCTGGTTCCACTGCTACCATTGCACACGCTGGTACTTCCTTTGCTGGCATATCTCGTTCTTCGGGTCCTTGAGTTCTTGATTCTGGGCCACCGATCATATCACTGGTAATAAATCCCTATTTTCCTCCCTCACTACTTCTGGTAATTTGCCAATGGCCACCATGGCCAATGGTTCTCAAACTCAATCCCAGGGTATTGACATTGTTCATCCTTCTTCATCTCTTTCCATTCATAATGTTCTTTATGTTCTCGGCGCTCCCTTTACTTTATTATCGATAAGTCAACTTACTCGATATCTTGATTGTACTATTTCTTTTACTGATACGTTTATTTCCTTACCGGACCGGAGTACGGGGAGGATGATTGGCTTCGGATGTGAATCTCATGGCCTATATCGGCTTCAACAACCCTCTTTTGTTGGTTCGGCGGCGGCATCTCCACTCCTTATTCATGCTCAGTTGGGACATCCAGGTCTTAATAAGTTACAACAGTTAAATCCTAGTCTTTCACACTTAGAGTCTTTATCTTGTGAGTCCTGTTAATTAGGTAAACATGTTCGTAGTTCTTTTTCTCCTCGTATTAAGAGTCGGGCTATGTCTCCTTTTGCTTTGGTTCATTCTGATGTTTGGGGTCCGAGTCGTGTTTCTTATACAATGGGGTCAAGGTATTTTGTTACTTTTATAGACGATTTTTCCCGTTGTACATGGTTATATCTGATGAACGATCGTTCAGAATTGTTTTCTATTTTTGAATCTTTTTTTCTAGAAATAAAAACTCAATTTGGTACTTCCCTTCGAACTTTGCAAAGTGATAATGCACGCGAGTATTTATCTACTCAATTTCGTACCTTCTTGACATCTCATGGTGTGTTGCATCGCACGTCTTGCCCTCATACCCCTCAACAGAATGGGGTTGCAGAACGCAAGAATCGTCATCTCCTTGAGACCACTCGGACTCTTCTTCTCCATTCTCATGTCCCTCATCAGTTTTGGGGTGATGCCGTACTTACTGCATGTTATCTCATCAATCGCATGCCTTCTTCCACTCTCCAGGATAAAATACCTCATCAGGTACTTTATCCTCATCAGCCTCTTCATCCTCTACCACCTCGGGTCTTTGGTTCTATATGTTTTTCTCATGCTCTTGATCCCGGCATTGACAAACTCTCTCCCCGGTCTCATAAGTGTGTCTTCCTTGGGTACCCACGGTCTCAGAAAGGGTACAAGTGTTATTCTCCTACTCTTCGTCGATACTTCATCTCTGCTGATGTCACATTTTTTGAGTCGGTTTCTTTTTTTGGTCCTTCCGCTTCACAGGCCGAGGTTTATCCTTCTCCACCTGCACCAGTAACTATCTTTTGTCCTCCGGAGGCGCCTCTATCATCTCCAGCCTCTTCTGCTCCTTTGCAGGTTTATCAGTGTCGCCCTCGTTCTGCTTTGCCGCCGACCAACACTGACACTGCCGTGGGCACATCTTTGGAGCCAAGTCCTTCGCCGTTTCCTCCGGCCCCATCTCCTGACTCTGATATTCCTATTGCACTTCGAAAGGGTATGCATTCCACTCGTAATCCTTCTCCTCACTATGTTTCTTTGAGTTATCATCGTCTTTCTCCATCCTATTATTAGTGTCTGTCTTCCTTATCGTCTGTTTCTCTTCCAAAGACTGCAGGTGATGCCTTTGCCCATCCAAGTTGGAAACAGGCTATGCTTGATGAAATGAGTGTCTTACATAGCAGTGGGACTTGGGACCTCGTTCCTCTACCTCTTGGGAAGTTGGTGGTTGGTTGTCGATGGGTGTTTACGGTGAAGGTTGGTGTAGACGGCACGGTTGATCAGCTTAAGGCTCGTCTTGTCACTAAAGGCTATACTCAGGTATTTGGATTGGATTATGGAGACATCTTTTCTCCTATTGCCAAGATGTCTTCAGTGCGTCTTTTCCTGTCTATTGCTGCAATTCGTCATTGGCCCCTTCATCAATTGGACATCAAAAATGCATTCTTACATGGTGACCTGCTCGAGGAAGTCTACATGGAGCAACCTCCGTGTTTTGTTGCTCAGGGGGAGTCTTCTAATCTTGTATGTCGCTTGCGTAAATCTTTATATGGTCACAAGCAGTCACCTAGAGCATGGTTCAGTAGATTTAGTACCATAATTCAACAGTTTGGCATGACTCGAAGCGAGGCTGATCATTCTATCTTTTATCGCCACTCATCTATTGGTTGCATCTATGTAGTGGTTTATGTTGATGATATTGTCATCACAGGTAATGATCATCTTGGGATTTCACAAGTAAAACAACATCTTTTCAAACATTTCCAGACAAAGGATCTCAGCAAACTCAAATATTTCCTAGGGATAGAGGTGGCACAGTCTAAAAATGGGATCATTATATCCCAAAGGAAGTATGCAATGGATATTCTGGAAGAAACAAGAATGTTAAACTCAAAGACAGTCGACAATCCCATGGATCCTAATGTCAAGCTCCTGCCAAATCAGGGGGAGCCTCTTTCAGATCCTGAACGGTACAAGCGATTGGTAGGGAAACTAAGCTACCTTATTGTCACTCGTCCGGATATCTCATTTGCAGTAAGTGTAGTAAGTCAGTTTCTTAGCTCTCCGTGCAAAGAACATTGGGATGTCGTGACTTGCATTATTCAATATATCAGGGGTGCACCAGGAAAGGGTCTCCTATATGAAGACAAAGGACATACTCAAGTCGTGGGGTATTCTGATGCAGATTGGGCAAGATCTCCCTCTGATAGAAGATCTAGTTCTGGATTTTGTATATTTATCAGAGGTAACCTTGTTTCTTGGAAAAGCAAAAAAACAGAATGTTGTGGCAAGATCCAATGTAGAAGCAGAATATCGAGCTATGGCTATTGCCAGTCAAGAATTTATATGGTTAAAACAGTTATTTCAGGAACTAAGGTTTGGAGAGGTTACACAAATGTCACTCATATGTCACAACCAGGCCGCTATGCATATTGTCTCAAATCCAATCTTCCATGAGAGGACAAAGCATATTGAAGTTGACTGTCACTTTGTCAGAAAGAAAGTCATATCTGGAGAAATATCTACTAGTTTTGTCAACTCACATGATCAGCTAGCAGATATATTCACTAAGTCACTTAGAGGTCCCCGAATTGACTACATATATAACAAGCTTGGTGCATATAATCTATATTCTCAAGCTTGAGGGGGAGTGTTAGAATAAGTATAGGGGTATTTTTGTCTTTTGTTATATATCTTCTTTCCTATATAAAGGCCTAACTCGTGGTTCCCATGTTACGAGATTTTAAGTTTTGCTTTGAACAGGCTTCATTAAGACTATGAGCATTATATTGATTACAATATCCATAAGACCTGGCAGAGGCATCATATAGCAAAAAGTGGTAGTATGACCAAGAAAACTGAAATAAATTTGGAATCAAGAGTCACTTACGATAGAGAATCCACTACGAGTCAAGTCATCCAAAGTCTGGCGCAGGTTCTGCAATTAAAACATCATAATTTTTTCACTAATAATTTGCATTTAAAAGATTATCCCTCTGTCTGACACAGCTACACAAGATCAGGCATAAACAACACAAGCAACGTTACACAACCAAACACTAGTTCCAAAGATGTAGAAGAAGAATATCTGAACCCACAATGATTGTGTTAGAAAAGGAAGAGTCATTGATTTGGTTTTCATTTCATCAGCTCAAAGATAATCAAAATAATCAAATTAGACACTGCACGGTGTGACATAACTGACCAAGATCAGGCAAAAACAAAATATACACAACATTACACATCAAAATTCATAACAAAACACTAGTTCTAAACATGTAGAAAAAGAATATTTGAACCCATGATGATTGTGAAAGAAAAGAAAGATTCGTTAATTTGGTTTTCTTCCATCAGTCAAAGGATAATCAGAATACTCAGGGATTATTGCAGAGGAATAGATGTACTAAATACCATTTACATAGAATACTCACAGATTATTGTAGTTTGTTGAAATGGTTGCCCAAGTTTCCATTAAAAACATGACATGACATCACATTATAAAGTTCAAAGGTATGAAATCCTGAAATGGATACGCCTTTCTCTATAAGAAGAATGAAAATACAAACCATAACAGGGCACCCAGCCCTAGGGTTGCTATCTGATCGCAGACCCCCAAAAGGATTTAAACCAGCATACTCAACAAGAACACAAGCATCAAATCCAATAGCCTCATAAAAATCCCCAACCTGAATAAGAATAAAAGAATTTAGAAATAGCATTAGTTCAAAGAAAGGTAACAAATAAATAGAGAAATCATCATACCAACATCTTGAAGATGTGGGAAAAGGGTGCACAGATGTAGGGTATATGGCAAAGAGACAATATAGTAGAGAGTGCATTGTGTTCTTCGAAAAAGTTATTATGATATGTTTGGATTTTGCTGCTTATTGGCATAGGTGGTTTTTAAGTGAATTGTTAATGTTAACGGTTATGAGATTTGATTATAATATTGTATATATGCGTAATATAATTTTTTTTATGTACCCAAAGTGCTTTAATATAAAACCAGAAAAGGTTTTTGCCTAATTTTTTTGGAAATCTCTGGAGTTTTAGTTACAAATAACCAAGGGAGGAATTTCGCTTGGGAAGAGTTACTCTTCAAGTATGACAAGATGTCAAAAAGTAACTAACCAAATAGAAAATATTAGTAAAACATCTCACTGAATCATTGAACGATATCTTAAATAAGACTTAGCAGCATCTGACTAGAAAATATTTGCATAAATAACTTGAATCTAGAAAACTATGAGGTTGAATATTAAATTTAATGTTGATGACATGATGTATAGTTACTTCACAAAACTACAGAAAAAGACAGAAGATAATCTAGCTAGCCCATAATTACACAATTATATATGTAATCTAATCCAGGCCCTCTCATAAGGTCTGCCCAGAAGTCGTTCATCTTTGTATCAGTACATAGTAGTAGTTAAACGCCCAACGTTGAACTAGATTGAGTTTGATAACGCGCCTCTCCTAAGCTGTATCATGCACAACACAAGAAGGTTCAAGTCATGACCAACAAATGGTTGATCGCGACAACCTTGGGATTGAAAAATCACACAATTGCATCCATATGCCAAATAAATCCAATGTCATTCAGAACCTCAACCCAAGAATAACTCTAGAACTAGAACAAGGTAACCAAAGAGTCACGGAGAATAACATACTCGACATAGCAATATTTCTCGAGGAAATCGCAACTTAAATTGTAATAACTCCATGTTGAATGTTCCTTCTTTCAATCTGCAAGAAGCAAAATCAGGAAATAATCATCAAAGAAACTATCATTAATAAAAGAACACCTGAAATATATTATTTTAGTTTCTTAATAAAAGTGCAAAAGTAGCAAATCCAAGATAAAACACTGAACCAGCATTTAGCAGAACTACCAAATCGGCTAAGGTTACCCGAGGTGTTATCTTCTAATTTCTAATCCATGATTTGAATACTTTATCAAACCAAGTGGTCCATCATTATTTCCAAATCTGATAGAAAAGCAATGTTACTATCGAACCCATTTGAGTAGTCTTAAGTGTGTATTGATTACTAGATGTACTACTTGCACCTTTTTATACCCAATGGCCACAAACAACACAAGCACCACTTGTTTAACTCTGTAACCCCCTCAAATTCAACACTATCAACATTCTTACAAGCAGGTTGCATCAAGAATATAGAGTGTTACACCCAAGTTCAAAGAAATTATTATGATATATGTATTAATCCTGTCCGAGAGTGAATCGACGGGCGTTGGGAAGGTGACGCTCACCTTGATCGGGTGTCGACTGAAGGTGACGTGGATCTCCGCCAAGCTAAGCCTGCAATCACAAGTCGTTAGTGCCGAGCCAGGGAGGGGTTCCCCGGCGATGGCCCTCCGACGCTCAAATCAGGCAACGGCAAGTGAATGAAGAATGAAGTAAAGAGAAAGAAGCAACGTGACTGTAGCTACAATAGTGAACCTACCTCTGTCGAAGCAATTATATAGGGCTCCCAAGAGGCGCATGCACGCTTCCCAAAGTGTGCACGCTTCTCGAAGCATGCCTGGAAAGGACGTATCAAAAAAACGTGTCTGACGTTATACCTCAACAGCCCGAGCATATCTCTGTCATGTCTGGAAGCTTCCACCGTACGATTCTCTGTCTGATCATGTCGCCGACCGTGCCGCCTGTCAATGACACTGATCCCTAGGAAGATATCGCCAACTGCTCCTTTTGTCTGTTACTGGACCGAGCGGGAGAGCCGCTCGGCCAGTTTAAGGTCTGGGTGATACAATGGTCGGGTCGAGCGTCCGCTCGTCCGATGACTTGCTACTTGGCTCCGCCCTATCGAGCGAGGTAGCCCTGTCTGCCGGGTTGAGGCAGCGTCCACTGCTTAGCCGAGCGGGGAGACTACTCGGCCTTCGTTCCTCCCTGCTTTGAGCTTTGTGAGTGTCGGAAGCTCGATGTCTGACCGAGCTGTCGAAGTGTCGGACCGGCTACCCTTCCTGCTGATCGGGAAGGTAGTTCGCCCGATCGGACGCCTGCCTAGGGCGATGACCACTTTGACATCCTGCCGGACGGACCCTACCTTACCACCGAATCACATGCCTCCCCCTCAAATCTAGTCGAAGGAGGCTGCAACTCCGACTGACTGGACAAGTAGCCAATGGGTTGGTTGGATCCCGATCGGCCCGTGCAGGACTGATCTTTCTCTGCCGGTCGGCGCTTTGAGCCTTTGCACTTAATGTTTTTTTCTCATCGCTCCCGGAGGGGTGTGAGCGGGGCAATCAATGTTGACGCTGCCCAAATCTCCTCGAAATACGCGCAAATCACCCCCATTAAGGCCGAGCACGCGCCCACGCCCATTAAATATTGCCCTGTGGGAGGGCGCCACGTGTCGCCGACGCAGCCGCCGCACGTCCGATGTGACAGTTGCTGATGTGACATTTGGCGGTTCAAATTCAACGGCCGGATGTGCGCTCCGATTCTCGTGCCCTAGATCGAACGGCTCCGGTCGGCCACGCTCATCTTTATAAAGCCTCAGCGTCGCCTTCCCTTCTACGTTTTCTTCGTGCTCTTCGACGATTTGGCTCCGGCGATTCTGTTTGTGTCCAGTGCTCCAGCGATTATGCATTTGCTTGCTCCGACGAACCTTGGCTCTCTGCTGCGGCGATCCCCAGCTCCTCGCGGTGGTCCTCCCTCTCGTAAGCTTTCACTCTCCTTCTCCATTGCTACTCTCCCGCTGCTCCTTTTCCACCACCGTATTTTTTAGTTTTCTGTATTTTCCGACCATCTTTCTCGTCGTACCTTCTGCCTTTTCGTTTCCTGGCCATGGCGAGCTCTTTGCAGCCGTCCGACCCCGCTCCCGGTCTCTGGTATACTACCATGGAGACCCGGTTCGACGCGGGCGACGCCGCGAGTTTGATAAACACCTTTGACCTTCCTTCCGACCATGAAATAGTTCTAGCCTCTCCGTCCGATCGGCCCAATGACCCGCCGGTCGGCACAGTCTGTTTCTTTCGAGACCAATTCGTGGCCAGTCTTCGGTTTCCCATCCACCCTTTCATCACTGAGATTTGCAACTACTTTCGTGTCCCGCTCGCCCAGCTTGTCCCGAATTCCTTCCGCCTGCTGTGCAACGTGATAGTGTTGTTCCGCGTGCATAACATTCCACTGACCCCTCAGGTCTTCCACTACTTTTATTACCCCAAACAATCCGAGCTAAGCACTTACCTTTTCCAATCCCGCATCGGTCTAATCTTTTTTAACAAAATGTCCTCCTCCAACAAACACTGGAAGGAGTACTTCTTCTTTTTGAAACTCCCCGAGCGGCCAAGCTTTCGGACCAGATGGTAGGTCGAGCTTCCTACTCAACCTGATTTGAAGAGGTACAAAACCCGGCCGGACTACCTCCATGCTGCTAATATGTCGGTCGGCCTGAAGTTCGACATTCATAAGTTGTTGTCAGAGGGTGTGATGTACGTGTTCGGGCTAAGTCCGATCCAAACGAAGCTCCCGAGCAACCTAGGTATGAAATTCCTCAACCTTCTTCCCTTGAGTCTAACTGTGGGCGAGGGGACAGCCAAACGGCGATATCAAATAAAATTAATGACAAGCAAGAAGAAACATAAGCTTTCCTATATTAGAAATCCAAAAATACATGTAGCATGTAAAATTACCATGATATCAAATAAGAAGAAAACATAAGCTTTCCTAATTTAGAATTTCTAAAAAATACATGTAGCATGTAAAATTACCATGATATCAAGCAAGAAGGAAATATAAGCTTTCTTATATTAGAATTTCTAAAAATGCATGTAGCATGTAAAGTTACCATGATATCAAGCAAGACGAAAACATAAGCTTTCCTAAATTGGAAATCCGAAAATATATATAGCACATATAGTTATCACGATGACAAGCATGAGGAAAACATAAACTTACCTAAACTAGAAACCCGAGAATACATGTAGCATGTAAGGTTATCATGAATAAAAATACATACATGTTAGAGGTTATAATTAAAGGAACCAAGACCCCAGAGTTTAGGTGAACATAGTAGAGAGTGAGAAAATCATATGTACGCTAAACAAACTCCGAAGTTATCACCTAACCTACCATGGTATCCAGCAAATACATGAATTTAAGAGATCTAATTAAAGCATATCAGAGCATAGAACATGCTAAATTAGATTTCCGAATGCTAACATGTCACCTAGGGGAAAAAATATATATGTCATGCTAGGATATAAGAAAAAGCACGAGCACAATTAAACTCAAATCCAAAAGTTCAATCACATCTAGAATCCGAAACCTTCATAGGACATAAGGTTATCTTGATTAGAAAATGAGTAGAAAACATAAACACCAGCAAATTACATTCCTCAAAAGAAAAATCCTTTTCCTAATCTCGAATGTACATATAAACAACATTTTCATAAAGCTATTATAATAATTATTCATTGGTCATAATAATCAATGAAAGAGAGAGATGGCATTGACATGCAAAATTGAGTGTTAGATCATGTTTTAAAAATTAAATTAAATTTCAAGTGGTTTAATCATGAATAAAGCATGGGCTCCCTTTCCCATATGCATGATGCATATAGGTCATGATATGTAGTGGCTTGACAGCATATCACTATTGCAGAATCATAATAGATAAAATATACAATATGATTTCATCTTCTTAAAAAAAATAATCGAAAACTTATAAGTCCTAAAAGCCATTAGAAACATAAACAATTGTCTAATTTCAAAATAGAGATAAAGAAGGAATAAATCATGGCATCAACTTCCTAAAACCGAAAAGAACATAGAAATCTGTAAAATCCCAAAATCCTCCATTTATACAACCTTTAAAAGCTTTAAGGAAAAAAACTTGAACTAAAGCATCACGCCTAAATTTATGGTACCCAAAATTCACAAGACTATAAAAACTAAACTAAAACACTAACACGGTTGAGAACATGCCTTATGTACTTAGCCACCCGCTCCTTGTCTTCCTTGAAAATCCTAGCACCGGTGGAGAACAAGAGGGTGAGAAGATCTTACTAGGGTAGTGGAAATAAGAAGGTAGGGAGAAGTTCTAGGTGAGTGTTTAAATAGAAGAGAGGCTTAGAACTTGGTCTAGGTTTTTAATTTTTTTATAAATTTTATAAATGCTAACTCATATATATTATTTTTATAAAATATTTTACTAAGTCTAGATAGAAATCTATATACATGATTATTTAATTCCATATATATTTTATATAAAGTATAATACTATAATTTCTTAATTGGTTACTAATTGCGCGTTCAACATCTATTAATCCTATATTTTCCTTATTTAATTCTATTTATTCTTTGTAATTTATATTATACCTTATATATTATGTAACATATTATTTTATATTTTACATAATATTTCTTTGTTGCACGTTCTTACAATTTTTTTTATATATATAATTTAGATTATATATTCTATATTATACATAATATTTCTTAAATTACATATTTTATATTATACATAATATTTACACGTTCTTACCATTTTTTTTAAACTTAATATCAAGTTTAAATAGAAACATATTTACATGATTATAAATTTTTCATATATAGTTTACTTATTTAATTCTATATACAATATATATACATATATATACATGGTAATATACATATAATTTTATCATTGCATTACATTTCATATATATATATATATATATATATTCATTATATATTCCTATATATTCGTATGTTATATATAATTCATATATTATATTAGTATAGTGATTGATTATTAATCTTTATTTAATTTTGTGTGCTCTATATATTTATATTTTACTTTTATATTGTTTAGAAGGATAATTTATATACATAAATTATATAAATGTTAAGTCTTTATATATTGGTATCTTACTATTTTCTTAATATAATTCATTAATCTAAATTTCTAGGCCCTAGTTCTCTTTTTTTTTTTACATATATATAATACATAACCTGCGGACGTCACTTACTCATACTTCCATAATGGTTCCTTACTTCAATAAAATTACATAGACGATTCGAAAGAGGAGGAGGGGCGGCTGACCCGCGCTCGGTCCGAGAAGTCACCTGTCGTCCATGCTGAGGGCTCGAGGTCCTCAGGCGATGAGGTACCGCTCACCCGCAAGAGACGCCAAACGAATGCGCCTTCCCGCTCCGCCACTTCGGCCATACAAGCCTCTGCGGGGGGAGGCACCCCCGCTCCAGCTGCTCCTACAACAGTGGAGGTCACTTCTTCTAATCGAACTCCGTCTTTGGCTGAGCTACCAGAGCCGCTCGTCGTTCAGCCGATTACTTCCTTGCCTCCGGCTAGGCGAAGGATAAAACGGTCCGCCATTCTCCCCCGTCCCCCCTGCTCAAGCTTCTGGCCCGACGGCCTCCTCTCAATCGGCCCCGAGCGGGCAACAGTCCACCACCGCTACGCTTCGCCTGCCGACAAAGGATCTTCTTGCGCCAAGCGACCAACCCAGCTCTCCTCAACATCAAGTCTATATCCGTGGTCGGCTTGCCCGTGTCTGAGAGGAAGCAAGGGCATGAACGGCGGTGAAAGCCCCTTGCGCGCTCGCCGACAGTCATCTGGAAATGTCGACCGGGGTTAGTATTCTCAACTATCAGCTCATGACTTACCTCTGATCGACACTAATACTTGTTTGCAGTTCTGGGTGGAGAACATCGTCATGTGCCAACGATTGGCTCAAGTGGAGGACGAGCTGAAAAAGCTCAAGATTTCTGGAGAAGCTTCCTCCTCCCAGGGGCCATCGACCGCTCGTCTACAGGCCGACCTGCAAAAGGCCCAACAACTTCTCGCGGCGGAGCAACAAAAGTCGGCCGAGCAGGCCAGTAGGCTGGGCCAGATTGAGGCACAATTGAAGACCTACAACCGGAAACTCGATCTGACTTCCACAAGGAAACAACGGGCCATTACCGACCTGGAACAGAAGAACCAGGAGGCTCGTCAGTTGGTCGAGCAGCTCAAAGATGCAGAGAACCTTCTGATCGTCGAGCGGGAGAGTCGTTCGGCCAAGGAAGTTGAGCTTCAAGGTCAAGTGAAGCGCCTCGAAGAAGATTTGGAAGCCTCCCGCGCTGCACTATCAACCTACCAGGAGATTGAGCCGGGCCGCTTCGCGATCCTGAGGCAACAGTACCTCCGCTCGGACCAATTTTTGGAAAAGACGACAAATCGGATTGTCCACTCGTTTGAGCTGGCCATCGATGCGACGCTAAGCCAGCAGAAGGCGAACGGCCACGTCTCGGAGGCCTTGTCTGACAATGATGTACCGCGTCCAGCTCCTCGAATCCATTCCCGACGAAGCCTTCGACTATATCGAGTGAGCGAGGGGTCCGTAGAAAAAGATTTTGAGCGAGAGCCCTGAATGTACTCCTGTCGTTCGCCAGTGCTCGATTTCCTATCAATGAAATCCTTCTGTGATCTTTCCTCATATGCTGTCTTTTTACTAGTGTCCAACTGTATAATCTCGATCGGCTGCTACGACCGTATCTTTGTTATTGGTAGATCTGCTGGCATCATACCTCATAGGTTTAAGGTCGCCACTCGATCGTCGGTGGAGACATTAGTTTAACGTCGTCGCTCGACGATTTGGTGAAGACCGGGGTTTAATGTCGTCGCTCGACCGTCGGTGGAGACATGAGTTTAACGTCGCCGCTCGACGATTTGGTGAAGACTGGAGTTTAAGGTCGCCGCTTGACCGCCGGTGGAGACATGAGTTTAACGTCGTCGATCGGCGATTTAGTAAAGACCGAGGTTTAAGGTCGCCGCTCGACCGCCGATGAAGACATGGGTTTAACGTCACCGCTAGACGATTTGGTGAAAACCGAGGTTTAAGGTCGCCGCTCGACCGTCGGTGGAGACATGAGTTTAACGTCGTCGCTCGACGATTTGGTGAAGACCGGGATTTAAGGTCACCGCTCGATCGTCGATGGAGACATGGGTTTAACGTCGCCGCTCGACAAGAATTTTAGTAACCTTTCCTTTTTCATTCCAATCCTACACTCGAAGGAAACAGGCAAGATGGAGAGTACACCTCAATTACACTGGCGCACCTTTCATCCAGCTCAGTACGGCTGGAGATGGTTTGCGCTCCAAGGACGCTCTAGTTGCCGCCCGTCTTTATCTTCTAGGCAATAGGCGCTAGAGCGAAACTTCTCCATGACTTTAAATGGTTCGGCCCATGGAGCTTCTAGTTTAGTGACATCGCCGACCGCCTTCACCTTCTTCCACACGAGGTCACCAACTTGGAACGACTTAGGGATCACTCGTCGATTGTAGTTCTGCCTCATCCTCTGCCTATAAGCCATCAGCCGAACGGCTGCTTTGTCGTGCGTCTCATCCACGAAGTCCAGCTCCAGAAGCCTCCGCTCGGCATTATCTTCGTCGTAGTGTTGTATTTGATTGGATTCGACTCCGACCTCGACCGGGACGATCGCTTCACTGTCGTATACAAGATGGAACGGGGCTACACCCGTGCCTTCTTTAGGGGTCGTGCGGATTGCCCATAATACGCCAGGAAGCTCGTCCACCCAGCTCCCTCCGATGTGGTCGAGCCGAACTCACAAAACCCGCAAGATCTCCCGATTGGCGACTTCAGCATGTCCGTTGCTCTGAGGATACGCTACGGAGATGAAGGCCTGCTGGATGCCATACTCCTCGTACCACTCTTTGAGTTTCCGTCCGACGAACTGTCTACCATTATCTGAGACGAGTCGACGCGGAATGCTGAACCGACAGATGATATGCTGCCAGATGAACTTTTGGACCATCTGCTCGGTTATTTTGGCTGGCGGTTCGGCTTCAACCCACTTAGAGAAGTAGTCCACCACAACGAGCAAAAACTTTCGCTACCCGGTCGTCATAGGGAAAGGTCCCACAATATCCATGCCCCATTGGTCGAACGGGCACGACACAGTGGAGGCCTTCATCTCTTCAGTCGCCCGATAGGAAAGGTGGTGATATTTCTGGCAGGACAGACAGTTAGCTACTGTCCAAGCAACATCTTCATGTAGAGTTGGCCAGAAGTACCCAGCCAGCAGAATCTTCCTCGCTAGTGACCGACTGCCCGGATGCCCTCCACAGGAGCCTTGGTGTACTTCTTGCAGTATATAATTGACGTCTTCCGATCCGACGCATTTAAGCAATGGCCTGGAGAAGACCTTCTTATAGAGTTGGTCCCCAACTAAGGTGAAACAACCGGCTCTTCTTCTCAATAGACGAGCTTCCTCCCAATCGGCAAGCGTAGCTCCTGATCATAGGAACTCTATTATGGTCGTTCTCCAATCACTGGGGAAAGTGAGCTCCTCCATCCGATCGACGTGTGTCACCAAGGATACTTGCTCAATCGGCTAAGTAATAACGATCGGCGAGAGTGAGCTCGCCAACTTGGCCAGCTCGTCCGCCGCTTGGTTCTCTGCTCGGGGTATTTTCTGGATGATTACCTCTTGAAAGTTTGCCTTCAGCTTTTCGAAGGCTTCGGCGTACAACTTGAGCCACGTATTACTGATCTCGAATGCTCCAACCAGCTGCTGAGCGACTAATTGAGAATCAGAGTGGATAAGAATCCTGCTAGCGCCGACGTGCCGAGCGGCTTGTAAGCCGGCTATAAGAGCCTCATACTCGGCTTCGTTGTTAATTGCCCTGTACTCTAGCCGAACGGACAACTGCACCCGCTCTTCTTGTGGGGAGGTAAGCAATACATCGATCCCACTACCCTGCCGGGCGGACGACCCATCCACGTATACTTTCCAGACTTAGTCAGGTTCGGGGTTTTGTACCTCTGTGACAAAATCTGCCAAGGACTGCGCCTTGATGGTCGTTCGGGGTTGATATTGGATATCGAAGTCGCTGAGTTCCGTTGTCCATTTGATCAACCGACCAAAGGCTTCTGGGTTAAGCAGGGCTCTTCCCAGAGGGTTGTTGGTCATCACAATGATGGTGTGAGCAAGGAAGTAAGGGGTGGGTGGAGCCTCCGAGCGGCGAGTATCAATGCAAATGCGAGCTTCTCAAGACCGGTGTAGCGAGATTCAAAATCTTTTAATATATAACTTAAGAAGTACACCGATTGTTCTTCGTCGTTCGGTCGAACCAGCGCCGAGCCGACAGCATGCTCGGTCGAGGACAGGTAGATTCGGAGTGGTTCACCGGCAGTAAGCTTAGCTAGTACGGGTAGCGAGTTCAGATACGCCTTGAGTTCCTCGAAGGCATGGTCACACTCCTCGTCCCACTAAAACTTGGTGGCTCTGCGCAGAATTTTAAAGAAAGGAAAGCTCCGGTCGGATGACTTGGAAATGAACCGTGATAAGGCTGTTATCCGACCGGTGAGGCGCTGAACTTCCTTCAAGCTTCTCAGAGGTGGCATATCTTGGAGTGTTTTTACCTTGCTGGGGTTTGCCTCAATGCCCCGCTCGGTGACGATATATCCCAAGAAGCGCCCACTTTTTGCGCCGAACAAACATTTCTAGAATTTAACTTGATTCCGTACGCTCGGAGGGTCTGGCAGGTCTCCTTGATGTCTGCATAGAGATCGGCAACTAGGAGGGATTTAATTAATATATCGTCGACATACACCTCCATGTTGCGGTCGATCTGCCACCGAAATACTTTGTCCATCAGCCTCTGGTAGGTGGCTCCTACATTCTTTAGACCGAATGGCATTACGTTGTAGCAATACGTACCGTCAGCAGTGATGAAGCTGACTTTCTCTTAGTCTTCTCGGCCGAGCGGTACTTGATGATACCCTTGATATGCGTCCAACATGCATATCAGCTCGCACCTGGCCGTGGAGTCTACCATCTGATCTATCCTAGGCAAGGGATAGAAGTCCTTTGGGCATGCCTTGTTAAGATCCCGGAAGTCGATGCAGACCCTCCATTTATTACCCGGCTTGGAGACCAGCACCACATTGGCGAGCCAGCTTGGAAATTGAACCTCGCGTATGTGGCCGGCCTCCGGTAATTTCTCAATTTCCGCCCGGATAATCAGATTTTGCTCAGCGCTAAAGTCTCTCTTCTTCTGCTTCACCGGCCGAGTATCTGGTCGGACGTGCAGCTCATGTTGTGCGACGCTCGGGAAATGTCGGGCAGCTCATGCGTCGACCATGCAAAGACATCATAATTATGTTGAAGACATCTGATTCGCTCGGCCTTCTGCTCGGCCTCCAAGTCAGACGCTATGCTGCTCGGCCCGGATGTATCTGTATTTCTTCTTTCTCCTCATAAACCAAAGTAGGGAGCTTCTCGATTATGGTGCTTACCTCCATCTGGGGTGTTTCCGAGCGGACTTTACCTCGATCTTGACCATCTCGACATAGCATCTCCGAGCGGCCAACTGATCCCCCTTTACTTTTCCCACTCGATCTTCTACCGGGAACTTAATCTTCTATCAGAAGGTTGAGACGACCGCTCGGAATTCATTGAGGGTCGGTCGACCCAAAATGACATTGTAGGCTGAGGGGGCATCTACTACGATGAAGTCGGTGGCCCTTGTCCTCCGAAGTGGTTCCTCCCCTAGCGAGATAGCTATCTTGATCTGGCCGATCGACAAGACTTCATTGTCGGTGAACCCGTATAGAGGGGTAGTTATTGGCAACAGCTCGCCTCGGTCAATTTGGAGCTGATCGAATACCTTCTTGAAAAAGATGCTGACCGAGCTGTCTGTGTCAACGAATATACGATGAATAGTGTAATTGACGATTACCGATCGAATAATGAGTATGTCGTCATGCGGCACTTCAACTCCTTCGAGGTCACGGGGGCCAAAGCTGATCTCGGGTCCGCTGGCCTGCTCCCGACTGCAGCCCACCGCATGGATTTCTAACCGCTGAGCGTGTGACTTCCTAGCTCGGTTGGAATCCCCGTCGGTCGGCCCGCTAGCTATGATGTTGATCTCCCCTCAAGCAGCATTGCTCCTGTTCTCCTCCTCCCGAGCAGACGGCCTGTTTCGCTCACGCCCGGCTCTAACCGGCTCTGCGCTTCTCCGATGAGGCTGCCTCGGGGATCACCTTGCTTCCTCTCGCTGATCGGAACGATGATATTCGTGTCGCCGGTCAGGAGAGGGGGATCGACGACGATAACTCCTAAGCGCCGGTTGGGCGACCGGGTTGAATCTGCGACAGTAGCGGGTGTTGTGAGTTGCGGACTAATGGAACAAGCAGAACAAAGGGGTCCATACCTTCCCCTTGGGTCTTGGTCGCTCGGCGGTAACATGTTGGATGACATGCGGCCTTGCTTCTTCGTGCGGACGCGCTCCTTCGGCTCGTGGTCCTCTAGGCGGCTGATGGCTAGGCGGCGGCCGCCGTTCGATTGGCGCCGATGGTTCGGATGGAGCCTCCTTCCTTCTGGTCGCCTGGGCTTTCTCCACGTTTATGTACTCATTGGCCTTCTTCAACATGTGGTCATAGTCGCGGGGTGGCTTCCTGACGAGCGATCGGAAGAAGTCCCCGTCCACGAGCCCTTGCGTGAACGCGTTCATCTTGGTCTCGGAGGAGACCGAGGGGATATCCATTGTCACCTAGTTGAAGCGCTGGATGTAGGCTCGGAGAGTCTCCCTCTGGCCCTGCTTAATGGAGAACAAGCTGACGCTTATTTTCTGATAGCGTCTGCTGCTTGCGAAGTGGTGAAGGAAAGTCGTTCGGAAGTCTTTAAAGCTTCTAATTGACCCGTCTGGCAACCTCCGAAACCATCGATGCGCCGATCCAGAGAGAGTGATGAGGAACACTCGGCACTTGACTCCATCTGTGTACTGATGAAGAGTAGCGGCGTTATCAAATTTGCCGAGATGGTCGTCCGGGTCGGTCGACCCATTATATTCTCCAATCGCCAAGGGAGCGTAGTGCCTCGGCAACGGATCCAATGGCCTCGGAGAATTGTCGGTTGATCCGCTCGGGCAACTAATCAGCTCGGAGCGCTTTGCCCTTTCTTGCGTCACGCATGGGAGCTTCATCCGAAGAAAAACCTCTGTCCTGGTTGGCCTGAGCAATCTCCGAGGGTGTCTGAAATAAAGCCCGATGAAATGGAATGGGCACCGGCAGAACCTCTACTGGAGTGCCGGTAGGCATCTTGTTTTGTCCCCATATGGAAAGTTGCTCCGGTCGGTCTTCATGTGCCGCTTGGCCTCCCGAGGCCAACGTCGCTTGCTGCGCCAAACGATCGGCTAATGTCTTTTGCTGCTACTGTTCGGCTATCTTTGCCGCTCGCACTTGAATGAGCACATCGAGCTCCTCTTGAGTGAGCGTCACGGTGTGAAGACGTCCAGCTTCTTCCATCTTCTCAGCCCGGATTCAGGTGCGTTCCCACAGACGGCGCCAAATTTGATCCTGTCCGAGAGTGAGTCGACGGACGCTGGGAAGGTGGCGCTCACCTTGATCGGGTGTCGACTGAAGGTGACGTGGATCTCCGCCAAGCTAAGCCTGCAACCACAAGTCGTTAGTGCCGAGCCAGGGAGGGGTTCTCTGGCGATGGCCCTCCGACGCTCAAGTCAAGCAACGGCAAGTGAATGAAGAATGAAGTAGAGAGAAAGAAGCAGCGTGACTATAGCTACAGTAGTGAGCCTACCTCCGTCGAAGCCTCGGGGTTCTTATATAGGGCTCCCGAGAGGCGCGTGCACGCTTCTCGAAACATACCTGGAAAGGACGTATCAGAAAAGCGTGCCTGACGTTATACCTCAACAGCCCGAGCATATCCTTGGCGTGACAATGGAAGCTTCCACCGTACGATTCTCTGTTTGATCATGTCGCCGACCGTGTCGTCTGTCGATGACACTGGTCCTAGAAAGATATCACCAACTGCTCCTTTTGTCCGTTACTGGGTCGAGCGGGAGAGTCGCTCGGCCAGTTTAAGGTCTAGGTGATACAATGGTCAGGTCGAGCGTCCGCTCGTCCGATGACTTGCTACTTGGCTCCGCCCTACCGAGAGCCCTGTCTACCAAGTCGAGGCAGCGTCCACTGCTTAGCCGAGCAGGGAGACCGCTCGGCCTTCATGCCTCCCTGCTTTGAGCTTTGTGAGCGTCGGAAGCTCGATGTCTGACCGAGCTGTCGAAGTGTCGGACCGGTTATCCTTCCTGCTGATCGGGAAGGTAGTTCGTCCGATCAGACGCCTGCCTAGGACGTTGACCACTTTGACCTCCTGCCGGACGAGCCCTACCTTACCACCGGATCATGTATGGTATATATATTGTGACATGCGAGTGTGACCAAACAATTGCTTGAAATAAAAGGATTCAAAGAAAATAATTTAATCAACCAAAGAGTCTATAATAAGTTGTGAATACATTCTCTCACTCTCTTTTTCCATTCTTTTAAAATTATTGGTTGTCATCACTGATAGTAACATATGCATGCTGTTGGTACATGTTGAAAAGCATGTTTAGATTGTGAAAATGAAAAAAAAAAACTTTTGGAAAAGTTGATCAAGAAAAAACAAACTGAAAGTTTTCATTTCTCCTAGTTGAAACATGGCTTGCCCTCACAATTTCACCGTTTTAGAAAGAAATTTTCCATTTAATTCTAAATATCAATTTCAAGGACACAAAAGCCTAGGAAAACAAGATAAAACCATAAATGATTTGGTAAAACAATGAAGCACTAAAAAAAAGTTTAGAAACTCAATCATCATTGATAATATAGAATATTAGTGTTAAAAGTTTTTAACAGCAAGCATGCAGTGAAATAAGGAAAAAAACACTAGTGCAATAATAAACTCCATATAGATAACTCAAAGTAGTTATATCAGTATAGCACTACCAGCTACAGCATAAACATATAGATGTTAATTATGGAATATGAATTTTACAATCAACCTCCTTCTATGATGTTTCTATTGGGAAGGCACAAGGGGTGATATAAAAGCAACAAATTATATGCTGAGACAAACACATTCACAGACATTGGTTACAAGAAGTGTAATATACAAATATGCATTTAAAATACCTAGGTATTACTGCTTACATTTGATTAATTTGAATGAATTCAAGTAGATGGCCCCAATTAATTGACTCATTCTTGAGGTTTGTTGTTGTTGTATATTTTTTAAAGTATGACTAAGGGGGAAATGGAAGTAGATTAAACCTTGTCATATAACAGATAATGTTTGATTACCTTCCATTTCTCAAGTTGACATCTAATCCTAGTAAATTTGAATAATCAAGCCTCTTGATCAGCTGAACAGTAGAAGGCTTTTTGCAAAGTTGCATCTTCTGAGGAATTAAAATCATTAAAACTGAGTTAAAAGAAAATGAGAATCACAGAAGTAAAAGAAAAAAAAAATATTCTTTGTAAAAAATATTAATCAAGTACATCTTTCCACCACATTATATGAGAATGGTCCACTTCTTCATAAAAACGATCTTGCTTGCTCAACCTCTTACTTGCTGATAGGGCTCCATTAAATGCTTTATTAGGCTTGACAAGGTATTTCCTTACAAGCAACCTGCCAAGCATGTAAGAACCTACTGCATTATTCATAAAAACACAAGCAGAAAGAAACATATTTATGATTTTTTGCCATGAAAATAACAAAAAAATCACCAACTAAGATTTCATATTTAGAAATATACAATGCCTAAATAGCCTCTATAAAGGTACAGATCTAAGCTTATGAAACACACAAACACACATATATTGAAATCTCGACAAGAAGTTCACCATTAATTATTTAAAGACAAAGGATAACTAAGGACCGATAGGTGGAATGATTACAAAGAGTTTAAAGACAAATGATATATGGTCAAAGAAGTTGAGCATTAACCACATTCTCATAGTTAAGCATTGAACTGTAATTATGCAATGTCAATCCAGTACACATTGCAATTTGCAACAAAGAGTTTAACCGGTCTAAATAAAAATCAACTATTTAGAAATGAATAAAAACCACTTATAAATAAAATTTTATAAAGGAATTACATATTATTTTTATTGCCTTAGAAAAAAGTTTATGATAGTTTATTGCACAATTATTAAGGTAAATTTTAGAAAGGGATGAAAAAATCTAGTAATTATATTGATGTGGTATAGCACAATGATGCAATGAAAATTAATACTTTTAGAACTATTTTTTGTTAGTAATAGACAAAATTATCAGTAATATTAAAGATAAAGCTTCTTAATATATTTTTTGCTTGGAGAAATTATGCTAATTGATGAAAATCTAAATAGAATAAAATTAAAATTTTGTGAAAATTTAAAAACTTAACATTTTAAACTATCTAGAACTAAAACTTAATATGCAAATATAATTTCAATGTAAAAAAATGAGAGGGATAGTTAGGTTGGATGGTTAGGAAATTGCAACAAGAGACGTAAATATATTTGATTTATCAACAATGAAATAATATAGATGAAAATACCATCGATAAGATAGAGACTACGGGTAAAAAAGAGAAATGTTTCAAAGTTTTATATAATGTCATGTGCCCATAGACAAAAAGTTTTATAAGTTGGTATTTTGAGCAATCATTCTTTATGAGTCGGGATGTTGAGGAGTTATGAAATAATATATACTAAAAATTAGTGTAAAAAAAAGAGAATGTTAAAATGAATGTCTAAGGTTACAAAAAAAAAATACTAATTATATGAAAGCAACTAGGATTAACTCCAATTGAATATAAGATGAGTGAAAAACATTAATATGGTAGACACATTTAAATACAACCAATAAATTCTGTGATTAGAGAAGACTTAATATGGGATTGGCTGTATGAAGGGAGAAAGGGATCAAAGGAAGCTCTACTTAATACATGTAAAAAATGGATTTAAGGATATTGGTAGTGAATTGTGATATTAATCATATATAAAGTTCAGTATCCATGTAGTGGATCTCGTATAGTCGGGATTTATGTAGTTAAGGAAAACATCAACAGAGAAAAGTTAGATTCACAATACTTATAACTGTATGATGTCCCTGGTGAGAAATTGTTTATTTGAATGTACAAAGGTCTACTTCACATGCCATAGAAAACATTGTTGTTCTCCAACATCTGTGTAAGGATTCAGAAACTTTTAAGCAAGTATTATAACCATGGCATTAACTAGTCAAATGTCTTATGTAGATTCTATTTATGCATAATGTTGATCATGTTTAGCTAAAAGCAAACTTGTTTAGTCAGGAAGTTGATGATAAAAACTGTTAATCTCTTTGTGCAAAAGTAATTTTTTTCGTTGATTATATAACAAAATTTTCAAGATAAAGAAAAATATTGGCATGTCTACCAAAATAACATGAGAAATCAAAATACATTTTATCTTTTTTCTTGAGAGAGCAAGAACCTCCTTGTGTTTGAGAGCAAATGAATACATAGAGTTGATTGAAAAATACCATGGAAAATTAGCAAATACAGAATCAGCACTTGATGAGAAGATGATTCATCTTATGATTTTCTGCAGTTTCGATCAATCAGAAGAAACTGCCTGTGTTATCTTAAACCTATTGGGCCTGCTCCTAAACAACTGCTGACTATGAAACACAATAAATTACAACAGGAAAGGAAAGGAAGAAACTGTGTAATGAGTCTTACCATGGGAGTGGCAATTTCTTGAGCCTACAATAAAAGAGGTTGGAAGAACAGTTCAGAGCACCGCTATGGTATCAAGCAATGAAGATTAAGGAAACAAGATAGTCGAAGTGAGTTATATGATTAATAATTTCACCGCTATGGTGTAAAGGTGCAGTGTCCTTACAAGAAGAAGCAGAATGATTGGATTTAAAGGAAACGTTTCAACTGACAAGGAGGCAGTAGGAACCATCTAAATTTTAAAAAAAAAAATGAGATCAAGATATAGGAAAAAAAAAACTAAGACGTCCAAAAACAACTTTCTTGCTGCCATTCATTTGGACAAATGATCACAAGACGGTTCTCCCCAAAACCTAAGAAAAGTCTTCAGAATGTAACATAGGTTTTAAGTTCCTTTTGCGCTCTGTCATTATATTAATAAAAGATTGCGTGAATCTTTCGCTCAGACAAAGATTAATCAAGAAATAGCAAGATACCGTATGGGAGGAACATTTACCTTGCCGTTGGAGCTTTACCGAACCTGTGGATCAAAGAGGGGCGTAGAAAACCCATGAGCGAGAGGCGAGCCGAGGAAGCCATCAGGGAGCTCGCTACGAAGCGCCGCATTATGACCGCCTTTAGCTTCGGGAAAGGAAGAGACGGAAAGGCGAGAGTTTGGAATAAGAACTTATCGATTTGGGCTCGCCCTGTGCCCTTCATATAAGCGTTTGGCGCCCCAACGCCAAGGTAAAGAGGCAGAAACTCTTCGGTGGAATTTTTTTAAAAATTATCCAAAATATTAGTCTAGTGGTAATCGGGGAACAAATGAGGGAGGACAAATATTAGGGGAAAAAAAAACTTACCTCTAATAAATTTTTACTTCTTTTGTTTAATGTACTCTACGTAATATCAAAATATATTCTCTTCGATTTTAAAATATTCTAAAAATAAATAAATTCATGTCATCTAATTTAGAATAAGGATTCGAGAACGTCATGTCATTTTTATATGGATATAATAAAATTTAAAAACATTATAAGAATTATAAATTTAAAGGGAAATTTAAAAAGAAAGAAATTTTAGAATTTTCAAAATGGTTAGCTTAAAAAAATAAATTAGTGTACTATTGCTAGCTTGTTCTCCGAAAGAAACGTATTGTAGGATCCGACTATAACATCTCGATAAGGACTGTTATATCTCTAAAACTCGTGTGTAGTGTTAAATATGCAATAATTCACGTTGTAGGGTATGATTATAACGTATTAGCAAAGACCGCTACATTTTATAACTTAGGTATATTGTTAAATAAGTAAGAATTCTCACACCATAGATTGGATAAGAACAAATATGATAGGAAAACTAATAACCTAAGATTTGGAACATGGAATATAGGAACTCTCACTGATAAATCAATAGAAGTAGTAGATACGATAATTAGGAGAATAATTAGTATTTTGTGTGTACAAGAGACAAAATAAGTATGTGAGAAGGTAAAACTGATAAAGAACTCAGGTTTTAAGTTATGATACATAAGAAAGAATAAAATAGGAAATGATAATTCGTTAAATGATGAAGTTGTATGAGTAGTTAGAAAAGGGGATAGAATTATAACCCTTAAAATAAGGGTGGCAAAAGAAACTATGAACATAATTAGTGTATATGCACCGCAAGTAGGATTAGATGAAGCTACCAAATCAAGGTTTTGGAACGACTTAAATGAAATATTATAAAACATTCCACCAAATAAAATGATTTTAATAGAAGGTTATCTAAATAGCATGTCGGAGTAAAAAATGAGAAACATGAGAGGGTACATGGGGGTTATGGGTTCAGAATGATAAATGAGGAATGTAAAATTATATTAGATTTTGCAATAGCATATGACCTTATATTAGCTAATACGTTTTGTAAGAAAAGAGAAAAATACTTAGTCGAGTTCAAAAGTGAGAATAATAAATCGCAAATTGACTTTCTTATGGTTAAGAAAAAAGATAGAAAGATTTGTAAAGGTTGCAAATATGGGTGAGCATTCGGTTAATTCGGTTAATTTGATATTAATTTTGTATAAATTCATTTTATTATTATTTTAACCAAATTTAGTTAATTCGGTGTTAACTGAAATAACTAATTCGGTTAATTCAGTTTCAGTAAAACTTTGATTTGATTCGGTTAGCCAACACTAAATCGGTTTTCGGTGAATTCGGTTAATTTATGGACCGAATTAACCGAATGCTCACCCTTAGTTGCAAAGTCATCCCTAGAGAAAGCTTAACTACCCAAAATAGGTTAGTAGTGTTGTATATACGCCTTAAGCATAATATCAATACAAAGAAAATAGATACGACTCATAAAATTAAGTGGTGGAAGTTAAAGGATGAGAAACAAAATATATTCAAGGAGAATATAGGAGTATAAGTATTAGGTGAAATATACGGTGATTCTAATACAACATGGGATAAGATGATATCAAAGTTGAAAATAATAGCTAAAAGTGTACTCAGTGAGTCAAAAGAATATACACCACTAAGTAAGGAATCTTAATGGTGGAATGAGAAAGTATAAGAGAAAGTAAAGGAAAAAAAAATATCTTATAAAAAATTATATATTTGTAAGAATGAGGAAAACCTAAAAAAATATACAATAGTCAAGAAATAAGCTAAGAAAGTAGTGAATGAAGCAAATAATGAAATTTTTGAATGATTATATAAAAAATTGGATACAAAAGAAGGGAAAAGAGACATTTATAGAATAGCTAAAATAAGAGAAAGGAAGATAAGAAGTCTCATCCAAATAACATACATTGAAGATAAATGTAATAGGGTACTAGTAAACGAGAGAGAAATAAAAAAGTGGTGGAAGAGGTATTTTCATCAACTTTTAGGTGATCAACTTAATTTAGGTAATTTAAATAGGTCAAATGAGTATACAAATTTTAATTTGCATCGTAGAGTTCAAACTTTAAAAGTAGAACAAGCTTTAAATGGGATGCACAATGGAAAGTCGTTGGACTAGATGATATTCCGATAGAGGTATGGAAGTGCCTAGAGAAATAAGGTATTTAATGACTTGCAAAATTATTTAATATGATATTGAAAATGAAAAAAAAAATATCTGATCAATGGAGGATAAGTACTCTAGTTCCCTTATATAAAAACAAAGAAGATATACAAAATTGTGCAAACTATAGGGGTATTAAACTAATGAGTTATATCATAAAACTTTGGGGAAAAAGTAATAGAAAAAAGATTAAGGAAGGAGGCCACGGTGCCAAAAAAATTAATTTAGGTTCATGCATAGAAAGTCGACAATATAAGTTATACATCTTCTTAGACAATTAATTAAAAAATATCGGGAGCAAAAATAAGATCTACATATTATTGGTGCGGTTAGCACTAACGGTCTAACTCAGATTTTGATGAATGACAAAATCGGTTAAGTTAGTTTCGTTGTTATCTAACACTCTAACCGAGTGTGCAGGAGAAGTACAGACAGGTCGACGGGCTGACCTGATGTCTGGCACAAAGCCCAGCTAGGTCGACGGGCCAACCGGATTGCTGGCACGAAGTCCAAACAGGTCGACGGGCTGACCGGACGTTTGGCACGAAGTCCAGTTAGGTCTACGGGCTGACCAGATGGCTGGCATGAAGTCCAGACGGGTCGAAGGGCTGACCTGACGTCTGGCAGGTAAGTAAAGGTAAGTCACTGGAGGAGAGTAATTGTGAGGACGCATTTCCAGGAAGGGAACTTAGGCGCCGACCCGACTTAGAACCATTTCAGAACTCTAAGTCGAAATTTTGACTAGATTCCGGTCTCGGAGAGACGGAATCTAATTAATACTCTTTCTGTTAAACTATAAACTGTTCTAATAATCTATTTTGCAGGATATATATTTGCCTCAGACTAACGTTTTCTTGCAGGAAGGAAGCTGCTGGAAATCAAGGTCCGAGCGCCCGGGAGGTACCCGGCCGCCCGGAGGCAAAAAGTTATCTCCAACGTCGCTGTGCCACGTGGAGTTCGCTGGTTGGCTCGGCTACGTCACTCCAGGACGCTCTGAAGGTTCCAGGCACCCCGAACCTCCTTTATAAGGAGGGTTAAGGCTGGAGTCAGAAGAACTCAGAATCCGCTCTCCTGTGCTCCTGCGACACTGCGAAGCTCCGACAATGCCCTGCTCTTTTAGTTTCTTCCTTTGTTGGTATTGTTTTATTTTTTCATTGACATTCTGTACTTAGTTTGTAATAATTTCTGAATTGCTAGTGAATTGCCCATCGAAAGCACCCTTGTGTGCGGGCCTTGGAGTAGGAGTCGTCAAAGGTTCCGAATCAAGTAAATTGACTCTGTTAGCATTGTTTCTTTTCTTTTCCGCTGTGTTTACTCGACGAAATTTTAATTCGATATTCACCCCCCTCTATCGAACGATCATAATCCAACAAGTGGTATCAGAGTCAAGTTCCGCTCTGATTTGGTGCAACCACCAATCAGGCAAAGGGGGTGTTTTTTAAAGAAAAATTTAGATATCGTTGATCTTTAAAATAAAACCTTACGTCTTTCGTTTTTTTCCCACCAAAACTGTTTTTGAAAAATACATCGTCATATTTTCACCATTGCTTAGTATTGACAAAATATTACATTTTCAAAAATTTGAAATAATATTTTTTATTAATATTTTATTATTTTTCTCGAAATTAGTGCAATACTATATTTTTCCCAACACTACTAATCCAAGACCAAGTCTTGGCACCACTTTTTAGTTTTCCATCTTCAGCATTCAATGACTCTTCAAGAAGGACGGAACCCCCACGAACCACCACCATATGATCAAGAAGATTTCAACTACTGGAAGCGATTAATGGAATGCTTCTTAAAAAGCTTAGATTTCGATTATGCGCTAATATTGAGAAAACCTTCTTAGGACTTGGAACTGAATAAAAATGTAAGTAAAATTATTTGTAATATTTTACCTAACAATGTTTTATGTAGACTAGAAAAGTACAAGAATGCATATGAGCTTTGGACACAATTGATCAAACTTCACGAGGAGCCGTTGGAGTTGGACGCTCAAGTCGAAATCGAATCCAAACTTGAGTCAAATCCAATATAAAAGCCTACTGAATTAGGGGTTGCGCTCAAGGTTAGTAATATTTACCAAAATATATGTGAAAATAGTATAGCTGACAATACTTGCAAAAATACCCCTAGGATATTTTCTGATAAAATAAAACTAATTAATTTAGAAAATTCAGAAAATTTAAAAATAATTAATAACCCTTAAAATTCAAATTTAAACCTAAACAAATCTGAAAATTCAAATAATAATGATAAGGTCAATATTGATCTAGATAAAATTAATAAATTGTTTAGTAATCTAGACAATATCAATATGAAAAATCCTATCCAAACCCAAAATAATTTAATTAACAAAAAAATTAAATCTTAAAGATAAGACTTATCTAATAAATTCCATTAATTATATCAACTTAAAAGGTAAAGAAAATATAAGGATAAAATTAAACACTTTGATAAAATCAAAAATAAATTTAACTAACTTAAAATTAAATGTTAAAGATAACATATTAAACAAAGTTAATCTAGAAAATTCAAAATTAACCGTTAATAAAAGGTTAAAAGATAAACCTTTAAAAAAATATAATTTAAACAATTTGATTAATTCAAATTTAAAAATTAATAAAAACTCAATAATTAACGATCATCTATTAAATAAAGACCATTCAATTAACTTAATAAAATTAAAATTGAAAGAAAATTTAAATATTAAATACACTCAAGATAATTTGACCAATTTAATTAATTCAAAATTAAAAGCTTAAATTTAAATTACAAATTAAACATTAAATCTTAACTAAAATTAAATTATACAAAAAAAAAAATCTTAAAAGGAAAATCAATACTTTAGGGGGGCTCCAGAATAGCTGGCACCTCCAAAAATAATTACCCGACAGGATAACCGAAACCAATCTACCAGGCAGGGTAATTAGGACTAGAGTAAAGGGCAAGGTTTAACTTGACCAACGATACTGGTGAAATTTTGGATGATAGTACGTTAGTGAACCTTAGTCTATGCATGTCTAGGAAGATATCGCTTCGACCTGGTGCATTTGGCTAATTGGAACTAACCGAAACTACCCTTTACAAATCCTAACTAGTTAGACCAAGGTTATGTATTAAGTTTAGTGCATAGGACTATTTTGAAAACTTCGAAGACATTGTTACTCTAATGATGTCCAGGTGACTCACTATTGCCCAGAACTTTATCCAAAATATGTCTATTTGTTGAGCCCAAAGCTAAACCTGAATCTAACACAAAGTTAAACTAATCCTAAAATGAAATCTAAATCACCTCACAAACCTAATTGATAATTTAGATTATGTGAGATGACTAAGGATTTAAAATTAAAATTAAAATTAACATTAAAATTAAATTAAAATTAGAGCAAATTAAAATTAAAATTAAAGTAAAATTAAATTAAATTAAAGTAAAATTAAAATAAAATTATCTAAAATTTATTTAAAAAAACCTTTTTACTTAAAAAAAACTTTTAAAAATTATTTTAAAAACTTTCAAAAATTATTTAAACACCATTTAAAAAATAATTTTAAAAAAACTTTTAAAAATCATTTTTAAAATATTTTAAAAATTATTTTAAAAATTCTTTCAAAAATTATTTAAAAATAATTTTGAAAATATTTTAAAAATTAATTTAAAAATCTTTTATTTTTTTTTAAATTATATTAAAAATCATTTTAAAAATCTTTTAAAAATTATTTAAAAATCATTTAATAATTATTTAAGAAATCACTTTAAAAATCTTTTAAAGATTACTTAAAATCATTTTAAAAAATTTCTTTTAAAAATCATTTTAGAAATCGTTTAAAAATTATTTAAAAAATCATTTTTAAAATCTTTAATTTTTTAAAAAAGTATTAAAAAATCATTTTACAAAACTTTTAAAAAATCTATTCAAAATTATTTAAAAATTAATTTTAAAAATCTTTTAAAACTTCATTTAAAAATCATTTTAAAAATCTTTTCTAAATTATTTAAAAAATCATTTTAAAAATTATTTTAAACTTCATTTTAAAAATTATTTTAAAAATTATTTTAAAAATCTTTTAAAAAATTATTTGAAAATACATTTTAAAAATCTTTTGAAATTTCTTTTCAAAATTATTGTGAAAATCTTTTAAAAATTATTTTTTAAAAAATCATTTTAAAAATCACTTTAAAAATTATTTTAATAATCTTTTAAAAAATATTTTAAAAATCATTTTAAAATTTTTTTAAAAAATCTTTTAAAAAGTCTTTTAAAAATTATTTAAAAAATCATTTTAAAAATATTTTAAAAATTATTTAAAAATTAATTTTAAAAATTCTTTTAAAAATTATTTAAATAATCATTTTAAAAATTATTTAAAAAGTCATTAAAAAAATTATTGTGAAAATATTTTAAAATTATTTAAAAAATCATTTAAAAAATCATTTTAAAAATTATTTAAAATCATTTTAATAATCTTTTAAAAATTATTTAAAAAATCATTTTAAAAATTATTTTTTAAATCATTTAAAAAATTTTTAAAAAAATATTTTTAAAATTATTTTAAAAATATTTAAAAATTATTCAAAAATTCATTTTAAAAATTCTTTTAAAAATTATTGTGAAAATCTTTTAAAAATTATTTTAAAATAATATTTAAAAAAACTTTTAGAAATTATTTAAAAAATCATTTTAAATATTCTTTTAAAAATTATTTAAAAAATCATTTTAAAAATTCTTTTAAAATTTATTTTTAAAATCATTTTAAAAATTCTTTTAAAAATTATTTAAAAACTCTTTTATAAATCATTTTAAAAAAATCTTTTAAATATTATTTTTCACTTTAATAAAATTCTGTCAACCTAAAAAAAAAATTTATTTAAACTTTAAAAATTATTATTTAGACTTTCAACTTATTTTTAACCTTAAGCATTATTTTAACCTTAAAAGTATTTTTTGACTTAATTTACTTAACTGAAAATTAAAACTTATATTAAAAGTTAATATTAAAATTACAATTAAAATTAAAAAATTTAACTTAAATTTTAAATGAAATTTAAACTTAAATTAACCACTAATATTATTTTAAATCGAAAATCAAACCTGAATTAAATGTATGCTAATTGTCATTAAACATATTACAAAAATCATTTTAAAATCCTTTTAGACACGATTTTGGAAATCCTCTTAGAAATCCCTTAAAAAAATAATAATAAAAAAATCTTTTAAATTCATTTAAAACTTAGACACCTAACTTAAAAATTTAAATTCCATTAACTTAAACTTTAAACTTAATTATGTAATTAATAAGTAGAACTTAATTGTTTAAGTCTAACTTTATTTGCGAACTAAAATTGACTTGAATTAAACCTTACTTAATTGTGTTTAATAACTTTAACTGCATGCTAACATCAAACTAAATTAATCCTACTTAAAAGGAAGTAAATAAAAAAAATTAATTATAACTAACACTTTCATTGACCAACTCAATCAATTAATATGAAATTTAAATTATTTACTAAGTATTAAATTATTAAATCAAGTAAAAATTAATCAATAAATTATTGATAATGGTTAACTGTTATTGAATTATTAAAATCTTATCTTATTTAACCTTAAACTGAAGTTAAGCATCTGAATCTAAAATTATTAAAATTAATTATTGATTAATCAAATTCAAATAAACAATTATACCAAGGATATAGAGATAATTATGTAAATAATATAAATGTTACAAAATCCCCTAGAACACTTAGATAGAAAAATGTGTTAGGACTTTGAAATTTAACACACTCAAACCTTAGCATTATATTAAGGGGGAGTAATAAAATAAGGAGGATTAATAAATTAAGGGAGAGTAATAAATTAAAGGAGTATCAAATTCAGGGGGAGGTTTATTTTTTTTAATTATCTCCTTAAGTGTTATTTTTTTAATTTTCTCTTTAAAATCTCTTTAGAAAATTCTACCTTAATTTATTTTTTTTTAAAAAAATTACTTTGAAAATCTTATATTAAATATTCTTAGCATATATTTTTAAAAGTTTTATTTTAATAATGTCATGTTCAGGGGAACAATAATTATTTTCACATCTATTTTTTATTAAAAATATTTTTGAAATTAGATTTTGGAAAATATTCTTCTAAAAATGTTTTAGAAATGTGCTTATGAAACCTAACCTTTGTAAAACTAAGTTTTATGTTAATTTTTTTTAAACTTGGTTTTGAAAATTGTATGTTATAAACTTGGTTTGAAAATTGGTTTTGAAAATCGAATGTTACAAACTTAGTTTTGCAAATTAGATTTCATAAATTTAACTTTGAAAAATTAGATTTTGAACATTGAATTTTACTTTTGTTAAATTATCTTTATAGAATTTATGTTTGAAAAATGTTTCTAGTTCAAGTTTAATTTTAAAAATTTTGGAACATATAAACTTATGTTTGGAAGTTTGGATTTTTTTTGGTTAACTTTAAACTTATACTTGAAAAATTAGCATTTATAGATTTATGTTTGCAATAATTATCTTTTGAAAATTAATCTGCAAACTTACTACTAAGATATGTTGCTAAATTAGTTATCTTTCTAACTTAGTCATTTTTCAAAACTTAGTTATTTTGGAAAAGTTATTAAAAATTACTATTTCTAAGTTATCTTTTTTATAACTTAGCCATTTTGAAAAGGATAAGAGATATTTTTTAAAGTAAAATTTCTAATTATTTAACTCCCCTAAGTCAATCTGATTTGTGTTTGCATTCTTTTTGCAATATTTTTGCATTTATGATTATTTGATCCATGTTTATGTTTGATGAATGCCAAAGGGGGAGGGTTAGGTGGTTAAGTTAGCTAAAACAAATTGAAAATAAAAACTAACTTAAAAACCTATTAATGCTTGTTTTACTTGCATTTTACACTAACTTAACCAAGTTGTCATTCCATTAAAAGTGGGAGATTGTTGGTGCGGTTAGCACTAACGGTCTAACCCATGTTTTGATGAATGACAAAATAGGTTAAGTTAGTTTCGTTGTTATCTAACACTCTGACCGAGTGTGTAGGAGAAGTCCAGACAGGTCGACGGGCTGACCTGATATCTGGCACGAAGCCCAGCTAGGTCGACGGGCTGACCGGATAGCTGGCACGAAGTCCAAACGGGTTGACGGGCTGACCGAACGTTTATCACGAAGTCCAACTAGGTCGACGGGCTGACCGGATAGCTGGCATGAAGTCTAGACGGGTCGAAGGGCTGACCTGACGTTTGGTAAGTAAGTAAAGGTAAGTCACTGGAGGAGAGTGACTGTGAGGACGCATTCCCGGGAAGGGAACTTAGGTGCCGATCCGACTTAGAATCATTTCGGAACTCTAAGTCGAGATCTTGACTAGATTCTGGTCTCGGAGAGACGGAATCTAATTAATACCCTTTCTGTTAAACTATAAACTGTGTTAATAATCTATTTTGTAGGATATATATTTGCCTCGGACTAATGTTTTCTTGCAGGAAGGAAGCTGCTGGGAATCAAGGTTCGAGCGCCTGGGAGGTACCCGGGCGCCCGGAGGCAAAAAAATTATCCCCAACGTTGCTGTGCCACGTGGAGTTCGCTGGTTGGCTCGACTACATCACTCCAGGGCGCCCTGAAGGTTCTAGGCACCCTGAACCTCCTTTATAAGGAGGGTTAAGGCTGGAGTCAGAAGAACTCAGAATCCGCTCTCCTGTGCTCTTGCGACGCTGCGAAGCTCCGACAATGTGCTGCTCTTTCTCTTTTAGTTTTTCCTCATTGTATTTTTTTCATTTTCATTGGCATTCCTAGTTTGTAAATTAATTTCCTGCTAGTGAATTACCACCTTGTGTGCGGACCTTGGAGTTGAGTCGCAAAGGCTCCAACACTAACAAAACCCTCATAGACATCGATTTTCCAGGTGTTTATTACATTACATGGGATGTTAAAGGCGATAGCGCTATTTTAGACATCGGGTTAAACCGGTGTAGTATCACTTAACTTCGATTTTCAAGAATCGGTATTTATTTTAACCGTATCAACCGATATCAGATGTAAAAAATTATTATATTAGTAATAACAACGTGATACAACCGATGTAATATTAGTTAATGACACCGATTGGTGGAAAATCGATGTAATATCGGTATTTTTACCAACACAAATTTGATTTCCGAAATAAAAGAAAATACACAATTATTCACAAATTACACAAATATTCTTTATTCAACAGTATCCATAAAATACACAAATATTCACAAATTACATAAATATTCTTCTTACAACAGTATCCATAAAATACACAAACATTATTTTTACATCAAAAGCTAATAGATATCAAAATCAAGGTAGAACATTCTTTTAACAACACATCAAGGTAGAACATCGTGAGTCAAAAATCAAGCTGAGGCTACATTAAATTATGAGAATCAGAATCTGTTCAACTTGCTATACCGCTCCATTCTTCTTGTGCCTTTCATTTCCCTAATCTCACCACTTTTCACCTTCAGATGTCTAGTTTTCTGAGTTAAAACATCCACTGTTCTAATCTGTCAAACAAAAGTATCATTTAGTCTACTTAACTACAACAAAGAACAAAAATAGAAGAATTATACATGCTGCAAAAGTCCTAGAATATCACCATCAAAAAGAAATTGACATGGGACAATATACGCAATTTACATTCCATGCAAATGCATACATCATCCAAAGTTTTCAAAAATCAAATACCTTTCCTACTCAAATGTAATATAGCATGCATTCAGCCCACTCGAACCGCACTTCATCAATTTCAACTCTGGAGTACTTGAGATTTGTAAACTGTAAAAACACATAAATAATATATTAGTAAACAAAGATAAAAAATCATAGTTGAAAAAGTAGTAAGAGCACCAGGTAACAAGATGACTAATTTGAATGCTTAAAAAGAGACACATTCATCATTTATCTCAACCACATCATATAGTGATAGATCTATCATTCCTGGGAACTTAATATATTCCAAACCAG